>NW_022195104.1:0-670134 GCF_008641045.1 Pistacia vera | reverse complement strand
GCTCGCTGCACTTGATTACCAGAAACCAGTCAAGATTACACAGATTCAACACTCACCAGATCTCTCCGTTTACACGGCTATCAGCCTTACAAGATACCCGATGAATATCCCAACCCGAGAGGACAACACTCTCACCTGAATGATTAAAGCCCTAATCACTCGACTGATACACACAATCGTGAATGTGGAATATGAACCCTAACACAGAGAAAAAGAAATGACTCAATTCAACCCTAGCCACTGTTTATTTTTCTCTCTGCCCTGAAAACTGAAAGAACAGATGTTTATATATGGTTTGACTCTTTGAGTGATCCTGGCCGTTCAATCTGAAACGCATCCTGTGGTCTGAATTTGCCAAAGTTAATATGCCTAAAACGACGCCGTATTAGTATCCCTTAAACGACGCTGTTTCAGGCTTCCATATTTAACAGATTTAAATTGCGAACAATTTTTTTTTAAATATAGTTTTTCATCTGCATGCAGTTCGATTTCTATCTAGAAGATGGTAGCCAGGAAACCTTTCTCACAAGAAGTAGTGAAACTTTGGAACGAATGGGAAATTCGAGTGATTGTTTTATTGAGCCTCTTCTTACAAATCATCCTTGTCATATTTGGTTCCAGACGCAAATATACCAGAAATATTCAGATATTTCTCTTTGTTTGGTTAGCATACTTGACAGCAGACTGGGTGGCAACATTTGCTCTGGGAAACCTTGCTCGCAACCAAGTAGATCATGACAGTATGTCTTTCCAATCAAACAATATGCTACAGGCATTGTGGGCGCCATTTCTTCTCTTGCACGTTGGTGGCCCAGATACTATCACGGCGTACTTTTTAGAAGACAATGAGTTGTGGTTAAGGCACTTTCTTGGACTTGTCATCCAAGTTCTACTAGCAATCTATGTCATGATACGGTCTTGGAACAACAATACCGCGCTCAGATTTATAGCCATTCCAATGTTTATCATCGGTATTGTAAAGTGTGGAGAGAGGTGTTTGGTGCTTTGGTTTTCAAGCGCTCAGCAACTTAAAAATTCTTTGCGCTCATCTCATGACACTGGCCCAGATTTTGCTAAAGCACTGGAACTTATCCACCGTGGTGTTGAAGTAGATGTACCCGATGATGGACAGGATAACTCAGACCAAAAGAACGATCATTATCTTGTAATGGCTGATTTATTGTTCCAAAGATTTAGTTGTCTCTTCGCAGACCTAATTCTTGATCATTATGAACGAAAAAAGAGCTACTCCCTCATTCCCAAAGAGTCAGCAAAAGATGCCTGCAAATTGGTAGCGATTGAGCTTGGATTCATGTATGATGTGCTCTACACCAAGGCAAGCACAATTTATTCCGGATTCGGCATCTTTCTTCGATGCTTCTGCTTCTTCTCCCATGTTTCTGTATCAGTTGTCTTCTTAATCATCATCTTCATTACGGAAAAGCATGCCTATACGCTGATCGACATCTCCATAACTTCTGTACTCCTAATTGGGGCTATTTTTCTGGAGATTTATGCATTCATCATACTTCTTTTTTACGACTGGACGAAGCTTTGATTGTGCACACATAATTTTATTTCCAACGATACACCTGTTTGTTTGAAAGAATTGGATTTTCAATTCATTGATTTATCACTAAGGAATTACACCCTTTATATAGGGAGTATACGATCTCCGAAATCTCCTAATTATGTCAATTGTGGATTACACAATATTTTGTCTGACATAATTAGGAGATTACATAATCTCTAGAATATTCTGAGATCGTATACCTGACATAACTAAAAGATTACATAATATTCACTTGATTACAAAATATATATACAAAATATTATGAAAATCTTAACACTNAAGAAAAAAGAGGAAAAATAAAAAAGAAGTTTAAAAACAAACTCTCAACAAGCATAACAGGCAAGTTACGGTGGCACAGCAACTGCCGATCAGAGTCGTCGGAAATAGATCGGGTTTGACGTCAGCATGGTGGTGTTTTCTGGTGACTGAAGTTTGGAGGATTGGATTGATTGCAGTCGTTTTCTCCTTCTTGGATTGACGACGATGGGATGATTACTCACTGGTGATTTTTCCGATGGCTGCTCTACAATGAGAATTTTTTTTTAGAGATTAGAGAGTGGCTCTGATACCATGTTTGTTTGAAAGAATTGGATTTTCAATTCATTGATTTATCACTAAGGAATTACACCCTTTATATAGGAAGTATACGATCTCCGAAATCTCCTAATTATGTCAATTGTGGATTACACAATATTTTGTCTAACATAATTAGGAGATTACATAATCTCTAGAATATTCTGAGATCGTATACCTGACATAACTAAAAGATTACATAATATTCACTTGATTACAAAATATATATACAAAATATTATGAAAATCTTAACAACACCTTCTGATTTACATGACAGCAACAAAAGGTGGTCTGGATCCGTGTGTCAATATAACCTACTCAGTTTTTGTCTCCAAGACATATCAACCAAAACTGCTGGAGTTCAGAAATTAATCGGAGTTAAAGAAATGATAGAGAAGTACCAATATTTGACTTGGAAAGATGTCGAAATTGACTTGAAGGAATCGATCTTCAACCAACTCGTAGAGCAAGCCAAAGTAATTGAAGGTGATCGGTTTGATATCAAGTTATGCAAAACATTGTTGGCTCAGAGAGGTGATAATGTGCTTCAGAAAATGTATGGTCTTGATGAGTTGAATTGGAGCACAATTGAGGCAGAATTTGATCACAGCCTCATCCTTTGGCACATTGCTACCGATCTTTGTTATTATAGAGATCAACAGTGTTGTGGATTTGAAGAAGTTTCTCAACTATGCAACACTAGCAAATGCGTTTCAGATTACATGTTGTATCTTTTGGTAGTATGTCCAACCATGTTGCCCAAAGGGATTGGGGAGATCAGGTATAGAAAAACTTGTGCGGAAGCAATGAAATTTTTTAAACGGAAAAGACTTGAAACCTCTGGTGAAATAAGTAAAGCTTGTGAGTTATTATTTGAAGTGCGAACCGATGATTCACTGGAACAAATTAAGGGAGGTAGAAGCCTATCATTGTTATTTTATAGATGTAGACTTGCTAAGCAATTGCAAGAATTGGAATCCAATCTTGGTTGGAGCAAAGAAAAAAATGGAAAATGATAACTGAGGTATGGATAGCAATGTTGATTTATGCTGCAAGTCATTGTGGATGGAGACCGCATGGTCAACAACTTATGAATGGTAGAGAGTTACTCACTCTGTATGTCTTCTTATGGCACATCTTAGGCTAAGTGAACAATATCAAATTGATAAGCAACAGGCTCGGTTTCCAGTTCTTTGGAGGCGACGGCGGATGATTTTTGAGGCTGTACTAATATGCTGCTGTCAGTTACTTAACTGCAACTGTTAATCTTCGTTAATACTCTGTTAGTTTTACACTTGTAATGTAAAGTCAACGTTAGTTTTGCATTTCACCTGAAACAATGAATGAAGAAGTGTTCAGTTGCCACTTTTACTAAAATTTTCTATTTTTTTTCTCTCATGGTATCAGAACAAATGACTAATGTCAAGCCTGATTTTCCATCATTTTCTCAGCAACCAAACAGTCTTGAGAAAATGCAATAGAGTGAAACTTCTGTTGATGAATTGGAAAAATGACCAATTTACCCCTTTTTTTTCTATCACTCCACATAACTGAAATCAAATTAATTAATTAAATTGAAAACAAATAAATCAAATTTAAAAATAAAACCACCCCAAAAAATAGCCCCACCAGTAAACCAAGCCATCGCTGGCCACAAATTAATTAATTACTGGTTTCTGCATCTTCTTGGGAGGTTCTTTACTGTCATGGAAATCTAAGTGTCAAGTTACAGTTTCCAGGTCCTCATCTGAAACAGAATATCGTGCCATGGCTTCTACAGTTTGTGAGATTGTATGGCTTACTCAACTTTTGACTGATCTTGGCATTTCGGTTCACCAGCCCATTCCTCTCGGGTGTGACAGTCAATCAACCATCCATATTGCTTCTAATTCAATGTTTCATGAGCGTACCAAACATATTGACATTGATTGTCATATAGTTCGTACTAAAATCAAGAAAGACCTAGTACATCCTATTCACATTCCTACTCAAGAACAGCCTGTTGATTTGTTCACTAAGACTGTTGCTGGTCCTCTCCATCGCCATTTATTATCCAAGTTGGGAGTGCTTAACATTCATCACCCGCCAACTTGAGGGGGGTCTTGGTTTATTATTATTTTATTTTCTTGATGTATAGTATAATGCATGTTTTTGTTAGTAGTTGTATTATAGTTAATATAGTTGGGTATAGTTAAGAGCTTAGTTTAGTTGTTTAAAGTAGTTACTAGGGTTACTATTAACTATGGTTAATTAACCATGGTTACTGAAATGTAATAAGTGTGATACAGTTTGCAACTTTACTCTTTAGACTTGAATAATACAAAATGAGGTTTCTCTGTCTCTTCTCTCAAATAAGTTCGAATAAATATAATAGAAATTTAGTGGTCTATGATCAACAAGTAATAATTTAGAAGAACAACATTTATTACGACTAAAGGTGGAACAAATGGGCCGGGTTATGTGGGTCAACCCTAACCCGACCCGCATTAGAGAGGGTTCAACCCGCATGCAACCCTCAGGCGGGCCAGGTTGCTATATGGCAACCCGCCAACCCGACGAATTGCTATTTTGTTTGCATTAGCCAACCCAGCGGGTTGGCCCAAAAAGAATTAAAAAAATAAAAAATTAATTATTTTTTTTTCAAGTTTCTCTCATTTTTTTAATTCTTTTAATTAAACTATTATGATTGAACTCTTACAAATAATTTTACACAATAATATTAAACTATACTTCTAAATCATAAATATTAAAATGTATAAAACTTCGTAATATTTGATATATTATTTTTTTTTTATGGTACATAAAATATAAAAAAAAATGAATACTAAAGTTTTATTCTCAAATTTCCATGTCTTGTATAAAATATAATTAATTCTTCTGCTAAAATTTCATCAATTGAATGAATAAATCTAATTTTTCTTATATTACAATTTTATTGTATTAAAATTGAATTAATATTTGAAATGTTAACAAAAAAAAAAAAAAATTAATTTAATTATTGATATTTGAAAAGTTAACTAAAAACAATTACATTTATTCATTTATAAATTGTTAATTATTTATTTGAAAAGTTAAATAAATAAAACAAAATAAAATAAAAAAGTAAAAAAATAGGGCTAACCCGACCCGACCCATAGCCTAACCCGGCGGGTTAGGGTTGACGGGCCGCGCTGGGCTAACCATTTTCCCAAAAACGACGAGCCTAACCCGACCTATCTTTGTTGGCGGGCGGGTTAGGACCAATCTGCCTAATTAAGTAACCCATTGCAGGTTGGGTCGGGTCAGGCTGAACGAGTTACTTTTTCACCTCTAATTAGGACATTAATATCTCCTCAAAACAGCCTTCTTCAAATGTGAATTTGGTTTCATGACAAAATGTTATGGACATATTCTATGTGCTAATGGAGAGCATTAAAACTCATTCCCTTTAATCACATAAAGCCCAATTACGATTACAAAGCAAAAGCAGAATCCAACTCTCTCTCTCTCTCTCTCTCTCATTGATAGCAAAATAATTAAAGAGGTGGGTCCCCAATTTCATGTCATCATATCCTCTCGTGTGGCATTCATTTCTTCATTCTCATCTTTTATTTTGTACTTTCCCCATTTCGTACACTCTGTGTCCCGCTCTCCTCTCTTTTCGTTACTTAATTAATTAATTAATCGTAATTATATCTCTCTTATCCATTGTATTTGACACATTTTGATGTAACTTCTATTTTAGAAGGGTATTTGGTCTTTTTACGTTTTTGTCAAAAATATTTTTGAGAAACTATGTTTAAGGTAAATCTTAAAAGACAATATATCGAAATGGTCAAAAACATCATAGACAAAGATAATTTTGACTATTTCTATGAGTTTGATTAAATTATGTTCTAACAATCTTTTAAGGAAGAATCTCGTTATATACTATTCTAATTCTTTTTATGTTAACGGTAAATTTCTCTCTTTTATATAATTTATAAAAAAGTATATCGTAATTGTCTAAAATATCTTAGATAACCTTTAAAACCATTGAGTTTCTTTCTTTTATAAATATGTATGAAGAATACGATTTGATGGAGATTTCGAGAGCTAATAAGAAATAAACTAAATACAAATGGTAGCTAAAAAGGCTTAGTGTAGCAAATTTTGGCTTATTGGTTTAGTAAAATTGGAGACTTGTCCCTCTCTTCAACTTCGTACCACCTTTTATAAAAAATCTTGACCATATGTGGTTACTTGTACCTTAAGTTTAGGAATCATGGGGTATATTGATAAAAGATGTCCCCTTTTTCCTTGGCATTTAAACATATATAGTTAACTCAATAATCACAATTTCTCAAAATGTGCTAAGTTTTATTTATATGAAAAATTTGGCCATAAAATCTAATAACTTATCAATTATACCCTTAATGAAATAAAAAATTGTATAAGCATAATATATAACATTATACCATGCTAGACTATATAAGACTCAATAGTCTACCCATTTAACATTATAGTTTGACAGTGCAATTAAAACATATTACATGGTGCTAGACTGTTATTTTTTATTTAGGGCAATCAAATTAAGTTATATGATTTTATTATTAAATTTGTCTTTTAAAAAAAAAAATCTTGATATTTTAAAATTTAAAATTAGTAAAAATGACTATATATGAGAATCTCTCTTTTTCTTTCCCAACTTCCTTACTTTTAGGCTACATTTACTTTTCCTTCTGAGCCTGACTCTAGACTTTTGAGTTTCCCTTGGTCCACCTTCATGTACCATGACCTTTTCTTATTTGTCTTTAATTTGGGCCCTTAAGACTACTATTTTTCGTCCAACACAAAGTATAACTAAAATTATTTGTACATTTGAGCATTTAATGTGTGAATATTCAAATTTGCATTAAAAACTAAAATAAAATTGGTAAGAGTTAATATTCTATTAAATAAAAATCTTAATTTTGGGAGAAGCCTTATTAGAAACATTAATAAAATATAATAATGTTTATTTTAATAGCATTAAATTGAAATGAGGTCTTGATTTATGGGACGCCCAAAGTAATTGCTTCATGTGCCTATCTCTTTAACCAACCTGGATTCTATGCTACGTAAGCAGGGATTCTTTCCAAAAGATATAATATCAAGTTCTCTTACAATTTTAGTGAAAAATTTCTTGGATAAATATGTTTTAATGTGATTGGATGATTTTAAATTAGAAATAATTTAAATAGACTAAAGTAAATAATATGTCAAACATACAGGATTGCCACATTAATTTATAAATAATAGTTTGTATAATTAATTTGTATGGGTAACATTATTCATTTTTTTAACCCATCAAAAAATTAGATTGGCTTGGTTTGTGAAGTACACGAGAGTCTTTTAATTAATTAGTCCATTGCATAATAAATTTATTGATTTTTGCCAATAAACTGTAATATATAATGCTATCATAATTAGTGAAGTATTAATAAAATAAGATGATTGATTTTATTTAGCTGTTAGTTGGTTGTAGTTCGATCAGTAACTAGAAGAGGAAGGTCATGGACTTGTCCATAAGAAAAGTCATAAAACTTTGGAATGGATACGAATCTCATCTGATGAGTCTACCAAGCCTTTGTCTTCAGATCATCCTCATCGTATTTGGTTATCGGAGAAAATATTCAAAAAGAATTTGGATTAATCTTCTTGTTTGGTTAGCATACTTAGCAGCGGACTTGGTGGCAACAGTTGCCCTAGGCATCCTTTCGTGCAGCCTAGGCGATTCAGATCAAAATTCATTAAAATCAAACAACGAACTCCAAGCATTTTGGGGACCATTCCTTCTCTTGCATCTTGGTGGCCCAGATACTATAACGGCTTATTCCTTAGAAGATAATGAGTTGTGGTTAAGGCATTTGCTTGGGCTGGTTGTCCAAGTTGGAGTGGTGTTTTACATCTTCTTTCAATACTGGAAAACAATGCATTGACGTTTATAGCGATTCCAATGTTTATCACTGGAATTATCAAGAATGGAGAGAGGACTTTGGTGTTCAGGTCTTCAAGCGCCAAATAACTTAAAGACTCCTTGCGTCCAGCTCCTGACCTTGCTCCAGATTATGCTACAATCATAGGAGAAGAGCACAAAATTTACAAAATAGAGTCCAAAGTCATCGGCAATTGTAGATGTATCGCGTCAAATGCCAAAGGAAAATGATCTTGTTGAAGCTCATTTTCTGTTCAAGAGATTTATGAAAGAGAAGATACCTACTCCAGTATTCATAAGAAGTCCGCAAAAGAAGCCTTCAAATTGATAGCAATTGAGCTTGGATTCATGTACGATGTGCTCTACTCCAAGGCCACCATTATTTATTCCGAATTCGGTATCTTTCTTCGTTGTGTTTGCCTCTGCCTCATTTATCTTTATCATCTGTTCCTACACCACAGAAACCACCTGTTGACACTCAACATGAAGCGGACGTTTCTGAAGAGGATCATGATACCCCTCTTGTTCCCAACAAGAATGTTCACCCTACTACAACAAAAAAGACAGATCTAGCTACCCAAACAGAGAGTTCCCCTATTGTTGATGTCACCAAGGATGTTGCTGCTGCTACTGGTTCTCCTGTCAAGGATGCTGCTACCGTTGCTGCCTCTGATCAGATTGTGCAAGCCACTGGCAAAGAAGTGCCTACTGATGCGACCATCCAAGAAGGGCCAACTGATGAAAGCACACAAGAGGTGCCAACCAAAGTGGTCACCTCAGTTGCACCTCCTCTTGCTGACTCCACCCCTTCAGCTCAACCTCAAGTCACATCCCAACCAAAAAGATACACAAAATCAACTGTTGGCCGATTTTTCCCTGTTAGAAGATCAAATAGGCACAAGGGATGAAGAATTATGAACAAAGAAGGGGAGTAACAAACCTGAACAATTGTCTCAAAAACTCCCTGCCTCTACATATGATGTGGTGGTCACTCTGAGTCTAATCTTTGTTTTGTTTTATGTCTATTTTGTTTTTGTGAACCTCTTAAATTTCAGTAGTTAATATTCAGTTTTTAAATCACAGTTTTTTTCGTTTTTTTTTTTTTTTCTAATGATTGTTCCTTCATGTGCAGAGAACATTTTTTGTGTTTGTTGATTGTCTTATGTTTTATTTTTTAACTTTGTTTTAATTAGTTACTTAGGGGGAGTGTACTAATTAAGGAGGAGTATTTATGTTCTTGTTCATATCTCAGTTTTAGTACTCCATATTTTTTAATGAGATATTGATGTTTTACTGCTCTTTGGATGATTGATGACTTTTTAAGACAGGTTCATGTTAGATTTGTTTGTGCTATGTTCATAAGTTTGACAAAGGGGGAGATTGTAAGTCATTTGTCAACTTATGAACCTAGAGCGGTCACTCTCAATCCTCATATGATTATCTTACTTTGTTCTAGCATAATAAATTTTATATAAACTTCCAGTTTGATCACCTTGTGCTTAAGGTGACCACCTTCTCTTATGTTGATTATTTGCAGTTTCAGATGATCACCTCATATCTGACAGTTTTATTTGAGTTACACGTATTATGCTTCTAGAATGCATGAGCTATAATATTCTCTTTTGAGATATTAGTGTGTTCCATAACACTTGTCAAAATTATATTCAATACGCTGAAAGGTTGATATTCTCTTTGATAGGTGGCATCTTGATATTGGATTGAACTTTTATAAAGGTAAATTCAATAAAGGGATGCTTGCCACATGTCCTTGCAATGGCCAGCTGTTTTCCTATATAAACTCTTCTCCATTGTACTTTTTCCTAAGCTTCATATCTCTCTGAAAAGTTCACTGAATTTTCTCTGATTATTTTACTTTCTTTTTGTTAGGTTTCTATGCTTAGGTAAAACTTTAAAATACCTCTCTCAAAGTTCCCAAAACACGTCCATACTCATCTTGAGATGCTGAAGCATGTTGAGCTTCCTCCACTGAAATGCGTCTTCATTTCTAATCCTTGAGATTAGCTCAAGGGTAACCATGTTGGTTGTTTATTCTTGTAAGCTCACTATGGTTGTACATTGTTTAACCAAAGAGTAGAGATTGAAGCATTGCAAAACAGGGGCATTTTGGCAACTGAGGCTTATTCTCTGACTTTGTAATTGAACTATAAAGTAAACCTAGTGGATTAGTTTCATTCTAGACTTGGTCTCATGGATGTAGGCATTTTGCTGAACCATGTAAAAATCTTGCGTGTTTTACCTTATGTTCTTGTTATTGCTTTATGTTTATGTTTAATGAGCTCTTAAAATCAACAAGACAACAATTTCCACTTAAGTTTTAAATCACTTGGTAAATTTAAAACTTTCATTTAATATATATATATATCGATATATCGATATAGAGAGAGAGAGAGAGAGAGAGAGAGAGAGAGAGAGAGTTTTGGATTATTTTCAAATGCTAAATTAAATGGGTATGATAAAATATGAGGTGCGCTTGACTCCTTACCCAATAAGGCCTTGTTGAATGGAAGGATTTCCCTTTCTTATAAACCAGTAGGCTTAAGCGTGACTAGTCGGTGTGGGACTCCAACACTCCCCCTCACGGTCAAGCTCATATGTTGGGTCATGTCTATTGATAAAGGTAGTTGCTGGCTCAAACTCCTCACCCGCTGGTCAAGCACTCAACTTAACTGAACCTGGCTCTGATACTAAGATAGAATTTGAGGTGGGCATGACTCCTCACCCAATAAGGCCTTGTTGAATGGAAGGATTACCCCCTCTTATAAATTAGTAGGCTTGAGTGTGTCTAGTTGGTGTGGGACTCCAACCTGGCTCTGATACCATGATAGAATTTGAGGTAGGCCTAACTCCTCACCCAAAAAGGCCTTATTAGATGAGGAGTCAAACCCACCTCAAATTCTATCAGATATGAATTAGAAATTGTTTTATATTTGTTTTTTGGAGCATGAATTGGAAAGTTGGTGTATATTTTTTATTCGAACAAGTATTCAAAAGTTATTCGAATGCTTAATCGAACAATTTCAAATGGTGATTTTGTGTTCGTTCGAGTTTGAACATAATTTCAAACAACCCATTATGCTTATCGAACAATTTTCGAATGGGGGTGTTCATTCGTGTTCGGTTCGTTAATTTGCAGCCCTACCTATTTGAAGAAGCCATTACTGAACTTTAACTACTACGAGGAGATTGCAATAACACAATTTGAGAAAACAACCACAATTTAGGCTAGATCGCGGTAACAGTCAAAATTTTCAACTGGCCAAGTTTGGGATTTTTTTTTTTTTTTTTTTAAATACATATATTGTTTTGATTTTTAATTTAGTTGATTTTTTTTTTCAAAAATCTTGTGAAAATAAGTTGTACCTAATTGTAGGTTATTACGGTTCAAGTTAATAGTTAAAAATAAGTAGAGGGGATCTTTATTATAGTTTCTAAAGTTCTTGGGGTCAAGTAGCTTCCTAAGCTTTCGGGGAGTGTATACTGTATAGTAATTACCCTTCATGTTATATGATTTTATTAACATTGTCTTCTTGTCTCTTGTAATATGTATAGTCATTTGGCTTTCCTTATTTTACTTATCTGGTGTTCTTATTTTATTTTATTTATTTATTTGTTTTTTAAATATGCATTGTTTTAAGATTAACATTGATTATTGCATGACAAATGAGACCTTATATTTTTTTACAAAAAACGAGACTTTATATAATAATATAAATTTTTGATGCCGGTTTATAACACACTCTTGGTCAATGGTCCAATGCTATTCAATGACTTAGAATTTGTTACTTACCCGAAAAAAGACTTAGAATTTGTTATCTTGCCAGCAATGTTCTGAAAACCGGATCGGGAATCGACTCGGTCAGAGTTTCGGTTTCCGGTTTTCACGGTTAGACCGGTCCGACCGGTCGGTCCGACCGCTGACATCAGCGAAACACGATAAAAATTAAAAAAAAAATTAAAAATCCAGATTTTTATGTAACGAAAATCTAAAACCCGTCCAACCAACTCTACAATAATAATAATAAAACCATCCAAGTTTGATAGTTAATGACTTAATGTTTACAAATTCAATCCTCAAAGTCTAAAGTTTCAAACATCATCAAAGGCATTACAAAATAATATCACGACTGTAGTGTAGTAGACCAGCCACGGCAAGGAAGAAGCAGAGTAGCAGACGAGCGATGATTGAAGAGGTTGAAGACTTGAAGGCTGAAGCTGAAAATTGAAGGAGATTGCGAATGGAGGAGGACTGGACTGGAGCCTGAAGAGGTTATTGAAGAGGAGGAGATCGCGATGATTGAAGAGGTTGAAGACTTGAAGAGTGAAGACTTGAAGGCTGAAGCTGAAGCTTGAAGGAGATCCGAGATCGTGAATGGAGGAGGAGGACGGGACTGGAGAGTAGAGATCACGAATGGCAAAGGCAAACCAAAAAGAAAACTGAAAAAGCAAACCAAAAAGCAAACGCAAATTTCAATTTAGTAAAGTGGCAGACACTAATGCAAAAGAAATACAAAATGGATTAAAAAAATGGGGGTTTGACCGTTTGACTTTAACTTTTTAAATTTTTTTCACATTTTTAAATTTTACTTAGTGGACCGGATTTTGTTTCTAACCGGTTGCCCGTCGGTTTACTACAGTAAAACGGTCCAACCGCGGTTTAAAACGATCTAACTTAAAAATCCGGGTTTTTAATTTTTTTAAACAAAAAATCTTAGCGAAACCCGGTCGGACCGGTTCGCCCGCCCGGTCCGGTCCGGTTTTTCAGAACATTGCTTGCCAGTACAAATAGAGCTAATCACACATATTTTCCATGAGGTTTTAACATTTACAGGTTAATACAAACACCACGCTCCTTTAACTTCTATTAAGGTTTTTTCATCTAACCCCCTACAACATTAAGAATAAACATTTTGCCCCCTAATTAGCCACTCCGCCTTCAGTTTTTGGTGATAGTTAACTAAGAGCATGGCAAAAATAGACATTTTATGTTAAAGTACATCAAAGGTCTATTTAAAAAATAAAACAATTTATTAAAAACACGTGTTTACTTTAGCCATATTATTTTTTTATCCATGTAATTTAATTAAAAAAATTAATATGTTTTTTTTTTAAAAAGGCATACAATTTATTAAAACATGTACTGATATTTCTTTTTAACATTTATTTGTAAACTAAAAAAAAATTAAATTTTAAAGATTGATATATTTTTAAACTTTTTTGTAAACTAATAAATGCAAGATTATATATATATACTTTTTAAAAGACTTTTTTTTTTTTTTCAACTTGAAATATATAAATACACTCTTTAAAAGACTTTTTCCAAACACCACAACCAACACCCCCCCCCCCCCCAAAAAAAAAAAAAAAAAAATTGTTGTCAAAAACTTTTTATTTTTTATTTTTTATTTTTATTGTATCTTTTGCTATATATCAGTTCAAAAAATTTCTGCAAGTGTTTGAATAAATTATGTTATGTCTTGTTGGAAAATATAATAATAAAAGTTTAATCTTTTCTCATAAACTAATATATGAGAATTTTTAAAGTTTTTGAAATGTATGAAAATTTCTACTTCACTTTTCTTGTACAAATAATAAAACCTTTTTTCTTTTTATAAATTTATTAATAAAGCATATCTTTACGTTTACGTTTACATATCCTTATTAAACTCTATTCGAAGAAACGATACCAAATTAAACTTCGAAGTTGGTATGTAAAATTGCACAAATTTGTTTATCTGTTACCAATATCCTTAATTAATTGTTACTTAATTTGTCTTCCTAATCAATTTAATAATTATAATTTATCTATCATAATAGTATTACTTATACTACGTACGTACTATAATAAAAAATTAAAATACCACTATAGTATAATTATTTATACTGACATAAGAAAAATTGAAGTAAAAAATTTATTATACTAAAAGCAATTATGAAGTTTTCGGTGAACGACGTTTGAGTAAAGTTAAACCAACATGAAGTTTGCATAGATTCCTCCCTTCAATCTTCGGACTTGGATTAAACGCTAATATGAGTTATTCTTTACCATTATTCTGAAGTATGAATCCATTCTCACTCATTCCACAAGTCACACATGTTATTTATGAATTAAATTCCATCCCCGTCGAACAAGTTATTCTTTAGACATTTTACATTATATATTCAACTTACTTCTCTGAAGCCAGCATTGTCTCCTGCTTCTCTTCTATAAAAAAATAAATCTCCAAAGTCAATTCCTAAAAAATTGCATCCAAGATCAAGCGAAATAGAAATCCAAGTTCTTAACTGTGAAACTGAAAAACTAAAAGAGAGAAAATTGAAAAATGCGTGAATCTTTTCTTATTATTCTCAGAGAAATACATTTGTTTATATACAGAGGAAGAGAGAAGAAACTGATGTTAAGAGTAAAACTCAGCTAGACGATAAGCTAAAGAGTAAAGTTTTCTTCTTTTCTCAAAACGACGCCGTTCTCTCTTTTGTAGATTTGCAGTTTTACGAAACTGCCCTCTTTTCAGTCTGGCTAACATTAACAAGGTGCAACTTTTCTCACACTTTATTATTATTATTATTATTTTATATCTCTCTGTAAAGTGAGTTTGTACATTCGTAATTTTTATTATCATCTTGTATTGTGGAATTATTGGATCTCTTTTATTTGCACTTCTCTTTTTATTTCTAGTCCTCTTTATAGTAGTCTTTAATTAACTTTGGAATTATCAATTTATCCCTATCTACCAAACACATTTTTATAAAAAATTTGCATTCCTTGTTTAATATATATATGCCTCCCTGTTATATTGTTCATGTATATGCTTCAGATCTTTATTGATTTTAGTTATTTTGTTAAAGAGCTTCGACAATGAATCTTTTTTTGTTATTTGGCTGCAACTTATCCTCTTATTCATTAATATTTATTATCATCTTGTATCTTGGAATTATCAATTGGATCTATTTTATTTGCACTAGTACTTGTTTCTACTGTGCTAAGGTGGTTAACAATGCACTCCCTAAAATTCATAAAACTAACACTTGACACCCCACAAACTTTAAAAACTACAATGGAGACACCCTCCTGTTAGTTTTAGTCATGAACAAAATCAAAATTCGATTTAACCTAAAACAAAGAACTTAGCTGCAGAGTAGTTTTCTAGAGAAATGATTTTCATTACTTAAGAATAGTAAAACAGTACTACACTTATATACAAGATTATTAAGCTTAATCAACTTACTTACTAATTATCTTTTTAACTAACTTTTAGTAACTAATAACACCTTTGACTTTACAAAGCTGACTCAACAACATATTTGGCTTGACACTTGCTCATGTTGACTCCAAATTAGCCTTAGGAGCAAGATCATCTTTATACTCAACAGGCCCCTTTATGCTTAAGATTGATGAAGTTACGCCTAGCCTGTTCCTCAACTTACAAAAGCGATTAGCAAATAGTGGTTTTGTTAAACAATCTACAGTTTGAAATTCAGAAGACACAAATTGGACTTTTAGCTTATTGAATGCCATCGTCCCTCTAACATAGTGGACATCTATTTCAATATGTTTTGTCTTGCTGTCAAACACAGGATTAGAAGCTAATGCACATGTTCCCAAGTTATCACACCACACCACTGTTATTCTTGCTATTTTAATATGAAGTTCTTTAAATAGGTTATGTATCCAAGCTACCTCAGTTGAAACCTAAGCTAGAGCTCTATACTCAACTTTCGTAGATGACAAAGCTACCATCTTTTGCTTCTTTGAACTCTTGGATACGATTTCCAGCAAAATATACATAATAGCCAAAAGTTGATTTTTTGTCAAAGATATTTCCTGCCCAATATACACTTGCATAGCTCTCTACTACAAGAAGTTTAGTGCTTAATGAAAAATGTAAACCATGATTTAAAGTTAATCTATCTTAGCACTCTCTTAACAACTTGCCATTGATTTTTTGTGGGAGCTTGTAGGAATTGACTTAATTTGTTTACAACATATGACAAATCTGGCCTGGTCATTATCAAATATTGTAGAGCTCTTATTATGCTTCTGTACAACATAGGTTGCTAAAAAGTTTCACTGTCATGAGGAGCAAGTTTTTTTCCTACCACCATTGGTGTTGCAGAAGATTTGGAGTCAACCATTTGAGTCTTTTAGCAAATCAAATGTATACTTAGATTGTGTAAGAATTATCCCACTACTGTTCCCAATAGCTTCAAAGCCAATGAAATAATGTAGATATCCCAACTCTTTCAAAGCAAATTTAGTATTTAAGTCTAACACAATCTGACTTATTAGCTAAGTAACACTTCCCGTCAGTTTTATGTCATCAACATATACTAACACATATACTACTATTGTAGCTTCCTTATAGTAGAATAGACTAATGTCAAAAGTAGAGTTAAGAATCATCTTAAAAGGTGACATATCATTCAAAACATTAGTAGGCAATTTGAGATCTTCTCAAACCCATCATCATCAAGGGCTTTATAGATGGTAAAGAAAGCTTTCTTGTCTCTCTTTCTTGAATCCTTCAAAGTGTACTTTTGTGCTTGGGATATGAAAACCTCATCTTTAGGCTCCTTATAACCTTTCTTCATAATCTTCCACGTGTCTTGCAACCTGAGCAGCGCCTTCATCTTGATGCTCCACTTGTCATAGTTGCTTTGGTTGAGAACTGGAACTTGGACGGGAAATATCCCACTTGCCATCTTCAAGATCTTTATGGCTTTAATACCACTTTGTTGGAAAAGAAGCTTTTAGCTCAAGGCTAATTAGTAGGAATTTGGGAAGAGTAAGTGTTGTGGAAGAGGGGATTACTATTACTTCTCAAATTTGGCTAGTATGAAATGGCTAGGCGTCACTCCCTTTTATAGTTCTTAAAGGAGTCTTCTACACTGCAACTTCTAACGACCATCTAGTCTAATTAATAAATATCAGCTACTAGGGGTGTTCAAAAGCGGTTAACCGAACCGGTTAACCGCTTTTCTAAATCGAACCGGATTTTTGGTTTGGGAAAATTTCCAAACCGAAACCGAACTGATTTTAGGGAAAATCGGTTTTTTGGTTAACCGAAAAAACGGTTAACCGTTTTAAAAAAAGCGGTTAACCGGTTTTCCCTTTTTTTTTTTTTTAATTTTGTCCTAAATTAAATTGTAAATATAGACAATACATTGGGAACTAAGAAAAAAAAATTGGGTTGGGACTTTAGATGGAGTGAATTAGGGATTTATTTTAGTTTAGGTTATTATTTATTTATTTAATATATATATTTGAAAAACCGGTTTAGAAAATCGGTTTTCGGTTAACCGTTTCTAATTTCTCCCGAACCGAAAATTCGGTTTTTTGAAATTTTCAAACCGTAACCGAACCGTTTTTTCGGTTAGGTTTTTGCATTTTTTTGAACACCCCTATCAGCTACTACTTTCCACAATTAATAGTTACCTAACAACTTTCAAATAAATGAGATATTTTTACGAGATCTTTCTAATTACAAGACCTATTATTTGAGCTAAATACTTGGGCCAAATATGGGTTTTACATTAGGCTTAGGAAGAAATATTAAACTAGAAATCTATATGGGTTTAACCAATCAAGTTTAATATTCAACAGGAAACTGTAATCCAAAGCTGCCAAATTGAGACAAATTTTGTGATACATAGGCCAGTGGGAACTAATTTTGAGCACCACAAGTTTGAGAAGAATTTTGAGAGCCATGCTGAGAAGTATTATTCGTGGATATTTGATATGACATATCAAATCGATGACAGCATTGCAATGCTATATGTCCACTCTTGCCACAAACTTGACACATAACCTTGTTCTTTGTATAACCTTTGCCACGACCTTGTCCTCTACCAACACCAATATTGAAGTTTTGATTGAAACTAGGATTAAAACCAGAAAAATTACCAGATGGAAACTATTGTGACTGAAATTGAGGTTAGGAACCCTTATAAAACTCTTGAGGACCAACTATTGAAGAAGCATTAGGAGTATTAGAAGCTTACCTTCCTTGAAAATTCTTAGCTGAAGCCAAAAATGCAATGACCTCGTGTAACCTTGCATACACTGTAAGTTACTTCTCCAATCGCATCTCATGTTTGTGAAAGAAAAATTGAGCCAAGTAAACAAGAAATGATCCGCCTTTTTCCAGCTGAAATGGTTAGAATTAGGTTTCTTTATCACCTCTGGAGATTCCTCTGTCTTGATAGCTGAGAAAAGTAACGGACATGGCTTCGTTCTTGTAACAATTCCATCCAATACATAAGCTTATAGTGTTGGTAGAATCTGAGATCGCTTGTAATTGTAATTTTTATTAGTCAGTTTGACAGAGATTGTTAGGCTAGAGATGATAAAATTGAAGTCACTGTTGAAGAAGAATTAGGTTTAGCAGAAATTGAGAAACTTGGAGAATTGAAAGTTCGATTTTCCATTGACGCAAGTCTAAAGCTTTGATACCATGAACGAAATCAGAATTCGATTCAACCTAGAATAGATAACTTAGCTGAAGAAGAAAGGAAAATAGAGGAAGAAATCGGGAGAAAAATTAGATGCAGAGTAGTTTTCACACACACACATATAACAAATATGTATAAATAAACTGAAAAATATAAACAAAATAATTTTTTTTTTAAATTTTGAAAATGTATCTAATAAAATTGTTCTTATCTATTATTTTGATACAAAAAGAAATTTGGTTTTAACAATTTCTTTTGATTAAATAAAATTTCTGTTGAGGTTCCTTCCAAAAAAAAAAAAATTAGTTTTAATTTTACTCCACTTGCTTGAATACTTATCCGGGGGCAACTCCCTCTCTCTCTTTATTTATTCATTTTTTATGTTATTGAGTTAATTTAGAGCGCTTATACTATCTTTAATATTCAGTTCTCTATTATTTTTACTATCATCTTATAGTATAGCTGATACATAATCTTGTATAGTATAATGGAAGAATTCAGATTAATACAGTTCACTTTAATATCAACTAGATTTTTTCTCATGTTATTAAAGATATAATATCTTAGTTTTTATATTTTCTAAGATTGTAACAGAGCCCTGTTGCTTTTTTGTCTAGAATAGAATTCTTGAATCCTCTCAATTTTTATTCCCTGATCCTCAATCTCTTATGTGAAACTTTGTTTTCATCAGCCAAATTTTCATTCTTAGTTTAGAATTCTATTAATTGACACATTGTCTTGTTTATAGAAGTTGTGTTGTGTACATCATCTTCTCTAATCAAAGCATATTTTCTTTTGTTTTTTGGTTATGATTTTATCCTGAGTTCAACTTTGAAAGATGTAATTTTTATTCTATTTTCTATTCAATCAAACATCACTTTAAACTTAATTATTCACATACATATAACAACTGATCTAATCATTACATTTAATTATAACCAATTTTTTTTAAATATAGTTTTTCATCTGCATGCAGTTCCATTTCTATCTAGAAGATGATAGCCATGAAACCTTTTTCACAAGAAGTAATGGAACTTTGGAACGAATGGGAAATTCGGGTGATGGTTGTATTGAGCCTCTTCTTACAAGTCATCCTTGTCATATTTGGTTCCAGACGAAAATATACCAGAAATATTCAGATATTTCTACTTGTTTGGTCAGCATACTTGACAGCAGACTGGGTGGCAACATTTGCTCTGGGAAACCTTGCTCGCAACCAAGTGGATCATGATAGTATGTCTTTCCAATCAAACAATATGCTACAGGCATTGTGGGCGCCAATTCTTCTCTTGCACCTTGGTGGCCCAGACTATCACGGCGTACTCTTTAGAAGACAATGAGTTGTGGTTAAGGCACTTACTTGGACTTGTCATCCAAGTTCTACTAGCAATTTATGTCATGATACGGTCTTGGAACAACAATGCCGCCCTCAGATTTATAGCTATTCCAATGTTTATCACTGGAATTGTAAAGTATGGAGAGAGGAGTTTGGTGCTTTGGTTTTCAAGCGCTCAGAAACATAAAAATTCTTTGCGCTCATCTCTTGATCATGGACAGGACAACTCAAAGCAAAAGAACAATCGTCTTGTTGTGGCTGATATATTGTTCAAAAGATTTAGGTGTCTATTCACAGACCTAATTCTTGATCATCATGAACGAAAAAAGAGCTACTCCCTCATTCACGAAAAGTCAGCAGAAGATGTCTTCATATTGGTAGCGGTTGAGCTTGGATTCATGTATGATGTGCTCTACACCAAGGCAAGCATAATCTATTCCGGATTCGGCATCTTTCTTCGATGCTTCTGCTTCTTCTCCCATGTTTCTGTATCGGTTCTCTTCTTAATCATCATCTTCGTTATGGAAAAGCATGCCTATTCGCTGATCGACATCACCGTAACTTGTGTACTCCCAGCTGGGGCAATTTTTCTGGAGATTTATGCGTTCATCATACTTCTTTTTTCCGACCGGACGAAGCTTTGGCTGTGCAGAAATAATTTTATTTCCAAGGATACACCTGATGATTTACATGACAGCAACAAAAGGTGGTCTGGATCTGTGGGTCAATATAACCTATTCAGTTTTTGTCTCCAAGACATATCAACCAAAACTGCTGGAGTTCAGAAATTTTTCGGAGTTAAAGAAATGATAGATAAGTACCAATATTTGTCTTGGAATGATATCAAAATTGACTTGAAGGAATCGATCTTCAGCCAACTCGTAGAGAAAGCCAAAAGAATTGAAGGTGATCGTTTCGATATCAAGTTATGCAAAGAATTGTTGTCTCAGAGAGGTGATAATGTGCTTCAGAAAATGTACAGTCTTGGTGTATTGAATTGGAGCACAACTGAGGTAGAATTTGATCATAGCCTCCTTCTTTAGCACATTGCTACGAATCTTTGTGATTATGATGATAACATTGCTACGAATCATGATTCTATTATTGAAAAAGTTTCTCAACGCAATATTAGCAAATGCGTTTCAGATTACATGTTTTATCTTTCGGTTGTATGTCCAATCATGTTGCCCAAAGGGATTGGGGAGATCAGGTATAGAGAAACTTGTGCGGAGGCTATGGACTTATTTAAAGCAAAAAAGGTCAAAAACTTTGATCACATAAGTAAAGCTTGTGAGTCATTTCTTCAAAAGGAAACCGATGATTCAAGGGAAAAAACTAAGGGAATTAGAAGCCTATCATTGTTATTTCATGGATGTAAACTTGCTAAGCAATTGCAAGAATTGGAAGTCAAGCTTGGTTGGACCAAAGAAAAAAAATGGAAAATAATAAGTGAGGTATGGATAGAAATGTTGACTTATGCTGCAAGTCATTGTGGATGGAGACTGCATGGTCAACAACTTATGAATGGTGGAGAGTTACTCACTCACATATGTCTTCTTATGGCACATCTCGGTTTAAGTGAACAATATCAAATTCAAAAGCAAGAGATTCGATACTTTGAACCCTTCAACATATATCGTGAAAAGAGTTTTCTAGAAAGACTACTATAGCGGATTCGTAGCGAGGTTGAGATGTGGTGCAATCGCCATTTTCGCCATGGCCTTGTTTTAAGGCCGGGCTATAATGACTTTATACAAATGCGGTGGCTGAAACCTAGAAACTCGGTAACTCTACAGAATTATTATGATATGGTTTACTTTTTAAAAACATTTGTAATATCATAATTATTTTGTATTACGAATCAATTTAATTTCATTCTCTTGTACATATATTTCTAAATGTTACTATGGACTAAATGGAAACATATATTTTCCTGATGAATTAATTTGATTTGGTCATTTTTTAAGACGCTTTTGCTGTTTATGTAGGAACTAAATGTTGGCGTCTAATGAATGAGGAACCAACAGAAGATGAGGAGTCAAGTAAGTAGTAAGTAATCAGATGATCTAAAAACTTATACTAATTATTATTTGATAATAACTCAATATTGATATTTGGATCTAACACAAGTGATTGATGAAATGTGACTAGAATAACCAAATTATAGATGAGACTGGATGTGGTGAATGATTTGTTTCGCTTTTACGTATTTTTATTTATTTTAGCAATTACGTTTATTAGTTAGTAATATTTTGTATAAACTATCCTGTAAATTGCAGCCTGGAGATTTCAAGCTGGTGTTTCATGCATTGGGTGGATCTACATTTGTTCATATTATTCAAACTTGGACTGGATTTATAATTTAAGTCATATTTACACGTACATAAGAAGAAACTAAAGTTCAGATGAAATTAGCAAATTCATATATGAATTAAGATGACTGTAATAACCTTTTCAAGATGTTTGGAGAGGTACAATATATTATTATGTATATATTATCATTTTAATGTGAGTGCTTTGCAATGCAGTTTAAACAAAGAATTTTAACTACAGGAGAAAAAGAAATCATACAAAAGTAAAATCGAATATATACCATGCCATTCTAAAGCATCTTTAAAGAAGATAATCCCTTTAAATTAACTTTAGATTATGAATTAATAATATTTTATAATGACCATTCTGTTTGTTGAAGGATTTTTTTTTTTTTCTTAATATATGTTGTTATGTCATCTTCAATTACATGATTGGTGAGTTATTAGTGATATTATCTGTTTTGGGCCCACAAACTAGGTTACTAATTAACTTGTACGGTTTTGTCTTGAAAAAACATTTTTGGGTTTTTGAGGGTGTTTTTGTGCTATATAAGCGACCAAAGTCTTTATCTCTTAACCAATGTAAGAGTTTGACATCAACAACATAAATTAATAAAACAGAGGAAAAAAACAGTTCCATTTTTTTTTTTTTTTTAACAGAAGAGATTATTATAATATAAAACTTTTCAATCAGGATATATTTATGGCTTTGTTCTTCTAATTACATTTCGATTTCATTGTTTAACATAAGTTTATTATCAAGTTGATATAATTTAATATTTTCATTAAATATAATAGAAATTTAGTGGTCTATGCATGGTAATCAGCAAGTAATAATTTAGAACAACAACATTTATTAAGACATTAATATCTCCTCAAAATGAAACACCTCAATGCATAATACGTACAACGGCTATTAAATTTGAAATATCAAAAGGGAGAACGACACTTTCCCACCCAAGGTTTGGCGAAACGACCTTTTTCCATCCGATAAGTTTCAAAATGATACTTTCCCACCCTTCGTCAAGTTTTATTAGTATTTTCTGTTAATATTTAACTGAAAAGACGAAAATATCCTTAAATAGTTTATTTCTTAATTAGTTTATTATAAATTAAAATTTAGTTAAGTCAACGTTTTTACTCAATTATTTATCAGTTCAAGTGTAAAGAAATATTTTTGTTTTTCCTTTGTTTATTTAATTAATTAGGAATATTGATTTTCTATGTTAATTAATAAAAATGAAAAACATTATAAATTTAGTAGATTATTGAATAATAGTGATGGGGTATTGATGACATTATAGACCAATAAATAAATATTAATGTCATTTAACTTTAAACAATTGCATAACATTACTCTTAATTTTTTAGGTGGGAATTAATTATTTTTTCTTTTTTGACTTTTTAATATTTGACTTTTTGGCTAAATAAAAAATTTATAAAGTCAAATATTTAAGGGTATTTTCATTTTTTCAGTAAAATAATAATGAAAAACATAACAGAACCTAACGAAGTGAGAAAGTGTCATTTTAAAACTTGAAAGGTAAGACAGTGTGGTTTCGCCAAACCTTGGGTGGGAAAATGTCCTTCTCCCATATCAAAAATATTAAAATAGTTAACACCAATTCTCAACCGTTAATCCATTATAATCCATAGTTTAAGAGTTGATGAGGTGGAAATACAACAATCACCTTCAACTTTCATCTCATATCCGTTAGATTACAATAAATAAGTAACCATGAATTTGTATTCCAATTAGCATCTGGCTTCGCGAAACTGATTGGGATTAGCTTCTGGCTTTGGAAGCTATCAGGATTCGTTTTTGGCTTCGAGAAGCTGGTCGGGAATCCTCATATTTCAGCCGCCTACGCCCAAAAGCTGTTGACTCTTAGCTACGAGAACTTGGCTAAAGACCTTCAGGTTACAACCATATTGGTATCTTAAAAGCTTTCGGGATCCTAAGATTTTAGCTTCACGTACGTCTCGGAAGCTAGTCGTGAAGCTTCAGGAATTCATTGTCCGATGCTTGTTTCTAGCTTTACGTCCTCGAGAAGCTGGTCATGAAGCTTCAAGATTTGGCTTTACCTTGCTAGTTTTTAGCTTCACGTCCCAAGGAAGCTAGTCGTGAAGCTTCAGGAACTCATTGTGTGGTGCTTGTTTCCAGCTTCACGTCCTCAGGAACCTTGTTGTGAAGCTTCAACATTTCGCTATATCATGCCATTTTTCAACTTCACGTCCCTAGGAAGCTGGTCGTGAAGCTTCAAGATTTGTATGATGTCTCCATAAGCAGTTGCGGTTGTTCCTCAAACGACTGAAGCAAGCCATGGTTTGAACTTGTTTCCGTCTAATGTAAACTAAAAGGCGGAGAGTTACTCACTCATGTATGTCTTCTTATGGCACATCTCGATTTAAGTGAACAATATCAAATCCAAAAGGAAGAGGTTCAGTACTTCACCTCTAGAGGAGAAAAGCCATGGTCGATTTATCCCAGGCCGGGCTACAATGACTTTATAAAAAACAAGTGGCTGAAACCTAGAAACCCGGTAACTCTACAGAATTATTATGATATGATTTACTTTTAAAAAAAAATTGATAATATCATAATCATATCGTATTACGAATCAATTTAATTTCATTCTCTTGTACATATAGTTCTAAATGCTATTATGGACTAAATGTAACCATATATTTTCCTGATGAATTAATTTAATTTGGTCATTTTTTAAGACGCTTTTGCTGTTTATGTAGGAATTAAATGTTGACGTCTAATGAATGAGGAACCAACAGAAGATGAGGAGTCCGGTAACTAGTAAGTAACCAGATGATCTAAAAACTAATACTAATTATTATCTGATAATAACCCAATATTGATATTTGGATCTAACATAAGTAATTGATGAAATGTGACTAGAATAACCAATTTATAAAATGAGACTGGATGTGGTGAATGATTTGTTTCGGTCTTACAATTTTTTTTTTTTTTTTTTTAATTTGAGCAATTATGTTTATTAGTTAGTAATATTTTTTTTATAAACTATCCTGTAAATTGCAGCCTGGAGATCTCAAGCTGGTGTTTCATGCATTGGGTGGTTCTACATTTGTTCATATTTGAAAATAATGTGAAGCCAAAACGGGGTCGTTTCATTTAAGGCCATTACTGAAACTTAGCCATCAGATCAAGACAGATCCAAGGGCTGAGGATTACGAATGCAGACATATATAAAGAAAGCAACAGTGATGAAAACATAGAATACGTTTTTGTTAATCGGGTATTAGGGTTTGCAAAAGAGGAAAAAACTAGGGTTGTTTTTGCTGGGTCTTTCTGGGTGTAATCTGGGTTGATTGTGAGAGAGGGTTGCATTTCCTTCTAAAGGCTGGTATTTGTCCTCTGTTTTCTTGTAGATTATTGAGAGATTCTTGAGTGAATAGGCCTTGGTTGGGTGTTAATCTGTTTTTGGCAGATTTGTATGATTGCCTTCTTGTAATCGTTGAATATCTTCTTAGTGCTGTGAGTGTCCGTATTTCGGAGCTCAACATGGACGTAGTCTATCCAAGATTGGATAGACGAACCACGATAAAATTGTGCCTTGTGTTGTGTGTGTGATTCTTTGATCTTTAATCTTGTGTGTGGTTATTTGTATTGCGAATTTGCTTATCAGGCTTAGGTTATAATAGTGGTATTAGAGCTAAAGTTCTAAAGGGATTTAGGGTTAGAAATCGTTTGGTCTTCTTAACGAATTCTAAAATTAGGGTTTGTCAGATTTGGGGTTTTTTTTTTCGATTTCAAGATTCTAGATCGTTAGGACTTCAGATCTTGCTAAGTCTTGGGGTTAATTCGTGAGATTAAGTTACAAACACAAGGGATCAACGAAATTCGTACAAATTCTAAAATTAGCGTTTGTCAGATTTGGGGGTTTTCGAATTAAAGGCTTATAGGGCTTTAGGGTTTTCGAATTGTCCTTGAATTAGGTCGAATTGGTTAGTCTGAGTCACAAACACTAGCCAGGGGAGAAATCTGGGTATTTTCTAAGGGGCTGTAGTAGTCTTGTCACTTTATTCTTGTTTGTGTCTTGCCTTGTGTGATACAGTTTAAGGGTATTTAGGCTAGAACACCAGTAACTGCCTTAAAAACTGCCTGGCAGTAATTGGCAACTTCTGGTATAACAACGCCACGTACCCTTTGGCTGTTCTGCCCTGTTATTACAATACAATGAACACTACTCGTATGGAGATCTCCCAATATGATGGGAAGATCGATTTTAATACATGGAAAAAGAAGATGAAAGCCCTTCTTTCGCATAATAAAGTCGGGCTTGCCCTAGAAAAAGATGCCACCAAGTGGTCTGAAGAGAAACTGAAAAAGAAGGCTGAAGTGGATGAGGAGGCCTACAATCTAATCATAATGAATCTGTCCGATGCAGTCCTACGAAAGGTTGATGGCATGGAAACACCGCTCACACTCTGAGGTAAACTTGAATCCCTTTATTCCTTACAGTCTGCATCAAACTTAGCATTTCTTAAAGGAGCTTTATTTTCTTATAAAATGGATGTTACTAAGTCTGTAGAAGAAAACCTTGATGAGTTTCTTAAGATGACATTAGTATTGAAAAGAAAAGATCAGGAATTGGGAGAAACAAGTTTGGCAATGATATTGTTAAATTCACTGCCTGATGAGTACTTAGTGGTGAAGAATGCTTTACAATACACTAGGACAGTTCCCAGTGTTGACCTGATTATAGCAGGTCTTAAATCTAGAGAATTGGAGTTGAAAATACAGAAAAGGAATGGAAATAACCTATTTGTCAAAGGTAGATCAGATCCTGGACAATTAGGAAGGGATAGTAATAAGAATTTCCAGCAACAAATAAACCCTAGGGCTAAGAAAAAAAGGAAGAATAACAAGTCTAAGGGAGAAACTAGGAAGTGTTTCCACTGTAATAAACCTGGCCACCTTAAGAAGAACTGCTATAATTGGATAAAGAAACAAAAACCGCACAATACAGAGAGTAACTTAGCTAGCACTAGCACTGGCATTGAAGTTTCAGAAGCCCTCACTGTCTCAAACCATGCTAGCAGTAAGGAATGTGTTCTAGATTCGGGGTGCACCTTTCATATGAGTCCAAACATCCAATGGTTCCAGAACTTTAGGAAAGGAGAGTTAGAAACTGTCTTCAAGGGTAATAATCACTCTTGTAAGGTTCAAGGCATAGGAAACATAACCATTAGGTTAAATAATGGCAAAATCATAATGTTAACCAGAGTGAGGTATATACCTGACCTCAAAAGAAACTTGGTCTCCTTGGGAACTTTGGATGAAGCTGGATGTAGTTATAAGGCAGAAAAAGGATTCATAGTTGTGTATAAGAATAATGAAATATTACTTGAAGGAGTCAAACAAAATGGGCTGTACATTCTGTGTGGTCAACATTGTGCACTCACTGTAAAGTTTGCTTTATCATCTACTAATCTGACTACTGCAGAGAAATAGCATTTGAGACTGGGCCACATAGGCCAAAAAGGTATGACAGTGTTAAGCCAACATGGCTATTTTGGTAAGGAATCCATATCTGATTTAACTTTCTGTGAAGTTTGTGTGTTGGGAAAACAGCACAGAATGAGTTTCCAAAAGGGAACTCATCTGGCTGAAAAAGGGTTGGATTATGTTCATGCAGATCTTTGGGGTCTTGAAAAGGTTAGAACACATGGAGGGAATTGTTATTTCCTCTCCATTGTGGATGACTATAGCAGAAAGGTATGGGTGTACCTACTTAGGTCTAAAGATGAAGCCTTAACCAAGTTTAAAGACTGGAAAAACTTGGTTGAAAACCAAGTTAACAGGAAGGTAAAAACCCTTAGGACTGATAATGGCCTGGAATTCTGTAATCAGGAGTTTGACTCTTATTGTGTAGAAGAGGGAATCTTGAGGCATAGGACTGTTAGGGGAACCCCTCAGCAAAATGGAGTTGCTGAGAGAATGAACAGAACCCTTCTTGAAAGGGTTAGATGTCTCTTATTCACAGCTGGTCTACCAAAAACTTTTTGGGGGGAAGCATTAGGCACAGCAGCTTACCTTATAAATAGGAGCCCTTCTAGCTCAATAGACTTTAAGTGCCCTGAAGAGAAGTGGTCTGAAAGGAGACCATCTCTTGAACACCTAAGAGTCTTTGGATGTGCAGCATATGCACATACCAGAGATGGAAAGTTAGAACCAAGATCCCTCAAGTGTGTCTTCTTAGGATATCAAGAGGGAACAAAGGGCTATAGGCTGTGGGAAAGGGCTGCCCCAGGGGTTAGGGTAATTGTTAGTAGGGATGTGATTTTCAATGAAACAGTTTTTCCTTGCAAATCTGGTACTAACAGTGCAGGTAGCTCACAAGAAGAGTCTGAAACCTCAGGACAAACTGGGACAACTCAGTTTGAGGTGGAGCCTGAAACTAACCCTGATCAATACACCCAAATAAATGATCCTGACCCTGTTGAAGATCAACCACAACAAAATCAAGAGCAGGAGGGTGCAGATTACCCTACTGACAATGCTGAAGAGGATCAGCAGGATAACCTGGCCCAATATCAGTTAGCCAGGGACAGAGTCAGAAGGGAAATCAGACCCCCTGCAAGGTACAGCTATGCTGACCTGATTTATACAGCACTCCTAGCTGGGGCAGAAACACATCGATCAGAACCAAATACCTATGATGAAGCAATGAGTTCAAGGGATAGAAGAGATTGGTTGGCTGCTATGGAGGAAGAGATGGAGTCATTGCACTCAAACAAAACCTGGACACTGGTTCCAAAGCCAAAGAATCAGAAATTGGTTGAATGCAGATGGTTGTACAAACTGAAAGAAGGGATAAATGAGTCTGACCCACCAAGATTCAAAGCAAGGTTAGTGGCTAAGGGCTACACTCAAAGAGCAGGTATTGATTTCACTGAAATATTTTCTCCAGTAGTTAAATTTAAAACAATTAGACTCATGCTAGCAATTGTAGTTCAACATGATTTAGAGATAGAACAATTGGATGTTAAAACTGCTTTCTTGCATGGTGAGTTGGATGAGAAAATATTCATGAGTCAACCTGTAGGCTTTAAAGACAGAAAACTGCCTGATTATGTATGCTTGCTTAATAAATCTCTATATGGACTTAAACAGTCCCCTAGACAGTGGTACAAGAGATTTGATGCATTCATAATAGGAAATGGATTCACTAGAAGCATGTATGATAACTGTTTCTATTTTGCCTGTATGAATAACATGCCAATCTACCTTTTGCTATATGTAGATGACATGTTAATAATTAGCAAGTCCATGTCTCAAATTAATGCATTAAAGGCCAAATTGAATACTGAATTTGATATGAAGGACTTAGGGAAGGCAAAGAAAATACTAGGAATGATGATTGATAGAAATAGAAGTGCACATACACTTAAACTGCATCAGTCCTCATACTTACAAAAACTAGTGTTAAAATTTGGACTGAATGAATCCAAGGCAGTGACAATGCCCTTAGCAAACCATTTCATACTTAGTAAGTCACAGTCCCCAAAAACAGAGTCAGAAAGATTGAAAATGGAGAATGTCCCTTACTCTAATGCCATAGGTTCTGTAATGTATTCCATGATATCCACCAGACCTGATTTAGCATATGCAATATCACTATTAAGCAGATTCATGTCAAACCCTGGAAATGAACACTGGAATGCATTAAAATGGTTGATGAGATATATTAATGGTACTGTTCAAATTGGTTTAATGTTCTGTAAAAGATATGCATCACTTGATCTGGTGGGGTATGTAGATGCAGACTTTGCAGGTGATAGAGACTCTAGGAAGTCCACAACTGCCTATTACTTCACACTGGGAGGCAACTGTGTTAGTTGGAAAGCTCAGTTGCAACCTCTGGTTGCATTATCCACTACTGAAGCGGAGTACGTAGCAGTTTCAGATGCATTCAAGGAAGCAACATGGTTGCAAGGGATCTTGAAAGAAGCTGATCTGTTGAATGGCACAGCAACAGTCTACGCTGATAGTCAAAGTGCCATCCATTTGAGCAAGAACCCAGTGTATCACGAACGAACAAAACATGTGGATGTAAGGCATCACTTCGTCAAAGACCTGATTGCAAAGGGAGAGATAAATCTGTTGAAGGTACCTACTAAAGATAATCCAGCGGGACATGGGAACAAAAGTGGTGACCACAGCCAAGTTCAAGCACTGCTTGAACTTGCTTCACATCAAATAAACACTTTCCTTCAGAGCTGAGAAGAAATATGAGATAGCTTACTGCACTAAAAAGAAGTCCAATAAATGAAAGGAATAAAGTTGGCTTCAAGATGGAGACTGAAAATAATGTGAAGCCAAAACGGGGTCGTTTCATTTAAGGCCATTACTGAAACTTAGCCATCAGATCAAGACAGATCCAAGGGCTGAGGATTACGAATGCAGACATATATAAAGAAAGCAACAATGATGAAAACGTAGAATGCGTTTTTGTTAATCGGGTATTAGGGTTTGAAAAAGAAGAAAAAACTAGGGTTGTTTTTGCTGGGTCTTTCTGGGTGTAATCTGGGTTGATTGTGAGAGAGGGTTGCGTTTCCTTCTAGAGGCTGGTATTTGTCCTCTGTTTTCTTGCAGATTATTGAGAGATTCTTGAGTGAATAGGCCTTGGTTGGGTGTTAATCTGTTTTTGGCAGATTTGTATGATTGTCTTCTTGTAATCGTTGAATATCTTCTTAGTGCTGTGAGTGTCCTCAACATGGACGTAGTCTATCCAAGATTGGATAGACGAACTACAGTAAAATCGTGCCTAGTGTTGTGTGTGTGATTCTTTGATCTTTAATCTTGTGTGTGGTTATTTGTATTGCGAATTTGCTTGTCAGACTTAGGTTATAACAATATTATTCAAAATTGGACTGGATTTGTAATTTAAGTCATATTTACACGTACATAAGAAGAAACTAAAGAAGTTCAGATGAAATTAGCATATTCATATACGAATTAAGATGACTGGAACAACCTTTTCAAGATGTTTGGAGGTATACAATATATAATTATGTATATATTATCATTTTAATGTGGTGCTTTGCAATGCAGTTTAAACAAAGAATTTTAACTGAAGGAGAAAAAGAAATCATACAAAAACAAAATTAAATATATACAATGCCATTCTAAAGCATCATTAAAGAAGATAATCCCTTTAAATTAACTTTAGATTATGAATTAATAATGTTGTATAATAATGACCCTTCTTTTTGTTGAAGGATTATTTTTTTTTTTTTTTTTTTAATATATGTTGATATGCCATCTTTAGTCACATGGTAGGTGAGTTCTTAGAAGTATTGTCCATTTTGGACTCACAAACTAGGTTATTAATAGACTCACATGATTTTATCCTGAAAAAAATACCTCTGGGTTTTTAAGGGTGCTTTTGTGTTATATAAACGACTAAATGCTTCGTCTCCTTGTCAATGTGGAGGTTTGACATCAACAATATACATTAATAAAACTGAAGAAAAAAACAGTTCCTTTTATTTATTTATTTATTTACAGAAGAGATTAGTAAAATATATAACTTTTCAATCAGGATATATTTATGGCTTTGTTCTTCTAATTACATTTCGATTTCATTTGTTAATATATGTTTATCATCAAGTTGATACGATTTAATATTTGCATTAAATATAATAGAAATTTAGTGGTTTATGGTCAGCAAGTAATAATTTAGAAGAAAAACATTCATTACGACATCAATATCTCCTCAAAATGAAACTCCGCAATGCATATTACAAAGGCTATTAACAATCTTCTTCAAATATGAATTTGGTTTCATGACAAAATGTTATGGACAGATTCTATGTACTAATGGAGCAGTAAACGTCAATTAGAGAGCAAAAAATTAAACCCATTTTCCCCATTTTTTTTAATTTGAAATATCAAAAATATTAAAATAGTTAACACAAATTCTCAACCGTTAGTCCATTATAATCCAATAGTTTAAGAGCTGATGAGGTGGCAACGAAATAATCACCTTCAACTTTTATCTCATATCCGTTAGATTATAATAAATCAATGGCTATGAATTTGTATTCCAATTAGCATCTGGCTTCGCGAAACTGATTGGGATTAGCTTCTGGCTTTGGAAGCTATTAAGATTCGTTTTTCGGTTCGAGAAGCTGGTCAGGAATCCTCATATTTCAGTTGCTTACGCCCAAAAGTTGTTGACTCTTAGCTACGAAGAAGTTGGCTAAAGATCTTCAGGTTTCAACTATTGGTATCTTAAAAGCTTTCGGGATCCTAAGATTTCAGCTTCACGACGTCTCGGAAGCTAGTCGTGAAGCTTCAGGAATTCGTTGTTAGATGCTTGTTTCTAGCTTTACATCCTCAAGAAGCTGGTCATGAAGAGCTTCAAAATTTGGCTTTACCTTACTAGTTTTTAGCTTCACGTCCCAAGGAAGCTAGTCGCGAAGCTTCAGGAATTCATTGTGTGGTGCTTGTTTCCAGCTTCACGTCCTCGGGAACCTTGTTGTGAAGCTTCAACATTTGGCTATATCATGCCATTTTTCAACTTCACATCCCTAGGAAGCTGCCCGTGAAGCTTCAAGATTTAATTGTATTGTTTCTCCATAAGCAGCTGCAGTTGTTCCTCCAATGACTGAAGCAAGCCATGGTTTGAACTTGTTTCCATCTAATGTAAAATAAAAGGCAGTGCAGTGCACCCTCCTATTGTGAGTTGTCGAGGCCCTCCTCCTTGCACTAAATGTTTGAGCAAAAATTGTGATGCCAAAAAATTGAGATGATTCTTATTGCCTCTTTAATCACAATAGGTACAAATAATACGATTTGATGGAGATTTCGAGAGCATATAAGAAATAAACTAAATACAAATAGTAGCTAAAAGGCTTAGCACAGCAAATTTTGGCTTATTGGTTTAGTAGAATTGGAGACTTGTCCCTCTCTTCAACTTTATACCACCTTTTATAAAGAATCTTGACCATGTGTGGTGACACGACCCGCCTCGACCATCCTTACCCCATAAGCTCCAAACGCACCTATGAGACTCGGGTGGCCGAAACGTGCTATGTAGGAATCTAAAAACCTGTATTCTGAATACGTTTTTTATAAAAACATTCGCTTGGATTCGTTTTGAAAGCATAAACACATAAGATAGATATATATATATATATATACAATAACACTACGAACACCGAAATATTAGCACCAAATTTCTGTACCGGTCTACGTGTAACGCATCGGTCCATTTTTTTATAATTTTTTTCTAGTGAACGGCCGTCCATCAAATTTGGACGGTCGTTCACTCACATGGACGCTCGTCCATGTTATATGGATGGGCGTCCATATGCGAGAGACGGCCGTCCATATAATATGGATGCCCGTCCCTATTAGAGGTGGAAAAAATGGGCCGGGTTAGGCGGGCTAACCCTAACCCGGCCTGTAAAAAAGAGGGCTCAAACCGGCCCGCCTTAATGGCGGGCCGGGTTGAGCCCAACCCGCCAGCAACCCTCGGGCGGGCCGGGTTACACAATGGTAACCCGGCGGCCCGCCGGGTTGCTAATTTGTCCTCTTTGCAAGAGGCCCGCAACCCGGCGGGTTGCTGGCGGGTTGGCCCAAAAAAAAAAAAAAATTGTAAATATTTTTTATTTTTTTCAATTACACTTTTACCCTTTGAATCTAGCCGTTTTATAGCCGTTGGAGGGTCTTTTTCGTCATTTTCTTTCCATATTTTTTTCTAAAATGGGACCTAAACTCTCATATTTTTCTCACAACTCAATTCTCTCATTTTTCTCATATTCTCTATTCTAAATTCTAATCTCTATTCTCTCAACTCTCAAGTCTCAATTATTCATTTATTCTCTTAATATTTTTGTTATCAATTTGCTCTTATTCTTTTTTTTAGGTTTTGCAATTTTCAGTTCATATTTCCAATTTCCATATTCCAAATCTCTTTCTTTATTTTATTTCTTCTACATCTTTTTTTTTTCACCTACAGTCTACAATGGATAGATATTTCTCTCCCATCAATTTCAATGAGGAAGAAAACTATTCCTAGTCCTAGTCCCGCTGATTTTACTATGAATGCAGAATTCAAATAGTCCCGCTGTCCCAATCCCAGTCTCAGAATCCGATACACCTCAAAATATGCCGTCGATTCCAACAGCGCCCGTGGTTCTAGAAGTCGTCCTCGTAATCGTCGTCCTTGTCCAACTTCATCTCAACTGAGGCGGAATCATCAACTGCCGTCGAAAGCGAAAACAGACACACATCAGACGTTTGGGCGCATTTCGACAAGTTTTACGAGACAGAAAATGGCGTTCAAGTCAAAAAGCAAGATGAAATATTGTGCAAATGTTTATAAAGCGATCTCAGGTAATGTACTAGTACTTTAAAAAGCATGCTAATAACATATTATCAACATGGAAATAGAGAAAGCATCAAACTCAAATAACTAATATGGGTACTACTTGGCGTTATAATTCTGATGTATATAGGGAACAGTTTAGCTTTATATATTGCTGCATCTGATCAACCTATTAATATGCAGAAGATAAATATTTTGAAAGATTTGTTCAATTTCATTTTTTCCAGGATTTAAAGTTATTCTAAAACTGCAACTAGAAATGATTTAATAAAATTGTTTAAAAATGAAATTAGAATTAAAAAATAAATTTCATACTTGCATATAGTGTGGCTTTAACTGCTGATATTTGGAGTGGTAGAGCTAAACAAGATTATATTTGTGTGACTAGTCTTATTTTGATAATGAATTTAAATAAATAATCTTATTAGGATTTAGATTAATGGATGTGGATCATAGTGGTTTAGAAATCTATAATAAAATTATTGAAGTTTTAGAAGATATGATATTATTGATAAAGTGAAAGTTTAACTTTAGATAAGCAAGTTCTAATAGTAAAGCTATAGAATTTTTTCAAAATAATTATCTTTTATATAATAATTTGAAGTTTTTTCACCAACGTTGTGCATGTCATGTTATTAATTTAATTGTGAAAAGTGGTATGAAAACAATTAAAAATATTGATAGAATTAGGAATCTTTAGCTTGGATTACTAGTAGTAATAAAAAAATGCTGAATTTCAAGAAGCTTTTATAAAATCAAATAGTCTCCTAGAACTTTTGCATTAGATATGCCTGTAGATGGAATATACTTATTTAATGCTTGCCTCATGTTTACCTTATGCTAATATAATTAGTTATTTTGTCAAATAATAGAGGTCCTCATCATTTGGTAGAAAATGATTGGAAGATAGCTAAAGTATTTCATTCTTTTCCAATGTTTTTACCAAGCCACTTTACAACTTTCTGGTGTTATTATCCTACTAGTCCATTGGAATACATGCAATTATAAAAATTTCCGAGTTATTTACAAAAAACAAAGATGATGAAATTTTACATGCACCATAAAGGCAATGGAAAAAAAAATTTTGAAATATTGGAGACCCGTTCCTTTTCTTTATTGTTTAGTGCTATATTTGTCCTAGAGAATTAAATTAGCACTTTTAGAAAATGGTCTTGCCAATTTAAGTGAAAATTTACAAAACGAATCATATGTCAATCAAATAGGAGAGGTAAAAAATAGTCTTTTCGAAGTAATTTTCCAATATGAAAACAGTATGGGAACCCGCAGTCGCAAGAGGCGAAATATCCAAGAAACTGTAGCAGAAGAAACAAATGAAGACTTATTCCTTGGAATGCACTGAATAGGCAAAGGACCCGAGTCCGAAGCACAGCCTCCTCTTCAGAAGCACCACCCACCAACAACACAACAACAACTATATGCTGTCCTCCATGGAGTCGCAGAGTAATGAACTTCAACAATATTTGGCAACCCCCGAATGTTTTCACAGGTCACTTTGATCTCTTAGAGTATTGGAGAGCCAGAAATGTATTTTTCCGGTATTATCAAGACTTGCCTTGATTTTTTTTCACTGTTCCTGTCTCAACCGTCTCATCCGAACAAATATTTAGTGCAGTGGAAGGATTTAAATGAAAGAAGGACTAAACTTCTCCAAAAATGATTGAAGTCCTCACATGTCTTCGAGATTGGGAACGATCGCGCGCCGTCAAGATCAATACGAGGTTATCGACAATGCTTTAGTAGAATCATTTCAATTTTGTAATATAGATGATACAGATGAGGAGGTCCTAGTGAACCACCCCCAATTTAGTTGTTTTGTAAAATATATTTGTAAATTAATTGTCAATTATTGCACTCTTTTTTCTTTACCAAGTTTTTCTCCTATTGGGTTTTTCTTGGTAGTTTTTTAACGAGGGCAATATTGTTGTAATTTCTTATTTTATTTTTTGATAAATGAATAAGTCTAATTTTTCTTTATTACAATTTTATTGTATTAAAATTGAATTATATTTGAAATGTTAACAAAAAAAAAAATTGAATTGAATTGAATTATTGATATTTGAAAAGTTAACTAAAAACAATTATATTTATAATTATTTATTTGAAAAGTTAAATTAAAAAAACAAAAAACAAAACACAAAAAAAAAAAAAATCGGGCTAACCGGCCCGACCGTGCCTAACCCGGCGGGTTAAGGCTGGCGGGCCGGGCTGGGCCAGCCACTCTCCTAAATTGCGGGCCTAACCCGCCCGCCTTTGTTGGCGGCGGTTGAGCCCAGCCCGCCAAAGCATGTAACCCGCCGCGGCCGGCCGGCGTTACTTTTCCACCTTTAGTCCTATTAAAATAAAAATAAAAAATTTGTAAAAGCTTAGGGATGGCCGTCCATCTATTATGGACGGCCGTCCATTATTTTGGACGGGCGTCCATATGCGAGGGACAGCGTCCATTAATTTTGATGCGTCCATATGCAAAGGACGGCCGTCCATATATATAGACGCCTGTCCCTATTAAAATAAAATAAAAAAATTTGTAGGGACGGCCGTCCATCCATTATGGACGGCCTCCATTAATTTGGACGGGCATCACAAATATGGACGCTCATCCTTCACCTAAATATGAAAAAAAAATTCTTTGGGGACGCCCGTCCAGGTCGTCCCTTAATTTTGGACGGGCGTCCAAAATTTTTAGACGCCCTCCAAAATTAATCTTTTACAAATCTTAAAAAAAACGATTACAAATCTTCTTCTCTTCTTCTTCTTCGCTCCACTCATCCCTGTAACACCTCAAATCCACTAAAGGTTTTTTGGTTTTGTTATGCTGTAATTCAGTGGGAGGAACCCTAATTAAATCAGAAAACTTACCCCAATAGAAGAAACCCATAAGCGAAGAGCTCCAAATAGGTCTGCAAATAAACACTTTTTCTCTGAAATGAAAGCTGAATAAGAATCAAATTCAACGAATAAGATCAGAAAGAACAAAATCTCATAAGAATAAACGTCATCAAAATAATAAAAAATATATAAATATAAAGTTCACAACTTTCTCTTAATCTCTCTGTATCTTTCTTCTTCTTGTCTTTTGGCAATTATGGGCAAATGGGAAGACAAAGACTTTAAAGTTGTTCTTCTTAGTTGAAAATGTTTTAAACTTACAGTGAACTTCAGTCTGTCTCTTGTAGTCTGTTTCATCTATATTTTTGTTTTGTTTATGCTGTAATTCAGTGGGAGGATTAGGATTGCTGCAAAATGGATTTGAAGTGTTACAGGGATGGAGTGGAGCGAAGAAGAAGAGCGAAGAAAGTGTTCTTTTTTTTTTTTAAAGTATGGACGGGCGTCCATTAGGAATGGACGCCCGTCCAAACTTAAGGGACGGGCGTCCATTCCTAATGGACGACCATCCAAACATAAGGGACAGCCGTCCAAAATTTATGGATGATCGTCCCCAAATTTTTTTTTTTTTTATTTTCATATTTTGGTTAAGGACGGATGTCCCTTATTTGCGGACACCCGTCCAAAATTAAGGGACGGCCATCCATAACGGATGAACGGCCGTCCCTAATTTTTATAAAAAAAAAAATTATTTCATTTTACTTATGGACGGGCGTCCATTAAATGGGGACGCCCATCCCTGGTATATGGACCCCCGTCCATATATTATGGACGGGCGTCCATGTGAGTGAACGGCCGTCCAAATTTGATGGACGGCCGTTCACTCGAAAAAAATTATTAAAAAAATCAGAAGTGTGTTACACGTAGGCCGATACAATATTTCGGTGCAAAAATCTCGGTGTCCGTAGCATTATATATATATATATACCTTTGAAAATCTAAAAGCTAACTTGTATGTTCATAAAATCCAAAAACGGATGGTATCAGATATTCATATCTTTTATAATCAACACAGGAGATAAACATAAGGATAGAACATAATTCTGTAACAGGAATAGGCATGACATTTTTACACAGATGATGAGTCGATGACATGTGGCCCAACCTCAAGAGGAATCACTCCTCAGCACGACTCTTTCTGTAAAACCTGGGGAAAAGGGTCTAAAAAGGGGTGAGCTAAAATACTTAGTGAGTAGGGGATTGGGGAGAGTTTGCAAAATATTCTTCAAACAATAGTCATGGCATGCAATAGTTCTTATGAAATCCTGAAAACAACATAATTCTATGAACGTGTTATGGAAGTAACTAAATCATTCCTGTATACATGTATAACTCGTTTCTAAAATTGTTCTAAGTACTGTAATCTCATCATTTAAGTTGAAAACAAATCCTAATGTTTAAAACCCAACCCGGGGTGCAACCCGACAAATTTTTCGGGTCCTGGGTTGACCGGTTTAACCGATTTGATTGCTGGTCAAACTGGTTGACAAAAAATTTTAAAATTCAGCAAATACACCCCTAAAAATTACATGTAAGTCCCTATATGTTTGAACTTTATCAAACAAACCCTAAATGCAAATCGATCGGCAACCGATTGGCGGCGGCAGCGACACCCCAGATGCAACCCAATCGTCACCTGAGCCCATTTCCACTAAAATGCCAAATCTCACCGACGCTGGCGTGGGTATTCCAGGCTAGATCTCATCCACGTCGGCAACGACAACCCTCACCATCACCCAGGAATCACTCCCCTCCTCCTCCTGACCAAAACCCACCTCACCCCACCCCCATTAGCCTCTCCAATTGCCAGCGAAATCCCATCGTTGCCGCTGCCAGATTTGTTCGATTTCCAATCGATTTACTCACCGGAAATCAACGATGTCACCACCATTACATTCACCGACACTTTATCTTCAAAAGCCCTAAGGTTCCGATGGTCAATTGCTCGCCGATCATCCACCCAAATCCTAGGGTTTTGGGTGAATAGGAAAAGTATAAACCCGGCCCGTTGAAGCTTCTGGGTCCCGGTTCAACCAGCCGGGCCGGACCAGGTTTTAAAACAATGACAAATCCTGAATTATAACTCATCATTGAATGCTTAAAATTCTTTTTCTGGAAACTTAAAACATTACTGTAAGTGCTTATGCTTTTGGGAGTAATGTTTCCTATAAGTCATGCTGCAACCATCTATGTCATCACTCAAGCATGCATATGATTCTGAAAATAATAACTCTACTAGTCATGATGTGGACATCCAAACCATCAGTCAATGAACACTCATGATTCACAAAACAAAATCTGGTAACTAAATTTATAACTATTGTGATGATATAAAATTGAAAGCTGATTTTTCTGAAACTATGCACTGATAAATGATTTTGGAATACTGTAAACTTTATGCTGATAACTGAACTTTAAACTGAATACTATTGCTTTTACTGATACTGAAAATTATAAGCTGATATCTTATTCTGAAACTGTGGCTAATACTGAAAGCTCTCTTAATTATTCTAAAAATTCATATTGAGACTATCACTCATAGCAGATACTAAAAACTGAATGTGATTTTGAACATTCTAAAACTGATTCTGATGTTGATAACAGAAAACTCTCACCGCAGCTAGTACCCTCGGGGAAAACTGTCTTACCTGGTGGGCGTCTCCCACGCAGGCAGAGCAGGGGATGTACCTGTCATACCCGACAAGATCTATCATCGCGCGGGCATAGCCACTGAAACTGTCATACCTGGCGGACCACTCAACGTCCAGGCAAAGCCAATAAAATATGTCATATGCATGCGCGGAACCAAAATCTGAAATTGTCATACCCGATGGAATCCTGCATCACTTGGGCAGAGCCAAAAATCTGTATCTCTAAGGGACAGGTACTTTGCAAGGTGGTTTGTATTCATTACTATACTTATTCTTAACCCGATACATTATATTCTTCAAAACATAGGCCTTTATAAAATTATTAAAAGTTTATGAAATAATTTATGGTAGTGTATTATGGGCTAAAATGTAAGTAAAGACGTAATGAAATAAGAGTAATGCTATAGCTACCGAAGGTTGCGCATCGAATCTGTGCACCGAATGACGTGACAAAATCCTGATCGTTGATTCATTTTCAGTTAATACTAATCAACGGTCAGGATTTTGCCATATCATTCGATGCACAGATTCGGTGCGCAACTTTCGGTGACTGTATCATTTTCAATGAAATAAACATGAGCGAGCCAAAAGAAACTTTACACAATTATTAATTAAGTCTACAAGTCACGTGCCAGGCACTTCCACAAAGCTCGATGCATCATAGTTTTAAATACACCCTCAATATTCTTAAGCTTAACACTTAAACCCTAACATTATTATTTAAGGTTTGCACTCCATGTGAGTCTCAAGACATGAAAAGCACAGACTTGCATTTATTGCTTCAGACTCAATGCAACATACAAAAAGAATATCAATTTTCTATAGCCGTAATATTTGACTACTTGAACTTGTAGAAAATTACAGATTATTCAGTTTTCTATTGAACCCCATACACCAATTTAATTAAAACCAAAACGCAAGCCCTATATCCATCAATTAACACTACATATAACATGTCAAACTCTAATTTGATCACATATGCGGATAATATAATCAAAAAATATATATATATCAAAAAATAATGAATTACGTTATGCATTTGAAAATGTGTATCTCATGGAAATAAAAAGGGCCACCGAATATTTAAAAAACAGTACTCAAAACTCAACTTACTGTAGATGTAAAATTTCCTTCTCCCACTACACATTTTCTTCGCTTAACTATTTATCAACAATGTCAATTCATCTCCACCCGAATAGAACAACACTTCCAAGCATTTTGACAATTTCAAAACTTTGCCAAAATCAATATTTCAATACGTCAAAGGCAAGATCTACCAATAACCATATTTAAAACAAGCATAATTTCAAAAGCAATTGATATAGGGAACCATGATTTTGACATGCAAGACTTGAAACTCAATTTTCTTTGATAAAAGATTTTTATGTTTTATCCACTCATCAAATCAAGCTATAATTTCAATGGGGCATTCTAGACAAATATATGTTGATCCAGTAATATTTTCAAGTCATTTCAGAATCAATAACTATTTAAAACACAATTTTCTTTCAACTCATTTAAATCTGCCAACTGTTTCCAGAATTGAGGTTACTAACTTGTAAAATTCATAACAATTCAGCCCTTAATCTAAACCTCATGAAACTCTCCAGAATTAAACTACACACATATAGGATTCACCAGAATTTAAAAATCACTCAATTTAGATAAGTATAAGTGCATTATTTCAGTTCTGAAAAATGCATGCTCTACAGAAGACATGAAATTCCAGAATTTCATAGCAGAATTCAAAATTCATAAAAAAAATCCATACTTCGAATTTTGGGGTGAAATCAATTTTCAAACAATCTCTAATAAGTCTAAAACAAAATATCTGAAATTTAGCTTCATTTGCAAACCCGAAACATATATAAAATTTTCAGAAGTTCAGGCTGTCAGAATTTCACAGTATAACTTTTTATAACCAAAAACATGCTTTAATAACTCTTGGTTCTTTAGGATCAACATATATGCTCTACCCATATAAAACTATTGCATTAAATCTCTAATTTCAGTTAACCTTGAAATTAACCACAATAGTAGCCACCATATCCAACATACAATTTCCCATAATTTCTTTTCTATTCACAAACATTATGTATATGCATAAAATGCACACATGTATGCCAAGTTCAACATTTCTAATTCTGCCCATTTTATAACCTTTCTCCATCTACTCTTCAAATCAACAACATCCACAACTCATCTCTATTGTACAAACAATATTCCAAATAATCAATTTAAACATAATTTTTAAATGCTTGAAACAATAAAAATCAAGTAACTTGCAACTTGATAAATGCAAACTTTAGAAAAGGATTTAATGCATTTTCCACTCACTAAAATTTCCAGATTTCATCAAGACATGGTGCTAGAATCGAAACTGGACACGCAGCACTTCAAAGTCAGCTCAGCCGACACATGCAAGGCAGATTTAACAAGATATCACACCAAAATTTGGATCAAACACTATAATAGAAATCAACACTTTACATGCAAACAGGAATTGAGTTTTTAAAAGAGTTTTTGGCTGGTCCACTCACCATTCAGCTCAACCGAACTAAAANGTTACAGAAAACTTATTTATAGCATTTTGAGAATGTTACAGAAAACTAAATTGTAACATGTTAAGAAAGTTATAGAAAACTTATTTATAGCATTTTGAGAATGTTACAGAAAACTAAACTGTAACAGGTTAAGAATGTTACAGAAAACTTATTTATAGCATTTTGAGAATGTTACAGAAAACTAAATTGTAACATGTTAAGAAAGTTACAGAAAACTTATTTATAGCATTTTGAGAATGTTATAGAAAACAAAACTGTAACAGGTTAAGAATGTTACAGAAAACTTATTTATAGCATTTATGTAGTGTTACCAAAAATCATTCGTAACTATGAATAAGTTCTACAATATACTTAACAACAGCATTTTATGACAGTTACTGAAATGATTAGTAACATGCAAAAAGTGTTACGAATGTCTGCTTTTTAATAACATGGGCTGTCATAGCATCCTCATAAATGCTATGAATTACCTACGGTAACACTTTTTGCATGTTACCGTAGGCCATTTTTGTTGTGGTGAATTCAGATACTCATTTCATTTCAGTGAGATTGCTAAAAAATTTACAAGATTTATTCAGTGATATATCATTATCAGGATCATCGTGGTGGTCCAAATAAATGAACCAAGGGGTGGTTAGAGATTTTTCATGTCTCTAGTAATTTCGAATCAATTCCCTCAACTAACCACTACTAAGAACTAAAAGTGCAATATCTGCATAACACAAGACAAAACCAGCTAATAAAATCTTAGTGGGAAGAACTTAAGTTGGTAAAAATATGTTATAAAGAAGCAGTTGGAGAGTGGAGACTGAATACTACCAGAAATTTCTTTTTATTAACCCAATGAAACATTTATGAAAAATGGCTAATATTAGTATAGTTTCATGTAACCAAACACTTGTGAGGAGAGCAAGATTGCACAGCCAACAAACAGTCATTTCAGTAATAATTGTTGATCCACTGTTATATGAATCGATGCACCTATGTAGAAGCCATTAATGAAAATCATCAATTAACAACGACAAGTGTTGAGCTCATCAGAAGTTAGAACTACTGGCACCCAATTCAGCAAACTAAAAATTATCATCATATTGAATATCACAAATGAGACAATGCTAACCAAAACAACCCAATTCTTCTTCAACGCGTCATCTGACTCATCTTCAGCTACATACCAACTAGTGTAAAACTGGAAATACTATAAACATACATGCCGTTTCGGATGCCATGAAAAGGCAAATGACTGCAAAAACTTCTTGATTTCCAACTAAATGTTTCACTTATCAATTCTCTAAAACAGACTCAAGAAATTTCTACAAATATTGGTGCTCTTGCAGTCTTACTTGCTACTACTAGCCGTACCCAGAAGATTAAATAAAACATTGAAAGCGATATCGAAAGAATTCACTGATCTAAGTGAGCTCTAACCAATTCTTTTTCATGTGCTTAAATTAATTAACCTCATTAGCAATGTCATCACTATATTCTAATCACCATTATAATATGATTAACGGACACAAACACAAAGCCACTCAAAGAAAAACCAAACCAAGGCAAAATACATTTCAAATGTGTAGAAACGTACTGATGACTGACGATTAATCGAAGAGGGAGTTGAGAGAGAGGAGATGACTAGCCGACGAGGATGAGTGAGGGCGACCGACAACTGTGGTACTGGGAATGGGAAGACGGACTGGATTAATGAATCAGGTGACTGCCATACTGATGAGTGATGATTAATCGAAGAGGAAGTTGAGGTACGAAGAAGATGGCAAAGAGGGAGGTACTTAGTTGACTGATTAGAGATTGAGAGGCTTATGTTAAAGATTGAGACGCGAGAGAGATGACTGATGAGAGGCGCGGCGCGAGATAGAAGAGTTAGGGCATGTCACTTTTTACATTTTGCAAAAATGGGTGCCCGCAGGTTCACCCTTTTAACCTGTCAGTTATACGGGTTGGGCCGAGTACGGGTCCAAAAAAAAAGGGTTCAATTTATTAGACCCGTACCCTATATTTTTTACCCGGATACGGGCCGACCCGCGGGTCTGGACCCGTTTTGCTAGGTCTAGTTTTAGGCCCACAAACTGGGTTGCTGACAGGCCCGCATAGTTTTGTCCTGAAAAGGTGCCTCTAGGTTTTTTAGAGTGTCCTTGTGCTATATAAACAACCAAGGCCTTCGTCTCCTAGTCGATATAGGGGTTTGGCATCAACAGTATACATTAATAAACTGAGGAAAAAAAACAATTCCTTTCTTTGTTTATGTTTTTTTACAGAAGAGATTATTAAATATATAAATGTTCAATTAGGATATATATATATATGGTTTTGTTCTTCTAATTACATTTCGATTTCATTTGTTAACATAAGTTTATCATCAAGTTGATATTATTTAATATTTGCGTTAAATATAATAGAAATTTAGTGGTTTATGGTCAACAAGTAATGATTTAGAAGAAAAACATTTATTACAACATTAATATCTCCCCAAAATGAAACACCTCAATGCATATTACAAAGGCTATTAACAATCTTCTTTAAATATGAATTTGATTTCATGACAAAATGTTATCGACATATTCTATGTGCTAATGGAGCAGTAAAACGTCAATTAGAGAGCAAAAAATTAAACCCATTTTCCCTTTTTTTTTTTTTTTATTTGAAATATCAAAAATATTAAAATAGTTAACACAAATTCTCAACCGTTAGTCCATTATAATCCAATAGTTTAAGAGCTGATGAGGTGGCAACGAAATAATCACCTTCAACTTTTATCTCATATCCGTTAGATTATAATAAATCAATGGCTATGAATTTGTATTCCAATTAGCATCTGGCTTCGCGAAACTGATTGGGATTAGCTTCTGGCTTTGGAAGCTATTAAGATTCGTTTTTCGGTTCGAGAAGCTGGTCAGGAATCCTCATATTTCAGTTGCTTACGCCCAAAAGTTGTTGACTCTTAGCTACGAAGAAGTTGGCTAAAGATCTTCAGGTTTCAACTATTGGTATCTTAAAAGCTTTCGGGATCCTAAGATTTCAGCTTCACGACGTCTCGGAAGCTAGTCGTGAAGCTTCAGGAATTCGTTGTTAGATGCTTGTTTCTAGCTTTACATCCTCAAGAAGCTGGTCATGAAGAGCTTCAAAATTTGGCTTTACCTTACTAGTTTTTAGCTTCACGTCCCAAGGAAGCTAGTCGCGAAGCTTCAGGAATTCATTGTGTGGTGCTTGTTTCCAGCTTCACGTCCTCAGGAACCTTGTTGTGAAGCTTCAACATTTGGCTATATCATGCCATTTTTCAACTTCACATCCCTAGGAAGCTGCCCGTGAAGCTTCAAGATTTAATTGTATTGTTTCTCCATAAGCAGCTGCAGTTGTTCCTCCAATGACTGAAGCAAGCCATGGTTTGAACTTGTTTCCATCTAATGTAAACTAAAAGGCAGTGCAGTGCACCCACCTATTGTGAGTTGTCGAGGCCCTCCTCCTTGCACTAAATGTTTGAGCAAAAATTGTGATGCCAAAAAATTGAGATGATTCTTATTGCCTCTTTAATCACAATAGGTACAAATAATACGATTTGATGGAGATTACGAGAGTGTATAAGAAATAAACTAAATACAAATGATTGCTAAAGGCTTAGTAGGGCTAATTTTGGCTTATTGGTGTAGTGGAATTGGAGACTTGTCCCTCTCTTCAACTTTGTACTTCTTTTATAAAGAATCCTGACCATGCGTGGTTACTTGCACCTGAAGTTTAGGATCATAGTGCATTTACTTGATCATGGGGTATGTTGATAAAAGATGTTCCCTTTTTCCTCGGGGTTTAAACATGTATAGTTAACTCACTAATACAAATTTTATTTATAAGACAAATTTTGCCGTAAAATCTAATAATTTATCAATTATACCCTTGATGAAATAACAAATTGTACATTCATAATATATAACATTATACTATGCTAGACTATATAAAACTTAATAGTTTAGCATTTAACATTATAGTTTGATATTCTAATTAGAACATACTAGACTATACTAAACTTTATAGTCTAGTGCACAGCTATTTTTGTACTTGTTATTTTTTATTTAGGGCAATTAAATTAAGTTACGTAATTTTATTGTTAAATTTGTCCTTTGAACAAAATCTTCATATTTTAGAAACTAAAATTAGTAAAAATTACTATATACGAAAATATCTCTTTTTCTTTCCCACTTCCCTAAGAATAGGGGAGTGTCTAGGAATAGGGAAGTGGGGTGCAACTTGTAATTCAAACGGATCTAGGCTTTTGACTTTTGAGATTGACTCTTTTGTCTTTGTTGGGCCATCTTAATGTACCATGAGCTTCTCTTATTTGTCTTTAATTTGGGCCTTTAAGACTACTATTTTTCGTCCAACACAAAGTATAACTAAAATTATTTTTTCATATGAACATTTGATGTGTGAATATTGAAATTTGCATTAAAAACTAAAACAAAATTGGTAACAGTTCATATTCTATTAAATAAAAATCTTTATTATGGGAGAAGTCTTATTAGAAACATAAAAAAATATATTAATATTTATTTTAATTCTATTAAAATTTAAATGACGTCTTGATTTAGGAGACACCTAAAGTAATTGCCTTATGTGCCTCTCTTTAGCCGACCTGGATTCTATGCTACGTAATCATAATTAACATCTATGGTAGAGATTCTTTTCAAAAGATATCATATCAAGTTCTCTTACAATTTTAGTGAAAATTTTCTTAGATTAATATATTTTAATGATTTTAAATTAGAAATAATTTAAATAGATTGAAGTAAATAATATGTCAAACATACAGGATTACCACATTAATTTATAAAGAATAGTTTGTATAATTAATTTGTAAGTGTAACATTATTCATTTTCGTAACCCATCAAAAAATTAGATTGGTTTGGTTTGTGAAGTGTACGAGAGTCTTTTAATTAATTAGTGTGATATATAATAAATTTATTGATTTTTGCCAATAAACTGCAATATATAAATGCTACCATAATTATTGATGTATTAATAAAATAAGATGATTGATTTTATTTTAGCTGTTAGGTGGTTGTAGTTCGATCTTTAACTAGAAAAGGAAGGTCATGGACTTGTCCATAAGAAAAGTCATAAAACTTTGGGATGGATACGAAGCTCATCTGATGATTCTACGCTAAGCTTTTGTCTTCAGATCACCCTCATCGTATTTGGTTCCCGGAGAAAATATTCAGAAAGAATTTGGATTAATCTTCTTGTTTGGTCAGCATACTTGGCTGCGGGCTTGAGGCAACAGTTGCCCTAGGCATCCTTTCGCGCAGCCTAGGTGATTCAGATCAAAATTCGTTAAAATCAAATAACGAACTCAAAGCATTTTGGTGGCCCAGATACTATCACGGCTTACTCCTTAGAAGATAATGAGTTGTGCTTGAGGCCTTTGCTTGGGCTGGTTGTCCAAGTTGGAGTGGTGTTTTACATCTTCTTTCAATACTGGAAAACAATGTATTGACGTTTATAGCGATTCCAATGATTATCACCGGAATTATCAAGTATGGAGAGAGAACTTTGGTGTTCAGGTCTTCAAGCGCCAAATAACTTAAAGACTCCTTGCGTCCAGCTCCTGACCCTGTTCCAGATTATGCTACAATCATAGGAGAAGAGCACAAATTTGCAAAATAGAATCCAAAGTAATCGGCAATTGTAGATGTATCACGTCAAATGCCAAAGGAAAATGATCTTGTTGAAGCTCATTTTCTGTTCAAGAGATTTATGAAAGAGAAGATACCTACTCCACCATTCATAAGAAGTCCGCAAAAGAAGCCTTCAAATTGATAGCAATTGAGCTTGGATTCAAGTACGATGTGCTCTACTCCAAGGCCACCATTATTTATTCCGAATTCGGTATCTTTCTTCGTTGTGTTTGACTCTGCCCACATTTATCTTTATCAGTTGTCTTCCAAACCATAATTGATCGGTCTGTCTATCCACTGATCGACGGCTCAATAACTTATGCACTCATACTTGGGGCTATTGCTCTAGAGGCTTATGCATTCATCGTACTTCTTTTCTCTGATTGGACGAAACTTTGTTTGATCAATCATGTTATGTCTGATGATGCATGTTGGAATGATTTACTTTCGAACAATAATGAGAGATGGTCAGAATCCATGGGTCAATACCACCTTTTAAGTTTTTGCTTAAACGACATATCAACAGAATTTATTTACTTTCAGAAGTTACTTGGCATCAAAGAAAGGTACCGGTACTTGACATGGGAAGATGTGAATGATGATTTACAAAAAATGATCTTCGAGCAACTGCTTGAGAACAGTAGCGAAATGGGTCAGAGGTTTAATGTCACGCGATGCAGACACTTGTTGGTCCAAATGATCTTTCATTTTCGGTTTATAAAAGAAGTATATATTTATTATACATTGAGATAATAATAATTAACTATATATAATAAAAATATCTAGGACAACCCGTTAAGTTTTTGTCTTGCAGAATGCAGACTTAGCAACCAAAACTGTTAAAACTTCAGAATTATTTGGCATCGAAGAATTATCAAGGAATCACCAATATTTTGTAATATCTGGTTTCTCAGCATTTGTCAGCACCAATAAATTAAGCCCACATTTATTTCCTTCTTCTCTTTCCCTCTCACCGGGACAGCGCCAATTACAAGAAGCAAGAATCCATCCTTACTATTTTTAAAAACAGAAGTTTCTGCTGACATTGAGAAATAAATAACTAGATTTTTGTACACTTTGTTTTTACTCTGTAATTAATCACCCAGAAGCTTTAGACAAGGGTCTTGTAAATAAAACAAACTTCTTTATCGTACGTTCTTTATATATATTCTCATACATAATATGAAAAGCTTAAAGTACAGACCTTGGAAAACTTTGATTAATGGATAAATTAGCCTACAAGATTTAAATTAATAACTTCTGCATTAAGGATACTTACTCATGTTTACTTCAATTAAACCCTCTATCAAAGAAATTAATGTGACACTGATAAAAGAACTCGAAATATTCATGGCGGCTAGCACTGTAGTGTTTGCTTCTCCTACAAAGAGAAAACTCTGAAATAAATCATGATATGTGCTTTATGAAACAGAAGCTTTATGACCACCTTTACCACACCCAACAAATGATTTACTATCTACACTTTGCGAAGGTTTGTTTCATTGGCATTTTAGGATTTTGAGACGAGTGGCATTGCATCAAATTAAATAAGGAAAAATTCCCTACTTTATAATTTCATTAATCTCTAAATAACCTGCAGACAAAAGAGATAAGAGTCCTCAATTTTCCTACAAATTCCACACAAATAGTTGTAATTTCATTAATCTCTAAATCAATTATTAGTTAACTAAACTTCCTATAAAGCTCTATTAGATTTCTTCAATGCATCGACCTTCGTTTCTTCTCCAATGGCATCGGTTTCGTGGTCATATAAATACCTACAAGTGATCGATATCTCTTCTTCTTCGGCCGATAAATCTCTTCTTCTTCCTTCCCAAATATCTCTTCAATCTTCGCCCAAGTAATCTCATTCTGTCTTCGCATATACTCTCCATCACCCAACTTCTTCTTCTTTGTTTCCTTATCATTGCTCTTGTACTCGCAGCTGTTGCAATCTTCATCGCTTAGTTGCATGAGCTGCTCGGCCGCCGCAGCCATATCCGAGTCCGATAAAAGCTTCTTCTGGGGTGGTCGACACAAACATTCAGATTCCGCCATTGAAATTGGAGAAGATAATTATAAAAATTCAGACTCAAACCCTCTGCATCCAATTCAAGTTCTCTCTTTTCTTTCTTGTTTCTTGGCCGCTCTTCTCCCTTTCTCTTTATCTAGTTTTCTCAGGCGTAGAACGCGTTTTGAGGGTACGTGTTGTATGAGTTTGAAGAAAAAGAAGAAGCTGCAACGTTGGTGCAATGAAGACGGCTAGAAGATGAGTAATAAAATATTATCTTACTGATTCTCTACTTCCGGTTCGATCTTATTATCCAACTGAAATTGATTTCAATCCTTCCGATCTTCTGACCATTTCATCTTCACTTTTGTTAACCTAATCTTTGCCCTCCATCAACGGTCTAAGTTAATTTCAATTTATTTCTACTTTTCTTGCAATTGAGATTTCTTAATTAGGAAGATTAATATATTGTGATAAAGACTTGGGTGGGTCCCATCTTGAATAATAAGTAAAGGAAGTGGTTTGAGCCGTTGGATGTGAGTTGTTATTTGATTGGATGAGTGAGATTGATTGTCCGATAAAATGGTCAAACTTGGAAATAAATTTGATTGTGCTCATTTGTTCTATGCAGCCACAACTTTTGGCTTTATATGTGGGAAATTTGGTCAAGTCTAAAGACAGAGAGAGAGAGAGAGAGAGAATATATATATATATATATATATATGAGTAGATATTAACAGAAAAAATCAGCTTGACCAAGGAATTTAACGATTGGTAAAGCTTGGTCAACAAGTCTGTTTTAATTAAAAATGCCGTTAATAACTTTTTCTATATACAGTTTTATAAATAAATGTCTTCTATTTTGCAATAAAATGAATTTGTTTTTGAGCTAATAGATTTATAAATAAAGCTCTTTTTTTTCTTTTTTTTTTTTAATAATCAGTGTGTCTGGGTCAGTTTACGTTTACTAAAGATCAAATAACCTTTTGGGACTCTAAAACTACCGGCCAGATAAGAGTTCCGGTGATTACCTCTATTAATAATTAAGGAGGAACTCGAACTCAGAACCTCTTAAATAATACACTCAAGAGTCTTTATCGAATTACTCGACCACCCAGAGATAATTTAAATAAACAAAGCTCTTCCCTTTATTAATGCTTTCTATAATAGTATAACCACACATGGAATATGCAGACCATTAGTAAATTGTTAAACAAAAAAAGCTAAACAATATTGATAGAGGTGATTTATGATGCCGGTTAAATGCAATTCACACTCAAACTGAGACACAACAGCATGAATGAAAGAAACATATAATTGAAATTGCACGGAAATGAAATTCGATCTTTGACTAGTCAATAAATAAGTAATACAATTGATCTTTTATGGTCAGTCAAAAAGGTGGGAGCTAGAATAGACTTGAAAAAAAGAGTCAACTTGTCAAATTGAGTATGGTTTTGGATGACAGCAATTTACGCTCACAATTTCTCAGCTTCCTTTTACTATTTCACTTTCATTTAAGGACACATTTCACAGAAATTTCACACCATCACAATTTTCCGACTATACTTAACAACAATATTGGTGTCAAAATAATCATATTTTAACACTCTCTCTATTCCAAGTTCCAACGATTTGTTTTGACAATGGATGCGGTGTTTGGCTGAGATCTAACAAAGAAAATTCAGGTGGCCGCATTTCCTTTATCATATCGCAGTCAAACTAGACCTCTGTTTCAATTAAAATTTATATAGATAGATCGATCGTTAAAAAATAACAATCATTTTAATATAGATTTTATTGTCTTTATGCTTCCGGTCACTAGTTACCGACGGTCGTAACTAATTATTAATATAGTTTATAAAATTATATTATAATTTAAGCTTATTACTATAGCCTAGAATATTAAATAATCAATATAAGGTTATACTAGTAAATATAAATATAAAAGTTAATTTAGATATCATTAATTTTAAAAAACAAACACATTAAATATATCTTAAGACTATTGATTATTATGTGACACTAAAATCCATTTAAGTGTCAAGTGATAAAACAAACACAACCTAGTGTCTATAAATTGGAGTCCTGAGGAAATTTATAACACAATGGAAAAGAAAGAGGAATGGAAAGTAATTGATGTATTGATCCTCTAGAATTAAAATTAATTTATAGCTTACTTGAACTTGTTTGGATTGAATATAAAAAAGAGAATTTGTATTAATTACTGAGAATTCTATCAAGGAAAAAATTTGATCCCATCTAGCTAAAAGCCTAAAATTATATGCTTTTATAGTCATATCGATCTTAGAGATAAAATTTTAAAGAGTAATGCTAGATTTACAACCCAATCTTACAATTTTCTTTCACAATCTCCAACGTGGTAGCTCGTTATTGATCAGTTCGTAAAATGTTTTCTACCTGTTTGTATAAGTCTCATCTACCCATTAATCAGCTAACAAATGATAAGTTATCACATCAAAGATTGTGAGAGAAGGTTGTGGACATAGTATTATTGAATTTTAAAAATCCTGAACACAATTGTTAAATTCCCGTTCACACAAAACGTCTGAGACATGTTTTCTCCCTTGCTAGGCTGGACTCTTTAGTGGGCATCTCCTTTAATTTTCTATTTTTTGGGCCTTCCTTCTGGGCTTGCTAAATAACTTTACCCTATATCTAAGTTTACCCATATTGGTCCAAACCCACTAAGCTCAAAATTCACCACAAATTATGTTCTTACATAGGGGTAGGTGTAAATCAAGAAAATATTTAAAAAACACAAGAGTGAAAATATCCCATTAATGGTGCTTGGTAATGCAGTTTAAGTTAAGCAGAGCATAAGTATAACTAAAGGAGAAAAATAAATTAATTTCCATAAAGAGGAATCAAATAAAATTGTACTCCCTCCGTTTCCTTTTAATTGTCGTTTTAAGACTTTCTAAACTTTTCAAAATTAAAGTCGTTCTGCCTTTATCTGTCTGCACCTTTCATCATGCCTTCTTCACTTTTTATCATCCCTCTCTCTTTCCATTCCATCTTATCATTTCTTTACTTTTTGCCTCTGTCCTCTTTAATTTTTATCTTTATCTTATCTCTTCCTTATTTCCATTGCCACCTCTTCTTTCTCTAATCTGTCTCTGCTTCCATCTTTTCTCTCTTTTTCTTGTCTTCCTTTTATACGTTCCTCTCTCCACTTATTTGAAGCCCCCTATCGCTTCAATCTCCACCTCACTTCCTCTTTCTTGAGCCCTAGAAGATCAGCCTTGAACTCGTGAGCTTTTGGGTTTCCTCCCGCCCACGGGTTTACAAAGCTGAAGTTTCTTGAGGGAGTTGGAGGAGAGTGACGATACAGATGATGGGAAAGGAAAGTCCTTGAATGATTACAGACAGCACAGAAAAGAGGATTTTCTATGCGTGTGGCGAGCGTTTTAGCGATGGCGTTGAGGAGAAGTGTAGAGAGTGGACTAGTCTGCAGTAGATTTGAGTTGAGAAATTTGTGATTTTTTTTTCTTATCAAAATCATTGTCAAAATCAATTTTGTGATGTTGTTGCATTATGTCAAATTTGCGTTTGTGGCTGAATTTTTGTGACTTTTGCCTATGTTTTGTTTTAGCCTATGCTCGGGGCCTTTGATGTTGAGAAGGGCATGTGGCTGACCCAAGGGTGTGTGCTTTGCAATAGTTTTGCTGTGGTGAGTCTTGGTTTTTCTGCTAGTTGGGATTGAAGCTTTTGTTGGATTCCTTAAGGTGGCTGGAATTTTGACACTTTTTGGCTGCAAACCTTTATGTACAGACGTGTGTAGTTAATTTCTGCCTAGATGGTTTGCTTTTTTTATTGCTGGCCTTTTTTGTCCATGTACAGACTATAAATGAAAATTCATTAGCTTATCCCTCTTTGCTTATCCATTATGAAGGTTTAGCAAATTCATTCAATGTATTTGAATAATAGGAAATGCATATTTGATGTAGAAGTTTCAATGCAACCACAAACAAACAAAGATGTTTCAAGGAAACTTCTTGGATGGGAACTGTGATTAAGGAAAACCTTGGGTGGGAAAAAGCCGTTTTACTCTATCAATAATAGTGTAAAGAAGAAAAATCCATCCACTACAATTATTAAAATGCAAGTAATTAAAAGATAAAGTTGATTCTAGACAAAACCCTTCTCAAAGATCTTTTAAAAAATACTGGCTGTAGTCATTAAGAGACAAATGAATCTTATTCTGTGTTTAGAGTAGTTTTAAATGCATTAGAAAAGACAGATGTATTAACATTTACTAATGGGTTAGTAAACCATTTCTGTGGATAAGCATAGACTTTTCAAGTGCAAATATGTGATAGCTGGACCAAACTCCTTTTACCACCGGGGGGGGGGGGGGGGGGGGGGGGGGGGGGGGGGGGGGGGGGGGGGGGGGGGTGGGGGGGGGTGTGTGATGAAGCTTGATTTGTGCTTTTACTTTCAGTCTTTTGCTGTCAAGAATGGGGCTCTTTTGGTCGTTGTTCCTCTTCATATTCTTTGCTGAAAACAGGTTTATTCAAGTGGGAAAAAAGTTGTCTAATAAAAACCAAACGACATGTTAGTTTGGTGTTTTTGTTTTGTTTTGTTTGATTTAACACAAGTTACTTCTTATCTCTTTACCCACACTATTGATTGTCTATGCTTTCATTACAAATGATCTGCAACATAATTTTTACAGCTTACCATAAGAAGAATTCGTCAGGCAGATACCATTGTTGGATATACAACAATATATTCAAGGAACAATGATGTTCATGAATTTCCTCTTAGCAAATGCCAACCACCTTTATTTGGAGTGCCATTGGGTCCTATGTAACACTCTACAGTCTCCCACTTGTTTCCTCTGTTATCTGCTTCAGATAATCCTAAATAGCTTTGCATTTTATACCCAAATTTAAAAAAATCAACAGATCAATGTCTAAGTACACTCAAAGCAGCCACTCCATCCCATTGTACCAGGGATTGTGCATTAGACTGACTGAACATTTGACAGTTTACAGAAATGCCAACATACCATAACTAATATGATTGTGAAATAAGATTCTAGATTGAGATTATGCATGCAGATAAAATAAAATGTTGTTTTTTTTTATACCTGACGCCTAGTAGAAAAGAAACTATTTTCCAATGTTATAAACTTGAACAACTTTTATTAAGAACTTCATACTGTAATGCCATATGTGATGCAGTAGGTCATGCCAAAAATAAAATCGATCATTCAAGGGGAAGATTTCACATTAGATTCAGACAATCTATTCAAAAGACCTGAAACATTTTGAAAATATAAAGTATGTCAGATTTCAATTTCAAGATATAAATTTTAAAATTCATCCAAACCATCTCCTCTCCCCGTATTTTCTGATTTGGGAATTAAATCACCATCATTCTCACCTTCTAGTCCCTGCTCCATTGATTTTCTCTTCTTAGGTTTCTTCTTGGCAGGTTGTTCTTCATAGGACCTGCAGAAAAAATTAGATTTGTATATGGTTGTTTACTTCATTATCTAAATATCATTGACTCCGTTTAAGGTAAAGCTGATTTTCTATATGTGCATCTTTTGGTAGGCAGAGTGACACAAGAAAGTGTAGTACAACTTGGCACCTTGTTATATATTACCATAATAAAAGCTTATATCACAAAATAGAACAAGTTCTTTTCTTGTATGTTGGTAGAATTCTTTCTAACAGCAAAAAAAAAAAAAAAAAAAAAAAAACACAAACACTCCTAAAAGACAATATCTTATCAGAACCCATATGAACATCATGGACAAAACAAAATAGTCTTCAATACTAGATAGGTCAATTGTAACACTTTGACATTGAGCAATTGCTTCTCCATTAACCGCGGGGTCAACATCTAACTGCCTAGGAAGGCAATTTTGTCTCTCCAAACTATGTTTTTTCATTGGCGGAACCTTATATTGTTCGAACCTCTGCTTTCAAATGAAACATACGACTGTAAAGTTAAAAACGTATGATTCAATTTTGTTGGCAAGTATTCCAAATGACTTCTGACAGCCTCTATGACGCATCTATAGAGTTGGGTGCCTGTTGGTATGTAGTCCCGGTATCGCATTAAAAAAACCAAGGTCTAGAACTCATATCTGGAGAATTCGGTGGTTACAGTCAAACTATCTCGAAGCCATCCTTAGTAGCATTACTTTGAAAATACTCATCATCCAACCAATATGAGGTTTCGCATTGTCTTGTTGGATAAATATTGGACTTCCTGCATCAATTCTTGGCCACTTATCTCGGATAGCCGGCAAGAGTTTCTCAATTTGTAAGATAGTTAAATTTCCTTTTGATAGAATTGATTGTTTTAGTCTCCATGGTTCCGACAGAACATTTTTACTACTCCTCCTTGCAGGTTCTTATTTATGAAAGGAAATATCCCGATTTTTCCAGAAAATAATTCATTCCCTGATTCATCAAACCTGGGCGTGTCACTGCAGCCAGAAACATGACTTTAGTAATAAAAGTCTTACTCTTACATGTGCGTAAAGGCTCGTCTTCGTCAGGCAGAAGGTATAACTTCTCTGACTGCTTTGTCATGTAGAACCACTTCTCATCACACTGAATAATATTTTCCATGGTTACAAACCTCAAACAACGGGGGTTGTTGCCATGTTCAATCATCGATAAACAAAAGCGATTCTAGCTTTCATGTTTTCCACATTAATAAAGGTTTTATAGCATTTGAATGACGACGTATGGAGCCCTCTTTTAATCGCCAAACAATGTTGTCACTGACAAATTTGTGACAGCAGATAAAGACCTCAGTGACGTCCTCTTCGCAATGGAATATTTCGAAATTGACTGACGTCAATTCAAGACGCTTGCGCCCACAATTGAGTGCCTTTCTGCTAGATACATTAGTGCTAGAATCCAAAACTTCATTTTCTTTCCCGTTGCCAAATGCGTTGGACTGTACGCTACTAACTGAAATAATTGAGCCACTCAGATGTAGTGTTTTTCTTCAATTGTCCATTAACACTTCGCTTCAATAGAGTTCAAATTGCTTGTCTTTGTTCATTTGTAAGGTTTTTTCGACTCACATGTGTATTAACTTTCGGTTGTGTCATCAACTTCATCCGTAGCTTCTATTGGAAGAATATTTAAATCAATTTCTCCAAGTACACCTCTACTATTACATTGTTCGGCCAGGGTGACTGATTGAATAGAATCAAGAGACAAAAAATGACTGCGGGACGAAAAAAAATTAAAGAACCGGAGCAGCTTAAAAGAAAAGAAACAGATGAAGTTGGTGGGAGAAACAAATGAATAAGACAAAATGGTTAAAAATGTTATTTAAATAGGCGGGAATGTTTCCCACTTTCAAAGTATCTCCCACCCTGCAAAATCAGGGAAAAAAATGGTGGGAGAGAGAATTTTACTTTTTTATTAAAATTTGTGCCCACACCCAAAACGTCAATTAAAAGAAAACGGAGGGAGTATATGCTTATATATAATATTTTATAAGCATACTGGGACCTCAATTATTAGCATGGTCCGGCTTTTTTTTAAATCATCTAATTACAAGAATGAATGCTTTGGCAATAAAGTCGAAATTAACAATGCCAAATGTTACTGTACTTCCATTATAAGGCTTGTTATTGGATTATTTTTCACTAACAAAGACGTTAAAGAGTAGTCATCCGTTCATAAAATAATCCCTGTGGATGTTTATAATTAAAGAATAGTTGGCTATTTTTTAATGGTAGCTACGGACTCTTTATAGTGTTATAAATTTGCATTTGCATATAATTTCTTGTCACAAACATAAACTGTCTAGCTAGAAATGCATGATTCACGTGATAGATAAAAAAATCTTGGAGCTTGATATCGATGAAACCATAAAATGAAGTTATTCTTTCAGGAGGCTATTATATTAAGAGATATAGGAGAACTTGTGCTGTCTCATTCCACACTTAATTCAGTGCTTTGTTCACGACTCCATTTCAAATCATTATTGTTTCTCTCCTTGATTTTGTCCGTAAAACGGTAAAAGAGCCTCCAGATACAAATTCTGGCATCTCAAATCAGTATAACTTTTTATTTACATTCATATATTCATTTTATGAAACATGAAGTTGTATGAAAGGGTTTTTGCACAAATAGTATTATTCGACCACTATCATTGTAACAAACTTGCTTAATTATATGATGCTATTAGACTAGTTTAGAATAAGTATTTAGGGTGCACAGTACTAGACTAGACTAATTTTATGGGATTGGACTAAAATGAATAACTATAGATTGAATTAGATTGGACAAGAATCATAATAGGATATTATGTTTGATCAAGTATTTCATTGGACAAAACTATCTATATGATTAAACATTTCAAAGTTTACTAATTAATTAATTTGAATAAAAATTAACTAAATACTTGAATTTTAACTTAACTATAAAATTATTTTTATTTATTATAAAAATGTTAAAAAAATTATATTTATTTTATTAAATTATTATTATATATTTGTAATATTCAATACTAATTATAATAAAATATTGGAATATATTTAAAACTGCAAACATTATTTGCATGAGGCTCTAGAAAAAGAAGATCCGTCAGGGGCCACGGGTTTCTTTTTGTGTTCATTGTTTGGACTAAAAAGAATTCAGTCCCAACTTCAAATAATCCAAAGTTGTTCTAAACATGGGATTAAAGGCACTAATTTATTAAGTTATAATATATGATTCCATCCTCTTCGTAGAAGTTATTCTTTAGGCATTTTACGTTATTTATTTAATTTAATTATCGACAAGCAGTCAGTTTTGTCTTTTGCATTTTCTTTAAAGGGTCAATTCTTAATTAACGTATTGACTAAATCAAACTTCCAGGTTTGGCATCCAAACTTCTTAGCTAGGCACACCCTTTTTTATTATTATTATTATTATTCACTGAGCACACACAAACACACACATATGATAAATTTCTCTTGTAGACATAGTTTTTCTAAAAACAAGACTTTTTGAACTCTTGTTAACAACAATTAACTCTTATTAGTAAAAATTAAATTATCACATATAAAATTTTGTTTTTTAGTAGTAGAAAAGTATAAAACTTTCAAGATTTTGCCTTTTAATAATGAGAGTTTAAGTCTAGATTTTAGTTTCACATCTGAAAATTTTCATATAGATATAATCAGGAGTCCTTTTTTCCTCATTGTATGTATATATAGTACATCTCTCTTGCAAATATTTTGGTTTTTTAACATCCAAACTTGAATTCTCACTAGCTAGCAAGAGTTTAATTTGTGAAGTGAAACAGAGTTAACCTCATGCGAGAATTTAAATCTGAATTTTAAGTTGTATTCATATAGAATTATACATATAATAAACTTGCATTTACAATAAATAAATATAAAGATCTCAAATATAGAGACTAATTTTTTTTTTTTTTTTTCAATTTTGTTTGGCAAGTATTGCGCTCATAATTTACACACATTTAGTCTCCGTCAGGAAATCTATGCGTAGATGCATGTTTGTTCTTTAGAACTATGCAAAAGTCTACAGTGATGATAAAATGGATCATCAAAAGTCACAGTATAGTTTATCAGCATTGTTTTATTTGTAATTTTTTCTAAAAAGATTTTAAGTTGGCTGCAGTTGTATCGTCGGAAAGAAGAGATGGCTTTGCAATCTTTTACAGAACATATGATCAAACTTTGGGATGGATGGGAAATTCGACTGTTGGTTTTATTGAGTCTTTTTGTACAAATCATCCTCATCATATTCGGTTCTGAAAGAAAATATACTAGAAGAACTTGGATCAATCTCCTTGTTCGGTTAGCATACTTGACAGCAGACATGTTGGCAACAGTAGCTCTCGGTTTTCTAGCTCGCAGCCGAAGAGATTCTGCAGCTGATAATGTTTTAAAGCTCCAAGCATTTTGGGCACCTTTCCTTCTGCTGCACCTTGGTGGCCCCGATACTATCACAGCTTACGCCTTAAATGATAATGAGTTTTGGCTAAGACACTTTCTTCAGTTTGTGTTCCAAGTTGGAGTAGCATTTTATGTCTTTATACCATCTTGGAGAAACAAAGATGCTTTCAGATTTATAGCCATTCCAGTGTTTATTGCCGGAATAATTAAGCATGGGGAGAGAATTTTGGTGCTCTACTCTTCAAGCGCCAAGCAATTTAAAGATTCCTTGCGTTCACCTCATGATTTTTCCAATGATCCTCTAAAGCTAGAGAATCATGAGAAAAAAGAAGTCAATAGATCCTTCAAACCTAGAGGAAAAAAAAGAAGAGTATGAAAAGAAGTCAACTGAAGAGGTAAATAATTACCTCATTGAAGCTGTATCCTTGTTCAAAAAATTCAGGTGTCTCTATGCTGATTTAATTCTCGATCATGATGAAAGAAAAGAAAGTTACTCTCTTCTCAGCAAGAAGTCAGCAAAAGAAGCCTTCAAATTGGTAGCAACTGAGCTTGGATTCATGTATGATGTGCTCTACACAAAGACAACCACAATTTATTCCATGCTCGGTATCATTCTTCGTTGCATCTGTCTGGTCTCCCATATTTTTGTATCAATTATCTTCTTAATCATTATTGATAAGTCTTCCTATTCACCAAGTGACATCTCCATAACTTATGTACTATTAGTTGGAGCTATCTTTCTGGAGGTTTAAGCATTCATCGTGCTTCTTTTCTCTGACTGGACAAAATATTAGTTGACCAAGCGTAATGATATGTCCATTAATACATGTTCTATTGGTTTACTCTCCAACGACAACAGAAGGTGGTCAGGATCCATTGGTCAGTACAATCTATTAAATTTTTCTCTTTTTGAGTACAAATTTTTCGAAACTTCCTCGATGATGGAAGAGACTATGAAGCGATTTGGAATCAAAGAACTGATAGAGAAGTGCAGATATTTGAGTTGGAAAGAAGTGGATGATGGCCTGCTAGAAATGATCTTCAAACAGTTTCTTGAGAAAACCAAAGACATTAAAGAGGATCCTTTTGATAACAAGAAATTGAAAGAATTGTTAGGTTGGAGAGGTGATTATGTGCCAAGCAAAAGCAACTGTGTTAATGAATCTCATGGGAGTACAATTGAGATGGAGTTTGATTACAGTCTTCTTCTTTGGCACATCACTACTGATCTTTGTTGTTACGATGATATCCGTAACCTGAAAGAGGGTCAAAATCAGCAAAAGGTTATCAGATTATGTGTTATATCTTGTAATCATATGTCCAACCATGTTGCCCAAAGGGATTGGTGAGATAAGATATAAAGATACATGCCGAGAAACCATGAGATTTTTCAGAAATATAAAATTTGATTCATCCCTTGATATAAACTATGATTCATCCTATAAAAGCACAGTTTGCAAGGCTTTTCTTGAGAAATTTGGACAAAAGGATGGCAATGGTAGTCTGTCAGTGCTATTTCATGCATGTACGCTTGCCAAGCAATTGCAGGAATTGAACGTCTTGGGAGATGACAGTGGGAGGAATCATAAGTGGGAGATAATAAGCGAGGTGTGGATTGAAGTGATGGGATATGCTGCAAGTCATTGTGGATGGAAAGAGCATGGAGAAAAACTTGTGAATGGTGGAGAGTTACTCGCTCACGTGTGTCTTCTTATGGCACATCTTAGTTTAAGTGAACAATAGAAAATCTAATAGCAACCAATTGGCCAGCATTGGAGAACTAAGCTTTTTGAAGGATTACAATGGTTCGCTTTCTTTACTATCGTGTTAATCTTGGGTGCCCCAATAATGTTCGTAGGGACAGCGTCCTTGCTTATTTATAGGTCTCTCTCTCTCATTTAAATTATATGAAAAAATTTCATGATCTCACTTTCTGCATTCTGTTTCCATGTTCAATGCAGGTCTTTACGAAAGAGATTGCAGAAATGGTTTCCATAAACAAATATTATTCTAGTAATGTCCTTAATCTTACAATCTTGGTAGGATTCAATTGTCCTATTTTTCGCCTATTCATTGCCAGAAAAATTTCATCCTTCAATTTTTTTGAAGTCCGTTTTGGATATTGTTTACTTATCTAGTGTTCTATATGTATAATCCTACAATTATTAATTCTGTTAAAAGTAAAATATGAAATCAATTACACGGCTATTTCTAGTTATAATAATTCATAAATATTCATACACCAACTACTTGATCGTAGTAACTGTGGTATGTAGCATATTTATATAGTTTTTATTTAATAAATTATGACTTTAGATTTTTAATATTTATTTTATTGACTTTTAAATTTTCACGAAATTGTTCTATGATAGTGATATCGAGGGATAAAGCAGCAGAGAAGAGTTGAAGTTAGTCCATGCTGCAGCTCCAGCCCCAGTAGTTTTAGTTTGTTAATGTCAGATTTTAAGCTAAATTAACTTTAAGTGAAGTTTGTGAATGATGATTATCACCATATCTTTCATTTGGATTGCGTCCGTTAAGTTATGAGATTTTGTGTTTTTTCTCTCTCTTTTTCGTATCAGATTCTCCTTCAGTATTGTTTTTTTATGTCTGATAAGTTTTATAGGAAATATAAGGGATATTATATTCCTAATAGGGCTCAAATTTTCATTCCCAATATAATCCATATTTCAATTTACAATTATATTTTTCTTTAAATTAATATTCTTAAAGAAATACAAGTTCACATAGAAACGTGTAGAAAATCGAGTCATAATAGTCCAACACTTATACCTAAGAAACCAAGTTGTTAAGGTTCCACTGTGTTTGAAACATGAATATAATGAAGAGAGCATTTAAAATTATTAGTCTACTATTATTTGTATTTGTTAAAGTGATTTCCAATGCATCACTGATCAACTGATTAAGTATGAATGAATTGGGCAGATGAGGACATTCAAACAAAACAATAATAATAGGGGGTAAATTATTATTTCAAATACTAATTGAGAAAAATTGCTATTCAAGGGGAGGAAAATTTCTTGAACTCTTGGTTAAAAACAAGCTGATTCATCTATCCATGCTCAAGTCTGGGCTTTGTCATGGGCCTTTCCGAGTGGTGCTATTAGCACACTACGTATTAACTAAACAACCCGCACCTCCTTTTTCAAGTAAGGTTAAATAAGAAGGCAAACAACATTTAATCAGTATGGGGGACTTTTAGCACTTCATTGTTCCATAAAACAAATCTCTCCTTTAGTTTTATCAATCACAATTTCAAATATCTTGGCTCTAAAGAGATTTTCATTTCTACCTGGGATACCAAAATAAATAAATAAATATTTTTGTGATAGAGAATATGTTTGTTGATAGTTTTGTAGAAGTGTAAGAAAAAAAGAAAGAAAATTATACTAAAGAATAGTTTTTTTATTTAAATCACTTTAGTTTTTATAGGATGAATACAAATTGTAAAGTTACAATTTTACCCTTACTTAAAATAGAAGTGGGGGCTTTTTAGTTAAAAAGTGGGGTTCCAAGAGTAATGTTATACGTACAAACTAATTATACAAACTATTCCTTACAAATTGGTTTAATAACTATGCATGTTTGACATGTCATCTATTCTAATTGTTTAAATTATCTCTAATTTAAATTCATTCAATCACATTAAAACACATCATTTTGTGTGGATGAGTTTGTGTGAGGAGTTTATATATATGGTATTATTCGGGTTCCAATAGCACTACTTCTCTAAATATTCACTTTCATTATGCATAATTTGATATAATGCAAGGTATATACATTACACTTACAAAGACTATGCAAAGTCCTTCATAGAAAGTGGCATGTCAAAATATGATTGGATGAGTTAATATAAAAATTATTCGCTATCATTTAACATAAATTGTTTCGAGTGTGGAAACCTAAATTAACAATAGTTAATTCTTATTAGTAAATTCCACCTAAAAGATTTTAACTTCATTGCATTAATTGTTTCCACCTGAACGCCTCTTGGCATTGGGGTTGCTAACCAAACTACTAAATTTGATACAACACATGGTAAATAGTGATGAAAGAGGATAATTTTTGTAACATTAATTAATATACGAGAAACATTACATTTAATTGATGAAAGATCAAAACTGTGCGAGAAAAGCAACCTCTTGAATATTGACTTCAAATTCAATATTACTCCTAAAAAGAGTGGGAATTTTTGTTGACATAAAGAAACAAGAAATCAATGAATTTCTTAATTTTGAGATTTTTATCATTTTGAATTTATTTTGACACTATAGCGATAATGTCGGGTATTATACGCAGAATGAGTGATTATCTATCAATTTGAATAGAAGAGTTTGTATGTATAAAAACTAATAAAACGTAAATTAACTTTCATTGATTATTAGTATTATATTCTTTATTTGTTGATTTGAAACTTTTCTTTATATGTTTCTTTCTAACTATGGTCATATTTTCTTTTAAGTTACAATTCCTTCCATTCATCTTATTGTCAAAAGATAATTTCATTTGTAACTTACAATTAATGCAAATGAATTAACCCAGATATTCTAGAAGCATAGAAATTCTTGATATATAACTTTATTTACGGATTCTATTATCAAAACCCATTTAAAAAGTTAAAAAGAAAGAAAATCAAGCTCTCTAGTAGAGATTGCAATCTCGAATGATACAAAACAAATCTAAGTATGTATTTTGAATAATTCATTGATAGACGGACCAAATTCATATTTGAAGATGATTTGTTAACTGCCTTTGCTCAATTTTAAATAGATTATTACAAAATATGTTCAGAGTAAAGCCAATTTCTTAATTTATTACATTTTAATAATGAACGTACTCGATTACTTCCATTAGGTTTGTTGTAATAAACTCACGTAATGATATATAACTAAAATATTAAATTAATATGAAATATATGTTAACAAATGAAATGCAAAGTTATTGACATAGAGTACTTATAGAGGAAAAGTAAAGTTACGTGGCAAAAATCACAAAATATTTCAAAAACAATAGTGAAAGGATTCTACATTGTTAGCAACGTTAATGCATAATCAAAAGTTAGGAAGGGTTATCCTGTTATTAATGGTGCTTTGTAATGCAGTTTAAGTTAAGCAAAGCATAACTAAAGAAATTAATTTCCATAATCAAATAATATTTTATAGCCTGGTCCTGCTTTTTTCTTTTAATTATATATTAATATTTTGATTTTATTCTTACTTTAGCCACAGATATTTAGTTACTTTTGGAATTTTTGTCTAGGTAGTATCTCATACTTGACTATCTCTCTCACTGCAAGAATGAATGCTTTGGCAATAAACCTGCTTACCTCCATTGCGTTAATTTGACGAAGGATAAAATCAAGTATAGATCACGCTATCCCATTCTAACCCTTTTTTTTTTTTTTTTTTTTTTTTCCTTTTTTTTATAATTCTTTTTTTTTCAGTTCACGGTAAGTATTTATAAGCCCATTCCAACTTTTTCTTTTTCTTCTTTTTGAATAATACTTTTCTTGTCAGTTTAGGAGAAGAAAAATATAATTCCATTCCCATGGATGAAGTTATTCTGTAGGCATGCTGCATTATTTAATTCTCTGCACCTGCATGCATGCAGTTCGTTTAATTGGTCTCTTACTTCTTCAAAGTCAGTTCTTAAAATATTGAAATACATCAACTTTTTGGTTCCACAGGCAATAACATCACCCTCATCTAATCTACTTGCAGTAGCATCCCAAGTACTTGAGGTACAACTGTTTTTATTTTTTTATTTTTTTTATTTTTTTAATTAAGTAAGCTAGTATTAAAATAATAATCATAAAAAAAAAAAAAAAAAAAAATTTGTCCATATGGCTAGCAACCATCGTTGTAGTTTATTCTGTACGTGAAATTGGTTAGTTTAATTGGTCTCTTACTTATTCTTCAAAGTCACGTTATAATTTTGGATTACCTTGAAATTTAAATGAATTATTTATTAATTTTTATTTATTTTGTTTATGAGTAATAAAGGTCAAAACGGATCAAATTACATTTTAAATGGACTGTACGTGATGTTGGGGGAACATTGTTCTCTTGTCAAATTTTGTGCAGCTCCCCAAACATTCACTCTAAAATCAAACATTCACTCTATTAGCCTAGTTTTCCTTTTTTGTTTTTTTTTTAATCTTTTTGAATAATTGTTCTCTTGCCAGTTTAGGATATGTGTTTAGGGTGTACGTGTTTGGCGCACAATGCTACCCTAGATAATTTTATGGGATTGGATTAAAATAATGAATAGCTATAGGTTGAATTATATTTAAAACTGCAAACATCATTTGAATAGATCCGTGGGGGGCCACGGGTTTCTTTTTGTATTTATTGTTTGGACTAAAAAGAATTTAGTCCCCAACTTCATATAATCCAAAGTTGTTCCAAACATGGGATTAAAAGCCCTAATTTATTAAGTTATAATATATGATTCCATCCTCCTAGCAGAAGTTATTTTTTAGGCATTTTACGTTATTTATTTAATTTAATTATCCGCAAGCTTGTCTTTTGCTTTTTCTTTAAAGCCAGATATTAATGTAATGACTAAATCAAACTTTCTGGTTTGGCATCCCAAGTTCTCAGCTAGGTTCAAAACACAGACATATAACAAATTTCTCTTGTAGACATCCTAATTTTTCTGAAAACCAGACTTTTTGAACTCTATTGAACAACAGTTAACTCTTAATTATTAGCAAAAATTAAATCATCACATATAAAGCTTTAACCACTGGGTTTGTTGACTTGTAGTGTGTTCAAGGACCAAACTTGAATCTTCACTAGTACGTGAAATAGAGTTAACCTCGTGAAAGAATTTAAATCTGAATTTTAAGTTGTACACATATAGAATTATATATATAATAAACATGCACTTGCAATAAAATAGATATAAAGATCTGAAATATAGAAACCATTTTTCTTTTTCAATTTTGTTTAACAAGTATTGCGCTCATAATTATAGCCAAAAGAATAATTTACACACATTTAGTCTCCGTGAGGAAACCTACGTATAGATGCACGTTTGTCTGTAGAACTATGCAAAAGTCTACAGTGATGATACAATGAATCATCACAAGTCTAGTATAGTTTATCAGCATTACTTCATTTGTAATTTTTTCTTAAAAGATTTTATGTTGCCTACAGTCGTATCGTCGGAAAGAAGAGATGGCTTTGCAATATTCTTTTACAGAACATATGATCAAACTTTGGGATGAATGGGAAATTCGAGTTTTGGTTTTACTAAGCCTTTTTGTACAAATCATCCTCATCATATTCGGTTCTAAAAGAAAATATACTAGAAGAATGTGGATCAATCTCCTTGTATGGTTAGCATACTTAACAGCAGACATGTTAGCAACAATAGCTCTCGGTTGTCTAGCCCGCAGCCGAAGAGATTCTGCAGCTGATAGTGTTTTAAAGCTCCAAGCATTTTGGGCACCTTTCCTTCTGCTGCAGCTTGGTGGCCACGATCCTATCACAGCTTACGCCTTAAATGATAACGAGTTTTGGCTAAGACACTCTCTTCAGTTTGTGTTCCAAGTAATGGTAGCATTTTATGTCTTTATACCATCCTGGAAAAACAAAGATGCCGTCAGATTTATAGCCATTCCAGTGTTTATCGCTGGAATAATTAAGTATGGAGAGAGAATATTGGTGCTTAACTCTTCAAGCTCCAAGCAATTTAAAGATTCCTTGCGTTCACCTCGTGATTTTTCTCATGATCCTCTAAACCTAGAGAATCATGAGAAAAAAGAAGAGTATGAAAAGAAGTCAACTGAAGAGGTAAATAATTACTTCATCGAAGCTGTTTCCTTGTTCAAAAAATTCAGGTGTCTCTATGCCGATTTAATTCTCGATCATGATGAAAGAAAAGAAAGTTACTCTCTTCTCAGTGAGAAGTCAGCCAAACAAGCCTTCAAATTGGTAGCAATTGAGCTTGGATTCATGTATGATGTCCTCTAAACAAAGACAACCACAATTTATTCCGTGTTCGGTATCATTCTCCGTTGCATCTGTCTGCTCTCCCATATTTTTGTATCAGTTATCTTCTTAATCTTTATTGACAAGTCTTCGTATTCATCAAGTGACATCTCCATAACTTATGTACTACTAGTTGGAGCATCCATTGAAATAAGTACAGTTTGCAAGGCTTTACTTAAAGAATCAGCACGGGATCTTAACAGTATGGATAAAGGAAATTCTCTGTCGGTATTAGTTGATGGATGTAAGCTCGCCAAGCAATTGCAGACTTTGAACAGAGGTGATGGTGGGAGGAATAGTAAATGGGAGGTGATAAGTGAAGTGTGGCTGGAAATGTTGGGACATGCTGCAAGTCATTGTGTATGGAAAGAGCATGGAGAACAACTTATGAACGGTGGAGAGTTACTTGCTTCTAGGAGGATTACAGTCTTTGAAGTCTTTGATCTCTATGATATTTTTTGTGATTTTCCAGATATTTTTCGTGATTTTCCAGATATTTGCCGTGATTTTCGCAATTTGTGTGGTAAGTCTCTCTCTCTCTCTCTCTCTATTTATCGCTATCTCTGTCTGTCTCTTTGTATTTATGATTCTCTCTCTCTCTCTCTCTCTCTGTATTTATCGCTCTATCTCTGGCGCTCTCTCTGTAATTAACACCTTCTACATGTCCAATGTCTTGCATATCTTGCGTGGTGGGCCACCTCTGGTAATGATTTATCATTTATGCTATGTTATCATTGGGTTTTGGTAGATGATATTTGTTGAATTATTTTATTATATGTCACTCTCTCTCTCTCTCTCTCTCTCTCTCTCTCTCTTTCTGTGTGCGTATTTATCACTTTCCACATGTCCAATGTAGTGGCATATTGTGCGTGGTGTTTGGCTTCCTCTGCCCCTCCGAACCGCTGCTTCTGCTGCGGAAACTACTGTTGCAGCCGCTGTCTTCATTATGCACTTTAAAGAAAAATCCCTTACTCTGGGTGCTATCTTTATTATCCGTAAGCTATAATTTTATTATATATTTTGTGAGTTTGCATCTAGTTACAAGATTTGAAATGATTAAATACCATTTATAATGAGTTGTAGTATGCATTGAATGATTAGACGAACAAATTCGTTAAACTAAAATCGATTGTTATATTATAAGTTTTATAAGATATTAAAGTCATTGAGATCGATTTTTCTGGTATTATAGTTAATATTCTTTTAAATCTCATAGTCTTAGAGACACCATTGACTGTCTAATGATAGTTTTAATTGTTTTTTCAGAAGGCACCTTTAATTTATTGATTATTTTTAATTTGGTAACATCCATTGTTATTGAGGGGTTACAATGATATTGTATGAAATCAAATGTACTAGTGTTTAATTATGTTTTATGTTCTTTTGGTGGAGATATATTACTTTGGATTTTATCTAAGTAATAAAGTGAGAATTGGTCTACTAGGGAGACTTAATTCATTAGAATCGTTCGAAAAAAATGTTAAAATCAAACCGATAACTGGAATGAAAAACCGATTTTTTTTTTAAATCAGTTCATTTTTATTTAGAAAAATATAAAAACTAAATTTTCGGTTTAATTACTGATTTAGGGTTATTTTATAATTGGTTAACCAAAACCGAACTAATTTTCAATTAAAATTTTAAAAAGTAAAAACCTAAATCCCATAATCCAAATCCAATTCTATTTCTCTTTTTCTTTTCTTTGTTCTTCACTTCACTCTTCATCTTCAGTACACGTTTCTCCTCTCATTTCTCACGTTCACTTTCACTTTCTCCTCTCATTTCATCGTCAATCCTCTGCTTCTCCGTCTTCCGTCACTCTCATTTCTCTTTGGTGTGTGCAGATTTTTGTCCTCTCATTCTCATTCCGCTTTTCTCTACAGATTTTTGCCCCCTCTTCTCATTTCTCTCTTCTCTTCTCCTCTCATTCTTTTGAGTTCTTATAACTATTTTTGTGCAGATTTTTCTACTTTTTTTCTTTCTCTTGTCAATTTGGAAAATTTGCTTAACCTTGTGTGAAGTTTTATTTTTTCGTGTTTAAATAACCTTGTGTGAAGTTCTTATGTTGCAAGAAAATTGATTGTTGATTTTGAGATTGATATCGTCTTATTTTCTGAGAGTAGTAGCAAGGAAAAAGAAACTTTATAAACAAAGCAAGAATCACAGATTTTCTCCTCTGGTTTCTTTTACGTGAAGAAGGGATTGGTTTTGGGAAACCCGTTAACCGGAAAAGCGGTTAACTGCAAAACCAGTTTTCCTTAAAATAGGTTCCGTTTCGATTCAGGCATTTCCGTAAACTGAAAAACTGGTTTGGTTTAGAAAAGGGAAATCTAGACCGGTTAACCGGTTTTGAACATCCCTGTAAGTGATTGTCTTATTCCCGTTTAACAAACATTCTTCTTTAATTTTGAGGCTATGATTTAAAAAAATATAAGAAATATTTATTATGGGAAAAATATTTTATTGAATTTTTGTTTTAAAAAATAATTGTTTAATCTAGGGAATGTTAGCCTAGATTTTATGGGGCCAGAGTTGATCTTGGTCAATTTTCTAACAAAAACCGTTAAGTAAAAGATTAGTGGTTTATACGTCGAGGGAGAGGACTATGTCCGGTTATGTAAAAGATTAGTGGTTTATTCGTCCGGAGAGGACCATGTCAGGTATAAGGCAAGAGTGATGATAACTACACCTATTTGAGTGTCCATATATTTGATGTTGGAAAAAGCTATACCAACCGCAAGGCAACTTACAGAGTTCGTCAACTTGAAGAACTATCTGGAGGAAGTCGTCAACGAATCCGATTGGACGGTTTGTGAACTATTTTTTTTGTTTCTTAAAGTTTTTTATGATTCCACTAATTTATTAAATGATATTTATTATCCTATTATTAATGTAGCATTAGATGTTTTACTTCGAATTTTTACAACTTTTGTTACATATAGATATAATGAAGATTTACGCGACATTTTTGTTCCAATGGAAAAAAAAAAATACCAGATATATTGGTTGATATTTCATTCTTATATGGATAAGGTCTTATTGTAGATCCTAGATTTATATTAAGCGTATTTAATTTTACGATTGCTAAGATAGGTCATAATTTACAATATGACTATAGTTCTTATTTAATAAACTTTAACAGAAAATTGGATAGCCTTTTTTCTTTGTATCAGACTAGGCACATTGGAGCATCCAGCGCCAGCAAAGACGAACAGCAAGACCCTGATGAAGACCAAGGATGACAAGGAACGAGCAACTGGAGGTTTGTGGAATGCAGCAATGGTGGTGGTGTAAGTAGTAGTTCATACAGACAACTTGGACCAAATGAGCTGCATCAATACCTACAAATAGACATATCCTACATGACCACGAAGGAGAAGCGTAAGATGAATGTGCTTTAATGATGGTACCACAATGCAAGTCAATTCCCTATAGTAGCCCAAATGGCATGTGACATTTTATCTGTGCCAGTTTCGACAATTGCATCCGAGTAAGTATTCTCAATTAATGGTCACATTGTTGAAAAGAGAACATGTTTTTTAACCAATAAGATGGTTAAAGTCATAACATGTTTACGAGATTGGACTCATGTGGACAGAAGAAATCAGCAGCACCCTGAAGATCTCGAACTACTCAACCTCTTCAAAAACATAAATATGTAGGATGTAAATATTATTGATGATGTAAATTAATAATTTAATAAAATCAAATTTATTTAATTTTTTATTTGTGAAGTGTGATTGTGTGAATATTATATTTATGTTAAACCTTAAAATTGAATTATTATTATCTCCTTAAAGTTTAAATTAAAAACATTCCAAATTTATAACCAATTAAGAATTAAGTCATTATTCATTAACATTTAATCATTCATTTATATTTAATTATTAATTAATTAATTAATTAAAAAATTTACAAATTACCCCTAAAAATTACATTAAAGCCCCTATGTAATTTTGATTAATCCCTAGATAGATAAAAAAATATAGAGGCTAAATAAAATTATTTAGACCCATGGGACTGGTCCCTAGACCAGTCCTATGGGCTTAGGACCCGTCTGATCCATAATATTTTTCATGGGCTATTGGTCCTAGACCCATGAAAGACTGATCCTAACTAGGCCTAGACCCAGGACCTGTCGGGTTCGGTCCGGCCCATCTTTACATGAATATAACTAAGAGAGCATTTATAATTATTAGTCTACTTTTATTTGTATAATATAATTGTTTGACTTTGTTAAAGTGATTTCCAATGCATCACTGATCAACTAAACGGGCCCCACTTCCTTTTAAAGTAAGGTTAAATTTGTAAAAAGGCAAACAACATTTAATCAATATGGGGGACATTGAGCACTTCATTGTTTCATAAAACAAATCTCCCCTTTGTTTTGTCAATTACAATTTGCGACCTTCATCCCCAATCCTGTCTTTGCCATGCTCCTCCTCTTCAATCTCCAACCGCACTGGTAAAATAATTCTTAAACTCCGTCAATACATCTGTTGTTCCTTCCTTCTAATTTTCATGAATTATTATTAAATAATTAATTTGTGTCGTACTTTTCATAATTTATATGATGTGATTTACAAAAATTTCAAATATCTTGGCTCTAAAGATATTTGCATTTCTATCTGTGATATCAAAATAAATAAATAAATATTTTTGTGATAGAGAATATGTTTGCTGATAGTTTTGTGATAGAGAATATAGCTTTTTAATTTAAGTCAGTATAGTTTTTATAGGATGAATACAAATTGTGAAGTTACAATTTTACCCTTACTTAAAATAGAAGTGGGGGCTTTTTAGTTAAAAAGTGGGGTTCGTAATGCTACTGGTAGTGACTAATTATACAAAATATTTGTTACAAATTGATTTAATAATTATGCATGTTTGACATATCATCTATTTCAATTATTTAAATTATCTATAATTTAAATTCATTCAATCACATTAAAATGCATCGGTTTGTGTGAGTGAATTTGTATAAGAAGTTTATACATATGGTATTATTCAGGGTTCCAATAAGACTGCTCTTCTAAATATTCACCTGCATAGGGCATATAAATTTCATGATGGATTGTGAAAAATTGTAATAAACCTCATTAGTGAAAAATTTACTAATAATTAACTCATACTAGTAAATTCCACCAATTCAAACAAAGAAGGAATTAGAAACGTTCCGCCTAAAATATTTTAAATTCACTTGCATTAGTTGTTTTCCCCTAAACCTCTCTTGGTACATTGGGCTTGCTAACCAATCAGCAAAATTCGATACAACACAAGGTAAATAGTGATGAAAGTGGATAATTTTTATAACATTAATTAATATACGAGAAATATTACATTTAATTGATGAAAGATCAAAACTGTCCTAAGAAAAGCAACCTCTTGAATATTGACTTCAACTTCAGTATGTGCTCCATGAAGGTAATCTACCAAGAAATATTATTTCTGAAAAGAGTTTGGGAATTTTTTTTGACATAAAGAAACAAGAAATCAATGAATTTCTAAAACGCTTAATTTTGAGATTTTGATAATTTTGAATTTATTTTGACACTATAGCAATATTGTCGGGTATTATATGTAGGATGAGTTTGAGTGATTTTAATCAATTTGAATAAAATAGAATGTATGTATAAAAACTAATAAAACATGAACCTTTATTGATTATTAGTATTATATTCTTTATTTGTTGATTCGAAACTTTTCATCCTAACTATGGTCTCTTAACTTACAATTCTTTCCATTCATCTTCTTGTCAAAAGATAATTTCATTTGTAACTATCAATTAATGCAGATAAATTAATCTAGATATTTTAGAAGCATAAAAATTCTTGATATATAAATTTATTTACGGACTTTATTATCAAAACCCAACATTTAAAAAGTAAAAAAAGAAAGAAAACCAAGCTCTTTAGTAGACATTCCAGTCTCGAATGATAAAAAACAAATCTAAGTATGTATTTCAATAATTGATTGATAGATGAACCAAATTCATATTGAAGATGATTGTTAACTGCCTTTGCTCAATGTTAAATAGATTTTTATAAAATATGTTAAGAGTAAATCCAATTTCTTAATTTATTACATTTAAATAATGAACCTACTCGATCACTTCCAGTAGGTTTGTTGTATTATACCAATATAAACTCACGTAATGATAGTTAAAATATTAAATTAATATGAAATATATGTTAACAAATGAAATGTAATATAAAATTTGATCCTTTTTCATGATTTAAAAAAAAAAAACCTTTTTCTTTTTTAAATTTTATTAACAAAGAGTACTTAGAGAGGAAAAGTATAGTTACGAGGCAAAAATCAACAAAATATTTCAAAAACAAGAGTGAAAGGATTCTACAATGTTAATAACATTAGTGCATAATCAAAAGTTAAGAAGGGTTATCCTATTAATGGTGCTTTGTAATGCAGTGTAAGTTAAGCAAAGCATGGCTAAAGGAGAAAAAGAAATTAATTTCCATAAAGAGGAATCAAATAAAATTGTATATGCTTACATATCAACACCCTCACCACCCCACACACCACCCCCACCCACCCCCCCCCCCCCCCCCCCACCCCCCCCCCCCCCCCCCCCCCCCCCCCCCCCCCCCCCCCACTTTGTTTAACTTTCCAATCCTATTTTATTCTACTATCCTATCATAAAAAATGAAAAAAAATGTTTATTTTAATATTGTTCAAAATCCAATTCTATTTTATTCAACTCAAAACATTTAACAAATATATTTCTTAATAAAAGTTTATAAATTAACAAAAACACTCCCACCCACCCAAGTAACAGTCACCTGCCAGCAACCACTGCCGGCCGCTTGCGCCAATCTGTCTGTTTTCGGCCAGATTCACCTAGATCTAACTGAAAACGGCCAAAGCGGCACACAACTAACCATATCCAACTAGTCATATGCCATATCGACAACTTTTGCCCACCATTCGATGGTGGTGGCCAGCTTACAGCAATTAGTTAGGTTGATGGGGCTGATTTTATTAATTTATAAACTTTTATTGTAAAGGGGTGTATTTAGCTAAATTAACAAATATAGAGGATTAAAATAATCTAGATGGGGTTGATTTTATTAATTTATAAACTTTTATTGTAAAGGGGTGTGTTTAGCTAAATTAACAAAGATAGAGGATTAAAATCATCTAAATATTTTTAGAAAATATTTTTCAAAAATATAACAAACATATTCTCAAAATATTATATTTGATTAAATCATATGATACTAATCGAAGCCACACGGATTACTAGACCTTAGAGATGCTGTCAGAAACTCATGGAGTTTATGCATGTGGGAAACTATGATAGCCGACCTAAACGGAACCAATCAACACAACGATCGGTCGAAATGATGGTCAAGGCCCTTTTCTTATCCCACGCACATGTACACCCACACAACTTCTAACATCATCTAAAAGGGCTAGTGAATATTAAACAACAACATAAATGGAGAACATGAAAATAAATGAAGAACATGTACAGAAATGAAGAACAAGAACATAAATGAAAACATAAATATTAAACATGTTAAAAAACATAAATTAAAAGCATATATGGGATCTTTTGCTATCTATAACATTATCAGAGTATTACATCACCCTTGAGGTTGAGGGAAACTTAGAAATATGAAAGAAACATGGAAGAAGTATAGTAAAGATATGCAGAGAAAGTATGGAAGTGTAGAGAAAATATGGAAAATAAGAGTGAGAAAAATAAACAAAAGTGTTTACAAAGTTTACAACAAAGTTCCTCCTCCTCCCCAAGAAGGTAAAAGCTTTTTTTTTATAGAAAAAAAGGATACAACCACTCATAAAGGAGACATTAAATACAAGACTAACCTTTTTGACTTTTGGGTTTTTTTTTTTTTTTTTTTTAAACATTAAATAGCCTACAATTCTTGACAAAACATAATCTTATAATACTTGACTTTTTACAAAGGATATGGGAGATATTACATTGAAAAGGCAAATTACCATTTAGTCCACTCCTATTTTACATAAAAGACACAACTATATATTTTAAGACATGCAGATCTTTAATCGTCTGACAAGTTGGTAACGTGCCACGAGTCTTCATCCTGGAAGTCGAGACAACCCATTGATTGAATCCAATCAGCAGGGATTTGTTGGGGAGATGTATCTGGATAAGTATCCGAAAAAATGTCTAGAATCTGAGATGTTTGCTTTGCAGATGTACTGGGTGCATGCATGTATTGTTGTCGCCTGGATTTATGGAGATAGTAATTACGAGACTGCTGAAGCTCTTCTTCCTGCACAGTATCTGGCTGTGAGTCTGGGTACCACCATTCTGGATAGGTTGAATCAGTATCGAATTGAGCATTGATGGAATGTATGCATGTCTGTTTGGCTTGGAGTAATTTCTCAGTGTAGTTTGGAGGAAAGAGTTCCCACAGAGCATCATCGTGAAAAGATGACCATAATGCATCTGGAATGATTTGATTTTTTTCAAAAAGGAGTTTTTGAATTGATCTAGTTTCAACAGGATGATCAAACATATTATGGACAAGGTCATATGGATAAGACCGATGAAATGTGACTTGATGCTGAGAAAAATATAGGCCATCAGATCTGATAGAGTGATGTCTGTTAAAAAACATTATAGACCATGCCATTTTGGTAGACATAGGACCTTTGTATCGGGCAAGTTGGTGAGCAAACACAGATTTCCATTTGTCGAGGGTTTTGAACCATCGGGTTATGCCCGCCTCTTGGTCAGAAAGGCTGCCCCAGTCCGGCCCGCCAACCCTAACCTGGCGGGTTATGATGCGGGCTGGGCCGGGTTAGCCCACAATTTTTTCTTTTGTATAATTGTTTTTAGTTAACTTTGCAAATATCAATAATTCAATTCAATTCAATTTTTTTTAACATTTCAAATATTAATTCAATTTTAATACAATAATATTGTAATATAAGAAAAATTAGATTTATTCATTTATTCATTTATCAAAAAATCAAATAAGAAATTACAATAATTATTGCGTCATTAAAAACCTTACCAAGAAAAACCCAATGGGACAAAAACTTGGTAAGGAAAAAAGAGTGCAATAATTGACAATTAATTTACAAGTTACAATTTACAAAATAACTAATTTGGGGGTTGACTAGGACCTTCCTCATCCATATCATCTATACTACAAAATTGAAATGATTCTATTAAAGTATTGTCGACAATCTCGTATTGATCCTGATGACGCAACTGTTCCCAATCTCGAAGACATGTGAGAACTTCAATCATTTTTTGTGAAAGTTTAGTCTTCCTTTCATTTAAAATTCTTCCACTTGCACTAAATGTTTGTTCAGATTAGACGGTTGAGACAGGAATAGTGAAAACATCCTAGGCAAGTCTTGATAATACCGGAAAAATACATTTTCTAGTTTTCCAATATTCTAAGAGATCAAAGTTAGCTCTTTATTATGGATCTGCTAGTAACACTTCGGGGGTTCCCAAATATTGGTGAAGCTCATTACTCTATAACTGCATGGAGGACAGTACATTCATTGTTGGTGCTTCTGAAGAGGAGGTTGTGCTTCGGGTTCATGTCCTCTTCAGCCTATTAAGTGCACTGCAGGAGTCAAAGTCTTCATTTGTTTTTTCTGATGCAACTTCCCCAGGTATTTCACCTCTTTGTTGGTTCTCATACCTGTTTTCATATTGCAAATATACCTTTGCAAGACACTCTCTTACCTTTCCTATTTGATTGGTATATGCTTCGTTTTGTAAATTTTTAGTTAATGTGTCTAAACAATTTTCTAAACCTACTATATTAATTCTAGGATCAAATATAGCACCTAAACAATAAAGAAAAGGAATGGGTTTCAATATTTAAAAAAAAAAAATTTCCATTGCCTTTATTGGTCCCCCTAAAATTTCATTGTTTCTGTTTTTTCTAAATAAATTTGAAATTTTTATAATGTATGTATTACCAATGGACTAGTAGAATAATATACACCAGAAAGTTGTAAAGTAGATTGGTAAAAAAATTTAAGAAAATAATGAAATTTTTTAGCTATATGCCAATCATTTTCTACCAAATAATAAGGACATCTATTATTTACTACAAAATAACTAATTAAATTTGCATAAGGTAAACATGAATCAAGCATTAAATAAGTACTATTCCATCTAATAGCCATGTCTAATGCAAAAGTTCTAGGAGACATATTTGATTTTATATAAGCATTTTGAAATTGAGTATTTTTTTATTACTACTAGTAATCCAAGCTAAATAATCCATAATTCTATCAATATTATCTCTAATTGTTTTCATACCACTTTTCACAATTAAATTAATAATGTGACATGCACAACGTTGGTGAAAAAACTTCAAATTGTCATAAAAATGATAATTAATTTTAAAAAAATATATAGCTGTACTATTAGTACTTGCATTATCTAAAGTTAAATTTATCACTTTATTAATAACATTATAGTCTTCTAAAACTTCAACAATTTTATTATAAATTTGTTGACAACTATGATCCACATCCATTAATCTACACCCCAATAAAGATTTATTTAATTTGCATTCGTTATCAAATAATGACTAGTCACACAAATATAATCTTGTTTAACTCTACTACTCTAAATATCGGCAGTTAGAGCCACATTAACATGACAAATATGTATTTTATTTTTTAATTCTAATTTCATTTTTCCAAACAATTTTATTAAATCATTTCTAGTTGCAGTTTTAAAATAACTTTTAAATCTTGGAAAAAAATGAATTTTTAATAAATCTTTCAAAATATTTATCTTTAGCCATATTAATAAGTTGATCAGTTGCAGCAATATATAAAGTTAATTATTCCCTACATACATCAGAATTATAACGCCAAGTAGTACCCATATTAGTTATTTGAGTTTGATTGGTTTCTCTATTTCCATGTTGAGTAATATGTTTATTAGCATGCCTTTTTAAAGTACTAGTACCATTACCTGAATCAGCTTTATAAATATTTCCACAATACTTACATCTTGCTTTCTTCACTTGAACTCCATTTTCTATCTCGTAAAACTTATCGAAATGCACCCAAACGTCTAATGTGCACCTGTTGTCGGTTTCGACAGCAATTGATGAACCCGCTTCTGCTTGAGATGAAGTTGGACGAAGATGACGATTACGAGGATGACTTCTAGAGCCACCGGGAGCTATAGTAGCATAGGGAGGAATTAGGAGAATATTATAAGGTGTATCGAATTCTGAGATTGGGAAAGCGACATTATTTGAATTTACTGTAGTTATGTTAGCAAATTCAGGGGGACTAGGATAGTTGTTTCCTTCATCATCGAAAAAGATGGGATGGAAATATCTATCCATTGTAGTTAAAAAAAAAAAAAAATTAATATAGAAGAAATAAAAAAATAAAGAAGGAGAATTGGAATTTGGAAATATGAATTGAAAATTGCAAAACCTGAAAAAAATTAAAATGAGAGCAAATTGACAACAAAGAGAATAATTGAGATATCAATAGAGATTAGAGAAAATGAGAGAATTTGGGATGTGAGAAAATATGAGAGTTTAGGGTCTATTTATAGAAAAAAATGGGAAAAGAAAATGACAAAAAAGACCCCTCCAATTGCTATAAAACGACTATATTTTAAGGGTAAAAGAGGTATTTGCAAAAAAAAAAATATATATATTTTTTTAAATTTTTTTCATCCAACCCGTAGGTAAACCCGGCAGGTTGAAAACTCCCAACCCAATGGGTTGGTGAGTTTTTTTTTTTTTTTTTTTTTTTTTTTTTTTTTTTTTAAAGTAACCCACCGAGTTGCCATATAAAAACCCAGCCCACCCGGCGGGATACATGTAAGTCGAGTTCAAACCGGCCTACCTTTTAGGCAGTCTGGATTGAACCCTCCTTAATGCGGGCCGGGTTAGGGTTGACCCGTCTAACCTGGTCCATTTGTTCCACCTCTAAGGCCGAGCTTGAGTGGCTTGTGGAGGAGATGGCGGCCTTCGGGATCAAGGAAAGGGAATTCCTTGACAAAATTAAGGCGAGGTAGGCTGCTCGGGCAAAGGCTAAAGCCAAAGCGGTCGAGGTTGAGAAGAGTTTGGCACAACAATAAGGTGCCAACAATAAGCTGCACTCCGAGCTCACCTCGGCTCAAAAACTGCCTCAGATTGTGAGGCAAAATTCAAACAGGTCTCCCTTGATCTTGCCTAAGAGGTAAAAGATCAATAAAAGGCTGAGGCTGAAACTGAGCAGCTTAGGCTTGAAGTCGGTGAGCTGAACGAGGCCATCACAAACCGAGCTTGGGAGATGTCGGTCTTCGTAGTGTAGAAGTTTTGGAAAGCTCGTCCCTCGATCGACTTCTCATTTCTTCCGCAAGCTTATCAAAAGGAGGTCGATAGGATGAGGACCAAGGCTTAAGGGATGGCCTATGTTTACTCGGACAACTCTGAGCGCAACGGTGTGGGTGAGGAGGAAGTCAAGGAGGGAGAAGAGGATACAGGCATTAATCAGGAGGTCAAAGATTCGGCTCCCCTGGCTACGCTCGCACCTATTGCTGTCGACCTTCTCCGATCAAGGCTCCGAAGGATGTCTAGACTCCTAACCCTGAAAAGGCTGCCAAGACTCTTGCCGTCGAGAGTCCCTCTACCCAGGTTGGTGATGATCTCCTTAATCCTATTGACAATGATGCTGCTCCTCCAATTGCCTAGATTATTATTATTTTTTTTTTAGTTTAGTTTCTAACCAAATTTTACAATCAATGAAAGATATTTTTTTTAATATATCTGTCAAACAATTTTTTATTTCTACAGAGTCATTTCTAATTGGACTTATCATAAAAAATTTGAATTTGCTCCAAGCCTTGCGTAGCTCACTTCTTGAGAAATTTTTCAAATATGCGCGAGGAAATCTTTTGCAACAACTCTGACTTTAGACTTATTGTCTGTCTCGAGTTTTGGTCACTGGTTTATGACCGATTTCCTCCGATGTGTTTTACTTGAATTTTTCCAAGTGTAACTTTGTTGATCTGGGGAATTTCACCCTTTAATGAGTTGGATTTTGGCATGGCTTATCAAGCTAAGCTGCCTTTTTCTGAACTGTTGACTTTGACTTTTTGGATGTGATTGTGTAGATTGCGATTTTTGAAACAAAAGATAGTAAATGATGAACAAGATATTAATAGACAAAGAATGACAAACAAAGTAAAGGTCATGAATAATACCTCTTTTTATTGGTAATATTTAGGCCATAAACGACCTTATAATAAATAAATGAGAGAAAACAAAACATGATTAGAACCCGAACTGCTCATTAGTAATACCTTTGCAGATGCTCGGTGTTCCATGCTCGTAGTATGGTTTCGCCATTGAGGCGTTCCAGGTGGAAGGTTCCTAGCGTGAGCTTTTCGGAGATCCTGAACGGACCCATTTGGCCCCAAGTACCCTTAGATTCGAGTTTTGTGTACCTTGGACAACCTTTCTGAGGACTAGGTCACCCACTTCAAAGTCCCTATTTCTAACTTTGATATTGAAGAATCGTCTGGCTCACTATTGGTACGAGGTGAACCTTAGCTACGACTTGACTCGATGTTCTTCGATTAGGTCTAGCCTCAGGCAGAGAAGATCTTCGTTTGTTTTTTTGTTGAAGACTTCCCTCTGGAATGAACTAATCCCCACTTCCACTAGGGCCATTGCTTCACACCCGTATGATAGAGAGAACAGGGTTTCACTTGCTGAGCTTCTAGCTGTCGTTCTATAAGACAATAAGGCCTTGAGCAATTCCTCAGCCCATCTTCCCTTCAAGGTGTCGAGCTTTTTCTTAATAGTGTGCTTGATCACTTTGTTCACTGTCTCTACCTAACCATTAGCTTTAGGCTGATAGACAGTAGTGAAACTCTTCTTAATACCAAGCTGTTCGTAGAAAGACCTGAAGTCTTCACTGTCAAACTGTTTTCCATTATCGGTTATTATTGTGTAGGGGATCCCGAATCCACAAATGATGTTTTTATAGATGAAATCTTTCAACTTGTTCGATGTGATGGTAGCCCAAGGCTTAGCTTTTGCCCATTTTGTGAAGTAGTCTACAACAACCACTACGAATTTAGCACCCTATTTTCCCTAAGGTAGAGGGCCTGTCAAGTCGATGCCCCAAATTGTGAACGGCTAAGGACTTGTCAAGGTAGTTAGTTCTTGGGTGGAGCTCATGCAATATCTGCAAATCTCTAGAACTTGTCGCATTTGCGCACGTAGTCTACTGCATTGTCAAAAATTGTTGGCCAGTAGTAGCCCTAACAAAGCACCTTGTATTCTAGAGATTTTCTCCCTATGTGGATCCCACAGATGCCTTTATGGATCTCTCTCAGAACATAGTCAACGTCTTCATAGTCAACACACCGCAAGAGCGGTGAATTGTACCCGCGCTTATGTACTCTGTCGTTGATGAGCGTGCATCAAGCTAATTTTGCTCGGAGTGTTCTGGCTTCATTTCTTCCTTCAGGCACTGTTCCATCTCTTAGATGGGCGATTATTGCAACAATCCAACTGTATCTCTGCCCTATTACTAAGATTGGTTCTTAAAGAGCAAGGATGCTTGGACTTGGGAGGAATTTAATAGGTATCGAATCAATCTTCTCTTGGCTCATTGCAGAAGCTAGGCAAGCTACAACATTGGCCACTGAATTCGTCTCCCTTAGGATTTGGAAAATGGTGAAGAATTTGAACTACTCAAGCTTGGACTTCACTTGCTAGAGATAGGATTTCATTCTGTCTTCCTTTGCTTGATATTCCTCGGTAATCTAATGGACCACGAGTTGGGAGTCGCTGTAGATCTTGATGGATTCTGCCCCCATTTCTTTAGTGAGGCGGATCCCTGCAAGCATTGCTTCATACTCTACCTTGTTGTTTGAAGCAGCAAACCTAAACCTAACTGTAGCTTTGATCAGGTTCCCTTCGAGACTTTTGATGAAGAGCCCAACTCTTGCTCCCTTCTCATTTGAGGACCCGTCTACATACAGAGTCCACTGCCATAGACTATCAAGCTTTGGTTTCTGTTGTTCACTTAACTTTGAGGTGCTTGCCTCCTTTAGGCTGATAGGAGAATTCTAAAATGAAGCCTGCCAGAGCTTGACATTTTATTGCTGTTCTGAGGATGTACTTGATATCATGCTGACTCATTTTCATCGTCCATTGGATCAATCTACCCAATGCCTCAGGCTTTTGCTTAATTTTCCTCAATGGAAAGTTAGTCAACACATGTATGGAGTGTAAGTAATTGATCTACCATATGTAGCGGAAAACAAAAATTCAATCGGTAAATCAATTACCTTTCTTTTCTTAGATCCAAGTATAGATTATACTGTTTACATGTTTATAAAAAAAAAAATATGTATAAAGTAAATCCATTCAAGGATTAGAATACTTATGTACGTTAGGAGGCTCCTTCGAATATCTTTGATTTCGGACAGGAACACTGTTCACGGTATTGTTCACTGTCTACTGTTCATGTGATTTTTTGCCAATCAATCCAAAGTAGGATCGCACTCATGGAATTTCACACAAAGATAATCCGCAGAACCCTTGATCATTTTTCTAGAACAATCAAGGGCTTCAAGAATCAAGAAAAAAGAACAGGAAACTTTTTCTTCTTGAGAGAGAGAGATAGGGTGGCTAGGGTTTTAATTGAATGAATAATTCCTTATTGTTTTAATTTTAAGTTGCACTTATATAGTGCAACAATTAAAACCCTATTCCACTTAGGAATAGCCATGGGCTCCAACCCTAGTTCACCCTTGCAACCAAACACACCCTCTATGGTATTTTAATTAATCAATTATTATTATAATTAAAATCAATTAATAAATAATAATATATTAACATTTAGTTAATAATAATAATTCATTTAAATATATACATAGATGTATTTAAATATAATCTTACTAATTTAATTTTAATTTTAAAAATAAATACAGGCAACAACCTCAGAAAATTTAATTGCACTGTGAAATTATCAAAATACCCTTTCATCCTAAAAGACGAAAATACCCTTCTCACAAATTGATTCTTAAATTATCTACTAAGTGTGTGACCCGTAGGCTCCTCATCATATCGGCAGTGTGTAGTATCGCGATTAACACCAATTAATCATCTCATACACACAGACCAAGATTGGCCCCTAATAAGGCATCATAGCCACCCGTTAGATTCGTATTCAGTGAAACCGCAACTTGTCAACGGTATGGTTACTGTGCAATCAAATCATTTCATCAACTATTATCTCATCGAGACTGAGGTACAGAAATAGTGTCAACCTCAGATATCCTCGACATGTTTGTATTCAGTTACTGGACCAATGACAAGAATATTAAATTGGATTGAGTATCAATTCAATCCCACTGTGGCCACAGATTTAGTGTCATTGTCATTTACTAAATTACCCAATGAGATAACTTCTCCTGTACCCAGGAGTGATGAATCATTTATCAATCCACCATAATCTTGATACACTACTCAATATAGCCAATCACTACCGTATTGATAGCTCTGAATAGAACTACGTTGGGCTAGTGTCAAACTACACCAATTAGTGCACAAGGCGCTCCAGTGATCTCAAGTCTAAGGATCACATGCACCACTATCTGTTAAAGGATTTATTTCATAGACATTGGGATTACCATTCATATGGAATCCTCTGATGGGTCTATCGAGTGAATTTGCCTTTAGTAAGCACCCATGCGTTGCACCAGGTTGTTGGCAAATAACCTTGACAAGTGAGATCAGTCACTGTCTTTCGACAGCGTTGTTCAACACTATGATAGCCTTATCTTATTATCTATGTCCTTGGTCAGAATAATACTGGGGCTACGGACATTTCTAGAATGGCCACCATATGTGATCATAGGGTTCTCACTATCAAGATTTGAAACACTTGATACACTCATCATGGTTCTACCATCCTAAGGACATATATCATTACATACACGATATAGAAGAATATGCCTTTTATTGATAAATAAAGATTTATTACATAATCAATTTTACAATAATTGATTGGCTCTAGGGTACCTACTCTAACATGGAGTGCGCTTGAAAATAAGGTCGTAACTTCCGAGCGGTGATGATTAGTGCATAAGTGAGCTTCTCCATCTTAGGGTACCTTGTTTCAACACCAAGCAACCTCTTGCTCACTTAGTACACTAGCTAGTGCACTCTCACTTCTTCGTGTACCGAAGTTGTGCTGATCGCGGACTTAGATATCGATAAGTACATAAGCAAAGGCTCGCTCTAGATGGGCTTTAATAGCAAAAAAGTCTGCCCTAAATGCTTCTTCAACTCTTGGAATGCTTTCTCGCACTAATCTGTCTATTTGAAACTTTTATTTCCCTTTAGAGTTTCGAAGAATGGTAGGCACATGTCCGTAGCTCATGAGACAAATCTACTGAGTGCGGTCACACGTCGTGTCAAACTCTGAACCTGTCTTATGCAGGTCAGGCTTTTGATGTCTAGGAGAGTTTGAATCTTTTCTGGGTTGGCTTTGACACCCTGCTAAATTACTAGGAAGCCTAGAAACTTTCCCGAGCTTACTCTAAAAGTGCACTTCAGAGGGTTGAGCCTCATTCTATATTTTTTGAGGATGTCGAACATTTCCCTCAGGTGCTCAATGTGGCTTTCGACGACATTTGATCTGACGAGCATGTCATCGATATACACCTCCATTGTTTTGCCGATTTGCTCAACGAACATCTTGTTCATCAAACGCTAGTAGATCACACTAGCATTCTTCAAGACAAATGACATAACCTTAAAATAGTAAATACCCCAATCAGAATAAATAAGGTGTGTTCTTCATCAGGTTGATACATTGGGATTTGGTTGTATCCCGAGTATGCATCCATAAAACCGAGTACTGCATTCTCGGTTGTCACATCTACTAATTGGTTGATTCAAGGCAGTAAAAAGCTACCTTTGGTTCAAGCTTTGTTGAAGTCTATGAAGTAGATGAAAGTCTGCCACTTGCCATTCGACTTTTTCACCAGGACTGGGTTGGCAAGCCAGTTCGGGTATTTCACTTCCTTGATAAAGTTGATATTCAGGAGTTTGTCAACTCCATCCTTGAGTGCTTTAGAGTGCTCTGCATCCATAGATCTCATCTTTTGTCTGATTGGTCGAGTTGTTGGGTCGACATTCAATTTGTGGCACATTACCTCGGGATTGATCCCCACCATGTCTGCATGTACCCATGCGAATATGTCGAGATTTTTCTTTAGAAACCCCACCAAATTTTTGACCATTTCTTTATTCAGACTGCTGCCAATCTTTAACACGCGAGTTGGGTCTTCCTCGCTGACAGGTATTTCTCGTAGCTCTTTTGTTGGCCTTGCCACGGGCTCTTATTTATGAATGCGAGGATTTATGGAATCCTTAAGAGGTCCGAGGTTTGGCTCAGACTCTGCAATAACCATGGTTCTTGGGAGAGAACATTTTAGTGCAGCATTAATGGCCCAGTTGTAACATTCCCAAGATTCTGTCCTGTAGCTTTTGATTGTTGCGACCCCGCCTAGAGTAGGGAAACTCAGTGCTTGGTAGCACACTAAAGTGACTGCACTCAGATCATCCAGGATTGGTCTTCCGAGGATGACATTATATGTGGTTAGGCAGTCCACCACAAAGAATTTTGTCATTACCGTCCTGATTTTGGGTTCTGCCCCTAGGGTCATGGGCATGTTGATCGTTCCCTTGGGGACCAGGCTATTATCGGTAAATCCATAAAGCGGCGATGGGCACGCCCTTAAGTTTATCTCTATGAACCTAATTTCTCGAAAGACTCTTATGAAGATGATTTTTGCTCCCATTATCGACCATCACCCTTTGTACTCTGGCATTGCCGATCCTGGCTACGATTATAATCGCATCATGATTGTGGCGAGGAGATTCTTCACACTCTTCCACCGTGAATCCTATAACCTCGCTCTCTTCTTTAGGCTGCTTCGGAAGCTTTTATTCACACCTCATTACTCGGGGGACCGAATCAGTTCTGGCCTCTAGAGCATATTGCTCACAAGAGCGCTTTGAGCTCCCTATAATGTCGGGACTCCTGTAGATCATGCCTACCAAGACTTCATTATTGGCATTTATCGAAGCTTGTTGGATATGGTTATTCTGTTCACCAATATTTTTGCGAGCCGGTGCCTCCTCAACAAATTCTTTTAAGTGGCCAATTCGGATCAGATCTTTGATGACATCCTTTAAAGCCCGACACTCATTAGTATTGTGCTCGATGTCCTAGTGGTATCGACAATATTTTTGCCGATCTCTTCTACCTAGGGCCCCCCTCATTCTTTCTAGAGCGGGCACCATAGGAGACTTCATATATGTGAGCTATGTCTTGTGTGAGGGGAGTGTATTCCACATACCACGGGAAAGGCTGTCTTTCCCTACGATTTTCTATCTTTTACATTCTATGGAACCTGTTCCGGTCTTGGTCATTGTGGTCCTGGCCCTTGCACTTGTCTGTTAGGTGATCTTATCGCCTATCGGGGGCTCTTCTTGTCGAGCTTTTGCCTAGGGTGGCTAGCGAGCATTCTACTCACTGATGTTTAGCAGCCATCTAGTAAAACTTCGCCAGGCTCACGTGGTCTTCACTTTGGAGCTCTTTCCATAGCTCTTTTTGTGGCCTGATACGCATAATTAGCAAAGTCCATATTGACTTTTTAGGTGCATCTGTGACCTTTACTTGTTCGTTCTGGAACCTCGTCAGATACGAGGTCAATGTTTTGTCTCTCTCCTAATTAATATTGCTTAGGTAGCAGAGCGGCATTGCGACCTGTCTCCTCGCTTGGAATTGTTATAAGTACAGTAAGAAGAATTGTTGCCAAGAACCAATGGAGTTCACCTTGAGCCTTTTGTACCATCTCTTGGCATCCCTTACTAATGTGACCGCGAAGTAACAACACTTTGCCAAGTCACAGACTTGGTGTAGTTCCATCAGGTTGTTGAAAGTGTCAAGGTGGTCTCTGGGATCTCCCTTCTCATAGAACTTACTTTCTGGCACCCTGAATCCTTGGGGAAGCGGGGCCTAGTGAACTTCCTCTATGAAGGGAGAGCTCACAATCTCTTCCATCGCATTGTTCTAGCGAGCTCTCAGATCGTCGAGCATTTTCTTCATCTATCCAAGTCTTCATTGTGATTGCTTTAGCTGACTCCATTCATCCTTACCACGAGCAGGTGAGTTTGCAATATGTTGCTTGAGAGCCCCCTCTATTATGCATATTGATGCGCGAGGTTGAGTCATGATGACTTGGCTAATAAGTGTTATCATGCTTGTCGTTGCATTGCTCGTGACATAGGTTATAACCGAAATGCCAATCATTGCCAGATTGGCGCACATGGCTCATCTCTCGAACTTGTGAGGTTTGAGCTTGCCTTCAGCGTGGGTTAAAATCAGCACGCTGATACCGCTCAGTAGGTTGAGCTTCCCATGGGCGATCATTACCTTTATTTTCGCCCATTGTTTATTTTCCTAATTGCCTCTCATGTTTAGTTTGCCCGTAGGACTCACGTTCATGAGCAGAATGTACTCTGCGATGTTAGGGATGTCAATCGCCCTTTGATGCCGATGAACCAGATTGGTCGCCGGTTGAATTCCGACCTGTTGATGTGATATATGTGAATCGTGGTTGGTTAAGGTTGTGGGCGGTTGGTTGCTGATTTCTTAACGCAGCCACCTTCTGTTGCACTGCCTGTGCAACCATTGTTTTGATCATTCCACCAGTTGGTTGTTCTCGAGGTTCAACATCCCTACTCCCTGGTTATTCACAGCCTGCTGGGTTGGTGGTACTAGTAGTCGACGTCCAACGACATCTTGATGTACCTCCTAGTAGGTGGTTTCCATGTTGTTATGGTTTCTAGTGATGGTTTTTGATCTTGTACACACCATTTTGGGCCTTGGGTGATTGGATCACTAGAGTTGTTGCTAGAAATTCTGAGATTTTGGCAGAGGCCCTCCTTTTAGTGCCAAAATGTTGATGCAAAAATACACCAACCAGAGTGATTCGATCGACCTTGATGGGATCAGAACTGATGTGTACGTGATTTAGGGTAACCAGCAATAAATGCAGTAAAGTAAATGACAAGAAAGTTTTTAAAGTGGTTTGACGAGTTACACTCTTGAACTTATGTCCACTGTTTTTGTATTTGCTGTGAGAGCTTACAATAATCCTAGAATAATTTTCTAACCCATTTCTCATCGTTGAAGAGGTTTCTATACAAATTGTGCACAAAGGAAATAGCGAAAATAAAGGGATTACAATAAAGTTTGAAATGCAACTATGATATTCTCGCGATTGAGCGTTGTGATTGCGCAAAGATTGCTGACAATTTGATCTTTTCCGAGATACTAGGGATCTGAAGTTATCTGTGAATTGGTTAAACAACTGTAAGGATTGGTTGCAACTAGCTTATGCTAGGTCGAGCTACAACTCGACAAGCTTATGCTGTGTCGGACAATCGCTAGAGTCGAGTTGGTTCTAATTCGAGCTATAACCTTGCAATTCTCTGAGGTTGAAGAAAAAATCACACATAACAGGTTCAATTGAACCCACAACTTTCTATGTGGCTACTGCTAGCGAACAACCATCACTCATCAGTCATCAGAACAATGTTTCCTAAACCATTTCTCTCTCAGACAGCCAGCACTGCTTGGGCCTTAGACAACTCTCTCACACAGCCGACAAGAAGGTGGCCAGAGTTCTCTCATTTAGCCATAACTGCAAACCATTTCTCTCTCACGCCTGACAACTGCTTCATTTTTACTTTTTAACTTTTTCTTAAAATATCCCTCTTCTAGTTTTAAAATATCAAGACAGGTAATGATAATGTTACATAATTTGATTAGACTTTGTTTTATACATCATCATTAATGGATATTTATAGCGTACAGAGGCTTGATCACACTATCAAACCAATTTTTATTTTCAAATTTTTATTGTTTATAGAATACTTTTTGAAATAAAATTGATCAAATATGCATACGAAAACACAACAGTCCGAAATTTGAATAACAAAAATTCGAAGAAAAAAAATATGACAAAATGCAGTTTTACAGGTGACCTGCGGGTCGATCCATATCCAACAGACGGGTACGGATCATATCTTTCACTACCTGTTTTTAAAAAAAAAAATATCCATTACCCAGCCCGTACCCGCTCAGCCCACCCGACCCACCAGGTCCATGTACCGTGACAGATAGTAAAATTAAAAAAATCTTGGATCCTGATTCGATAGAAACCGTACAATTAACGCTTCAGTGCTTTGTTCACGATTCCATTTTACATTATTATTGTATTTATCGGTCACCTTTTGTTCTTGATTTTGTCTATAAACGAGCCTCCAGCTCCAAATTCTTGCTTTCGTAGGTTGAAATACATATTTGTTGATTCGGCTGGCAACATCTCAAATCTCAAGTCACCCAATCTGCAGCTAAAATATTTGCCGCACAAGTTCTCTCTCAGGTGCAACTTTTTTCATTTTTATTCTCTCTTTCATGTTATTTGCAATTTTTCCCTTCCCAATACGTTGTTCTTTTTTTCTTTTTTTTTTTCTGTATATTGGTATTTTGTTCACCTTCCCTAACATTCACTTTAAAATCAAGCTTGTGAATTTGAGCATATTAGCTTACGGTCATTTAGATAATATAGCGACCTTGTTGCAGTGATGTAGCTTCCGGAAACAATGATGATTGAATGAAGAGACTTGGTGGTGACTGAATCTTAGGTTTTTGTTGTTTTGGTAATTGGATCTTAGGGCTTTATGTCTTGGTGTTTGGGGATTAAGTGAAGAGATTTGGTGGCTGTGTTTGATTTTTTTGGTGGCTGTATCCTGGTCTTTTTGTCGAAGATGGTGAACTCAGTTCCAAGTTGGTAGAGGGAAGGAAAGGAGGGGGAGAAAGGAAATAAGGAAAGAATGAGGGGGAGAAAAAGAAAAAAGAAAGGGAAGAAATAGGGGAGAAAGAGATAAGAGAATACGAAAAGGAGGAGGAGAAAATACCATTGTACCCTTGTGCGTTTAAGAGGGGTTAGAGTTTAGACTTTAGACGGAGTAAGGATTTGAGGTGGGTAGTTGTCAGTTTCTAAAACATCTGAGGGTAAAGTGATTAAAAAAGGCCATAGTTACCCGAAAATTTGATTTTCCAAAACTATAGGAGTTAAAGTGATTTTTACTCTATTGAACTTCATAACTTTTAAGTTTGGCATCCAAGTTCTTAGCTGGGTACAACTTAACTTTTTTTTAATTTTTCTGTTCAGCGAGCACACACAAACACACACATAAATTTGTCTTCTGAATCGCAATTTCAAAATATAATAATACAATCATTATATGTATATGAGAAAATAGATGAGTGGGGTTAAATCTAAATACATTAATACAAATACAATCTATCAAAGAAAAAAAACGAAGAAGGAAAATTAATGATTTTTTTTTTATCAGTGTGGTCACCAGCCCCCACTCATCGCTATATAGGTCCGTCCTTGCTTGTCGACATCTTGATTTTTCTAAAACCTGACTTTTGTTAGCTCTTATTAGTAAAAATTAAATTATGGCATACAAAATTTTGACTTTTAGTAGTAGAAAAATATAAAACTTTCAAGATTTTGTCTTTTATAATGAGAGTTTAAGTTTAGATTTTAATTTCACATTCAAAAAATTTCATATAGATATAATGATGATAGTAGGGGTATATAACATAAGTGGACGAAACAAAATATTACCTCTTTTAAAGTATAATTAAAAATCTCGAATGAAGGGCATTTTTGGAATTTATGAGATGTCATAAGAAAGAAATTTAAGTCATAAGAAAAAAATTTAATCTTAAAACTTCAAAATGGGATGTTTTAAGAAAGAGTAAACGACACTTTCCCACCCAAATAATGGTTTAATGACATTTTTCCACTCGTGGACTTTTAAAATGTCATTTTATTACCTAAATTTATATTCCGTTCTCGATTTCGACATCGTTGCAACTCCACACCACCACCTTTATCTTTCCTGTTCATCATTTACCAAAACCTCTCAAACCTTATTTCCGCCGACCCTGCCAGTCGTTGGCAATCGAGCGATTAAGGTTTGTGCAACTATCCGTCCCAAGTCAAATTCTGATCAATCTCAACCACCAAATTCCAACTTTCCACCACCAGAAGGCTTATTAGCCTCCTCTCATCAAAAACCCCAATAACCTAGACTAAGTTTGCTCTCTGTTAGCTGCCAGAATATAAATTTGGATAGTAAAGTTGTATTTTAAAAGTTCGTGGGTGGAAAGTGTTATTAAACCATTATTTGGGTGGAAAAAAGTTGTTAACCCTTTAAGAGCTGGGTCTTCTTTAGTCCATTAGTGGGGTGCCATGCCAATAGCTCCACTCCACTCTTATATTTTTTATTTGTTGATATAAACTTGGCTTTGTAATTATGGATGGTAATATTTTCTTTTAAATTACAATTCTTGTTCATTTGTAACCAGTGCAGCTGAATCAAACCAGATATTCTAGATGATTTTCCAACTGCCTTTGTTTAATTTATCAGATAATTAAGCACACAGATGCTTGCAGGCGTTTCATTTTAAAACAGAGATTTATGCAACATATATATATGTTCATCTATATCCAATTTCTTAATTCATAACATTAAAAAAAATCTAAACCTCGTAAAAACCCTCTCATTTCAAACCTTGATGCTCAATCAAACACCAAAACTAGAAAACCCATTTAAAAAAAAAAAAAAAAAAAATTGTTGTTAGGATTCTTTTAGAATTAGGATAACTAAGTTAAGTCCTTTTCTAATTATGCTATTATGCAATTAGAATAATCACAATCTTTAGAATTAGACAATTAGACTAAAATTATGCAATTAGAATCCTTCTAGAATTAGAATAATTTGTAAGGCTATATAAAGCCTTAAACAATTAGGGTTGAGGAAGGCAATAATCAATAAAAAGTTCTCTATTCTTAAACTCTCAATTCTCATTCTTCTTGGAGGTTATGTTTCCTCATATAGAACAGAAATGTTATCCTATCGCTTGTCCACACTACTATCCTGTCACTCATCCACACTCCACATGGTTAGTCGCGGCTCTGTCATTATTTGTCAATCAATTAGTAAAAACTTTTAAAAACCCAAAATCTTAAGCAAAAGAAATAATACAATATCAAAAAGCTGAAAAGAAAAAATACAATAACACAATATTTTCCTACTTGAATAAATATATATGAAACCTTAAACAAATGTGTTAAAAATAACATCCAATTCACAAGGAAATACAAAAAACTTTTACATGAAAAAATCTCTTTAATGTGAAGAAAGTAAAAAAACCATGAAAATTTAACGATCCACTTAAATTCAATATAATAAAAAACGTTTACAACAACCACATAAAATATTCCACATAAAATTAGAGCTTAATCACTACTCTTAACATAAGTAAAAATTTTTGGGTTTTTTTTTCTTCTTCAATTTTTTTTTAACATTGATGAAATTAATTATCTAGGTATATATTTATCCTCAAATAACAAAATTTTAGACAGATTTCTTGCTAAAGGAAATTATTAAATTTTATCTTTTACCATTTATGTGATGTAAGAAAACATGGTTGGGAGATTTTTTTTTTTTTTTTTTTACCTATATATGCTTAATTATATAGGAAATTATTATCATAGTCTTTTTTTTTTTTTTTTTTTCCCCTTTTTTATCTTTTTGAATAATTATTCTCTTGTCAGTTTAGGATAAGTATTTACATGTTTGGCGCACAGTACTAGACTAGACTTATTTTACGGGATTGGATTAAATGAATAGCTATAGATTGAATTAGATTGGACAAGAATATAATAGGATATCCTGTTTGATAAAGTATTTCATTGGACAACTATTTATATGATTAAACATTTCAAATTTTACTAATTAATAAATTTAATAAACTTAACTAAATACTTAAACTTTAATTTTAATTTAACTATAAAACTATTTATATTTATTATAAAAATATTTATTTTATTAAATTATTATTGTATATTCGTAATATTCAATACAAATTAAATAAAATATTGGAATATATTTAAGGGAGAACGACTTATACATACCCAAGATTTATCGAACGACAAGTTGGTACCCAAAAGTTTTGAAATGACAAATAGATACTTCGTCTGTTCTGTTAGTGATTCTGTTTATTACTTTTTATTAATAGTGAAAAGACTAAAATGCCCTTAAAAGTTTGAATTTTAGTTTTTTATAAATTTAAAATTTCAAAAAACCCCCTAAGTTTACAATTCACTAAATACCCCAATATATAAAAGTTTTATAAATAACAAAACACCCCCCACCGGCAAGTGCCAGATTCCGGCCACCACCGCCGAATCTGCGCGAAAGTTGCGTTCGACACAGACCGGTCGATCTGTGTCGTAACGCGTCGTCTGGCCTTTTTCGTCAGATCCGTGGCTGATCTGGCCGGAAAAGCCAGATCTATGGCTAGATCTGGCCGTCGACGCCGCAAAACTCCATCTGCGGCGTCGAAGGCCAGATCTGGCAGTAGATCTGGCCTTTTCCGGCCAGATCAGCCACGGATCTGGCTGGAAAAGGCCAATCTGGCTGCTGCTTCGACGGCCAGATCTTGCCTTTTCCGGCAAGATCCGTGGCGGATCTGACCGAAAAGGAAAGATCGGCACATTACGACACGAATCCGACGGTGGTCGGGGGTGGTGGGGGAAGGGAAAAAAAGGGAATAAAGATATTTAAGGGGGAGGAAAAAAGCAAGAAAATCTGATTTTGTCGTAATACAGTTTTCCGGCCAGATTCCGGCGATGGTGGCCGGAATCTGGCATTGGGGGTGGTGGGGGTGTTTTTGTCATTTAACAAACATTTTATATATGGGGGTGTTTAATTAAATTAGCAAACCTAAGAAGTTTTTTAGAAATTTTTAAATTTATAAAAAACAAAAATTGAAACTTTGAAGGGCATTTTAGTCTTTTCACTATTAATAAACAAAAATCACTAACAGAATATGATGGAAGGTACCTATTTGTCGTTTCAAAATTTTTTGGGTACCAACTTATTATTACAGTAAACTTTGGGTATGTACAAGTCGTTCGCCCTATATTTAAAACTGCAAACGTCATTTCCATGAGGCTCGAAAAAAGAAGATCCGAGAAGGGCCGCTGGTTTCTTTTTGTGTTCAGTGTTTGGACTAAAAAGAATTAGTCCCCAACTTCAAATGATCCGAAGTTGTTCCAAACATGGGATTAAAAGTGCTAATTTATTAAGTTATAACATATGATTCCGTCCTCTTCGCAGAAGTTATTCTTTAGGCATTTAACATTATTTATTTAATTTAATTATCGGCAAGCAGTCAGTTTTTGTCTTTCTTTTTTTCTTTAAAGTCAGTTCTTAACGTATTGACTAAATCAAACTCTCTGGTTTGGCATCCCAAGTTCTTAGCTAGGAACACCTTTTTTTATTTCTTTTACTTTTTCTGTTCAGTGAGTGTGAGCACACACAAACGCACATACTTTTTGAACTCTTTGTTAACAATAATTAACTCTTACTAGTAAAAACTATATTATCATATATAAAATTTTGTTTTTTAATAGTAGAAAAATACAAAACTTTCAAGATTTTGTCTTTTTCGTAATGAGAGTTTAAGACTAGATTTTAATTTCACATCCGAAAATTTTCATATAGATATAATCAGGACGTAAAGTGTTCTCTCTTTTTTTCCTCATTGTATATAGTACATCTCTCTTGCAAACATTTTGGTTTTTAACATCCAAACTTGAATTCTCACTAGCATGTGAAACATAGTTAACCTCGTACGAGAATTTAAATCTAAATTTTAAGTTGTACTCACATAGAATTATACATATAATAAACCTGCACTTACAATAAACAGATAAAAAAATCTGAAATATAAAGACTATTTTTCTTTTTAAATTTGTTTAGCAAGTATTGCGCTCATAATTATAGCCAAAAGAATAATCTACACACATATTTAGTCTCTGTCAGGAAATCTATGTATAGATGCCCTTTTGTTCTTTAGAACTATGCAAAAGTCTACAGTGATGATACAATGAATCATCACAAGTCTCAGTACAGTTTATCAGCATTGTTTTATTTGTAATTTTTTCTTAAAAGATTTTATGTTGCCTGCAGTTGTATCGTCAGAAAGAAGAGATGGCTTTGCAATCTTTTACAGATCATATGATGAAACTTTGGGATGGATGGGAAACTCGAGTGTTGGTTTTATTGAGCCTTTTTGTACAAATCATCCTCATCATATTCGGTTCTCAAAGAAAATATACTAGAAGAATTTGGATCAATCTCCTTGTTTGGTTAGCATACTTGACAGCAGACATGATGGCAACAGTAGCTCTCGGTTGTCTTGCTCGCAGCCGACGAGATTGTGCAGCTGATAAAGTTTTAAAGCTCCAAGCATTTTGGGCACCTTTCCTTCTACTGCACCTTGGTGGCCCCGATACTATCACAGCTTACTCCTTAAATGATAATGAATTTTGGCTAAGGCACTTTCTTCAATTTGTGTTCCAAGTTGGAGTAGCATTTTATGTCTTTATACCATCCTGGAGAAACAAAGATGCCTTCATATTTATAGCCATTCCAGTGTTTATCGCTGGAATAATTAAGTATGGAGAGCGAATTTTGGTGCACTCTTCAAGCTCCAAGCAATTTAAAGATTCCTTGCGTTCACCTCCTGATATTTCTCATGATCCTGTAAACCTAGAAAATCATAAGGAAAAAGAAGGGTCTGAAAAGAAATCAACTGAAGAGGTAAATAATTACCTCGTTGAAGCTGTTTCCTCGTTCAAAAAATTCAGGTGTCTCTATGCCGACTTAATTCTCGATCATGATGAAAGGAAAGGAAGTTGCTCTCTTTTCAGCCAGAAGTCAGCAAAAGAAGCCTTCAAATTGATAGCGGTTGAGCTTGGATTCATGTATGATGTGCTCTACACAAAGACGACCACAATTTATTCGGATTCGGTATCTTTCTTCGTTGCATCTGTCTGTTCTCTCATATTTTTGTATCAATTTTCTTCTTCATCATTATTGATAAGTCTTCCTATTCGACAAGTGACATTTCTATAACTTATGTACTCTTACTCGGAGCTATTTTTCTGGAGGTTTATGCATTCATTGTACTTCTTTTCTCTGATTGGACAAAACTTTGGTTGACGAAGCGTAATTATATGTCCATTGATACATGTTCTTTTGGTTTACTCTCCAACGACAACAGAAGGTGGTCAGGATCCATGGGTCAGTACAATCTATTAAGTTCTTCTCTTTCAGAGAACAAATCAGCCACATCGTTGATCGTTGGAGTTCAGAAGCTATTTGGAATCAAAGAATTGATAGAAAAGTATAAATATTTGACTTGGAAAGAAGTGGATGATGGTTTGTTAGAAGCGATCTTTATCCAACTCCTTGAGAAAAGCCAAGAACTTAAAGGGGATCTTTTTGATATCAAGCAATGCAAAGAATTGTTAGGTCGGAGAGGAGATTATGTGCTTAGCAAAAGGTCTTTTAGTAATGAATTTCGTTGGAGCACAATTGAGGTGGAATTTGATTACAGTCTTCTTCTTTGGCACATCGCTACTGATCTTTGTTATTATCATGATTTCTATAACCTTGAAGAGGGTCGTGAACTTCCACCAGAATGCAAAATTAGTAAATGGTTATCAGATTATTTGTTGTATCTTTTAGTCATATATTCAACCATGTTGCCCAAAGGGATTGGTGAGATGAGATATAAAGACACCTGCCTAGAAGTCAGATTTTTGAGAGAAAAAAAGGTTGGTTCATCCACTGAAATCAGTAAAGTTTACAAGGCTTTACTTGATGAATCAGCACTGGATCAACACATTCAGAATAAAGGAAGTTCTCTGTCGGTGTTAGTTCATGGATGTATGCTCGCCAAGCAATTGCAGGGTTTGAACATCTTAGTAGATGATAGTGGGAGGAACCGTAAATGGGAGGTGATAAGTGAAGTGTGGATGGAAATGTTGGGACATGCTGCAAATCATTGTGGATGGAAAGAGCATGGAGAACAACTTATGAATGGTGGAGAGTTACTTACGTATGTCTTCTCATGGCACATCTTGGCTAAAGTGAACAATATCAAATCCAAAAGCAACCCATCCACCAGCATTGGAGAACTAGGCTTTTTGTAGGATTACAATCTTGGATCTTTATGATATTTTTTGAGATTTTCGAGATATTTTTCGAGATTTTCTATAAACTTTTCTATACTTTTGAGCAATTCGTGTAGTAAGTCTCTCTCTCTCTCTCTCTCTCTGTGTTTTATCACTCTCTCTGTGTCGCTCTCTTTGTATTTATCACTTTCTACATGTCCAATGTAGTTGGATACGTTGGCTGGTGTGCTCCTGCTGGTGCTGGTGCTGGTGCTGCTGTCTGTACTACTGGTACATTCGACCTGATGCTAATGATTCATAAACAAATATTTTGTAAGATTCTTCAATTTCTCACCTATTCGTTAGATGAAAATTTTCTTCCTCTTTTTTGAACTTTTTTTTGGCTTCATTATTTTTTATATTTACTTATCTAGTGTATATAATTATGTATAATCCTACATTTTTCTGTTAATATAAAATTAACTAAACCTCTACTTCCAGTAACAATTAATAGCACTACCGATAAAATTTGAGGTGGGCTTGACTCCTCACTCAATAAGGCATTGTTGAATGGGAGGATTACCACCTCTTATAACCTAATAGGCTTGAGCGTGCCTAGTCGGTGTGGAACTCCAACACTTCCCCTCACGGTCAAGCCCATATGTTGGGTCATGCCTGTTATTAGAGGTAGTTGCTAGCTTTAACTCCTCATCCGCTGGTCAAGCGCTCAGCTCAACTGGACCTGGGCTCTAATAGTAAATTGAGAAGTGCAGAGATACTTGGTGTTGGTTTTCTTGCACTAGATATAACTTTCTAGGATCAGATTTTCCATAATCATGTAAATCATTGTGTTGTTCGTGTATTTGTTATGTTGACTATTTTTCTTTACTGTTGATTCTTTGCATACTTGGATTTAGACATTATTATTTCATAATATAATTGGAACGTTTGGTAGATTTGTACATATCAAATGTTCCATAAATCGCCCGATTAAGAATTTTTGTCAACATTATTTCCCAAAAATTGCCACTTATGGATTTTTTAGCAGTATTTCCCAAAATTAGTTATCGAATTCGATGTCATAAGTAGGGGTGCAGTCGAACGAGTAGCTCGTGAGCTACTCGGGATCTACTCATGATGAATTCAGGCTCGACTCGTAGAAAATCGAGTAGTTCACGAGTTCGAGCTCATCTTCAAGCTTGTGAAAAATGTCGAGCTCTTCGGGCTCGATTCGAATTGCTCATGAACTTCTGAGAAACTCGAGACATCATTCGAGTAAGAGAGCTCGTGAGATCGATCGATTTGTTTCAGTTTGCGTATTTAGATTTATCCTAAAATCTGAAACAAAGACATTCGGCTGCAAAATCCCTGAAACAGAGACATTTTCCCTTCAACCATGCATATTTCACCTCCGCCAAATCACACCGCAAGATCTGAGATGCCATCGTTGTCCAGCCTTCATTCAGCTACTACCGTCCAACAACCAGCCTTCATTTACCCTTCAACTTTATTTCACCTGCGCGCCGTAAAATCCCCAAAACAGAGACATTTTCCCTTCAACCTTATTTCACCTCCACCTCTACCATCGTCTTCTTCACTTCTTCACACCGCAACATTAGCCACCGTCGATTGTAGCTTCAACTTGTTTTCAGTATTTTGAACACTAAACCCAAAAACAAAGATAATCATTAGCACTTCTTCTTTTGTTAGTTTTATACTCGCTTACAGAAGAATAATAAGAGACCCACTTAACTTAACAAATTAACAACCCAAATTTAAGATATATATATATCAGAAAAATATTCAGAGATGAGGCGTTGGATTTTGGTCTTAGTGGATTCTTCAGCATCAATTGATAAGTTAGTGGGAGAGGCGGTGGAAGAAGAAGAAAGTGGGTTAAGTTCAAGATGAACGATGTCGTTTTCTTAAATTCTTACATAATAACTAAATAACCAAGCCGAGCATCGTTTTCTTAAATGAGCCGAGCTCGAGCCTCTTATCAATACATCCGAGCTGAGCTCAAGCCAGCCACTACTCGGTTCGGCTCATATGCACCCCTAGTCATAAGTGTGTGTGTATATATATATATATATATATATATATATTGCATCTGCCACGTAATGATTTATGCTACGTAATAACGGGTTTTAGTTGACGATATTTGTTGAATTATTTTATTATATGTCACTGTTTTCCTCTCTCTCTCTCTCTCTCTCTCTCTCTCTCTCTCTCTCTCTCTCTCTCTCTCTCTCTGTGTATTTATCACTTTCTACATGTCCGATGCAGTTGCATATGCTGGGTGGTGTTTGGCTTCTTCTGCCCCTCTGGCTGCTGCAACTACTGCTGCCGCCGCTGTCTTCATTATGCGGTTTAAAGAAAAATTCCTTACTCTGGGTGCTACATATCTTTATTATGGGTAAACTATAATTATATTATATATTTTGTGAGTTTGCATGTAGTTACAAGATTTGTAATGATCAAATACCACTTATTATGAGTTGTAGTTTGTATTGAATAATTAGACGTGGTGAAACTAAAATTCCGTTGTTATTTTATAAGTTTTATAAGATATTAACGTCATTCAGATCAATTTTTCTGGTATTATAGTTATTATTTTATTAAATCTCATAGTCATGTTTTGATTTCATACACGGTTAATTTATTGATTATTATTAATTTGGTAACATCCGTATGAAATCAAATGCACTAGCACTGCTTAATCATGTTTTATGTTCCTTTGGTTGAGATATATTACTTTGGATTTTATCCAAGTAACAAAGTGCGAATTGGTCTACTATGGAGACCTAATTGATTGTCTTATTCCCATTAACTCACATCCTCCTTTAATTTTCAGGTTATAATTTAAAAAAAAAAAGTATTAGAAATATTTATCATGGTAAAACTATTTTATTGAAAATTTGAGTTAAAATGCAATTGTTTATTGTAGGAATGTGAGCCTAGATTTTATTAGGTTTAGAGTTGATTTTGGTCAAATTTTTGACAAAAACAGTTAAGTAAAGGTTAGTGTGGTTTATACATTGAGGGAGAGGACTATGCCTAGTATGAGACGGTAAAGCCACCTATGTTCTTAATGAACTTCATACTCTCATTGGTGGTGGTGTGTAGGCTATAAGTACACACTTGATGGAGGTTTAGCTGTGTGAGTGTGGAATTGGATCGGTTCCAATGAGAGTCTAGACAAGCATCTCTAGAGCACTCATGAAATTCAGAGACACAGGGCTATTAAAATGTCAAATCACAAAACGATTAAAATAAAACATTTAGTGTGGATTTCTAATCCTCTGATTTAGACTAAAGGAACATTAGTTCTAGAAATTAAATGTTTCACCATGTTCCTCTAAGACACGATTAGTTTTCCAATGGTTGTTTCATAGCTTGAAGGCACCGGTTCATATGAACTGAATTATAAAGTCTCTCTGGTAATAGATTTTCATGTATTTTGAAATTAGGGAAATTGTTGTATTTTATTAAATATTTCAAAATACATGTTGTGATCGTTTTATTGCAATTTAATGTTATTATCAAAACCCGACATTTAAAAAGTAAAAAAGAAAGAAATCAAGCTCTCTAGTAGACATTGCAGCCTTGAATGATAAAAAAAAAACAAATATAAGTATGTATTTTGAATAATTGATGGATAGACGGACCAAATTCATATTTGATGATGATTGTTAACTGCCTTTGCTCAATTTTAAATAGATTTTTACTAAATATGTTCAAACTGTAGACGTAAAAATCTACCTGTACGGAAAGGGGGTCTGATCCCGTGAGGTTAAGGCCACTAGCGATCCGCTGCACCTGCACACGTAGAGAAACACACGCGTGAAGCGAACGGGAAATACCGGGGTCGTGTTTGCTGTAGGCACTCCGACGCTCAAGTCAGCAAGGCTGAGAGAGGCTAATATAGTGAGGGCTAGGGAGTAGAAGTTACCGGAAGTCTAGTCGGGGACTGTGACTACGGCGGTGATGTGGAGCTCTCAAGTCAGAGCTTTCAGTGTGAAGGTGTAATGTCATCTGTCCCTTGTGAGAGGGCTGGCCTCTGTTTATATAGTGGTCGTCTGGTCTCCCAATCCTGGTAGAAGTAGGAGTCCTAGTATGACTCTGATGCAAACCCTAGAAGAATTAGGGCTGTGGTAAGCTGTCTTACCAGTGTCTGGATAGGAAGGTGATTCTGATTAGGAGAGTAACTCCGAGTAGGAAAGTGATCAGGAATAGGAAGGTGACCTTGAATGAGAGATTGATCAGGAGTAGGAAAGTATTCTGAGGGGATTGTGGGCTCTGGATTCGCCCATGGATCTAGGAAATGGACTGGGATTAGGAGGCTCGTGCCCACGTGGTTTGGGCTGGCTATATCTTGTACCGAATGGGCCTAATTTGGTTGGGTCATAATGAGATTGGGCCTGACTTCTTCTTCAGTGTCGAGCCCGTTTTCCTATTCGGGCCAAGGACAATTTTTGGCCCTAACACAAAGTAAATCCAATTTCTTAATTTATCATGTTTAAATAATAAACCTACTCGATCACTTTCAATAGGTTTGTTGTAATATAAACTCACATAATGATAACTAAAATATTAAATTACTATGAAATATATGTTAACAAATGAAATGCAAAGTTATTAACATAGAGTACTTATAGAGGAAAAGTTACGTGGCAAGAATCAACAAAATATTTCAAAAACAAGAGTGAAAGGATTCTACAATGTTAATAATGTGAATACATAATCAAAAGTTAAGAAGGGTTATCCTGTTAAATGGTGCTTTGTAATGCAGTTTAAGTTAAGCAAAGCAAAGCATAACTAAAGAAATTAATTTTCATAATCAAATAATATTTTATTAGCCTCGTCCTGCCTTTTTCTTTTTAACTATATATTAATATCTTGTCAAGTTACTTTTGGAATTTTTGTCTAGGTAGTATCTTATACTTGACTATCTCTCTCACTGCAAGAATGAATGCTTTGGCAATAAAGTCGAAATTAACAATGCCATAATGTTACTTTACTTCTGATATACGCATTGTTATTAGATTATTTTTTCTTTTACTAACAAAGACATTAAAGAATAGTCATCCGTTCATAAAATATTCCCTGTGGATGTATTTTTTGTTATTAATTACAGAATTTTTGGCTACTTTTTAATGGTAGCTATGGGCTCTTATAGTGTTATAAATTTGTCTTTGCATATAATTTCTTGTCACAGACATAAACTGTCTAGCTAGAAATGCATAACCACTTCCTGATTCACGTGACAGATAAAAAATCAAAAAACCTTGGAGCTTGAGATCGATGAAACCACCAAATGAAGTTATTCTTTCAGGAAGCTATTATATTAAGAGATAAAGGAGAACTTGTGCTATCTCATTCCACACTTCAGTGGTTTGTTCACGACTCCATTATTACATCATTATTGTATTTCTCTGTTACCTTTTCTTCTTGATTTTGTTCGTAAAAGAGCCTCCAGCTACAAATTCTGGCATCTCAAATCTCAAGTCACCCAATCTGCAGTTACATTTGCTGAACAAATTCTCTCTCAGGTGCAATTTTCTCTTTTCTCTTTTCTCTTTTTTATTTTTATTTTTATTTAGCGGTAAAATCAAACACACCCGAGCCTTCTAGTTTAAGAGTGTCTTTGACCCTGTTGCTGTAACAAACTTGGTTGAAAATATTTGGGACCTGATTTAACATTGATCAAATTAATTATCGAGGTATATATATCCTCAAATAACAAAAATTTTAGACAGATTTCTTGCTAAAGGAAATTATTAAATTTTATCTTTTACCATTTATGTGATGTGAGAAAACATGGTTTGGAGATTTTTTGGATCTTATATGTGCTTAATTATATGATGCTATTAGCCTAGTCTTTATTATATGCTGTGTTTTGAATAATTATTCTCTTGTCAGTTTAGGATAAGTATTTAGGGTGCACGTGTTTGGCACACAGTACTAGACTAGACTAATTTTATGGGATTGGATTAAAATGAATAGCTATAGATTGAATTATAATTGTATATTATGTTTGATAAAGTATTTCATTAGACAAAACTATTTATATGATTAAACATTTCAAATTTTACTAATTAATTAATTTGAATAAAAATTAACTAAATACTTCAATTTTAATTTTATAGTTATTATAAAAATGTTATAATTATATATTTATTTTATTAAACTCTTAATTTAAAATATTTGTAATTTTCAATACTAATTTTAATAAAATACCAGAATATATTTAAAACTGCAAACATCGTTTGCATGAGGCTCTAAAAAGGAAGATCCGTGAGGGGCCACCTTTTTATTTATTTATTTATTGTGTTAAATGTTTTTTGAAAAAGGATTTAGTCCCCAATTTCAAATAATCTAAAGTTTGTTCCAAACATGGGATTAAAAGCACTAATTTATTAAGTTATAATCTATGATTCCATCGTCTTTGCAAAAGTTGTTCTTCAGGCATTTTGCATTATTTATTTAATTTTATTGTCGACAAGCAGTTAGCTTTGTCTTTTGCTTTTTCCTTAAAGTCAGTTATTTAATTTAAATCTGAATTTTAAGTTGTATTTAGATAGAATTATACATATAATAAACTTGCATTTACAATAAATAGATACAAAGATCTGAAATATAGAGACTATTTTTCTTTTTCAATTTTGTTTAGCAAGTATTGCACTCATAATTTACACACACATTTAGTCTCCGTCAAGAAATCTATGTATAGATGCACGTTTGTTCATTAGAACTATGCAAAACTCCATAGTGATGATACAGTGAACCATCACAAGTCTCAGTATAGTTTGATCAGCATTGTTTTATTTGTAATTTGTTGGACAGCTAATACTATTCATGTCCATCGCAAAAAGACACCAAAAGATACATACTTTACATTTTACCAGTTTTTGGGTTGCTATTAAACAATAAATGATAAATTAGTTATAACTTATTCAATAAAAATCTAACTGATGAGTGCTTTGAAGTTTTTGAAACTAGACAGATATATATTATAAGCTGAATTTGAATAACTGTAAAGCCTTCAAATTCCGTCCAAAATTATCGTTCAGAGTTTAATTTTCAACATAATTTTTTCTAAAAAGATTCTATGTTGCCTGCAGTTGTATCGTCGGAAAGAAGAGATGGCTTTGCAATCTTTTACAGATCATATGATGAAACTTTGGGATGGATGGGAAATTCGAGTGTTGGTTTTATTGAGCCTTTTTGTACAAATCATCCTTATCATATTTGGTTCTCAAAGAAAATATACTAGAAGAATTTGGATCAATCTCCTTGTTTGGTTAGCATACTTGACAGCAGACATGGTGGCAACAGTTGCTCTCGGTTGTCTTGCTCGCAGCCGAAGAGATTCTGCGGCTGATAAAGTTTTAAAGCTCCAGGCATTTTGGGAACCTTTCCTTCTGCTGCACCTTGGTGGCCCCGATACTATCACGGCTTACTCCTTAAATGATAATGAGTTTTGGCTAAGGCACTTTCTTCAATTTGTGTTCCAAGTTGGGGTAGCATTTTATGTCTTCATACCATCCTGGAAAAACAAAGATGCCTTCAGATTTATAGCCATTCCAGTGTTTATCGCTGGAATGATTAAGTATGCAGAGAGACTTTTAGTGCTCCACTCTTCAAGCGCCAAGAAATTTAAAGATTCCTTGCGTTCACCTCCTGAATTTGGTAAGAATCCTTCAAACCTCAAGGACAGAGAAAAAAAGTATGAAAAGAAGCCAACTGAAGAGGTAAATAATTACCACATTGAAGCTGTATCCTGGTTCAAAAAATTCAGGTGTCTCTATGCTGATTTAATTCTCGATCATGATGAAAGAAAAGAAAGTTACTCTCTTCTCAGCAAGAAGTCAGCAAAAGAAGCCTTCAAATTGGTAGCAATTGAGCTTGGATTCATGTATGATGTGCTCTATACAATGACAACAACAATTTATTCCGTGCTCGGTATCATTCTCCGTTGCATCTCTTTGTTCTCCCATATTTTTGTATTAGTTATCTTCTTAATCATTATTGATAAGTCTTCCTATTCACCAAGTGACATCTCCATAACTTATGTACTAATAGTTGGAGGGATCTTTCTGGAGGTTTATGCAATATTCATCGTGCTTCTTTTCTCTGACTGGACAAAACATTGGTTGACCAAGAGTAATTATATGTCCATTGATACATGCTCTAATGGTTTACTCTCCAACGACAACAGAAGCTGGTCAGGATCCATGGGTCAGTACAATCTATTAAGTTTTTCTCTTTCAGAGGCCAAATCAGCCACATCGTTGATTGTTGGAGTTCAGAAGCTATTTGGAATCAAAGAACTAATAGAAAAGTATAAATATTTGACTTTGAAAGAAGTGGATGATGATTTATTAAAAGCGATCTTCATCCAACTCCTTGAGAAAAGCCAAGAAATTAAAGAGGATCTTTTTTATATCAAGCAATGCAAAGAACTGCTGGGTCGGAGAGGAGATTATGTGCTTAGCAAAAGGTCTTTCAGTAATGAATTTCGTTGGAGCACAGTTGAGGTGGAATTTGATTACAGTCTTCTTCTTTGGCACATCGCTACTGATCTTTGCTATTACGATGATTTCTGTAACCTTCCAGAGGGTCATGAACTTCCTCCAAAATGCAAAATTAGCCAATGCTTATCAGATTATCTGTTGTATCTTTTAGTCATATGTCCAACCATGTTGCACAAAGGGATTGGTGAGATAAGATATAAAGACACTTGCCTAGAAGCCATCAGATTTTTCAGAAAAAAATAAAGTTTGGTTCATCCACTGAAATCAGTACAGTTTCCAAGGCTTTACTTGATGAATCAGCACCGGATCTAAGCATTATGAATAAAGGAAGTTCTCTCATAATATAATTGGAATGTTTGGTAAATTTGTACATATCAAATGTTCCATAAATCGCCCCATTAAGATATAATTAAAAATATCAAATGAAGGGCATTTTTGGAATTTATGAAGTGTTATAAGAAAAAAAAAAAAAAAATTTTTAAAACTTTGAAATGGGGTGTTTTAAAAAATGGGTCTGCTTTAGTCCATTAGTAGGGCGTCAATAGCTCCACTCCACTCATATATTATTTGTTGATTTAAACTTGCCTTTCTAATAATGGATGGTAATATTTTCTTTTAAATTATAACTATTTCTATTCATCTTCTTGTCAAAAGATAATTTAATTTGTAAGCAGTGCAGCTGAATTAAACTAGATATTCTAGATGATTTTCCAACTGCCTTTGCTTAATTTATCAAATGATTAAGCACACAGAGGCTTGCAAGCATTTCATTTTAAAACAGAGATTTATGCAACATATATTACGCTAGTTTGACGAAGGATAAAATCAAACTAGTTCATCTATATCCAATTTCTTAATTCATAACGATTAAATAATAAACCTGCTCACCTCCATTACGTTAGTTTGACGAAGGATAAAATCAAGTATTTATTACGCTATCCCATTCTAACCTCTTTCTTCTTTTTCCCTTTTTGAATAATTCTTGTCTTGTCAATTTACGGTAAGTATTTATAAGCCCAATCCAACTTTTTCTTTTTCTTTTTCTTCTTTTGGAATAATTCTTTTCTTGTGAGTTTAGGAGAAGAAAAATAAAATTCCATCCTCATGGATGAAGTTATTCTTTAGGCATGTTGCATTACTTAATTCTCTGCATCTGCATGCATGCCGTTAGTTTAATTGGTCTCTTACTTCTTCGTCAAAGTCAGTTCTTAAAATATTAGTCAACCTTTTGGTTCCACAGGCAATAACACCACCACCCTCGTCTAATCTACCTGCAGTAGCATCCCAAGTTCCTAAGGTACAACTAATTACTATTCTGTCTTATGTTAATTACACACGTATTAAAATAATCTACAAAAGTTGCACACGTATATAGCCAATCTCTCTCTTATGTTAATTGCATACAATTTTTATTTTAATACCTCAAAAATACAAAACATGCATATGACATGACTTAATTACTACTGTGGTATGTAGCATATTTATATAGTTTTTACTTCATAAATTACGGCTTTAGATTTTTATTATTTATCTTATTGACTTAAAATTTATTTATTCTTTCAGGAAGCTATTATATTAAGAGATATACGAGAGAACTTGTGCTATCTCATTCCACACTTCAGTGCTTCCATTTCACATCATTATTGTATTTCTCTGTTACTTTTCTTTTTTATTTTGTCTATAAAGGAGCCTCCAGCTACAAATTCTGGCATCTCAAATCTCAAGTTACCCAGTCTGCAGTTACATTTGTTCAACAAATTCTCTCGCAGGTGCAATTTTCTCTTTTATGTTATCTACAATTTTGCTCTTCTCAAATACGTTGTTCTGTTTTTCTTTTTATTTCTATATAGTGATAAATTTTGTTCCGCTCCCCAAACATTCACTCTTAAAATCAAACACAACCGAGCCTTCTAGTTTAAGAGTATCTCTGAGTCTCTGACCGCTACTGCCGGAGCAAACTTAGTTAAAATATTTGGTACCTTATTTAACATTGATGAAATTAATTATCTAGGTATATATTTATCCTCAAATAACAAAATTTTAGACAGATTTCTTGCTAAAGGAAATTATTAAATTTTATTTTTTACCATTTATGTGATGTGAAAAAACATGGTTCGTAGATGTTTTTTTATCTTATATGTGCTTAATTATATGATGCTATTAGCCTACTATTTAATATATGATGTTTTTTGAATAATTATTCTCTTGTCAGTTTCGGATAAGTATTTAGGGTGCACTTGTTTGGCGCACAGTACAAGACTAGACTAATTTTATGGGATTGGATTAAAATGAATAGCTATAGATTGAAATTGAATTAGATTGGACAAGAATTATAATAGGATATTATGTTTGATAACGTATTTCATTAGACAAAACTATTCATATGATTAAACATTTCAAATTTTACTAATTAATTCATTTGAATAAAAGTTAGCTAAATACTTAAATTTTAATTTAACTATAAAATTATTGAAGGGAGAACTACATTTTCCCACCCAAGGTTTGGTGACATGACACTTTCCACCTATTAAGTTTCAAAACGACACTTTCCCACCCTTGTTAAGATTCATCCTTCAAGTTTAACTGAAGAAAGATATAATAATAAATTCAAAAGATTATTAAAGGTAATTACATTATTTTATCCTTATAAACTTTAGGAAAAAAAAAAAATTTCAATTCATAAAAATAAGCTAATACTCTTAATTCTTAAACATATGGGAGATTATATAAAACAAAGCACGAATATAACAACATAAAACACGAAAAATAAAAAGAAGAAATCACCACCAAACATAGACAACTCTAGAGTCTAGAACACCTGTCCTTAATCCACCTAAAACTCTTCTTGAAACTTGAAAGACCCTTTAACTGTAACTTTGCCTTCAACAGTGTAAACCTTATAGCTAGCAACCCGCTTCTTCCTTTACAACTCTGGATCACTAAAACTCGAACTTCTTGAAGAAGACCCATTTGTTGACGTTCCTTTCTTGAACTTGGCATCATTGTTTTGGGGTTGTTGAGTTTGTGGATGTTGTAATAACACACACACACAAACCTAATTAAACCTATCATATCAAGCAATCACAGAAAAGATTCAACACCACAATTTTTACCGTGGTTCACCTTTCCAAGAATGGGAAGGCTACGTCCACGTTGAGCCCGGAAACGGAAGAAGCTCACTACACTAATATAAACTAGTTTACAGATTACATACTCTCAATCAAATGATCCAAGAAAGAAACCCCGAAATCAACCAATCTTGTAACAATCAACCTAGAGAAATAACACTAAGATCCCTAGCCTTTAGAGAGACAATAACCCTCTCTTAGAATGAAAAACACAATCACTCAACTAGTTACACCGACTACGATTTCAGAACTGGACGAAAAACCCTAAGAGAGCAAATTCCTATTACACAGTATATCAATTGAGAAAACCCTTACTGAAGACTGAAGACTCATTTGCTTATATACCGTTGACTAGAATTGGACTAATTGCTGCCGTTGGATCTTAAGATGATTGATGGTCCAGATTTCTTCCTGAAACGACAGCGTATTACTTAGTTAAGTAACACGACATCGTTTCAGTCTTCACACTTACAATCTCCATCTTGAAGACTTGAAACCAACTTCTTCACTTGAGTCTCTTTTAGTGCAGTTTGCCTCAATTGATTCCCTCATAGCTCTGTTGTCTTTTGCTTATTTCAGAAATAGCAAGTTCATGCAATGCTTGAACTCGGCTGGAGTGACAATTTTTGTTCCCATGTCTGCTGGATTTTCTTCAGTGGGAACCTTTCTTAGCTCAATCAGTTCTTTGTTGATTAGGTCTCTGATGAAATGAAACCTTACGTCCACATGTTTTGTTCTTTCATGATAGATAGGATTTTTGCTTAGTAGTACAGCACTTTGATTGTCTGAGAAGATAGTCACTTTGCTATCAGTTAGCTCAATTTTTGTCAGTAGTCCTTGCATCCATATGGCTTCCTTGAAACCATCCGCCAAGGCCACATATTCTGCTTCAGTCGATGATAGTGCAACTAGGGGCTGGAGTTGTGATTTCCAGCTGATGCAATTCCTTCCAAGAGTGAAACAATAGGCAGTAGTTGACTTCCTGCTATCCCTGTCACCTACAAAGTCTGAATCCACAAACCCAACAAGATCAAGTGTAGATGTTCTTTTGCAATATTCTAAACCTATACATGCAGTACTGTTAATGTATCTGAGCACCCATTTTAGAGCAATCCAGTGATCACTCCCTGGGTTTGACATGTATCTACTCAATAGAGATATTGCAAAGGCTAAATCTAGTCTAGTGCTAATCATTGCGTATATTACTGATCCTATCACATTAGAGTAAGGAACAATCTCCATTTGAATGGTTTCAGCAGGACTCTTAGGACACTATGACTTAGACAGTACAAAATGGTTTGCAAAGGGCATTGACACATGCTTACAGTCAAACATTCCAAATTTAGAGACTAATTTCTGCAGATATGATTTTTGATGGATTTTTAGGGTACTCTTACTTCTGTCCCTATCTATGAACATTCCAAGTATTTTCTTAGCCACTCCTAGGTCTTTCATATCAAATTCAGAATTGAGTCTAACCTTTAATTTAGTTATCTTGGACTTTGATTTACTAATCGGAAGCAGATCATCTACATAAAGTAGGAGGTAAATAGGCATAACATCTTTCAAAGCAAAGTAAAAACAGTTATCGTATTTGCTCCTAGTGAATCCTAAGTTGATTATAAAGGTATCAAACCTTTTATACCATTGTCTAGGTGACTGCTTAAGTCCATACAGGGACTTATGCAACTTGCACACATGGTCTAGCCTTAGATTATCTACAAAGCCTACTAGCTGAACCATGAAGATTTGCTCTTCTAAATCACCATGTAGGAAAGCTTTTTTTTACATCAAGTTGCTCTAGCTCTAGGTCTTGGTGAGATACAACAGACAACATCATCCTAATGGTCTTATATTTGACTACGAGAGAGAAGACTTCATTGAAGTCTATGCCCTCCCTTTGGGTGTACCCTTTGGCCACCAGTCTAGCTTTGTATCTAGGTGGTTCATTTATTGCTATACCCTCCTTAATCTTATACAACCATTTACACTAAATAAATTTTTGATTTTTAGGTTTAGGAACAAGGGACCAAGTCCCATTTACCTTTAGGGAATTCATTTCCTCTATTATTGCTTGCCATCATTTGTCCCTATCATTTGAAGTTATTGCTTCTGAGTATGACTTAGGTTCTGTTCTCAATACTTCAGTTCCTGCCAGTAAGGCTGTATAGATCAGCTCTGCATATAAATACCTTGCTGGAGGCCTAATCTCTCTTCTAGTCCTATCCCTTGCTAGTTGGTATTCTTGCAGTTCATCAAGCAAGGGGTATTGGGCCTCCCCTATTTCACTTTCATCTTGGTCTAGTGCATTAGGTATTGTTTCTTCTTTTGTTGCAGGTTCACTTTCTGACTGGGTAACCTCTGGTTGTATGCTGGTTGCCTCCACCTCAATTGGTGTAGTTTCTGGTTGACCTGGTTAAGTTTCATTGTTGCTTGGAGAACCTGCATCATTGTTAGTAGACTTGCAGGGGAAATCCCCTTCATTACATATTACATCTATGCTAACTATGATCTTTACCTCTGGTGCAATTCTGTCCCACAGCCTATTGCCTTTAGTACCCTTTTGGTATCCTAGAAGTACACACTTTATGGACCTAGGCTCTAGTTTTCCATCACTCTTGTGTGCATATGCAGGACATCCAAACACCCTTAGGTGACTTAGATTCAAGTCCCTCCCTGACCATTTAGATTCTGGGCATTTGAATTCTATGGAACTATTTGGGCTTCTGTTTATTAGATAGGCAGCAGTAGTCAATGCTTTTCCCCAAAAGGTTTTTGGAAGGCCTGAAGTAAACAGGAGACACCTAACTTTTTCTAGCAGGGTTCTGTTCATCCTCTCAGCAACCCCATTTTGCTGAGGGGTTTTCCTAACTGTTCTGTGCCTTAAAATATCCTGATCTCTACAGTAGTTATCAAATTCCATATTGCAAAACTCTAGTCCATTGTCCGTTCTTAAGGCTTTCACTCTTTTGTCAACCTGATTCTCCACAAGTGTTTTCCAAATTTTAAACTTAGTCAAAGCCTCATCTTTAGACTTTAGTAGGTATACCCATACTTTCCTACTTAAGTCATCAACTATGGAGAGGAAATACGTATTTCCTCCATGAGATCTAACTCTCTCGATCCCCAGAGATCAGCATGGAGGTAGTCTAAGCAATTTTTGGATAGGTGTGTGCCTTTAGTAAAGCTACCTTTATGTTGCTTTCCTAATACATAGGTTTCATAGAAGTCTATTAGGGTTATCCTATCTTTACCAAGCAAACCCTATTGGCTAAGGATGTTCATACCCTTTTTCATCATATGCCCTAGCCTCGGGTGCCATTTATCAGTAGAACTTAGGTTAAAGAAGACCAAAGCACTATTCCCTTTCTTAGGGTGATAACTGCCACACAAGAGATACAACCCATTTTTCTTCAACCCCCTCAACACAATGTGGTTATTCTTAAACACATTTATACACCTGCTTTCAGCTTATAACTACATCCTAATTCATCTAAGGTACCTAAGGATATTAGGTTCCTTTTTAATTCAGGGATGTATCTAACATTAGATAATACTATGAGCTTTCCATCATCCAATCTTAGGATTATATTACCTATTCTTAACACTCTGCAAGTATTGTTATTACTCATGAAAACAGTTTCATATTCACCACCCCTAAAGTCCTGGTACCAATCTCTATTAGGGCTCATGTGAAATGAGCATCCTAAGTCTAACACCCAATCTTGTGTTTGTTTTGTCTTAGACACAGTGAGTACTTCTGGGTCAGTAGCATTATTCTCTGCACAAGCTATATTACTCTCAGTGTTTACTGATTTTTGTTTTCTAATCCAATCATAACAATTCTTTTTTAAGTGGCCAGGTTTATTACAGAGAAAACATTTCCTAGTCTCCCCTTTCTTGTTAGTTCCTTTTCCTTTCTTTTTAGTCTTGGACCATGTGTTTCTTTGTATGCCATTAGAGGAACTTCCTAGTTCTGTTTTACCCTTTACAAACAGATTATTCTCGTTTCTTTTCTGAACCTTCAACTCTAACTCCCTATTTAGTCATGATATTATGACATCTACACTAGGGACAGTGCCAGAGTACTGTAAAGCATTCTTGACTACTTGGTAGTCTTCTGTTAATGAGTTTAAAAGAATTATGGCCAAGCTTGTGTCTCCTAATTCTTGGTCAGTGCCTTTTAGGATTATAGTCATTTTCAAGAATTCATCTAGATTATCTTCTATTGACTTACTATTGTCCATTCTATATGAAAATTGTACACCCTTTAAAAAAGCAAGATTGGGTGCAGTTTGTAAGGCATACAGAGTTTCGAGTTTACCCCAGAGTGTGATTGGAGCCTTCAATCCGTCCACCTTTCTCAGTACGTTGTCTGCCAGATTCATCATGATCAAGTTGTACGTCTCCTTGTCTATTTCTGCCTTTCTCTTTAACTTGTCCTCCAGCCATTTTTCTGTGTTCTTTTCGAGTGCAATCCCTACTTTCTTATGTGAAAATAAGGCCTTCATCTTCTTCTTCTAAGAATTGAAGTCTATCTTCCCATCGTATTGGGAGATCTCCATGCGAGTTAAACTCATGATGCTAGAATTAGAAATTGGTTTCAATTCTTGACAATTTCTGGTTTGTTGATAACCTACAGACTCCTAAGAACCCTAGAACCCGATAATTCAGAAAACCCCCGAATTTTTCAAAACCCTAGAATTCGAATTTTCCTCGATTAGGGATCTTAAAGTCACACTAGGCTCTAATGTAACCCACTCTGATACCACTGTTGTAATAACACTCACACACAAACCTAATTAAACCTATCAGATTAAGCAATCACAAAAAAGATTCAACACCACAATTTTTACCATGGTTCACATTTCCAAGAATAGGAAGGCTACGTCCACGTTAAGCTTTGGAAACGAAAGAAGCTTACTGCATTAATACGAACCAGTTTATAGATTACAGACTCTCAATCAAATGATCCAAGAAAGAAACCCCGAAATCAACCAATCTTGTAACAATCAACCTAGAGAAATAACACTAAGATCCCTAGCCCTTAGAGAGACAATAACCCTCTCTCAGAATGACAAACACAATCACTCAACTAGTTAAACTGATTACGATTTCAGAACTAGACGAAAAACCCTAAGAGAGAAAATTCCTATTACACAGTATATCAATCGAGAAAACCCTTACTAAAGACTGAAGATTGAAGACTCATTTGTTTATATACCGTTGACCAGAATTGGACTAATTGTTGCCGTTGGATCTTAAGATGATTGATGGTCCAAATTTCTTCCTGAAACGACAGCGTATTACTTAGTTAAGTAGCATGGCATCGTTTCAGTCTTCACACTTACAGTGGAGGTGGCGACACTAAAGATCTTGAATTCCATGACCATTGAGGTTGGGTCCTACTACTGTTGTTGTTGATCCATAGTAATTATCTATCTACATTCTTCCATCATCGCATGATTTGGATTGAAATCTTCTATCGTGCTTTTAAAACAAAAACACCAATGTGGATTTTGAGCCTTTTGTTCTATATCAAAATAAAATAGTTGGTCGGATGCGATTCAACCGGAATCACACCAAGCCAAGCGCGATTCAGTCAGAATCGCACGTCACTTGGTGCGATTTGGCCGGAATCACACCCAACCAACTATTTTTTTTTTCTTCAGTTTTTTAACTTTTGTGTGAAAAGATTGTGGTCAGAAGGAAAGGGGGAGAGAAAGAGGAGACGAAAAAAAGAAGGAGAACAAAGGTGAAGAAGAAGAGAGGATGAGAAGAGAGGTGGCGAAGGAGAAAGAAGAAGAAGAAGAGAGAAAGGATATTTTTGTCTTTATACTGTTTATAAAATGGATTTTCCTAACGGAACATAACGATGTGTGAGAAACTATCGTTATGAAACTTGAAGGGTGGGAAAAATGTCATTTTGAAACTTGGTGGGTGGAAAATGTCTTTTCGCCAAACCTTGGGTGGGACAATGTTGTTCTCCTAGTGGCAGATCTAGGAATTTCCCTCTATGGGGGCAAAATATAAACCAAAAAGAAAAAAAAAAAAAAATTAAAACCAATCATAACTACATTTTTTGTTTTCATTACGATGAGCTTCAATAAAAAGTTATAAAATACAAATAAATATCTTCAAAAAACACAATTTTTTGTAAAAATAAAACAATTTTTCTGCAATTGTCCTCGACGAGTTTTCTTATTCTGGAAACGTTGGATAATCATCTTATTGTCAATTGTATCAAATATATCTTTCTTAATATAGATGACCAAGCAGTCATTCATCCATTGATCTCCCATTCGATTGCATAACCAGATTTTCACAAGTTTCATTGTAGAAAAAACCATTTCAACAGTCACAGTCACAACTGATAAAACCAATGCAACTTTCACAAGCTTATACACCAACATATCCAAAATTTCTTTTTTAAACCCAACTAAATTCTTAACCAAATCACCAATTCCTTGTAACTCAACAAATTTATCACAAGAACATATGTCAATAACATAAATCTTAGCCTAGTTCTCAAGTACCATCAATTCAAGTACAGAAGAATCAAATGGATAAAACTGACTAAACCCATTCTTCCCTCTTTTTTTTTTTTTTTTTCCTTTTCCTTTGTTTTTTTGGATAAGGTAAGTATGTATAAAAGACAAAAAAAATACAAATACGAGGGGCATACCCCAAGAGGATGACTGATAACTATCAGTCAAGAACACGTGGGAAAACCCACAAAGTCATGAACAGCAAAAGAGAGCACGCAGGCTCCCCATAAAGCAAAAGATGCCATAAAAAAGCCAGAAACCGGCATAAAGAGCACGCAGGCTTACCACAAACACAAAGCCACAAACCGGCAAAAAAAGACCACGCAGGCTCACCACAAACACAAAGTCACAAACCGACACAAAAGAGCATGCAGGTCCCTTACAAAGCTAGTCAGGAAGATGCCATATCACACGGAGCTGAGGCGGGATCTCGTATTTAGGTGTTAGACCCAAAATCTTGAACCGAACTAGATCACAAATAGCTAAGACAATATCTCTGCGGGAGCTACAATACTGACGAAACACGCGATTATTCCGTTCAAACCAAAGGAAATAAACTGTGGCTCCTTTTCCTTTGTTTCTTCTTCCTTTCTTCTTTATGGGTTTTTCTCTCTTCTTCTTCATTTTTGGCGAACAACCCAGTTTATATATAAAACAACTTCTTTGAATTATGAAACTGCCCCAAGATTCTCTTATTTTCACCATGACCTCGCCACATTAGCTTTCTGATGTAAAAATGCCCAGATTTCTCCCCTCGGTTAAATGCAAATCCAACAGTTCTTATTCCTTTCATTTTCACTCCTAATAAAACTTTTAAAAACTAATAGATCCCCTTGCATAAAAAGAAAAATCACAAAAAATATGAAATATATATATTAGGATTAAAAATAGGGTTTTACAAAAATAAAATCCAAACTAACCATGGGGGTTGTTCCCAAAATTTCATAATTCTATAAGTGTAAAATTTAAATAAATATAAGATGTCAACTTTTTTAAAAGTTGAGTGGGGACTCTAGTCCCCACAAGTCATTAATTGGATCCGCCACTCCGTCCTCCCTTAATTTAACTATAAAATTATTTATACAATATTCATTATAAAAAATATTAAAAATATATTTATTTTATTAAATTATTATTATATATTTGTAATATTCAATACTAATTATAATAAAATATTGGAATATATTTAAAACAGCAAGCATCATCTGCATGGGGCTCTAAGCCTCGAATAAAGAATATCTGCGAGGGGCCACTGGTTTCTTTTTGTGTTTCATTTGGACTAGAAGGAATTTAGTCCACAACTTCAAATAATCCAAAGTTGTTCCAGACATCGGATTAGATTATTAGAAGCACTAATTTAATTAGCTTCGCAAAAGTTATTCTTTAGGTATTTATATTATTTATTTAATGAATAATACTTCACTAACAATCTTCTCTCACAGACTTTCTTTCACAACGATAACTCACAATTAGTCCGTTTACAACGGATCTTACATGAGTCCTACATGAGTCTTACTAATTAATTATGAACTGATCAATTATGAACTGTCAAGTCAAAATTATAAAAGAGGATTGTTGGTGTAATATTAATCTTACTGAATTTAATTATAGGCAAGCAGTCAGCTTTGTCTTTTGCTTTTATTTTAAAGTCGGCTCCTAAGTATTGACTAAATCAAATGTTAAGTTCTTGCTTCTTAGCCAGGCACAACCTTTTTTTTTTTTTTTATCTTCAGTGAGCACACACAAACACACATGTAATAAATTTATCTTATAGACATCCTAATTTTTCTAAAAACCAGACTTTTTGAACTCTTGTTAACAACAATTAACACTCTTATTTGTAAAAGTTAAAATTTGTTTTCAGTCATGAGAGTTTAAGTCTAGATTTTAATTTCACATCCGAAAATTTAAATCTGAATTATAAGTTGTACTTATATAGAATTATACATCTAATAAACTTGCACTTACAATAAACAGATATTAAGATCTGAAATATGGATACTGTGTTTCTTTTTCAATTTTCTTTAGCAAGTATTGAGCTCATAATTTACACACACATTTAGTCTCCATCGGGAAATCTATGTACAAATGCACGTTTGTTCTTTAGAACTATGCAAAAGTCTACAGTGATGATGCAACGAATCATCACTAGTATAGTTTATCAACACTGTTTTATTTGTATTTTTTGCTAAAAAGATTTTATGTTGCCTGCAGTTGTATCGTCGTAAAGAAGAGATGGCTTTGCAATCTTTTACAGATCATATGATGAAACTTTGGGATGGATGGGAAATTCGAGTGTTGGTTTTATTGAGCCTTTTTGTACAAATCATCCTCGTCATATTCGGTTCTCAAAGAAAATATACTAGAAGAATTTGGGTCAATCTCCTTGTTTGGTTAGCATACTTGACAGCAGACATGGTAGCAACAGTTGCTCTCGGTTGTCTTGCTCGCAGCCGAAGAGATTCTGCAGCTGATAAAGTTTTAAAGCTCCAGGCATTTTGGGCACCTTTCCTTCTGCTGCACCTTGGTGGCCCCGATACTATCACGGCTTACTCCTTAAATGATAATGAGTTTTGGCTAAGGCACTTTCTTCAATTTGTGTTCCAAGTTGGAGTAGCATTTTATGTCTTCACACCATCCTGGAAAAATAAAGATGCCTTCAGATTTATAGCCATTCCAGTGTTTATCGCTGGAATGATTAAGTATGCAGAGAGAATTGTAGTGCTCCACTCTTCAAGCGCCAAGAAATTTAAAGATTCCTTGCGTTCACCTCCTGAATTTGATGAGAATCCTTCAAACCTCGAGGACAGAGAAGAAGAGTATGAAAAGAAGCAAACTGAAGAGGTAAATAATTACCTCATTGAAGCTGTATCCTTGTTCAAAAAATTCAGGTGTCTCTATGCTGATTTAATTCTCGATCATGATGAAAGAAAAGAAAGTTACTCTCTTCTCAGCAAGAAGCCACCAAAAGAAGCCTTCAAATTGGTAGCAATTGAGCTTGGATTCATGTATGATGTGCTCTACACAAAGACAACAACAATTTATTCCGTGCTTGGTATCATTCTCCGTTGCATCTGTTTGTTCTCCCATATTCTTGTATTAGTTATCTTCTTAATCATTATTGATAAGTCTTCCTATTCACCAAGTGACATCTCCATAACTTATGTACTATTAGTTGGAGCTATCTTTCTGGAGGTTTATGCATTCATCGTGCTTCTTTTCTCTGACTGGACAAAATATTGGTTGACCAAGAGTAATTATATGTCCATTGATACATGCTCTAATGGTTTACTCTTCAACGACAACAGAAGGTGGTCAGGATCCATGGGTCAGTACAATCTATTAAGTTTTTCTCTTTCAGAGGCCAAATCAGCCACATCATTGATTGTTGGAATTCAGAAGCTATTTGGAATCCAAGAACTAATAGAAAAGTATAAATATTTGACTTTGAAAGAAGTGGATGATGATTTATTAAAAGCGATCTTCATCCAACTCCTTGAGAAAAGCCAAGAAATTGAAGGGGATCTTTTTGATATGAAGAAATGCAAAGAACTGCTGGGTCGGAGAGGAGATTATGTGCTTAGCAAAAGGTCTTTTAGTAATGAATTTCGTTGGAGCACAGTTGAGGTGGAATTTGATAACAGTCTTCTTCTTTGGCACATCGCTACTGATCTTTGTTATTACGATGATTTCTGTAACCTTCCAGAGGGTCATGAACTTCCACCAAAATGCAAAATTAGCAAATGGTTATCAGATTATCTGTTGTATCTTTTAGTCATATGTCCAACCATGTTGCCCAAAGGGGTTGGTGAGATAAGATATAAAGACACTTGCCTAGAAGCCATCAGATTTTTCAGAAAACAAAAGTTTGGTTCATCCACTGAAATCAGTACAGTTTGCAATTCTTTACTTGATGAATCAGCACTGGATCTAAACATTATGAATAAAGGAAGTTCTCTGTCGGTTTTAGTTCACGGATGTAAGCTCGCCAAGCAATTGCAGGCTTTGAACAGAGGTGTTGATGGGAGGAATAGTAAATGGGAGGTGATAAGTGAAGTGTGGATGGAAATGTTGGGACATACTGCAAGTCATTGTGGATGGAAAGAGCATGGAGAACAACTTGTGAATGGTGGAGAGTTACTTACTCACATATGTCTTCTCATGGCACATCTCGGCTTAAGTGAACAATATCAAATCCAAAAGCAGCCCATCCACCAGCATTGGAGAACTAAGCTTTTTGAAGGATTCCAGTCTTGGTCCCTCATCTGCTGCAACTACTTCTGCCTCTGCTGCAACTTCTTCTGCCTCTGCTGCCGCTTGTGCTGCGAGTGCTGCGGGTGCTGCCGCCACCGACTCGGTGATTTTTATTCATAAACAAATATTGGAATATCTTTTATTTTTGTAAGATTCTCCTATTTTTCACCTATTCGTTAGATGAAAATTTTCTTCCTCTTTTTCGAACTTTGTTTTTTTAGCTTCATTATTTTTTATATTTACTTATCTAGTGTATATAATTATGTATACCCCTACAATTTTATGTTAAAAGTTAATATAAAATTAATCAAACCTCTACTTCCATTAACAATTAATAACACTACCATCTTGTAGTAAAATTACATGATATATCTTTCCATAATTATGTAAATCATTGTGCTGTTAGTGTATTTGTTATGTTGACTATTTTTCTGTAGTGTTGATTGTTTGCGTACTTGTTATTTCATAGGAAAATAATACAGTCACTGAAAGTAATATACCGAATTCACGCACCGAATGACGTGATGTAATTCTGACCGTCGATTAATTATAACTTAATATTAATCGATGATCAGGATTGTGCCTTGTCATTTGGTATATGAATTCGATGCATTACTGGTGACCTTAGCATTACACTATTTTATAATATAATTGGAATGTTTGGTAACTTTGCTCATATCAAATGTTCCATAAATCGGCCCATTAATATTTTTTGTCAACATTATTTCCCAAAAATTGCCACTTATGGATTTTTTTAGCAGTATTTCCCAAAATAATATATATATATATATAAAGAGTCATTTTTAATGGTCAGATTTGCATCTGCCCGCGGAATGATTTATGCTACGTTATAACAGCTACAGGTTTTGGTTGATGATATTTGTTGAATTATTTTATTATATGTCACTTCTTTCCTCTCTCTCTCTCTCTCTCTAGATCTCTCTCTGTATTTATCGGTTATCACTTTTTACATGTCCAATGCAGTTGCATATACTGGGTTCCGGCTGCTACAACTACTGCTGCTGCCGCTGCTTCATTATGCGGTTTAAAGAAAAATTCCTGACTCTGGGTGCTATCTTTATTATGGGTAAGCTATAATTATATTATATATTTTGTCAGTTGGCATTTAGTTACAAGATTTGTAATGATCAAATACCATTTTATTATGAGTTATAGTTTGTATTGAATGATTAAACAAAGAAATTGGTGAAACAAAAATTCGGTTGTTATGTTATAAGTTTTATAAGATATCAAAGTCATTGAGATGAACTTTTCTAGTGTTGAGGGGTTACAATGATATTGTATGAAATCAAATGCACTAGTGCTTAACTATGTTTTATGTTCCTTTGGTGGAGAATTTGTCTACTAGAGACTTAATTGATTGTCTTATTCCCATTAACTCACACCCTCTTTTAATTTCAGGCTATAATTTTTTTTTTTTTTTTTAAAAAGTATTAGGAATATTTATCATAGTAAAACTATTTTATTGAAATTTTGTGTTAAAAAGCAATTGTTTATTGTAGGCCATGTGAGCCTAGATTTTATGGGGGTTAGAGTTGATTTTGGTCAATTCTCTGACAAAAACCGTTAAGTAAAAGGTTAGTGGTTTATACATCGAGGGAAATGACTATGCTTAGTATAAGTTTAGCGGTTTATGCTGTAAATGTAGAAATCTACCGTTACGAAAAGGGGGACTGATCCCGTGAGGTTGAAGCCACTAGTGATCTGCTGCACCTGCACACGTAAGAAAACAAGCGTGAAGCAGACGGAAAACACTGGGGTGGTGTTTGCCGTAGGCACTCTAACGCTCAAGTCAGCAAGGCTGAGTGAGGCTAGTTTAGAGAGGATTAGGGAGAGGAAAGGTTATCGGAAGTCTAGTCGGGGACTGTGACTACGACTGTAATGCAAAGTTCTCAAGTGAGAACTCTAGGGTCTGAAGGTGTAATGTCGTTGTCTCTTGTGAGAGGGTTGGTCTCTGTTTAAATAGTGACTGTATAGTCTTCGAATCCTGGTGGGATTGGGAGTCCTTATAGTGGTGGTCCTCCCAAAGGGTGGAGCCTTTGGCTCCCTTATCTCAGTAGGAAAGGGAGTTCGAACGTGCCTAGGATACGGACCTTGGAGGAATTGGGATAGTAATTGACTTCCTTAGTAGAGTTCTAAGTAGTAGTGTAGTTCGTAGGTGACTGTAGGCTCCGAGTTGACCGTAAACCCAGAAGGTGTTCCAGGATCAGGAGGCTTGGGTCCAGATGGTGAGGAGCTGGGAAAGCATACCGAATCGGCCTCATCTACAGAACTCTGATTTGGGCCCCATCGAAATTGGGCCTGAGCTTTCATCTTTGTTGGAGGTGTCTCCGTCTTTGGGCCTATTTGGGCCGAGGACATTTTTTGGCCCTAACATATGCAAAAGTGATGGTAACCCACCTATGTTCTTAATGAACTTCATACTCCCATTGGTGGTGGTGTGTAGGCTACAGTCACACTTGATGGAGGTTCAACTGTGTGAGTGTGAAATTAGGACGATGACAATGAGAGCCTAGGCAATCATCTCTAGAGCACTCATGAAATTCAGAGTCACATGGCCATTAAAGTGTAAAATCACAAGACGGCTAATATAAACCATTTAGTGTGGATTTCTAATTCTCTGATTCAGACTAAAGGAACATTAGTTCATAGAAATTAAATGTTTCACCATGTTCCTCTAAGACATGATTAGTTGTCCAATGGTTGGTTCATAGCCTGAAAGGCACCCGTCCATAGGAACTGAATTATAAAGTTTCCCTGGTAATAGATTTTCATGTATTTTGAAATAGAGGGAGATTGTTGTATTTTATTAAATATTTCGAAATACATATTGTCATGGTTTTATTGCAATTTAATAAGAAAGAAGTTTTTATTTTATTTAATTAATTCAATGTTTATTTTAATGGGAGTTTCATAAGTTTTTATGATTGATTTTATTACACCCCATAATGGCCAACAACCATATTTTTTAGTGTAAATAAAGGGTAGAGCTTATATTGTAGAGACTTAGATTTTTATATAAAGTATAACTCCTATGAAAATGATATTTTATTCATGTACTAGAGAATCTTTGTTATATGGAGGTTCTAGGGTTCCATATTTGGGAGTGCACCTATATGGAACTAACAAGTCATTGTATCCTAGAGGTTAGATCGTCGTTGTATTTGAGCTTGTTTTGCACTACAACATTGTCCTAGAGGGGTGGAATCTGCCTTAAGAACAATGCGATTTAGTATGTCCTAACTTTATTTGACGAGGAATTGATGGTATCAAATTCAAGACTCCCTACTTCTCTCAAAATTTTCCAACAGCAACGTGGATTAAAATAGAGCTTAGAATTAGTAGCTTACTTTTATGTGTATAATATATTGTTGGATTTTAGTTAGTGTTAACTGATTTCTGAGTTGGCATTGAATAACAATTTCCCCCTTTAGGTATCTAAAATAAAAATTCACCTTTGTCATCAATATTACATTAGGGTTTTTGTGGTTATTTTGACGGAATAAGAGTAAAATAAGCTATTACAAACGCCCAATTAGAAGAGTAAAAATAGAGGAAAATTATTATTTCTAAAAGGGGAAAAAAGTTGTTATTCTATGGAGTCAATTTTCTTAGCTCTTTTAGTTATTCCACCACGAATAAAAGGCAAGCTTTCCGTCCATCCAGGCTGAAATCTGGGCTTTGAAGATTCTAAATTCACTTGCATTAATTGGTTTCCAGCCACACCTGTCTTGGTCCAATGGGCTTGCTAACCCATTACATAATTTGATGTCAGCAATAGATAACAGTAATACTATACTCACAAACCTTTTTCATTAACTTTCTCTCACAAACGTGATGTGTCAGCTCGTAATTAGTCAGCTCGCAATGGATCTCACCTGTCCAACAATGAGTCTCGTCTGACCAAATGCAAGTTATCACATCAGCGTTAGTGAGAGAAGTTTATGAGAAGTGTTTGTCAGTCTATCTTTATTCATTGACAAATAGAAATAATATAGGCATAATTTTTATAACAATAATTTATATGAGAGAAACATTACATTTAACTAATGAATGATACCTCTTGGAGGGTAGAACCCTATACTATTGACTTCAACTTCAATATGTGCTCCATAGAGATAATAATCTACCTAGAAATAGTATATCTATAAATATTTTGGGAATTTTCGCTGACAAAAAGAAATTAGAATTGGAGTTTTAAAACATCTAATTTTGAGATTTTTTATCATTTTGGATGTATTTTGACACAACAACGATAATTAATCGCTAATTAAAAAAACCTTTGTTGAATGTGAACAATTTTTTTATCTTTGTGCTCGAAAAATATATAGCACTACCAAACAACTAAATGTGAATTCACGATGGCATTCGCTTCACGAACTACAGTATTTTAGTTCTTTAGAACAGAAAATAGGAAGAACTAAAAAAGATGTTTTTTATATTTTCATTCCCTATATTATTCCAACATTTCATATTTATCATAAGAAAATGATAATAATACATTTTTACTGGTTATATTCAGCTAATTTTTTCTTTTAAATTAATTTTTAAAATACAAATTCAGGCCTTCCGTTCTTATTTAACCAAAAAAAACACCAAATATACAATAAGTTTAGAACTTACCCACATCATCACTCAATTGAGTCGAAGAAATTAAATTAAATTAAATTATCACTCTCACCATGAACACATTGGCATAAATTTATCAAAAACTAAATCAATTTTTATACTTAATGAATTGGGAGCTTTGTTGTCACCTTTACCACTCCCAAGAAAAACCAAACGAAGTTAGAAATTATCAATAATTCTTCTATAAATGAAAATTAAAGAAGTAAAAGGAAAGAAAAAACTTGTAGTTTCAGAGAGTTATAAAAAGTTTCATTAATCTCAATCATAATCTGCAAAACAAAGAGACAAGTTCTTCAGCTTCTTCTCATCTCTAATGGCATCGGTTTCGTGCTCATATAAATACTTACAATTGATCGATATCTCTTCTTCGCCGACCGAAAAATCTCTTCCTCTTCTTCTTCTTTCCCAAATATCTCCTCTATCGTCGCCCATATAACCTCATTTTGATCACGTAACTTCCTCTTCTTTTTCTTCGTCTTCTCGCTCTCGTTGCTGTTGTTCTCTTCACCGCTCAGCTGCATTAGCCGTTCAGCTGCCTCCCCCATGGCTGAGTCCGATTAGAACTTCTAGGGATTCGCCACTAATGAAAAGCCCCCGCATACAATTCAAGTTCTCTCTTTTTCTTCCTCAGTCTTCTCTCTTTCTCTTTATGTAGTTTCCTTTGGCTTAGAGCGCGTCTTGAGTACGTGTTGTATGCGTTTTTTAAGAAGAAGCTGCTATGTTGCTGCCATGAAGATGGCGAGAAGATGTTTTATTAATATTTTTATATATCAGCTGACTGATTCTATACATCCGGTTCTACATTATTATCCAACTTAAATTAAGATCAGTCCGTTAGATTTTGATTGGCCTAATCTTGGCCCTCAATCAAGCAAAGACGAGATAGCTTGATTGGGATGAATAATGTATTGTTGTGAAGACTTTGTAGGTCCCATTTTGAATCATATTTGATCTTGATACATAGAATTAGAAGGGACCCAGCAATTTAAAATGAAGTAGGTTGAGCCGTCGGATATATGGGTTGTTATTTGATGGGATGAGTGAGATTGATTATCTAATCAAATAGTCAAACTTTGAAATGAATTCGAATAAGACGGGTAGAATTTACCAAACTACAAAGAACAAAGTCTCGCTCGTTAAATTGGGTTAATAGGTGAATTCTTCATTTCGTACTAATATTTCTAGATACACGGTAGTCATACAGTAAATCAATATCTTTAGTCAGGTCTAAATTCTCATATATTTTTATAGTTAACTTAATTGATGGTTAAAAAAATTTATACTTATATAATATCATCGTGATATTATAGATCTTCTCTAGAGCAAGACCTTATATACCTAATTTCTCGACACCTTCAATCATATGAAACATGTGTGGGTAATTAAATAGAGATTAAAAATTATTTAAACCGTCACTTTAATTATTATCCAATGATATAATTTTTTAGAAATAACTTTTACATTTATTCCATAAATATTGTTTGTGTTTTCAACAATATTTTTCTTGCCTAACGTTATACAGTAAAACATCTCTATAATCATAATGGTGGGACCAACTAATCTTATTACTATGAGGAGATTATAACTTAATAGAGGTGTAGTTACAAAAATTATTGTTTTGATTTCTTATTTTATAATTTATGTTTTAGTAGTACAATATTATGATTTCAATTTATATTGTAGTAGTATTATAATTTTAATTCAGCACTTCAATTGTCTACTTTTGAAACGAATAGAAGATCATGTAAGTGTCATTGATGGAACTATAAATGTAGTTGATGCATGGTCAATTGATGTGAAGCCACAGACAATTGCCAATTGTTTTAAGCATTGCAAAATTAGGACCCTCGATGTCGATGAATTGCAAGTTACAAATGAAGTGGAGGAGGAGAATAAAATAGTTATTGAAAAATTGAGTGATTAGATTTGACAGCTTCACTATACTAATCGAATGGATATTAATGTTTTTCCTGATCATCCAAATGAGCAACAAATCGTGTATACTTTAACCGAAGAAGAAGATAAAGGAAATAATCCCTAAGCATACTTGAAAAGGTAAAAATATTTTGACTTCAACAAAAAGGTGTCCATATTAGCAAGTTATTATATACTCACAAAATAAAAGATGTAATAACAACTCTAAAGTATAAATCATTGTCTCAAACAACTTTAAATAAGTATTTTATTTCATTTTAAACTTTAATGTAACAAACATATTTTTTTTTGGTAATATACAAATAACTATTACTATGTGGAGGCAACTTTCCTTAAGACGAGAATTAGAAAAATTACAACTTATTATAATATGGAGTTTATTCTTATTTATAACTATTTTAAATTAAGATAAGAATTTTTTTATGACTATGTAGAGTTTATTCCTATATAGAGTATCGTTATAGAGAGATTTTACTATACTACTAAAATATGAATTGAAATCCTAATACTGTATTACTAAAACATGACTTATAAAATAAGAAATCAAAACAATAATTTTTGTAACTATACCTCTATTAAATTATAATCTCTTTATACTAATAAAATTAGTTGATCCCACTATTATGACTATAGAGAGATTTTACTATATATACAAATTATTTTATCCAAATTAATATAATATTACCCTTTTATTGTTGCATTATTCTTCCACTTTGAGAAAACCTTTGGAATTCTTATTTACTAAGTTATCTTTTGATACATAAAATTATTATTTTTTCTCAACTCTTGTTTAACTTCTTTATTAAATTAATTATTTTAAATGGGTTATGTCATTCATACTCAAGACTAGACTCAACCTTAATTTAAAATAAGATTTTCTCAGTCAACAAATAATTCCATACATTTGTATTGTCTTATTTATATAAAGGAAGTAAAAATGTAGTAAAAAATAAAAACTTAAAAAGAGTCCTCTTCGTCAACTCAATTATTTGGTTTTATAAATGAATAAGGATAGACTGATAAACGTTTCTCACAAATGTGATGTGACAGTTCGCAATTGGTTAGTTCACATTTAGTCAAGTGAGACCCATTGCGAGCTGACCAATTACAGACAACACGTCACGTTTGCGAGAGAAAATTAGTGAAAAATATTTGTCAGTGTAGTAATACCCTTTGTAAATTACACTAGAAATTTCTCACTATCATTATAACTCATTCTTTCTTTTACAAGCACCTTTCAAATAAGCTTCTTACCATCTTCCCATTTACATATCTTCTTAAACTGTGGAACTTGTTAATTGAAATTAATTAAAGATTAATTAATGTTTATTTTCTTCTATTGAACACGGCATATTTTATTTTTATATTTTAACATTAGTTGAGACGTTTAAATAATATGAACATTTGCGTGCACAAGTTTTTGTCTATATTTTTAAAGTTAAGCCATTGTTCTTTTGGGATTTTATTTTTCTTTTTGGAAAAAAGACTAGGGTTTGAGGAAATAAAGAAGAGAATGAAGAATAAAGAGAGGAATGAATGTGTTGTGGAGATTATAGAAAGGAAATAATTTACATAAGAATAAAGATTATCGTTATATAATTAAATGTTATAAACAAACTTGAGGCTTATTCAATTGGAGATTCTCTTAAAGAATAAAAGTAGATTCTTAATGGCCCGTGAGAGTGGGCCTGAGCCCACGCCAGGCCCTATCTTACATATTAGGGTAGTGTGAATATGGGCTAAACCAACAAGAATTAACCTAAACACAACCTAACATGGGTGAGAACATTTTTATTTAAAGTTATAACCTAAAATAGGAATTTTAATATTAAACATAAAAAATGGTTATTCAATTTTAGCTCGGCTCATACATAAACAACCCAAAAAACATGAACATTCAACAGTCAAATGTTGTAGAAATAACATAATGTAAATGAAGGAATTTGAGTCTTATTTTGAGATATGTATACATTGGCCTCTAATATGTAATTATCGTTTTATTTATCTTTGTTTCCAACCTCTCAAGTGAAGGGGAAATGAAAATGCATTCTTCATAAAAGAAAGAGGTATGTATATATTGCCCTCTAATATGTAATTATCGTTTTATGTATCTTCGTTCCCATTGTAAAGAATCCTTTGAAGATTATAGGATTCGAAGGAGGATCCAGTTTGAAACTCGAGTTTACATTTCTAAAGACTATCCAATGAAGAATCCAATTTTAAACTCAGGTTTACAAAATCGATATTAAGGATTTCTGAATTATAAAACAAAAATGTGAACCAAATTGAACCAATCACTAAACTTTAAAGCTCATATTAAACCACTTCAAAGAAACCATATTGAACCTAAAGAAAAATTAGATGAACAAAACAAATTTATACCCAAAAAATATATTGAATTTGCTTGTATGCCTTGAGCATTCAACATCTTGAAGCAATCTTCATACTCAAAACTCTTGAGGGTTTTTCATAACAAAGTGAATTATGAAGAAGAGAATAAACTTGATAAAATTTGATACATTTATACAGCTCCAAAAACAAAGAGAGCTTACATGGCCAAGAGTGTCTAGAGTAAACATTGAAACAATAAGAAGACAGAGGCTGTAAAATTTTGAGACAAGTATACAATGCCCCCCATATTGACAAGGGAATAAATATAATTCAATGCTCTCTTGGAAATACAGAAAAAAAGAAGAAATAAAAAAAAGAAAAAGAGGCAAAAGGAAAAAAAAATTCAATGCTCTCTTGGAAATACAGAAAAAAAGAAGAAATAAAAATCAATACAAAAGGAGAAAAGAGAATGAACCCTAACACTCATAGAGGAATATAATAAAAGAATTAACGAAAAACCATGTAAACAAATGACAATGTGTCAGTCTCCAGGGCCTTCTATCTACGACATCCCCCAAGCTTATAGCTTGCTTTCACAAAAATTTTTATCTTGTCTTCGACAAATCCGAACCAACCAACAAAAGAAGCAACGTGCAAAACATTGCATCAGGCATTCGGAGTTGGAAGAGCTATCTCTTCGGCAACTCCACATTTATGATTATGATCTTAAGACCTTGTTTTTATTCATGTATCTTAGTCACAATTCAATCCACATACCTCTAACACGGGGCCATCGCGGTTGACAAATGGCCACATACCTCTAACACGGGGCCATCGCGGTTGACAAATGGGTTTATTCTGACCCACAAAAGGGTCAGGATTGAAGCCAGAAGAATAGACCAGACTAAATTGATGGTGGGCATCCGGTCTTGCTTTCCTAGTAACCCCTTGACGAAGGGGTAGAGATGGATGATGAGCCAAAGGGCGAAAAATAGCCTACCGAAAAGTGGGTCCCAGGAATCATACCCATTATTGATGGCGTCTGAGACACCGACGATGACTCCGACTACCGAAAAGCTACTCATGAATTGTTTATAGTGGACAACCGCGTGATGAATAGTTTTAGCTACTGATAAGATGTCTAGAGTAAGCAGCTACTGATAAATTGTTTAGCTGCCTGATGAATTGTTTAGCTGCTGATAAGACGTCTAGAGTAAGCAGCTACTGATGAATTGTTTAGTTGTTGTTAAGATTGTTTGGAGTGGACAGCCTGATGAGTTGTTTAGCTGCTGATAAAATGTCTAGAGGAAGCAGCTGCTGATGAATTGTTTAGCTGCCGAAGTGGCTAATTGATGAGGCAAAATCAATTATGCCCAGAAAGTGCAGGCTACAACTGGTAATAAACAGAGCTTAGTTACTCTCTACTAGACAGTTGAGTTTAAATGCTCTTTGCTGCATTAGTTGCTGGAAAAATGTTAAAGTTTGAATTAAAAGCTCTCTACTGTTCAGTTGTTGGTGCTTTGTTGCTAATGGAATGTTGGTACTTGGTTGTTGATGGAATGACCTTTACTGCTTAGTTGCTGGTAATTAGGTGCTGATGGCTTTTATGATGCTGATGCGTTAAGGAAGAATGTTAAGACTCCACAGTTTAGCTTAAGGGGGAATTTTAGTGAATTACAGAAGAATGTTAAGACAGATTAGCTTAAGGGGCAATGTTAGTGAATAAGAAAAATTTGATCCGTAGAATTCGTTAGGTTGCCGTTATATTACTCTTTATTCTGTTAAAGTTTCCATTAAATTACTGTTACTTCTGTTAAATCGTATTTTCAGGTGTGTTTGATAAACTATTTTCTATCATATTTCTAATCTTATTCTCAAAATAACCGTTTGTTTCATTATTTAGAAAATACTATTATATTTTCTTCAACTACTTTTAAACTCCTTAAGTTTATTAATTTGACTAAACACCTCAGAAAAAAGTTTAGAAATTAATAAAAACACCCCCTCCCATCAACATTTGCCAGATTCCAGCTACCATCGTCGGAAGGTGGCCGAAATCTTGTATAATGGTGCACTACCGACTAGATATGACCAATAGTGCGCTGATCTATCATTTTCCTGTGAATCTGGCCGAAAAATGCCAGATTCACAGCCAAAAACCTGACCATTGACGACTAGATCATTGGTCGTAGCTGGTATTCAATGATAGCCATATCTTTGGCTGGTCAACGACGGCCATATCTTTGGCCGTCGTTAACGACCAAATATGACCAGATCAATGGTAGATCTGGTTGGAAAAGGCCAACTCGGCGCACGACCGGCCAGATCCTACCGATCGTAGGCCAATACAGCGACTCTGACCACCCTCTGGCAGTGGTGGCCGACTGCCAGAATTTAATGGATGGGTAGGAGTATTTTTGTAATTTTTAATATTTTTATTATAAGGGTGTGTAGTTATTTAACAAACCTAAAAGGGTATTTTTTTTAATTTTTAAATCTTATCTCGCTATTCCCACCCAACTTTAAAAATATCCAAAATCATATCCAAAATACTAAAAAAAAACACTAACTTTGCGCTCTTCTTCTCAATGAATTTCAGTCGAGAAAATTCAAGATTTTTGCTCTCAATTCTCGGTGCTGTGTAATCATTTTCATTTATCAGCTTAAATTTTTTATTAATTTCTCCGTTATCATACTTGACAATCACTCATTTAGTCGACAATCTAGCTACTAGCTTTATGAGACTTCTTTGCATTTGCATTATTGCATATATCTTCTCAAGCCTAAACTTGGATTCATGATACAACAATATCGAATACAGTAGAGTCACAATTGAAAAAATAATAATAAAATAATTTGTTAATTAAGTCTTCTTTTATCAAAGCAAGTTAAATTTTGTATGAATTATTACTGATAATAAGTTTTCCTTTGCTTAAAAAATTGAATTTTATATATCATTTCCTTGTTTATGTTCATGGATCATGTAGATATTGGAATCGGAAGTAAAACAACAAAATGAATTATTTATTATTTTATTTACAATTGAAATACGATATACAATATAAGTACTTACTGAAAAATGGTACAAATATATCATTAACTCGTTAAATATAATCTGCAAGCTACATGTGGTTTATACTTTATAATTCTAATTTGGTTTTCTGAAGTACTGATGAATTTTAAAATTTTCTATACTGTAATATCAATTCATAGCTACTACACAATATATAAAACAATAGCAATAATGAAATTAAGGAGCTAATTCTCGACCAATAAACAACAATATGACTGGATCAACTACTCCCCTTTTTTTTTTTTTTTTTTTTTTTTTTTTTTTTTTTGGTTGAGTAAGCTAATATTAAAATAATTTACAAAAGCTTCACACATATATAGCCAATCTCTCTCTTATGTTAATTCCATAAATTTTTTTTTTTTATTTTTTTTTTTGGTAAAGCTATTTGTAAAAACATTCGTACAAAGAAAAAAAAAAAAAAAAAAGCATTCTGACTTTTTTTTTTTTTTTTTGCCCCTTTTTGAATAATTTCTTGCTTGTCAGTTTACGGTAAGTATTTATAAGCCCATTCCAACTTTTTCTTTTTCTTCTTTTTGAATAATTCTTTTCTTGTTAGTTTAGGAAAAGAAAAATATAATTCCATGATTCCATCCCCATGGAAGAAGTTATACTTTAGGCGTATTGCATTTTTTAATTCTCTGCATGCATGCAGTTAGTCTAACAATAATGCTATGAACACCGAAGACTTGCACCGAAATTTTGCACCAAATGACGTGTCACATAGCCATGTAGTATATTAAAAAATATTCTGCGAATGAACGGCCGTCCATCAAATATGGACAAGCGTCCGTGATTATTGGACGACCGTTCATTTTAAATGGACTCCCGTCTATTTCCTATGGACATGCATCCACCTAGAATGGATGTCCGTCCATAGTTTAAATTTAAAAAATTTGAAAACAAAAATCATGGACGCCGTTCCATACATTAAAGATGGACGTCCTTACTAAATGGATAGGCATCCCTATTAGATGAATGCCCATTCATTGTTTAAACTAAATAAATTTACACAAAAGTCACCTATCCATATATTATGGACGGGCTTCCCCGTCCATTGCCATGTCGATCATTTTCCCAGTGTCATCTTCTTTTAAAAAAAATAAAAATTCTGACTACTTACAAGGCTCAAAGGCTACATTGTCAAAACTTCAACGAACCAACTCCTCAACTCCTTGCTCCCCCAAACCATCTCCTTCAACACAAAACATTGCCACTTGTCTTCTTCACCCTCTCTCCATTTTCATCTCTTACTTTTTAAACATCAACTGATATCACTTCTGTTGAACTACATTTTTTAGAATCGTTTGTTCTAGATCTATGCCTTTCTCTTTTGTTTTATTTGTGTTTGTATTTGAAAGTAAATAGAAATTGGAGTTTAGAAGAAGAAAATAGAAGGAAACAATTGAGATGGTGATGAAAGAAAGAGATGAGGAGTTGGCTTTGTTTCTTGAAATGAGAAAACGCAAGAAGGAGAAAAGTAATCTTCTTCTTCTTCACAACTCTGACGACATCAACAGTAATAGCACTCCTCTAGGTATGGTGTCATTTTTTTTTTTTTTTTTTCTCTTCCTTGCTAGATTTTTTGACTTTTGAAGATCATCCTAGTTTTAGTATGATCAGCTAGTCTATAACTTGCAACTAATGGATAAGCTTCATATCCCACAAGCCACATCAACATTTCAAGTATTACCTTATACTAACATTTTGGTTAGCGGCATTCTCCAGGGCCTAGTAAACATCAAACCCTTCCTGTGCACCAAAACTTTTCATATCTTCATCAGAGTAACCATAATCTCCTGAGCAAGGATCATGTGGGTAAGCTAACAGTTGCCAGTACTGAGCTATTATATCTAGTTTCTTCATAGAGTTTCCAGCCATCCACTTTAACACATTCCCTGTACGATACAAATACAAGATGAAAATTCAATGACAAATAGCAATTAAAACCATTAAGAACTAAAACAAAGTGAAAGACTTTGATTCTATTTACCTGTAGAGAGAACGCTAGGGACACGTCGCAGGTGGGGCATGTTGGTGGGTATTGATTGAACCACCCATGCTTTGCATCTTCTTGACGACGATGATGATGACACACTTGGCAGAAAAATATTGAACAAGAGAAAAAGAACAAACGATAACTTGATTATGTGTCCGGGTTTCATCTTAATATACATGAATCTTTTAATAGTAATCTCTCTGATACATTAAATAGGGACGCCCGTCCATTAAATATATGAACGGGCGTCCATGATTTTTATGTAAAAATTTTTAATTTAAATAATGGATGGGTGTCCATCTAATAGGGATGCCCATCCATTTAGTAGGGACGCCCGTCCATAATATATGGATGGGCGTCCATGATTTTTGTTTTCATTTTTTTTTTTTAATTTAAACTATGGACGGGCATCCATTCTAGGTGAACACCCGTCCATATACTATGGACGGGAGTCTATTTAAAATGAATGGCCATCCAATAATCACGAACGCCCGTCCATATTTGATGGACGACCGTTCATTCATGTAATATTTGTTAATATGCTACGTGGCTGCGTGACGCGTCATTCAGTGTAAAATTTTGGTGCAAGTCTTCGGTGTCCATAGCATTATTGTTTGTTAATATACTATGTGGCTGTGTGACACGTCATTCGGTGTAAAATTTCGGTGCATGTCTTTGGTGTCCGTAGCACTATTGTTAGTCTAATTGGTCTTTTACTTTCTTCTTCAAAGTCGGTTCTTAAAATATTGAAATACGTCGACTTTTTGGTTTCACAGGCAATAACATCACCCTCATCTAATCTACCTGTAGTAGCATCCCAAGTTCTTCAAAATCAGTTTTTTTTTTTTTTTTTTTTGGTTGAGTAAGCTAGTATTAAAATAATCTACAAAAGCTACACACATATATAGCCAATCTCTCTCTTATGTTAATTCCATAAATTTTTTTTTTTTATTTTTTTTTTTGGTAAAGCTATTTGTAAAAACATTCGTACAAAGAGAGTTTGTACAAACTGACGTGATATGTCACATGGCAGTGGGAACCACGTAATTAATGTTACATTAATGTCATATGGGCCCTTATGTCACGCGATACTCACTTGGTGTGCCACGTCAGTTTGTATAAACTCTTTTTGTACGAGAGTTTGTACAAATAGCATTACCCTTTTTTTAGATCTATAGTGAGGATATATATATATATATATATATCCTCACTATAGATCTAAAAAAAAGGTAATGCTATTTGTACAAACTCTCGTATATATATCACATACTTGAATGTTATTCGAGTCATTTCAGTCCAGTCCAACGATGATGATCATATTTGTGTCTAATGATACATTCAAGCATAATCCTTACAAAATTTATTTATGTCTTTTTCATCTATATCGCACTTTATAAATATCTTGATCTAAACTCTCATTAACCATAAGTATACTGGAGTTCACAATATTTTGTCATTAGTAATAAGTATACTAGAGTTCACTAAATTTTATGGCGGGGCTTCCATTTTTTGGGTTTTTTATTTTCTCTTGTTGTGTTTGTGATTTATTTTTGTTATAGTGAATATTTTCATTTGGGATTTTTGAAAGTCAAGTTATAATTTTGGATTACCTTGAAATTTAAATGAATTATTTATTAATTTTTATTTAGTCTGTTTATGAGTAATAAAGCTCAAAACTGATCAAATTACATTTTAAATGGACTGTACGTGATGTTGGGGGAACATTGTTCTCTTCTCAAATACGTTCTTATTTTTTTCTTTTTATTTCTATATAGCGGTAAATTTTGTTCACCTCCCCAAACATTCACTCTAAAATCAAACACACCTGAGCCTAGCCTTCTAGTTTAAGAGTACTTCTGACCACTACCGTAACAATAGAGATGGTAATGGGTCGGGCTGGGCTGGGACCAAGTACCCCTTGGCCCAAGCCCGACCCGACCCCATGACCTTGGCCCGGGTCGGGCCTAGGCCCATTGCGGGGATGTTTGGTAATGCCCAAGCTCGGCTCAATGGGCTTTTTGTGACTCTCAGTCTTGGCACACGTTAATTTCTATAATTTATTTTCTCATGGGCAATCTTTGATATATTTTTCTTTCTTTGTCATTCATATTAACTTAATTAATAGTATCTCTTGCTTTAATCACCATATTTTTTGTGTGTATAGATTAATATGGTGGACAAACGATCTTGGGTTTGACTAAAATCCTAATTGATTATTATCATAAATTCATTTTAAAATCATAATCAAATAAAATAAATTTTTTTTAAATGATAAAAACTCTAACTGGGCCTAGCGATGGATGTCACGGGCCTGCCCCGGCCTGTACCCAAGGACGGGCCCTAAAACCATGCCCATGCCCAAGCCCAAGCCCGTGCCCATCCTCACAAACAGCAGGTAATGTCCGGCCTGTACGGGCCGGGCCGGGCCGGGTACCCTAAAATCCGGGTACAATTGCCATTTCTACGTAACAAACTTGGTTAAAAATATTCGGGACCTCATTTAACTTTGATCAATCTAATTATCTAGGTATATTTATATTAAATTATTATTATATATTTGTAATATAAGTAATACTATACTTACAAAGTCCTTATAAAAAGATATATGTATAAAATGATGTGTCATACAAGGACATAGCCAAGATTCTTAATGAGTGAGTTGATAAATGTATAATAAAATATATACTGAAATAATAAACATAAAAGACGTACTTTTTAAAGTTATACATATAACCAAATTATCATAAATATAATTTATTTGCAATTACAATTAAAAAAAAAAAACACAAATTTCAAGCATTAACATGGGCTAACCTTAAAACCTTTAAATTCCTCAACTTAAACAATAATTACAACTTAATTTATCAAATTTCAACTTATAACCCATGAAAACTCATCAAATTCATGTTTAAATATAAACAATTAACTAATATATCAAAATTAAACCAAATCCCCAAATCTCTACAACTTAAGGTTTCATCAATTTTTTAAACCATTCAAAATTAATTCAATAACTAACCAAAATTTATCAAACTCAACTTAAAATAACAACTAATTAACTCATACCTCAACATAAACAAGATTAAATCAAAACCCACGTCAAAATCTAGGAATTTATTCTTCCAATTTCAAACTTATTTATTAAACTCAACAAAAACTTATAGCTCGTGATCTTTCATCAATTAAAAAAGTTAAGGGAAAAGAATTTTAAGTAAAAAATAAAAATAAAATGAACATCATCTTACCTTGTAATCCAAAGAAGTAGCCTTTATTGGGTATCCAACCAAAGGAAAAAGATAATCTGAGAGAAAATGAGAGGAAATGAAGAAGAGAGAAAAGTTAAAAAAGTGTTAATTAATGATTCATTTTTGTGGGGTCAACATGAAGTTAAGTGGGGTTAAAATTGTAAAATCTATAAAACATTAATTCCTTTTTTAATTTTGTAAAAAGTTGAGTGGGTTCAATTGAACCCACAACTCTCTATGTGGCTACGTCCCTGGTGTCATTACATTACTCTTTTAAATATTCACTTGCATTATGCATAATTTGATATATCACAAGGTATATATAATAATACTACACTTACATAGTGATAGGGTTTGGAGGTTAATTAGGAAAGAATTAAATGCATTAAACAATTCAGATCCAGACTAGGAAAATACAATAACCCAAATAGGCCCGCAATCCATTGCTACAGCCACATAAAAACAGTCGTTGTGGTGATCGTTATTTCTGTCCCACGAGTTTGGAATCTTCAGAATTTGGTGAAGTCATCAACACAAACTTTTTAGCTCTCTGAATAAGCTTTCCAACGCCATAAGAATCATCAAATTCTGATTGCTACCGTTCAAGTTATGGTAAAAAAATTGAAGCATGCTCATCTTGACAAATTTCTAGGTTTTACGTCTCATCTTCAACACGTCACAACTTTCTCGTTTCAACTCCGATTCTTGCACCGCTTGTTCCTACTCGTCACGAATTCCATTAATATCATTCTTCTTCATTCAAATATCATTTTAAACTTGAAAATATTCAAAAATACACTCATGATCCCATAAAAGGTATTTATGAAATAATTAACTCAAATTTCACATTAAAAACACATTTTTCCACAAATAATCCAATTGAATCACTAACAAAATATGTATTTTCAAGCTCTTATCATCAACCTACACCGACAAGGCTTTCTTAACCCTCTCCAGCTCGGTGTAGGTGCTGTTAGCATTGCTCAGCACTGCAAAACTCTCCTAGCGAAACATTCCAAGCATGTTCTCGCCCTACGCACCGCATACACCAAAAGACTTCAATAAATGGTAAGGGCACAAGAGACAAGGCTACAAGTAAAGAAGGGAGCTCACCCTAGAAAATGCTCGGGAGAGCGCGAGCATCATAGCAAGGAGTGACATCCTCCCATCCTCTTCAAACATCTTTGAGGTAACCAATTCCTGCAACATGGCCACCCCGAGAGAAACATTTTCAGGAATCATCAGAGCAATTGGTTCCCCACGCTCCCCAACCAATGGGGAAGGGTTCTTCGCAGCATCCACTATGGTCATCTTCCGAGAAGTTGATTTTGGGACCAACTCTCTAGCGGCATGCTCGCCCCCTCCACGGCCAAAGAGGCATTTCTCTTCCTTGGCCCACTGGACTCTACATAGCCCAAGTTCATCCTTTCAAGAATAAGAGATCGATTAGCTCTCTGAGAATGCATCCCTACACGAGTAAAACACAAAAGGTTAGCATGCCTATTTTTGAATGATTAAACAGGTTGGGCAATCTCCACATACTGGTCTTGTGAGACTTGGAGATGATAGTCCAAAACTTCAGACCATAGTACAAAGCCAAATAAGGCCAGGTTATCCCAAGTCACCAGACTCTCCAACTTACACTCCTCCAACAAGAGATTAGAGAACCGCTAAAGCCACTCCAAAGAACCTTCAAAAATCTCAGGCTGTTTACGGCTAGCTGCAAATGAAAAGCAAAACATCAGCAAAAGCCATTACACCCAACAAACCTCAAATAAAGAGGATGGTCACTCACTAGCATCCCTGAATGAACATTGCCCGCTCCAGGGGCAAAAGAAATAGTTAGAGCCCCAATTGTCACCTTGCTGGGAAGCCTCGATAATCCTTGCAGACCTGGTCGATTTACCTTGGAAAGGTAATAAGGCCCCCATTAGCTCTTGTTCAAACTATAGGTATAGACATGCTTGGATACGCAGAGTTCACCTAAACCAGTCTTCTAGAAAGCAATGTACTTGCCTACTAGGTGCAGGTAAGAATTGGTCATCATTTACAACGAAGCGATTTGAAATCGCTGCAAGACCATAGAAATGAAAGGGTGAGGAGAAACCGATACCCCACACCATAGTAGGACTTTTGGCATTGTCGTCAAGCCGTCGGGTGGACTATCTGGTGGACAGTTGTTTATCACTTGCAGCTCGGTAGGCAACCACCCATAGTCTTTACAGATTTGAGCCAACTCGCCCTCGGACAAAAGGGAAGGAAGACAACCAACTAGCACTTCCGCTGTCGCTGGAGCAACTCCGTCATTGGTGTCACCACCTTCTACCCTTGTTGTGGTATCCTTGATGCCGTAGAGAGGATCCCTTTTGAATCACCCAGTCTCGAGGATGGCCAGCTCCTCAAAGCTATTCTCAAAACTCACACTAATGACTTGGTTGCTACCTTTAGCCATCTAATAGTCACACCTAGACAACCTAACACATTAAACGACAAGCTCAGGCGAACAATAGCAACCGCCTTCTAAAAACCACCAGTAACTTCCCTATATGTATGAGACTACCCCTTGGCGTCGTCAACTAACTCCATCCAAGAGATTCCGATGAGTAAAGTAAAGGCAAAAAAGAAGAAAGAAAGAAGAAACTTACTAGGACAAACGCTTGGAAAAATGCTATAGGTCCTCGCAAAGTTGTTGCACCCTCGAAGCCGGAAGGAAGACATAGTTTGGGAAAGAAGTTTTCAAATCTCAAAAGTATAAAGACTCAAGTGTGGCGTGCCCTTTATAAAGAGCCCAAACTGGGATCAATCACAACCCTCCATCTAATACATGCATCATCATCTGGGGAGAGAAGAATAACCGTCATTTCAGTAATCGAGGCATCGCCTTGCCAAATAAAGTGACAAAAGCTTGCTAGTTATATCATCATATCCGGTTTGCCTAGCTGCTCATTAAATGTTGGGATAAGACTGCTGAAGTGCTTACAGTATGTACCTCGATCACACCCCACTGTTCCATCAAGCTATGGGGTTAGACAAGTTGTACCACCTTGGTAAATTGAGGTTAAAGCTAGCCACAACCTGCGAGCTAAGTAAGCCCACCAAATGATCCCTCGAAGCAACAAATCTTTCAAGAAAATATGCAATTCCGACGTAGATCAAGCACAAGGATTCGCAAAAGGACAAAGGGAAACATATATAAGCAAGAAAGGAAGAGAGACAACACAGCAAAAGTGGAGCGAGCAAGTATAAAAGGAAAGTCTTTTTATTTATCAAGGCAATTACATTTGTGGGGTACATAAAAAAAAAAAAAAAAAAAAAAATCCTAGTCTTCGTCCAAAAATGATAAGCCCTCGGAGCCCGCACCCTAAAGCGATGTGAGACAACGTTCGAGCCGTGTTCTCTCATTATTAAGGACGGTCTTAGTCTCTGCCATCTATTACACTTGCACGCGTAACTCATCATTCTCTCTCTGGATAGTGGAAATGCGCTCATTCCCTAACTCCAAAGCTCGGCTCAACTTAGCTTTCTTCTTGATATGCTCATTGGACATATCACCTAGAGCTGCTCTCAGTCTATTAGACTTATCTCCAGCCTCTTGGAGATATTCATAGGCAATCTTTGAACCTTGCAGCCTCGAGTAAACCCACTGATAGAGCATAGTGGACAGAGAAAAAGTTACACGGCAAACAAAGGACAAGTAAGCTTGATGAAGAAAACAACAAAAGAAGTGTAAGGAATCGATCTACCCAATGCAACAGAAAAATAAAAATTAAATGATCAATTGCCCTTTTTGCCAAGATCTAGGTATCGATTATATAGTTTACATGTTAAAACAAAAATCTATACAAAATAAAATTAATCCATTCAAGGATAAAAAATCTTACGCATGTTTGGAGGCTCCTTCAAGTGTCTCTGAATTTATTTCGCTATTGATTTAATATAGAATCGCACGAACGATGATCCACACGAAGACAATCTGAAGAACCAAGGGTCGATTTGCTAGAACGATGCAATGGCTTCAAGAATCAAGTAAAATCAAAGAATAAAATTCTTTGATTCATGCTATGGAAAAATGTGAGAGAGAAAGAGAGTAAAAGGGTGGCTAGGGTTTCTAATTGAATAATAAAAGTTATATTGTTTTAATTTAAGTTGCACTTATATAGTGCAACAATTAAAACCCTATTCCAATAAGGAATAGTCATGGGCTCCAACCCTAGTCCACCCTTGCAACCAAACACCCTTTCATTGGTATTTTAAATTTTAATCAATTATTATTATAATTAAAAATCAATTAATATATAATAATTAATTAATAATTAATTAACATTTAATTAATAATAATAATCCATTTAAATATATGCGCACATATATTTAAATATAATCTCATTAATTTTAATTTTAATATTAAAATTAAATACAAGCAACAACCTCAGCAAATTTAATTGCACTGTGAGATTACTAAAATACCCTTTCGTCCTAAAAGATGAAAATACCCCTTTCACAAACTGATTCTTAAATTATCTTCTAAGTGTGTGACATGTAGGCTCCTTATCACATCGACAGTGAGTAATATCACAATTAACACCAATTAATCATCTCACTACACACAGACCAAGATTGACCCATAGCAAGGCATCGTGGCCACTCGATAGATTCAGATTCAGCAAAAAAGATACCTATCAATGATATGGTTACTATGCAATCAAATCCTTTCATTATACGTTATCTCATCGAGGCTGAGGTACAAAAATATTGTCAACCTCAGTTATTCTCGAAATCTTTGTATTCAGTTACTAGACCAATGACCAAATAAATAAATTGGATTAAGCAACAACTCAATCCCACTATAGCCACAGATTTGGTATCATTGCCATTTACTGAATTGCGTAGTGAGATAACTTCTCTCGTACCCAAAAGTGATGAATCCTTTGTCAATCCACCATAGACTTGATACACTCCTCGATGTAGCCAATCACTACTATATTGATAGCTCTAAATAGAACTACGTTAGACTAGTGTCAAACTACACCAATTGGTGTACAAGGCGCTTCAGTGATCTCAAGTCTAAAGATCATATGCACCACCATTCGTTTGAGGCTCTATTCCATAGACACTGGGGTTACCATCCATATGGAATCCTTTGGTGGTTCTATCCAGTTAAATTGTCTCTAGCAAGCACTCATGCATTGCACCAAGTTCTCACCAAAAATCCTTAACAAGTGAGACCAGTCACTATCTTTCGACAGGGTCATTCAACACTATAATAATATTACCATATTATTTATGTCCTTGGTTAGAATAATACTGGGGCTACGGACGTTTCTAGAATAGCCACCATATGTGATCATAGGGTTCTCATTATCAAGATTTGAAACATTTGATACCCTTGTCATGGTTTTACCATCCTAAGGACATATTATTAGTGTATGCCTTAGGAACCAATCGTGTTGTCGATTTCAGGACATTATATCTTGTAAATGTATTATGAATAAAAGAAAGTGTTCTTATTTCACATGTTAATTTACTGCTTCGTTTATATTATATTTAATATTACATGTGAAATGTCCGGATGACACGAATCTTCAGAAGATCAAATCATCAAAGAATTCCCTATGCAAATAATGTTAATTAGGCAATAACATTGCATAGTAGACATGCTAAATGTCTCCATTGAATATCATGTGATGGCATTAGTGTGGGTGATTATAAGAGGTATGTCACTAAGGCATTAGCATGGATAAAAGGTTAGTGAACCGTTTATCGAATACGACCGACTACAATGAATCACATGGACGTTTAGAATGTGGTCAATGATGCATCGTAAGATCATGCTAGTGTACCACTGATTCTTAGACCTGAGACATCACGGTTGGATTCAACATAGGATGCATATGGTTCATATGATGTATAAGCACAAGACTAGTCATGTCTTGTGTAATAAGCAGATTTGGTCATATGTTATTCATGTGCAAGGACAAGTGATGGTCAAGATGAGATCCGTCAACTCAAAACAGTCCAATCTCGAGTTCCCAAATGAATGTCAATAAACATTGGAAAAGGAAAATCTCTAGCAAGAGTATAATGAATGTTAGATGAAAAGTAGTTTCATGTTGACGAGTTCTATTGTATCAATTGACAATTCGATTAAAGATTAAGTTAAGGGTTTTGACATACCATGAACCATTCTTAATCAAGATTAGATGACAGAGGGATTTTACTACACAGTACGTATGATTAGAAAAGGTTCATTGGAGTTTACACTTCATTATGGTTTAAGGGTTATGGAACATTGCTAGACGTCTTCCATAATCAGTGAGAGTTTCGATTATAAAGAGTTATAACGAAAAATATCGGAATCCGATATTGGGCCCACGACTAGATCACAATGAACCAAAATGGTGACACATAAAACCAAGCTCAAGGAGAAAGAGTAATTAATATATATCATTGATTGGATTAATGATGTTTGGACATAAACAATTGCTTCCAAAATAATGTATTGGTGAGAAATGATTATCCATGGATAACTAGCACTAACCAAGGGTAATAAGATTTATTAAATATTATTATTGAATCAGATTCAATAATGGGGACAAAAGTGCATTGGTTTTATTCTAAAGAGTTAGAATAATTAATAGGATTAAAATTTGGGCTAATTATAAATTAACCATAAAACCAAGGACTTGACATAAATGTCATTTTCCAAGATTAATTTTAAATTGTTTGAGGACTTCCCAAGACAATTTAAAATTACACTTTGTGCCCATGGTATATAAACCAAGTGTTATAGGCTAATTATGAATTAACCATAAAACCAAGGACTTGACATAAATGCCCTTTTTCAAGACTAATTTTAAATTGTTTGAGGACCCAAGACAATTTAAAATTACACTTTGTGCCCATGGTATATAAACCAAGTGTTATACCATTTTCAATCAATTGAATTAATTGAAACAAAATCACTCTCTCATTTTCTCTCTCACTCTTTTTACTCTCTCTTCCTTGGCTTGTGTGGATCACATTTTGAGGTTTTTCAAGTTCACTTGAAGAACTAAGACTCTAATAAACAAGATTCAAGTGTTGAATAGCAAATGAGTAGGTAATATTTCATCCTTACCTTGAAATTTTTTGGGCTTACGTGTTATGTTTGTGTTCTACCTTGCATCCATCATCTTGTTCATCATTTTTACACCATTTCCATGTCCAAAATGCATGAATCCCAACACATATATCAATACATACGGTTATGATTCACACGATATAGAATAAAATTCCTTTTATTAATTAATAAACATTATTACAAAGAGTCAATTCTACAATAATTGATTGGCTCTAGGGCACCTGCTCTAACAATCTCCCACTTGCACTATAGTCAATCATTCATGTATCTAAGCCTAATCAGTCCTTTGATATTACTCTGAAAATTCCTTATGGTTTCTTTTGTTTGAATCAGGTTTCATATGCCATAGGTAGGCTTACAAATACCTTTTGATAAACTTTGTTTATTTGTTCATGGCTAGAACGTGGGTTTCCAATGGTGTTGCTTGATGGGATTTCAAGCTTTGGGAGCTGAAGTGCGTCTTCATTGTTGTACCTTGAGAGGAGCTCAAGGCTGACCAGGTGATCTCGTGAACATGGAGTTTGTTGTGGTAGTTTGAAGTTCGACCAAAGGGCGGAGTTTGAAGCGTTGCGAAATAGAGAGTGTTCTTGCAACTGATGCTTAACTTTGGCTTTGTAATTGAACTATAAATGTTTACCATAGTGGATTGGCTTCATCTGGACTTGGTCCCATAGACGTAGGCATTTTGCCTAACCATGTAAAAACCCTTGTGTTCTTTATTTTGTTTTCATGGTTGGTTGTTTCGTAATGATGAAGAATGAACACTCAAATCAACTTAGCAACCCATTCCACTTAAGTTTTAATAACTTGGTAATGTTTAAAATCTATGCTACGTAATAATAATTAACATCTATCGCAAGGATTCTTCCCAAAAGATATCTTATCAAGTTCTCTTGCAAGTTTAGTGAAAATTTTCTTAGAACAATACTAAATATACAAATTCTTCATACAAACTCATTCATCAAAATTGATGTGTTTTAATATGATTGAATAATTTTATTTTAGAGATAATTTACATAAATTGAAGTAAATAATATATCAAATATACAAGATTACCATAGAGAGTTTATACAAACTGACATGACATGCTACATAATCGCCACGTGGCATGTGGGCCCACATAACACTAACATTATATTAAATAATGTGGGTCACATGCCACATGGTACAGACATGGTGTGTAACATGGCATGTCACATCAGTTTGTACAAATAGTTTTTTCCTTAATTTATAAAGAATTAATAGTTTGTATAATTAATTTGTCTCTGTACGATAACATTGTTCATTTTCTTAACCCATCAAGAAATTAGATTGGTTTGGTTTGTGAAGGACACGAGAGTCTTTTAATTAATTAGTCTGCTGTATAATAAATTTATTGATTTTTGCCAATAAACTGTAATATGTAAATGCTATCATAATTAGTGAAGTATTAATAAAATAAGATGATTGATTTTATTTTAGCTGTTAGGTGGTTGTAGTTCGATCTTTAACTAGAAGAGGAAGGCCATGGACTTGTCCATAAGAAAAGTCATAAAAGTTTGGAATGGATGCGAAGCTCATCTGATGATTCTACGCTAAGCCTTTGTCTTCAGATCACCCTAATCGTATTTGGTTCTCAAAGAAAATATTCAGAAAGAGTTTGGGTTAATCTTCTTGTTTGGTTAGCATACTTGGCAGCGGGCTTGATGGCAACAGTTGCCCTAGGCATCCTTTCGCGCAGCTTAGGCAATTCAGATCAAAATTCATTAAAATCTGTTGATGCTTGATTTTAACACCAACTAACCGCATGTGTGAAATGTTGAGCTGGCCCAGAAGACACACATGAATGGGGGATTAAGAATGTAAATAATGGCTAGACAATGTTTAAAGTGGTTCGGATGCTTGACCAAGCAAATCCTATGTCCATTGATATTGTATTTATAATTAAAGGATCAGGTCGTGGCTTAGCGAGCTGATGAGAATACAAATGAGAGAGAGAGAGAGATATTATAGAAAGAAGATAGCTAATCAAGAGTAAAATGAGCGAATCCCACAAACGGGAGAGAAGCTCTCTATTTATAGTGGGATACATTGAGGTAATCATTACTAAATCCGTAAAAAGAGGTTAAGTTCCATGCAAATCTTCCTTTACGTCCTGTTATTCACCTATTCGCGTGATCTCCTTGCTTTTTGCAGGGATTGGACACCTGGATGACCTCCAGCCTTTCGTCAGTCTGGCGCGCACCTATTGCACTGACATGAGCATGCTACTTACGCCAGTATACGATGTGGCCGTGCCTGAATGACTGCAGGATCTGCCTAGACCTTGACCAATTGAGCTGACTGGGCTCTACGTTAGCCCTACTTTTCCAGGCATAACAAAAGTCCCCTAATTTTTAAGGTTTGAGAATCAAACCTTGGAAATTACAAATGCCTTGATTTGACGTGCTTGAAGAGATGTTGATCGAAGCAACTTGATTGTGAAGGTGACATCTCTTCGCATGTGACCTGAGGTGATCTTTGACCTTATGGTCAACGACCTGGATTTGGGCATCTAGTGCTATAATGATGGATCCGACCTGGATGGAATCTTCGACCCGTTAACATTTAGCAGCTTTCAAGAGGATAAGTGTCGCTGCTTCGCAGCTGATATCCATCGAGTTCAAGGAATCACATCGCTTTGCAACCGACGTGAGATGAGGTTGAAGAGTTACGCTACCTCGCGACTTATGAAACAGAGAGTGTTTTTCATAACGACCTTTTCGAATGTTATTCGTTGCACTTTTGCAGCAGATACATTAAATGAAACGCCTTTTGCCCTGACAGGCGTGTCTTAAGTATAATAAGTGTCAGCCATACGCATTAAATGCAAGTCATGCTGAAACAACATTCCCTATCAGAGCATTAAATGTGGACGTGGGCACATTAAATGGGGATGAGGGAAAACCTGCCGTTGTTTGAGTATTTCAACGGAAGGGATGACAATATAATTTTTTGAGGCGTGACGGTCACTCTTTTTCATTTATTCATGACACGTGGTTACGATCAACAGCCAGATACGTTTTCCGCCCAAACATTGTTTGACCTCGGGAAACCAAAGCGCCACTTCCTCAGCTATATGAACCCCAAGCTCTTTTCAAGCAAAGTCACAGTATTTTCATTCTCAGAGAGAGCAAGAAACTTTTGCAAATCTTGGTTCTTTGCCTTCCCTAGTGGTGTTTGACTGATTATTCAAAGTAGAAGGGCCAATCTCTCTCATCCCAAAAGGTAAAGACGAATCCCTTCTCTTATTTTGATTTAATTTTGCTTTTGACAGTCGCCATGCGACGACTGTCCATTGGAATCTCATCGGAGATGAAATATTCTCCTTTGAGTCAGGTCCACTGATGGTGGCCCTTTAAGCATTCTGTTAGGGTTTTTCTAGGGTTTAAGGGAGGAAATATTTATTTTCCTCTCCACGTCATTGTACGAAATAGTGTACGAGGACTGAATGGTTCCTTGCTTGTCACTTTTACAGACTGCAGCAAAATGGACCCCCCAACAACCACAGCCGAGGAAGGGACTAGTTCGCCCATGTAGGATGCTCCTGTAGGTCCCATTTGGGAGATCTTCTCGGTACTTACCGAGGAAGAGCTCGAAAGGGTGGTAGACTAGTACACTATCAACGTGGAGGTCTTCCGCGATAGGACACGCACAGCTTGGTATCTACCACTAGGGTTGGCCGTGACCTCCGAGGATATTTTCAAGGGTGGGGGGTTGATTCCTTTCCACCTTTTTGTCAGGTCGGTCCTAGATCATTTCGGGATCGGACCCATGCAACTCACGTCGAACGCGTACATGATTGTCGTGGCCATGCACATCGCTTGTCGTGAGAACGGGTTAGGCGAGCTGACTGCGGTAGAACTCGGCTGCTCATATATCCTAAAGAAGAGCAAGGACAAGGATTCCTACTACTTGTCCAGGTGACCTACCATAGAAGCGGGGATACACAACTACCCGAGCAATGTAGGACCGTATGAGACGAAGTTTTTTTTCTTTCGTCACAATGGCCTTTGCCGCTTTCGGGAGCCGAGTAGGTCCTTTTTCTTTTAGAATTCATTGAATTTATGTCTTTAGGTAACGAGCTATTTTTTTTTCTGGCAGCTAACAAAACGACCAACTTAGATCTGCTCGCGGACCCAGACAGGATCACAACCTTTGGTTTCTAGCACGACGCGAGTCGCGACGCGAGGCTACTCATGACAACCGCGAACTTGTGGAAATATGGTTTCTTCAACCAAGACGCGGCCTTAGAGACCCCACTGAGTAAGTTTCTTGACTTTTTTTTTTTTTTGACTCTTTGCGTAGCGAACTGTTTTACTAATGGTGTTTGCATGCAGCGACCATGCCTCCCAGAGTGCCCAAGTCACCACGACAGAGGCAATTTTCCTTCCCCCGGAGGGGCACCACTGAACAAGCTGGAGCGCCTCCCAGTAGTCCCTCCGACGGGGGCATATCGACGGCCGCTCCAGGCCGACCTGAGGGCGCTGTTCGCCCTAAGCAGAAAACTACAGCCCAAAAGCCGAAAAAGAGGAGGCTAATTCAGACCAAAGAGTCGGAGTCTGAACCACAAGGCTTAGGCATCTAGCCCGAGAGGTCGCAGCCCTACCAAGCCTACCGCTTGGGAGAGGCAGCTGGTGGCGCATCTCCATAGTTTCTGGGGGCCAACAGGTGAGGCAACAGGCAACCTCTACCCCCAGGAGGAGGTCAGGAAAAGAGCCGACAAGGGGGACTCTACCCGCGGCGGGCATTGGTACCCCCATCCTAGAGTCAATGAGGCATCTACCAGACCATCTGCAGCCAGTAGTCTTCGCATTTCTCGAATGCGGGCTCGTAGAGGTCTTCGAGCAATTCATGGCTTCCGACACCATGGACTTGATGACCACGTCCTTCCACCACCTAAGTTAGGTAAACGAACTGACCTTGGTGAGGACTTTTGCTTATGCAATGTAAATAACTTTGTTCTCTTCGTTATTCAGGCTCTGCCCTCCATGCACCTATCTCTGCAGAAGGTTCAGCTCGGGACCGTTGAGGGATTGGTGGAGATGAAGGAAGAGAACGTGCGGCTTAAGCGGGACTTGGTGGCCGCCGACGCAGAGAGAGATTTGTCCATCACCTCGGCGAACCAGTACCTGAACGAGAGAAATGTTGCTCTTCACACAATGGACTTTCAGAAGGCTGAGCTGGAGAGGCGAGGGGAGGAAATGAACGAGCTTCGGAGGACTGTGGTCAGACTCACCAGGGAGGCTGGTGAGAAAGACCAAGAGCTAGAAACAGTCGTTGAATGGGCCTCGACAACAGAACTGGATAGGGGCAAGCTATGGGAGAACACCGAGAAGCGGCGGTTAGAGTTGGAGGCCGAGCTCCACTTTACTCTAGGTCACGTCACTTCGCTAACTGTGGAGATGCAGCAGTAAGAGGCAGAGATCGAGAATAAGGCTACAGATTGGACAATTCAGTCTATCTTGGCCCATCTTTCAAGGAATCCCGAGATGGATCTGTCTGACCTCCCTAAGGATTACTAGAGCGAGCTCGCTTCCATGGCGTAGGCTGAAGTTGAGGAAGCAACTCAGGGGCCTGATCCGGAAGATGAACAGGCTGAGTTCATTCCTGAAGAACCCATGCCCGATCAGGCGGCCGGCCACCAGCCTGGGGGAGAGGATCAGTGATCCGCTTCTCTTGTTTTCTCCCATTATGCTTATGTACTTTCCTTTTTTTTCATTAATAAAGATATTTCTTTTCACATTCTTTGATGAGTATTTACAATTTCCACATTCTTTTACATATGAGATCGCATTCTAACTGTTTATAATAATATTGGTATAAGTTTATATGAACAGAATTGTATATATATGGGAAAATGATTACAAATGATCATAATTGTACACTAGCTATTACAAAGATTGCAAAAATTTATCCCTTCATGTATCTCCATCATGATGTAATCTGCCTCTTTGCTGGTTACACATCGGAGGAGAGGGGCACTAAACCCTCGCCTGTACAGCTGGTCTCCGATGAGGGTGTAACGAGCAGATCTTTTTCGCAGAGTCCTTGCCTTGACCTTGTCGTTAGGCAAGGTCCCGTCTTTGAGATATTGAATGATAGAGGTCATCCAGGAATCTGATTCTGTTACATGCACGGCCTGTTTGATTGGACTGATATTGGGGGTCTCGATGAACCGAACAGGAATACTTTCTGGTGCATCTGAATCCAACGACGAGGCTATCCTTGCCAAGGCATCTGCCACAGAGTTGTTATCTCTAAGAATCTGTGTGATTGTGAAATGCTTGAACGACTCGAGTGCGGCCTTAGCTTTCTTTAGATAGCTGATCATGTTTTCTTCCTTGGCTTGGTACTCCCTCAAAATCTAGTTAACGACCAGCATGGAGTCGCTGTGGATACTGATCGCGGCTGCACCCATTTCTCTGGCCAACCGCAGTCCAGCGAGCAGAGCTTCATACTCGACCTCATTATTGGTTGCCTTAAAATCAAACCAGAGAATTCCATGAATGCGAGCCCCTTCAGGACTCAAAAAGAGAAGACCTGCCCTGACCCTTTTTCTGTTTGATGATCCATCGACATAGAGGCTCCAGGTAAATAGATTTTGAGCAGTTTCCTGAATGACTTTGCTCGGCTGTTGCTTCGACTCATTCATCGGATGATATGAGAATTCTGATATGAAGTCGGCAACGGCCTGCCCTTTGATGGTTGCCTTTGGTCTATACTTTAGATCAAACTGACTTAACTCCATGGCCCATTTAAGCCACATATCGAACTGACTTAACTCCATGGCCCATTTAAGCAACTTACCCGATGCCTCCAGTTTCTAGAGGACCTGTCTGAGTGAGTAATTGGTCATTACATGGATCGTATAGGCGTGGAAGTAAGGTCTCAACTTTCTGGAAGCGATTAGTAGGGCATAAGCTAATCGTTCTATTTTTGGATACCGCATCTCGGCATCTAAAAGACGCTTGCTCGCGTAATACACTGGCTATTGGACCCTATCCTCTTCCCTAACTAAGGCTGCACTGATCGCGAACTCAGAGACGGACAGATACAGGAGGAGGATCTCTTGCGGGAGAGGCTTGGACAAAAGAAGTGGCTTTCCGAGGTGCTCTTTAATACTCTGGAATGCCTGTTCGCACTCGGGAGTCCATTCAAACTTTTTATTGGCCCTTAGAACATTGAAGAATGACAAGCAACGATCTATTGCCCTCGATATGAAGCGAATGAGTGCCGCTATTAGCCTATTGAGGCTTATGACCAGCTTTTTGTTGGTCGGGCTTTTCATATCGAGGAGAGCTTGATTTTCTCGGGGTTGATCTCTATTACCTGGTTGTTAACCATGTATCCTAGGAATTTTCCCGAGGATACTCCGAATGAGCACTTGAGGGGGTTTAGCTCCATTTTGTATTGCCGGAGGATGTCGAACATCTCAACGAGATGCGCTATGTGATCTGAAGCGACATGCGACTTGACCAGCATGTCATCTACATAGACCTCCATCGATTTTATGATCTGTTCGGAGAACATTCGGTTAACCAACTACTGGTAAGTTGTGCCAGCGTTCTTGAGGCCGAAGGGCATGACTTTGTAGCAGTACAACCCCCGATCTATAACAAAGGATGTATGCTCTTCGTCTGGTGCGTACATCAGAATTTGATTGTATCCCGAGTACGCATTCATAAAATTTAGTAGCTCGTGCTCGGAGGTAGCATCCACGAGCTGGTCAATTCTAGGCAAAGGAAAGCTATCTTTCAGGCATGTTTTGTTGAGGTCGATGAAGTCAACACGTGTCCGCCATTTGCAATTGGACTTCTTTACTAGAACCGGGTTGGCAACCCAGCTCGGATAAAGTGTGTAATACCCAAGATGTCAAAGGTATGTTCCTAACTCAAAATAGTCCTTTAGATGTTAATTTTATGTTAAAAAGCATAAAATCTAACTAAGGGCAAAATAGTCAATTCATTTGGAACGGTATGAATCAATTATCCACAAAGAGGCTTAGGGGCAAAATGGTTATTTTGCCTATGGATAAGCATTGAAAAAGTCAAGGATGAGTAGGCTTCATTGCATTTAATGGCATTAATTAAGTAATAATTATGTCTAGTGTGAAATGACCAAAATGCCCTTATATGAAGAATTAAGGACTTATGAGTTATACAATTAAAATAATTGGGCCAATTGCATAATTTTGGAAAATAAATGAAATATTTTCCTATAAATGAGATGAAATTCGTTCAAGCCAAAGGAGAGAGCCTTTCTTCAACATTTCTTCCATTTTCTCTCAAATCTTCCATGAAACAAGCTTTCTTTCTCTAGGTTTTCAAGGAGTTTTGCATAATTTTTCAAGGAGAACAAGATAGGAGCCTTGGATCTTCAATTTGAAGGGTTTAAGGTAAGGATTAAAAACTTTAGTTTTGGATGTGAATTGAAGATTTGAGGGTAGATGTGAGGTATAATGTATATTAGTAGGATTAAGGTGTAAAAGAAGTCAAAGGCAAAGGATTTGTTGGAGGAAGTCTTTAAAAAGGTAAGGAAGAACCTCCCATGACTTAGGGTTTATGCTAGGGTTTGTAGATTTTTAGAAACCTTAAATTAAAGCTTTAAGGCATAGAATTAGTGATGGCAAGTGTAGTTGAGCTCATTTATTCTACTTATTGCCTGAATTCATTATACATGAAGTTATGGTATTTAGTTTTTATGAGTTGTTATGTTTGATTGAAGAAAATGAAGTGTAGATGCTGATTGTGGCAAAACTTGTAGTATGGAGGCCACATGGTTTGAATGGTTGCTATTAGAAGTGTTGATGTGTTGTTTGCATTAGCTTACATGTTATAGCAATAATGGATGGTTATGGGAATGAGATTTTACACTTCCTTAAGATGTTAAAGACTATTAAGGGGAGGTTTATTTGATCTATAAGTTAACCTATTGGTAATGTCAATAGGAATTGATGTGGCATGTTAATATGAAAATTCGGATTTAGTGAGCTTGGAGGTTTTGTTAACCCTGCTTCTGTATTTTGACCATAACTTGAGTTATAAAAATCTAAATGCAATGATTCTTGAAGCATTAGAAAGCTAAGACACAGACTATAACTTTATGTTTAGCCAAGAGCCATTCGTTTGAGAAAGGATGGAAATGGCCTGAAGCATAAACGGTTATAAAGTTAAGATTTAACATAATCAATTCTTATGATTATGAATTGATTATTAATGTATTATTGTAATTATGCCTGTACTAATGTTTACCCATTAGTTAGATGTATTTGAAAGATATACATGGTCATGATGTCAATGCATGATTAATGTTATGGAATGGCATGAAGATGCAATGTAATACATGTTTTAAGATGATGTATGTGAGCAAGAGGTAATGTAAATGGGTTGATAATCCATAGATGAATTAAAAGTATTAAGCCACCAAAATATGTATTTACATGCCATAAGATGTTAGAGATGCATATAGACACGATGGAAAACGCGTAAGCATATCCTCGTATACCGGTTGAGGAAAGATGAATTATGCTTTAGATGCTAAATAACGCGTAAGCATGCCTCCCGATGATATGAGCTCTAGATGAATTTGAGGCTAGATGAATATATGCTTTAGATGCTAATTAACGCGTTAGCATATCCTCGTATTCTGATTGAGGAATGATGAACATATGCTTTAGATGCTAAATAACGCGTGAGCATGCCTCCCGATGATATGAGCTCTAGATGAATTTGAGGCTAGATGAATATATGCTTTAGATGCTAATTAACGCATTAGCATATCCTCGTATTCTGATTGAGGAAAGATGATATATGCTTTGATGCTAAATAACATGTAAGCACGCCTCGATGATATGAGCTCTAGATAAATTTGAGGCTAGATGATATGAAGTGCTTAAGATGCTAGAAAAGTTCTATCGGCTAGACGTTAAATGTTTCATATGCATTTAGTTGCATTACATGAGTTATGATGTTATTTACATCATGAGATGATTTATACTCAAGTTAGATGATTTTAGATGTTATGTCATGACATGTGATGTGTGTGTACTATGTTTACATACTTATTTGTATGTGTACACATTGATGTTTATCTAGCCATGGGATAACATGATGAAAGCATATGACTTAGTAATAAAAGGGGAAGTATCCCTAGATGTAAAAGATAAGTGAGTGTTAAAGATATGTTTAAATAAAGATCAAATAGTACATTCAGAATGAAATAGATCATTCCTTACTGAGCGATTAGCGCTCACCCTTTCATTGTTGATTGCTTTGCAGGTAGACTAGAAGCGAGGGATGCTAGAGACAGCGGGACTACACGTGAGGGGAAATGATTTATTGTCATCTAGATGTTTTTATCTTGATATAAATAATGTAAATGATAAATATTTGTGAAATACCTCTGGAAGCTTCCACCCTATAAATATGTTTTGATTGTGTAATTTCTTAAAGTTTGTAAATTATAAGTTTAGATCCTGCGTGATATTTTATATGCATGTTTTGGATATTATTATTATCCTTATACAGATTTTTTTTCTAAATACAACTCGTTCTCCAGACATGTATCCTCGGAATTCTCATTGAGGGATATTCAGAGGATACCTGACTGGAGGGGGGTTTTACAAAGTGCTTCTCAGAAGGATCCATTCCAAAGGAGATTATCTAGCTCAAGTTTCAAGGCAACATATCGCTCCGGATCCATCGCCCTTCTCTTCTGACGAACCGGCTTGGCTTCACTGTCGATGTTTAGGGCATGGCAAATAATATTTGGGTTGATCCCGACCATATCTGCGTGCGACCATGCGAACACATTGATATTTTCTTTAAGGAAGCTGGTCAGTTCGGTGCCAAGCTACGGGTTAAGATTGCTCCCAATCCTCAACATTCTGCTCGACTCGCTTGGGTCGACCAACACCTTAGATAGATCCTTATCTGGCCCACTAGAAGGGCATTCCTGGATGCGAGGATCCATATTATCCTCGATCGGGCCAAGCTGCGGCTCGATCCGGCTAATCGCCATTGCTTATCGAGGAATGTCGCACGAGATGCCTTTCCCTTTACACGCCATCTGCACTACCCTTACATAATAGTCACGAGATGCGCGCTGCGATCCGCTAACTTCCCCTATCCCATCGAGGTGGGGAACTTCATCTTCAGATGGTATATCGAAGTGACCGCCTTGAAATTTCTCAACAGAGGTCGTCTTAGGATACCATTAAAAGCGGATGGGCAATCCACTACCAAGAACTCAGTTACCTTAGTCACCTTGTCGAAGTCACCCAGCATGACTGGAAGCAAGATCGTTCCTTTGGGGATCAGGTGGTCCCCTGTAAAACCATTTAGTGGGACAGAGGCGGGTTTCAAGTCGGCCTCGTCCAAATTCATTCTTTCGAAAGCTGCCTGAAACAAGATGTTCACAGCACTTCCGTTGTCCACTAACATTCTGTGGACGTCAAAACGCCCTATCAGGGGCGTGACCACTAGAGCGTCATCGTGGGGATGATGCAAATGAACTGCATCCTTTTCGGAGAAGATAATTTCCTCCTCTTTGCAAACCTTTAGTGGTCATCGCGTCGTGCTCATCACACTGATAGGGTCGTGATGGGCTGCGAAAGCATATCTCTCCTGGGCACCTCGTGAGTTCCCCATGAGGTACGGTCCCCCGAAGATCATTCCGACGCTGCAAATACCTTTGCAATCATGACACTTCTTTCCTGGTTCCCCTTGATTTTTCTCTTGTGTGGGAGTGGAGTCATCAATATATTCCTTGAAATGTCCTTGCTTGATGAGGTCTTCGATTGCCTGTTTAAGAGCTCAGCACTCATTGCTGTGATGCCCATTATCCCGATGAAAGCGACAATATTTTTTACTGTTTCTGACTGATGAGAGATTTTTCATGGGCTCTGGCTCTCCGAGCAGGCTGGCTTCTTCCGACTTGTCAAGAATAGCCGATATAGACGCATTCAGAGGTGTATATTGATTTCTATCGCTATCACGATGAGGAACTAGAGCATAAGACTTTTTACGCTCATAGCGTGGTTTCTTTCCTTTTCGCTGATCGTCAGTAGCCCATCTGCGATCAACTCTCCTACTTTCCCCCCGACCAGGCGCACTTCCTGAAGCATCGGGGTCACGACAGTGGAGCAGTGCCACGAAATTTTCAATACAAAGGTACTTCTTCGCGAGGTTATAGAAGCGGGTGAGGGAAACATCATCCTCAGCCTGTAGCTCTTTCCACAGGTCGGTCTGTGGGCGAACTCTCGCTATGGTCTGTGGTCGAACTCCCACTATGATGGGAGTCCGACCAGACTCTTCGAGAGTGTGAGCTACCTTATTGAGTTCTCTGTGGAATCGATCGATGTAGGAGTGAAGGGATTCATCCTTCTATTGCCTTATGTTGCTGAGGTAGCTTAAAGGCATTGAGAACTTTTGGTTCGCTTGGAAGTGCCTTAGGAACGTTGCGCTTATCTGAGGCCACGAGTTGATCGATCTCGCTGGGAGCGACCTGAACCACCGTTTGGCATGAGAGGTTAGGGTTACTACCAAACAATGGCACTTCGCCAAATCTGAAACATGGTGAAGTTCCATCAGGTCGTTGAATTCATACAAGTGATCCTGTGGATCAGAATTTTCATCGAACGCCCACATATCAGGCATTCTAAATCTTGATGGGAGAGGGGCAGCTAATACCGCCGGAGAAAAAGGAGATGCTGCTGCAACCTGCCTTTGCTCATTTTGCTGAGCTTTTAGCTGATCTAGAGCTCATTGCAGCTCCTCAATCTGAGGCAGCGGAGCTATTTGGGGATTGCTTTTACCCATGCGAGTTCGACCCTTGCGATTGCGATTGAGGAAAGTCTGGAGGTCGGATTCCTCTTCTCCTCGGTCGACAGTTTCGACTGCCTTTAACACATGCTGGCTAGAGTTGTGTGATGGCGATGAATGGTGCGAGGAATTTTCACGACCTCCATGGTTGTACGAACCGCCTCACAAAGTGTGGGAACCTCCTGCATGATGACGACCAGGATCGTTTTTCTGGCAGTGATGAGAATCGCCCCGCTTAACACTTTAATGGGGGTGTTCATGCGACGTGGCATGGGACGGCTTGGGCTGCGACTTTTCACCGAGTCTTAACGCCACGGGTATTCTACTCGGGACGTGGTCGGTGTTCGCCAGCCTTTTGGAGCCCTTAGGCCCGCTGTTCGCCACTTGCTTACCCTTTCTCCGACATGTTACAGTGCGCGGCTTGGGCTATTGCCCTTCTCCGCGCTTTCGCGCGACCTGCAAGCATTTTTTGCCGTTGCATCGTTCAGCTGATTCGGGTGGCACGCCCCAGTCCAAACGGTTATTGTCGAACCTCTCCAAGTAGCTTTTGATGGCAGGGTCAAGTTATGAACTTGAAGGGATATCTCCCGCGACATTTTGTGGAACTAAGGGCACCTCAGGAGAAGTGTCTTCCTGTACTTAGGGGATCTCCTCAACACCATGACTAGTTCGCTCAGGTTCGAATCGAGTGGCCATTTGCTACTGTAGGACCAGTTAGTCAGAGATTCTTCTAATGAAGGACGAATACTAATTCAGGCCCTCATTCTAGCGCCAAACTGTTGATGCTTTATTTTGACACCAACTAACCGCAAGTGTGAAATGCTGAGCTGGCCCAGAAGACACACGTGAATGGGGCATTGAGAATGTAAATAATGGCAAAACAATGTTTAAAGTGGTTCGGATGCTTAACCAAGCGAATCCTACATCCACTGATATTGTATTTATAATTAAAGGATCAGGTCGCGGCTTAGCGAGCTGATGAGAATACAGATGAGAGAGAGAGAGAGAGAGAGAGAGAGAGATTATAGAAAAAAGATAGCTAATCAAGAGTAAAATGAGCGAATCCCACAAACGAGAGAGAAGCTCTCTATTTATAGTGGGATACATTGAGGTAATCATTACTGAATCCGTAAAAAGGGGTTAGGTTCCGCGCAAATCTTCCTTTACGTCCTGTTATTCACCTACTCGCGCGATCTCCTCGATTTTTGCAGGGATTGGACACGTGGATGACCTCCAGCCATTCGTCAGTCTAGCGTGCACCCACTGCACTGACAGGAGCATGCTACTCACGCCAGCATGCGACGTGGCCGCACCTGAATGACTACAGGATCTGCCTAGACCTTGACCAATTGCGCTAACTGGGCTCTACGTCAGCCCTACTTTTCTAGGTATAACAAAATCAAACAACGAACTCCAAGCATTTTGGGCACCATTCCTTCTCTTGCATCTCGGTGGCCCAGATACTTCCACGGCTTATTCCTTAGAAGATAGTTGAGGTTAAGGCATTTGCTTGGGCTGGTTTTCGAAGTTGGAGTGGTGTTTTACATCTTCTTTCAACACTGGAGCAACAATGTATTGACGTTTATAGTGATTCCAATGTTTATCACTGGAGTTATCAAGTATGGAGAGAGGACTTTGGTGCTGAAGTCTTCAAGTGCCAAACAACTTAAAGACTCCTTGCGTCCAGCTCCTGACCCTGGTCTAGATTATGATAAAATCGTAGGAGAAGAGCACAAATTTGCGAAAAAAGTCTAAAGTCATTGGTAATTCTAGATGTATCACGTCAAATGCCAAAGGAAAATGATCTTGTTGAAGCTCATTTTCTATTCAAGAGATTTCACTTTGTTTTTACTCTGTAGTTAATCACCCAGAAGCTTTAAACAAGGGTCTTGTAAATAAAACAAACTTCTTTATCGTTCGTTCTTTATATATATTTCTCATATATAATGTGAAAAGCTTAGAGTATAGACCTTGGAAAACTTTGATTAATCTATGAATTAGCCTACAAGATTAAAATTAATAAACTTCTGCATTAAGGATACTTACCCGTGTTCACTTCAATTAAACCCTCTATCAAAGAAATTAATGTGACACTGATAAAAGATCTCGAAACATTCATGGCAGCTCGCACTGTAGTGTAAACACATTATTATCAAACGAAGAGGAAAAGTCTTTGCTTCTCCAACAAAAAGAAAACTCTGAAATAAATCATGATATGTGCTTTATGAAACAGAAGCTTTATGGCCACCTTTACCACACCCAACAAATAATTTGCTATCTACACTTTACAAAGGTTTGTTTCATTGGCATTTTAGGAGTTTGAGATGAGTAGCACTGCATCAAATTAAATAAGGAAAAATTCCCAGCAGACAAAGAGATAAGAGTCCTCAATTTTCCTACAAATTCCACACAAATAGTAGTAATTTCATTAATCTCTAAATCAATTATTAGTTAACTAAACTTCCTAAAGCTCTATTAGATTTCTTCAATGCATCGACCTTCGTTTCATCTCCAATGGCATCGGTTTCGTGGTCATATAAATACTTACAAGTGATCGATATCTCTTCTTCTTCGGCCGATAAATTTCTCCTTCTTCTTTCCCAAACATCTCTTCAATCTTTGCCCAAATAATCTCATTTTGTATTCGCATATACTCTCCATCACCCAACTTCTTCTTCTTCGTTTCCTTATCATTGCTCTTGTACTCGCAGCTGTTGCTGTCTTCATCGCTTAGTTGCATGAGCTGCTCAGCCGCCGCAGCTATATCCGAGTCCGATAAAAGCTTCTGGGGTGGTCGACATAAACATTCAGATTCCGCCATTGAAATTGGAGAAGATGATTATAAAGATTCAAACTCAAACCCTCTGCATCCAATTCAAGTTCTCTCTTTTCTTTCTTGTTTCTTGGCCGCTCTTGTCCCTTTCTCTTTATCTAGTTTTTCTCAGGCGTAGAGCGCGTTTTGAGGGTACGTGTTGTATGAGTTTGAAGAAAAAGAAGAAGCTGCAACGTTGGTGCAATGAAGATGAGTAATAAAATACTATCTTAATTTTTTAGATTCTCTACTTCCGGTTCTATCTTATTATCCAACTGAAATTGATTTCAATCCTTCCGATCTTCCGACTATTTCATCTTCACCTTTGTTAACCTGATCTTTGCCCTCAATCAACGGTCTAAGTTAGTTTCAATTTATTTCTACTTTTTCTTGCAATTGAGATTGCTTAATTAGGAAGATTAATACATATATTGTGATAAAGACTTGGGTAGGTCCCATCTTGAATAATAATTAAAGGAAGTGGTTTGAGCCGTTGGATATGAGTTGTTATTTGATTGGGTGAGGGAGATTGATTGTCCGATGAAATGGTCAAAGTTGGAAATAAATTTGATTGTGCTCATTTGTTCTATGCAGCCACAACTTTTGGCTTTATATATGAGAAATTTGGTCAAGTCTAAAGACAGAGAGAAATATATATATGAGTAGATATTAACATAAAAAATCATCTTGACCAAGGAATTTAACGATTGGTAAAGCTCTTCCCCTTGGTCGACAAGTCTATTTTAATTAAAAATGCTGTTAATAACTTTTTCTATATACAGTTTTATAAATAAATGTCTTTTATTTTGTAATAAAAAGAATTTGTTTTTGAGCTAATGGATTTTTTTTTTTTTTTATTTTTTTTTTTTTTATGATTGAGGTGTTTAAGTCGCTTACATGTACTAAAGATCAACTAATCCCTCGAGAATCTAAAACTATGAGCCAGATAAGAGTTTCGATGGCTACCCCTATTAGTAATCGAGAAATCTCTCAAACTCAAAACCTCTTAAGTAATATATTTAGAAGTCTGTATCAAATTAATCACTCGGCAACTCAAAGATAGTTTAAATAAATAAAACTCTTCCCTTTATTAATCATTTCTATAATAGTATAACCACACATGGAATATGCACACCATTAATAAATTGTTAAACAAAAGTTATTTATTAGTTAGAAAGCTAGACAATATTGATAGAGGTGATAAATGATGCCGGTTAAATGCAATTTACACTCAAACTGAGACAAAACAACATGAATGAATGGAAAATAAAATTGAAATTGCACAAAATGCAATTCATTTGATCTCTTACGGCCAGTCAAAAAGGTGGGAGCTAGAATAGACTTGAAAAAAAAAAGTCAACTTGTGAAATTGACTATGGTTTTGGATGACAGTAATTTATGCTCACAATTTGTCAGCTATGATTAAATCTCTTTGCAAGCATGTCATGCTTCCTTTTACTATTTCACCTTCATTTAAGGACACATTTCACAGAAATTTCATACCATCACAATTTTCCGATTATACTTAACAACAATATTGGTGTCAAAATAATCATATTTTAACACTCTAGCTATTCCAAGTTCCAACTATTTGTTTTAGCAATGGATGCGTGTTTGGCTAAGATCTAACAAAGAAAGTTCAGGTGTCCGCATTTCCTTTATCATATCTTAGTCAAACTACACCCCTGTTTCAATTAAAATTTATATAGATAGATCAATCATTAAAAAAAAAAATTATTTTAATATAAATTTTATTATCTTTATGCTTCCGATCACTAGTTACCGACGGCCATGACTGATTATTAATATAGTTTATGAATTATATTATAATTTAATCTTAATACCATAGCCTAGAATATTAAATAATCAAATTAAGGTTATATTAGTAAATATAAATATAAAGTTAATCTAGATATCATTCATTTTAAAAAACAAACACATTATATATATCTTAAGACTATTGATTATTATGTGACACTAAAATCCATTAAGTGTTAAGTGAAAAAACAAACACAACCTCAGTGTCTATAAACTGGAGTCTGAGGAAATTTATAAAACAATGGAAAAGAAAGAGGAATGGAAAGTAATTGATGTATTGATCCTCTAGAATTGAAATTAATTTATGGCTTACTTGAACTTAATGGGATTGAATATAAAAAAAGAGAATTTGTATTAATTACTGAGAATTCTGTCAAGGAAAAAAATTGATACCATCTAGCTAAAATTATATGTTTTTACAGTCATATGGATCTTAGAGGTAATATTTTAAAGAGTAATGCTAGATCTACAACTCAATCTTACAACTTTCTCTCATAACCTCCGACGTAACAGCTCGTCATTGATCAGTTTGTAAAATGGGTTCCATCTACTGGTATGGGTCTTGTCTATCTATTTGTGGATTAACAAATAACGAACTACCACATCGAGGAAGTTACTTTACTTCCTTTATAAGGCTTGTTATTGGATTATTTTTTACTAACAAAGACGATAAAGAGTAGTCATCCGTTCATAAAATAATCCCTGTGGATGTATTTTTTGTTATTAATTAAAGAATATTTGGCTATTTTTTAATGGTAGCTACGGACTCTTTATAGTGTTATAAATTTGCATTTGCATATAATTTCTTGTCACAAACATATAAACTGTCTAGCTAGAAATGCATGATTCACGTGATAGATAAAAAAATCAGTAAACTTTGGAGCTTGATATAGATGAAACCATAAAATGAAGCTATTCTTTCAGGAGGCTATTATATTAAGAGATATAGGAGAACTTGTGCTATCTCATTCCACACTTCAGTGCTTTGTTCACGACTCCATTTCCTTCTTGATTTTGTCCGTAAAACGGTAAAAGAGCCTCCAGCTACAAATTCTGGTATCTCAAATCTCAAGTCACTCAATCTGCAGTTACAATTGTTCAACAAAATCTCTCGCAGGTGCAATTTTCTCTTTTAGGTTATTTGCAATTTTTCTCTTCTTAAATACGTTGTTCTTTTTTTCTTTCTATTTCTATTTAGTAGTAAAATCAAACACATCCGAGCCTTCTAGTTTAAGAGTATCTCTTACCACTATGAATAATACTACGCAAACTCTTTCATGCAACCTTATGTGTCACCACTCTTTATTTGACATATTATTTAATGAGTCGGTTTTTTATTTACATCATCTATTCATTTTTTGAAACATAAAGTTGTATGAAAGGGTGTTTGTACAAATAGTATTATTCAACTATTATCGCCGTAACAAACTTGCTTAATTATATGATGCTATTAGACTAGTTTAGGATAAGTATTTAGGGTGCACAGTACTAGACTAGACTAATTTTATGGGATTATACTAAAACGAATAACTATAGATTGAATTAGATTTGAGAAGAATCATAATAGGATATTATATTTGATAAAGTATTTCATTAGACAAAACTATCTATATGATTAAACATTTCAAATTTTACCAATAAATTAATTTGAATAAAAATTAACTAAATACTTGAATTTTAATTTAACTATAAAATTATTTATATTTATTATAAAAATGTTAAAAAAATTATATTTATTTTATTAAATTATTATTATGTATTTGTAATATTCAATACTAATTATAATAAAATATTGGAATATATTTAAAACTGCAAACATCATTTGCATGAGGCTCTAAAAAAGAAGATCCGTGATGGGCCACGGGTTTCTTTTTGCGTTCATTGTTTGGAGTAAAAAGAATTCTGTCCCAACTTCAAATAATCCAAAGTTGTTCTAAACATGGGATTAAAGGCACTAATTTATTAAGTTATAATATATGATTCCATCCTCTTCGTAGAAGTTATTCTTTAGGCATTTTACATTATTTATTTAATTTAATTATTGACAAGCAGTCAGTTTTGTCTTTCGCATTTTCTTTAAAGTCAATTCTTAATTAACGTATTGACTAAATCAAACTTCCTGGTTTGGCCTCCAAAGTTCTTAGCTAGGTACACCTTTTTTTTTTTTTTTTTTTTTTTTTTTTTAATAATTATTATTATTCACTGACACCACAAACACACACAAATAAATTTCTCTTGTAGACATCCTAGTTTTTTCTAAAAACGAGACTTTTTGAACTCTTGTTAACAACAATTATCTCTTATTATTGGAAGTATTAAACTGATTAGTTTGTTAACCTACTGTTTAACTACTTTTAGTTTGCTGTTAGTCTTGATTAATAGAATCATTTTAGTTTGTTAGCATAGTTGTTAGTCAGTTATTTAACCTAATCATTTAGTTAACTCTAGTTAGTAGTTAACCATGTGTATCTCTTGTATATAAAAACATTACCATCATATATGCAATGGATTGTAATTTTCCAGATATCTTCTTCTCTTTCTCATTTCCACGAAAGTCAACATGGATCAGAGCTGAGAACCTTCCACATCTTGATCAAATTAGTTCGATTAGAGTATAATTTTTACTTTAATCAAGCTCAAAGAAGCTTAATCTTTTCAGTTCTTGCAAATTTCCTTTTCTCAACCTAGCTCGATTCTTCCGACAGAAATGGTTAATGTGAGTGAAGATTCAGTTGCTCCTTCAATAGACTCCAACTCACCCCTCTACGTTCATCCATCAGACACCCAGGCTCTGTATTGGTCTCTGAACAACTCTCGAAACTGAAAACTTTGGTATTTGAGTCGTACCATGACTGTTTCACTTTGTGCAAAAAATAAGCTAGGTTTCGTGGATGGAACATGCCCAAAGCTCTCGTTCATTCTCGTTAATTCCGCAATGGGAAGATGCAATTCGCTGGTACTTGCTTGGATTTTACTCTGTTTCGAAAGATATCTTTAACGGGATAGTGTATTCACAAGTGCAGCTCAGTTATGGCAAGACCTAAAGGAACAAATAACAAAATCAATGGCACAAGAATTTTTGGTCTTCATCGAGAGATTGTCAATTTGACTCAAGGCACAAACTCAGTAGCATTATTTTAACAAGCTGAATCACTTTGGGACGAACTCGAGTCATTAGTAAGTCTACCTGCTCGCTATGCGTCTCAGCAAAACTATCTGGAACATCTAAATCAGCAAAAGCTACTTCAATTCTTGTGGAATGATTGATTCATACTCAATGGTTCGAAGCTAGATCCTCCTTATGACTCCTCTGCCTAATGTCAACAAGCGTATTCTGTGGTTCATCAGGATGAAAGCCAAATATTTTGGCTGGGATGAATAAAAACTCTGAAGTACACTACTTTGTATGCACACAATAATGGCAAAGGACAAAACCAAGGGCAGAAGTGCAAAGGAAAAAGGCCATATATTGAATGTGACTTTTGTCACTTACCTGGACACAAGCGAGAGAGCTGCTACAAGTTAATTGGTTATCCGGCTGGCTATCAGTTTACAAAAGGAAAAGGTAATTCCAAGACACAAGTCTCTACAAACCAAGCAAATTTGCAAAATTTGGCCACTGATTCTTCGGATAATGGTAATTCCACCCCACTGGTTGGACCAGTTCTGACCACTGAGCAATATAATCGATCTTGCAATTGCTGAATAAAGAAAATATCTCACCACCAGCAGCCAATCTCGCAGGTACCTTCTGTTGCCTTACTTTCTTGTTTTGATAACTAAATGGATAATTGATACAGGAGCAACCGATCATATGACCTTCATTTTTTCAATCCAATCACATACAGCCATAGGACCTTCCACCAAATACCTGTAGGTCTACCAAATGGTACTAAAACTTATGTCAAAAATGTAGGTCATTGACTGGATAGTGGTTTACATTTATCCAATGTCTTACTATCCCTGACTTTCACCACAATTTACTTTCTGTTTCAAAATTAACAACCTCTAATAATTGCTTTGTTACCTTTTACCCTGATTTTGTTTAATTCAGGTCACTCCTGGCAGGTTGAAGGGGATTGGTAAGCATAGTCGGTTTATATTACTTTGATCCACATTTACAAATTTCTTCTTTTATGTCAAACATAGGGCTTATGAATAAAAATGAATGTAATACCTTACCTTTATCAAATGTTGTATCTCCTATCTTGCAATCAATAAAGTGCCTGTTTTTCCTGCACCTGCAACCTTTATGTCAATTTTTTGAATCATGATTTTGCATTGTGGCACCAACGGCTAGGGCATGTGTCTTATCGCACTTTACCACTTATACACCCGAATTGCATAAGTCAAATTCATCAGCTCATCCTCACTGTTCTATTTGTCCATTGGCCAAGCAGACTAGATACCCTTCCCTCATAGTGAATCAAGATTTGCCCATATTTTTGACCTCCTGCACATGGATGTTTGGGGTCCATATAGGACACCTACCCATGAAATGCTAGATACTTCTTACACATAGTTGATGACCATTCTAGGGTCACATGGTTTTTTCTTATGCAATTTAAATCTGACACTTTTTCCACAATCAAACAATTTCTTCAAATAGTTCACACACAATATCATTTACAACCAAAATGCATTAGGTCAGATAATGGCACAGAATTTTTTAACAAAAACCTTGATGATAGTTTGCATACACAAAGGAGTATTCATCAAAGCTCTTGTGCCTACTACCCTCAACAAAATGGCATTGTAGAGAGGAAACATAGACACATTTTAGAGGTTGCTAGGGCCTTAAAAATTCAGTCCCATGTTCCCCATCATTTTTGGGGCTACTGTGTACAGACTGCTGTTTACCTCATTAATAGAATCCCCACTTCTATTCTTAACGGATTGTCACCTTTTGAAAAACCCCCTGAATTGCATCATTTGAAAGTATTTGGATCATTGACTTATGCAACCATCCTCTCTGCCAAAGATAAGCTGTCACCAAGGGCTATTCCTTCAGTTTTCTTAGGCTATTCTCTAACCCAAAAGGCTACCTACTTTACAATTTGTCCACCCATTCTGTGACTGTCACTAGGATGCTGTTTTCTATGAAACATTTTCCCTTTTGCCTTATCCAACCCTTCCCACCTTTTTTTTTTCCCTTGATTCTGACTTTCTTGTTTCAGAATCGATCTCTCTTCTCAGATAATGTTTTACCATCTGTCCAGGTTCCAGACTCTACTGATTCATCTTCCTTATCCTCTCTCCTCACCAAGCTTTAGACTCTTCTCCCTTCCATCTAATATTTCTCCTCCTTTTTAAGGAGATCCAACAGACACACTTGTCCCCCTATTTGGCACACAGACTTTATTTGCCCTACTATCCCTCATTCTCCTTCTTCACCAACCTTATTCAATACCCCATATCCAATTCTGTTTCTTACTCAACTGTCTCACCCTCATATAAAGCCTTTCTCTCCAATCTTTCCCTAGTTGAACCCAACTTCTTTGCTCAAGCATCTAAAGATCCACATTGGATTGCTGCTATGAACAAAGAAATCCAAGCTTTGGAACTTATCACACCTGGTCCTTGTACCCTTACCTCCTAAAAGTTCCCTTTGATGCAATGGTTTTACAAACTGAAATATAAGGCAGATGGTACTCTTGACAGATACAAGGCACTTTTGGTAGCTAAAGGCTACACACAACAAGAGGGTATTGATTATGCAGAAACTTTTTCTCCTGTATAAAGATGGTTACTGTTCGAACATCTTGGCTTTGGCTTCTATGCACAATTGGCCTCTTTATCAACTGGATGTTGATAATGCTTTTTTGCAAGGCGATTTACAGGAAAAATTTATATGCGTCTTCCTCAAGGTTTTTCCAACCAGGGGGGAAGGATCTTGTGTGCAGGTTGCACAAGTCTCTTTATGGCTTGAAACAGGCCTCTAGGGCCTGGAACTACAAACTCACTTCAGCTCTCTTAGATGGGGGTTTCAGCAATCGAAATCAGACTACTCTTTGTTTCTTAAACACCAAGATTCTCACATGGTTCTCTTGTTAGTTTATGTAGATGACATTGTCATCACTGGTACTAGTTTGGAGCTGATCCAGCAGACTAAGACCTTACTACATTCTCACTTCAAACCAAGGACTTGGGGCACTGAAATATTTCTTGGGATTGGAATTTGCCCGATCCTCCAAAGGTATCAATTTATGTCAACGCAAGTATGCCTTGGAGCTCATTTCAGATTCTGGTTTGGCAGCCTCTAAGCCTTCTACCATTCCTATGGAATCCAATTTGAAGCTCACTTCTAAAGACTATAACAACCAATTCTCTACTGGTCCTGACCTCTCCTTCCGGACCCTTCAGTTTATCAGATTAGTTGGAAATTGTTGTATTTGTGCATCACCAGACCTGATATCAGTTTCTCAGTCAACTTGCTGGCCAATTCATGCATCAGCCCAAGCAATCCCATATGACTGCTGCTCTCAAAGTGGTGAAGTATGTGAAATCAGCTCCAGTTTGGGTTTGTTTTTCCCTACCCAACTCTATGCTTTTGTCTACCTACAGTGACTCTGACTGGGGTTCTTGCCTCATGACCAGGAATCAGTTTTTGGTTACTGTATTTTCCTTGTTCTTCCTTGGTTTCCTGGAAATCAAAGCAACGAAACCATTTCTAAGTCCTCCTCTGAAGCTGAGTATAGAGCCATGGCCACTACAGTTTGTGAGATCATTTGGATGGTACAGCTTCTTAAAGAACTTAATTTTTCTGACTTGGTTCATGTTCCCACTTCACTGTGATAATCAAGCAGCCACTTACTTTCTTCCAACCCCATGTTTCATGAGAGGACCAAACACATTGATATTGACTGCCACATTGATATTGATTGCCACATAGTCCGAGAGCAGCTTAAAATGGCCTCATTCGCACTGCCTATATCCCCACCTCTGAGCAGCCAGCAGACATCCTTACCAAAGCTCTTGGGAAACATTCTCACCATCATTTGCTACACAAGTTGGGAGTGCTGGATCTCTACCACCCTCCAACTTGAGGGGGGGTATTGGAAGTATTAAACTGATTAGTTTGTTAACCTGCTGTTTAACTACTTTTAGTTTGCTGTTAGTCTTGATTAATAGAATCAGTTTAGTTTGTTAGCATAGTTGTTAGTCAGTTATTTAACTTAATCATTTAGTTAACTCTAGTTAGTAGTTAACCATGGTTATCTTCTTGTATATAAAGAAACATTACTCATCAATATATGCAGTGGATTGTAATTTTCCAGATATCTTCTTCTCTTTCTCATTTCCACGAAAGTCAACACTTATTAGTAAAAATTAAATTATCACATATAAAATTTTGTTTTTTTAGTAATGAGAGTTCAAGTCTAGATTTTAGTTTCACATCTGAAAATTTTCATATAGATATAATCAGGAGTCTTTTTTTCCTCATTGTATATAGTACATCTCTCTTGCAAACATTTTGGCTTTTTAACATCCAAACTTGAATTCTCACTAGCAAGCAAGAGTTTAATTTGTGTAAGTGAAACAGAGTTAACCTTATGCGAGAATTTAAATTGAATTTTAATTTGTACTCATTTAGAATTATATACATATAATAAACTTGCATTTACAATAAATAAATATAAAGATATGAAAGGTAGAGACTATTTTTTTTTTTTTTTCAATTTTGTTTAGCAAGTATTGCGCTCATAATTTACACACACATTTAGTCTCCGTCAGGAAACCTACGTATAGATGCAAGTTTGTCTTTAGAACTATGCAAAAGTCTACAGTGATGATACAATGAATCATCACAAGTCTAGTATAGTTTATCAGCATTGTTTCGTTTGTAATTTTTTCTTAAAAGATTTTATGTTGCCTACAGTTGTATCGTCGGAAAGAAGAGATGGCTTTGCAATATTCTTTTACAGAACAATATGATCAAACTTTGGGATGAATGGGAAGTTCGAGTTTTAGTTTTATTGAGCCTTTTGGTACAAATCATCCTCATCATATTCGGTTCTAAAAGAAAATATACTAGAAGAATGTGGATCAATCTCCTGTATGGTTAGCATACTTGACAGCAGACATGCTGGCAACAATAGCTCTCGGTTGTCTAGCCTGCAGCCGAAGAGAATCTGCAGCTGATAGTGTTTTAAAGCTCCAAGCATTTTGGGCACCTTTCCTTCTGCAGCACCTTGGTGGCCCCGATACTATCACAGCTTACTCCTTAAATGATAACGAGTTTTGGCTAAGACACTCTCTTCAGTTTGTGTTCCAAGTAATAGTAGCATTTTATGTCTTTACACCATCCTGGAAAAACAAAGATGCCGTCAGATTTATAGCAATTCCAGTGTTTATCGCTGGAATAATTAAGTATGGATAGAGATTATTAGTGCTTTACTCTTCAAGCTCCAAGCAATTTAAAGATTCCTTGCGTTCACCTCGTGATTTTTCTCATTGTTAAGAATCAATCAAACTCAACCTAACCTGTTCCTCTATCAAACTATGCCTAGAATCCGTTTAGCACTTCCCAAATCCTTCATATCAAATTCAGAGTTCAATTTTTTCTTTAACTCTTCTATCCTAGGTTTAGACTTGCAAATTAAAAGCATGTTATCAACATACAGCAGCAAATATAAAGGCATCTCATCATATAAAGCATAATAGAAACAATTGTCATATTTGCTTCTATTGAAGCCAATGCTAAGAATAAAAGCATCAAAACGTTTATACCACTGCCTAGGGGATTGCTTCAGTCCATATAAGGATTTGTGAAGTAAGCATACATGGTTGGGCAGGTTTTTATCTACAAAACCTATGGGCTGTCTCATGTAAATCCTTTCTTCTAAGTTTCCATGCAAAAAAGCAGTCTTAACGTCCAGTTGTTCTAATTCCAAGTCCTCATGAGCAACTATGGCTAGCATAATCCTAATGGTCTTATATTTAACAACAGGGGAGAATATCTCATTAAAGTCNCATGTTCAGTGCAGAAGGAGTCAAATTCCTGGTTACAGAACTCTAAACCATTGTCTGTTCTAAGGGTTTTAATTCTTCTGTCAGTTTGGTTCTCTACAAGAACCTTCCAACTTTTAAACCTACCCAAAGCTTCATCCTTAGTCCTAAGTAAGAAAACCCACACCTTCCTACTGTAATCATCTACTATGGATAGAAAATAACTACTACCCCCATGTGATTTGACCTTTTCAGGTCCCCACAAATCAGCATGCAAGTATTCTAAGCAGTTGGCAGCTAGGTGAGTCCCCTTTTGGAAACTCAACCTGTGTTGCTTGCCCATAATGCAGGTCTCACAGAAATCAAGAGGTTTAATAGGGTCCTTACCAAACAGGCCTTGCTTATGGAGGATGTCCAGCCCTTTTTGGCTCATATGGCCTAATCTTAAGTGCCATTTTTCAATAACATTCAAGTTAGTAGAAACCAAAGCAGAATTTAAACAATCAGCATAATAGGATCCAGGCAGAATATACAAGCCATTTCTTTTTATCCCTTCAAGCAACAGTTATTTTTATAAACATATAGGTAACCATTTTTAGCTTCATAACTACAACCAGATTCATCTAAGACACCTAATGAAATTAAGTTTCTTTTTAATTCTAGAATGTACCAATCTTTAGTCAACTTGACAGTTTTACCACTGTTTAGTTTTAATGTGATGCTGCCTATCCCTTCAACCCTACAGGCATTATTATTCTCCATGTAGACAGTTTCTAACCTATTCTCCTCATAGTCCTGAAACCAATCTTTATTGGGACTCATATGAAAAGAGCACCCAGAGTCCATTACCCAATCATTTATCTTTTCTGTTTTCGAAACAGTTAAAACTTTAGATTCTTCTAAACTGGACTTAGAGGTTGCTAGATTACTTTCTGTATTCCCTTGTTTCTGTTTCTTAAGCCATGCATAACAGTTCTTTTTCAAATGGCCAGCCTTGTTACAGAAGAAACACTTCCGGGTTTCTCCTTTGGCCTTACGGTTTTGTTTTCCCTTTTTCTTATTCCTAGGCCCACATCAGTCTGGACAAAATTACTAATCTGATTAAAATACAAAAAGATTACAACCAGTTCTTCTCTGCACTTTAATCTCTAATTCCCTAGCTTTTAATCTTGAAACTATTAAATCTATGCTTGGGACATTACTAGTATATTGGAGGGCATTTTTTACAACCTGGTAATCTTCAGTTAAAGAATTCAAAAGAATCGTAGCTAAACTAGAGTCTCCAAGTTCTTGATCTGTATCCTTCAACACTTGGGTCAGTTTCAAGAACTCATCAATATTCTCATCAATAGTCCTAGAGCTATCCATTTTATATGCAAATAAAACACCTTTCAAGTAAGCTAGATTAGGAGCAGATTGTAATGCATAAAGAGATTCGAGTTTACCCCATATCGCTGTTGGAGTTTCAAAACCGTTTACCTTTCGTGGGACCGTATCGGAGAGGTTCATGATTATCAGATTGTATGCCTCCTCCTCTAGCTCTGCCTTCTTTTTCAGTTTCTCCTTTGACCATTTGGTCACGTCCTTTTCCAGTGCGATGGCTACCTTGTTATGAGATAACAACGCCTTCATTTTCTTTTTCTAACTATTGAAATCAATTTTCCCATCGAATTGGGTGATTTCGACTCTTGTAGTAGTCATAGTGACGGATTACTGTTTGGATCTAGGATTGACACAGAAACCCTAATCGTGGTTAAGGTTGAATTCAAACTAATTTCACGAAATTGATCGGATATTCTAAGGTTTTCTAAGCCCCAAGCCACTAATTTGACTGATTAAACCAAAACCCCCAATTTGTATAAACCCTAGGTTTCAAGAATCACTCAAATCAGACCGAATAAACCCTAATCTCGCTCTAATACCACTGTTGCACGTGAAACATAAATCAAACCTATTAATCAACACTCACAAATAGAATCACAAGACTTAAACTACCAAGACCACAATCAAGAACACAAGATTTTTACCGTGGTTCGCTTATTCCAATGGAATAAACTACGTCCACGTTGAGCTCCAAGCAAATTGGGACTCACTGCACTATAAGGATCAAAGTATTACAAGTACAACTCAATCACAACCCAAATCGCTCAACTCTTACACTTATACAACAATCACTCGAACCTCCCTGTAATCACAATAAGCTAACCCAAAAACTGAAAGCCTATACCAGAAACACCACTCTGTAATTTCTGCTAACAAGATTCACAAGAACCTAAGCCTGATTACAATGTTCAAGAGAGTAGAAAATAAGAAGACTAAAACTGATGTAAAACGCGAGAGAGAAGGAGAACAAGTTGTTGTGCGCATTCTCAGATCTGGCTACCTTTTATACTTTGACTTAATGAGCTAATAATGTTCGTCAGATCTGAATGGAATCAATGGCTGAGGATTGTCACTTGAGCTAATACCAAAACGACATCGTTTCACTTCAGGCGCAAGACGACACCGTTAAAGATTCACTCAACATTATCGTCAATCGAAGGTAAGAATCCCAAGAAACAATAGGATCAACAGTATGATGTAGCGCAAACTGTCCTGATTTCCAATTAATCGCGCTTGATACATATTGCACAATGTAGAGAGCAGGAACATTCGCTCCCTCTTCATAATATATTGAATCTCCTAATTTGGAGAATGATTCAATTCCTACATGAGCAGAAAGATTAAAATCTATCAACTATCCAGTTCATTAAAAAGGCTAATTATAACACAATAGAAAGCAATGAATTCTACACCTGTTCCATAACAGCACCAGAAAGTGTCAAATTTTGTTCCCCAACCATAATGACTATTGGCCTTGGAAGTTCCAGTGCCTAGGGGAAGTGTACAAATCATAATTCCAGGATCCGTTTCGCGTTGGATGCTAAACACACCATTTGTCAGTGCACGCTCATAATAATCTGCATATGCCACTGATTTTGTCCATTTAAGCAGATAGCGAGACACCTACAGAAAAAAATTCTCATATGAAATTGTAAGATAAATGATCTAGGTATATATTCTGCTCTAAGCACACACAGTGAATGATTGATTGATTAATGGAATACCGTGAGCATGTTATAAGTTGTACATGACTCTTCGTTCTCTGGACTTAGAGTGGTTGCTAGCCGCATTGGATCTTGCCTACTCAGAAAAATAAAGGACAGATATAATTGATAGAAACTCAGAAAAAGTACCTGAAAATTTAGGTGGCAATTGATGTTTAAATAGAAATTTAAACTCAAAATGCCTTTTTTTCTTCTTTTTAGTACCAAAATTCCATGGCTGATGTTCCTCCTGTTGCATAACTGTGAGAAGAATTAACAATGTCCAAGAAGAAAGTCCCTATTGTCTGGCAACACAAATATTAGAAGAAGTTAATTTTTTTTCCAGAACTTTTAATTTAAACTAAAATGATTATATATACATATCACCTAAGAAGTTGAAAATTACCTTGGAAACAGCATCACCAGTGATTTCATATCGCCTTTGCGTTCCAACAACAAGAGCAATATGTGTATTGGCATGGAAACCAGATAGGAAATCATCCTACCAGCATAAGAAATTGGATTACATAAAGAGAAAAGAACAAATTGAAGTACTTGTAAGCTCTTAATTTCCTGCCTACATTAGTTGATTATTATCGAACCAGTCGTCACGGTCACAAAATTAAACATAAATACCGTAGTTAGCGGTAAGCAGGGTCGAATCCATAGAGAACAAGAGTAATGACCTAATGTATATTTGAGTTAACGAAAGAGAAATTGGCAAAATGATTGATTAAAACTAAGAAAACTAATTACTTGCAGGAAATTAAAAGCATTAAATAAATTGCTAACTAAAACACAATATTAAAAGAGTTGTTGCTACGGGTTCGGTTTGACTCAAGACCAACTCTCACAATTCCTCTCCTCGCTCTTCAATTTCCTAAACCTACAAGGCTAGGCAAATCAATAAAATGGCTTCCGGCAATCTAGGTATAATCTATCCTGTCTCCCTGTTGTCTTAGTTACAGATCGATTGGTTAAAGACTACCATCAACTAACCGAAAAACGCTAAACCCTTAAACACCACTATTTGGTACAACGTTAACAAGTACAACCTATCAACCTGTATCATCCATTCAACTAATTACACAACAAATGCATTCCTAGTAGAAATGATATTAAACGCTACTACAACTTGATTGCAATCAATACCGAAGCAATTTAAAGTCATAATCAACATTTAATAATCTCAAACCAACATTCAATTATGTGAAAAGTTATGTATTAATAAACGTTCTCAATGGACATTATCAATTCAACACGTCGAGCATCAGAATAATATTAAAGCATCGCAAACAAAATGAAACGAAAGCAAATATAATCTGAATACAAGAAACTTAACCAATGTCCAACATTCGGGCTCATCCAACTAGTCAAGAGCTGATGAGGAGATCAATAGAGTCAATCTCGATCTCGCCTACACTGTAACAGACAACCGAGAACTCAGCCGCTCATGGTGGTGATGACGGAGGTTGAAACGGTGGAAACGGAGCTGATCATGGCGGAGAGGAGGTAACTGAGAGCTATATGATGTGAAGAAGGGGTGAAAATGACCAACGGACAGCCCGGAATACGAACAGCCGCACTCGCCGGAAAACGTTAATTTTCCGGCGGGTCTTCCGAAAAACAGTGGCGGAAATGGGATCCGAAGGTACCGATGGAAAGCTCTGGTTATGGGGAGTTCAGATCAGGTCCTGGGGAGGTGAGAAGTCGCCAGAAATGAGCAAGATTTGGGCTGGAAGATGAAGAGGCGTGGCGGCAAAGTAGCGGATTCCAGCGGTTTTCGCGATGGCTGAAGCTAGGGAAGTGTAGATCCGGCCGTGGGGAAGGGAGATCCAGTCTTGGGGAGCCGAAACGTCACTGGGAAACGGTGAAATCTGGCCGAGAATGCGAAGCGTCGCAGTGGAAAGATGAAGCGTCGCGGTGGAATGCGTGTTTCACGATGGTGATGACAGGATGATGGTGACCGGAGCAAGGGGAAGCCGAAAGGTCACCGAAAAAGGAGATGAGGGGTCGCCGTAGCTTGATCGGAGAAGGTGAAGAGTTTTGGTGGGCGGCAGCCACCCAATCTGCGACTTGCACTGTAGTTTTATACAAATTTGGCAAATTTTAATTTGTCCCTGCATGATTGAAACCTGACAAAATCAGCCCCTTAAAACATAACATTTTACCCCCTGAACAGCATAAATGAGACAAAATCACCCTTAATCCATAAATCACAACCTAATATCAACTCACACAATTTCCAAATTTATCCCAAATATGCTAAATTAGTAAGAAAAACTCAAAATATGCTTTTTATACATAAATTCATAATTTCTCTTAATTGTCTCAATATAACTTCAATTCAATTACATATGGGATCTTTTTATCAACGAAATAGAGTCACTTTCATGACTCTAACAATTATCAAGTTACCTGCATTGCAAGCGGTCCTAAAAAGCATGGTTTGTCAAAGGGTCGAGCCAATATGAAATGCTTTTTGTCCCTCTTGAGTTCAGTAACATAACAGCCGAGCATCAGAATTGATCAGTAACATAACAGCCGAGCATCAGAATTGATCATTCAACTATATGTATAAACCTCTGCTGAGAGGGCGCAAGAGGTTGATTTTGCATCATTTAATGAAGTTACTTACCGTTATGTTGTACAACCTGTAAAGTACATCGTTCATGCCACCACTTTCTTCATTAAGCGTTTGATAATGCCTTTCCAAACTATATTTTCTTATAGCATTCTGAACACGGTTAGTAAAATACTCCGCCATCCATATTGTCATGTTTAAGGCTGGAGTATTATGAGCATATGTATATTGATCCAACAAGCCGGTCATAATCTGTCAGATTGATCAAGTTTAAAGCAGAATTTTGTCAAATTTTACACAAACAAAATAAATAATTAATTGCTTCTAGTGAAAGAAAGAGAAGTTGTGGCGTTTACCTTGTGCATGGTGTAGTATGGAGCCCAGACTTTAAATTCTAAATTTTCAAGGCGATCAAATTGGTCAGATGGGAAAGCAGAAAGATAACCGGAACCAATTTTTTTCTGACAGTCGGATAGAGCAGACATCAGCGCCGACATTTTTTCTTTGAGAGTTTCATTGTGAGTGCTTGCCCACATTAGTGCTGAAGCACTCAAGTAATGTCCTTCAAATTAATTTTTGAAGAAAGAAAGTCATTTGAAACCATATTGTCAACTAAAATTCGGATAACTAGCTACATTACAATTGAAGCTTAATCAATTTAGAAAAAAAAACACACACAAATCAGATTTTCAGGATGATATGAATGACATTATTAGTCACGTACCTACAAAATGACCTCTGAGATCATTGGTACTATTCTCCCAGCCTCCATATGGAATCCCTGGAGTTGGCAAATCAGCAGTTTTCCTGAAGCTCCAAACCAATCTATCAACCTCCAGCATCAACAAATACTCCAAATTCGTTTCTTGTGCCCTCCAATGCAATGAATTCGGACCCAACCTCACATCATGCAAGGACACTTCCTGGAGAAATCCTGCAGGCAACTTAAACTCAACAGGATTTTTCATCTTCTTGTACATCGATTCCCAGCTACCATCATTTGCTCCAACCGAGGCATTCGTTGGATTCAACTGGTACTGAGATAACATCTCCTGTTTCCAGGTTTCATTTGTTACCAGGCTATCTCTTAGAGCCTGTGAATCAAATCCAGGAAGTATTTTGTTTGTACACTCCTTACCAAAAGCAAAACCCCAGAAGAGAAACACAGGCAATATTATGTGAATGATAAGAACACCTTTCATTTTTTATGTTTGTTTGTTTGATAATTCAAGGATAAAATTCTCAAATATCTATATAATATTTATAGAGAGGAAGTGTTGAGAGACAATGCAGAGGCTGTTAAGATAAGTAAAGAAAATAACCTTCTTGCTGTTAGTCAGTTTCAGAGTACGACTCAAATAATTAAATTGATATGGTCACCCATTTTCTAGTCGGCAAAATTATAGTAAAACATGGACGTTAGTTGGAAATGATAATATTGGCATGGTCATCCTTACAAGAATAGAAAGAGACATATTTTTTCTGTTGTAAGGATGCTGTTAACTCTTAACTGCAACTAAATGAAGAGTGAGAAGGATAAGGTATATCATTAGTAGTTAATAAAAACCCTCTGCCGTTAGTAGTGGTCGTTAGTTTTCACAGTAAGAATTTGAATGACTTTAATGCCCTCACCCTCCCATGCCTAATACCCCACTTCTTACCGTTGTTCCCCTAAAACACGCAACACTCCCCCACAACATCTCAACCATCGCAACCAGCAAGCCGCCCAACGCTACCATAATTCACACCAAAAGGAAAAAAGAAACCTTTCAGCATTTCATCGAATATCTTCCGTGCTTTTTTAAACTCTCCTCTTCCAACTCTGCACCTCCCCGTGATGTGGTGTTGTTGAGGAGACTGGGGGAAACATGGTGGAGAAAGGGGTGCGCATGGCTGTGGATCGCTAGGTGGGTACAAGCAGTTGTGCGCACAACCGAGTAAGTACTAAGTGGTTGTTGGTAGGGCTGCGATTTAACGTTTTGTTATTATTTTCTTAAATTGTAATTTTATTGTTATTAATAACTTTAAAATTTATTACGAAATTACTCTTTTAACCCCGCTCACAAAAACTAACAGAAAAACATAAACGTTCACTTAACGGTAATGATATGTAAAATTTTATAAATTAAAATTCTTAACTAAATGTCATGTAATAATAAAGATAAGATAAATTACAACATATCATTACAATTGCAACGTATAAATAGCAACATTAACTAGCACTAGGATTCTGTTTCCTAATTTCTTGTTAAATTAATTCGTAATTTTGAAATAAACAGTATAAGATTCATCTCTGAAGCTGAGTACTGGTGCCAGAAGAAAATCCCTCTTTGCTCCTTTGTCACAAAGCTGATAGGATGATACTCACTCATGCCTTTTTCCATTACAAAACCAGCTCCTTGGTTAAATCCAGGCTCCCCTTTATTGCAGCTGATCTTCAGGACAGCACCTGCCTTCAGGTTCGCACCACTGTAAATGAAACCAGGGGCGGACCCCTACCCTCAAATTAAAAAAGAAAAATATAATTATTTAATTTTTTTTTTTTAATAATGTTACATTTACAAAGATGTATATATAAAGTAATGTGGCAAAAAATGAATGGAATGGTAAATTTTATTATTCCATTTATTTTTTGCTACCTCACTTTGTATAAAAATATTTATAATATTTATTTGTAAGTATAGTATTAGTCACCTCACTTTGTATAAAAATATTTATAATATTTCTTTGTAAGTATAGTATTATTGATACTTGTTTGTCAAACTTTCAAGACATTGGCCCACTCTATAAATTTTGGGTCTCATTTTTTAAGCCAATATGAAAAATGATGAACTATATATATTTTTTTATTTTTATATATAGTTTAAATGCTTATTCTTTTTTTAAATTCTAGAGCTAGTTATTAGATTCGATATAAAATTCATTCTATTGATAGATTTATGACTTTGATTGTAAAGAATATTAACTAAGAAAACCAAAATAAACTATAATAATAATAATATTAATAAAATCCAATGGAAGGTACACCAATAAAACAATGGAAAAAAAAATAAAAAATATTAATTCTTCTTTTTTTTTTTTTTTTTTTTTGCCACCAAACATGTTATATATATAATTACATATACCATAAAAATTTCTATGCAATGTTTTCGCAATTACTAGTATTTTTTATATTAAAGCAATTTTGTTTAATATATACTATATATAAAAGACCCTTATCATACAATCTAATTTTTTTTCTTTATGCACATCTCATTTAAAAGCTTAGCCAAGAGATTAATTTCTAAATCCCTTGAAAAGAAAAAAAAATTAAGTCTTAAATAATTTATTAATATCAATATCAATGTTATAATTTGTTAGAGGATGTGTGGATCTTTAATCTAGATGGTTGATATTGATTTTAACGGCTGGACTTGAAGTTATACAGCTTGAAGTTTGATTGCTTCTCTAGTGATTTTAATCCATCTCTTTGTAAACATTTATGTATTTTACTTGTGTTAGAGTTATAATTGAGTTCTAAATTTGTGTGAAATATATTTTGGTTTATTGTGATTACTGTAAACTCTTTTGATTATATTGGATTTAAGTTGATCATTAGATTCTCCTGAGTTTTTGCTCTCTTGAAATTGAAGAGGTTTTTCCACTAGAAAGTTTTTGTTTCCTTGTGAATTGGATGTTATTTTCAATATTTGTTCAAGATTTTTCTTTTCATAAATTTATTCAAGCAGGAAAGTATTATATTATTGCATTATTTTCTTTTAGCTTCTTGATATTGTATTATTTCTTTTGCTCAAGGTTTAGTGGTTTTTTTTTTTTAAGTTTTCACTAGTTGGTTGGCAAACAATGACGGAGCTGTAGGCATGGGCGAATCCAGCCCCTTTGAGGTAGATGATTTGAGACTCATGAAATCAGTAGAATTCTTTAATGATGTGAGATCAACCTCAAGTGAGCATGATGGTAAAGTATGATATTCTGAGGTGACAGGCAGATGAGGGTCTAAAGTGTTTGAGTTTGTAGACTGATGTGTGGAAGTGTTTGAGTTTGTAATTGAATTGTGGAGGTGTTTGAGTCTATAGATTGAGGTGTGGAAGTGTTTGGTGATGATGGATTGGTTAAAGGTCTAGGTTGAGATGTGGAATTATAAGGTAATGTAAGATCAATCTCGAGATTATAGGCTGGTAATGAGTGGAAGCTGTAATAACAGGAAGGGAATCAACTGAAGTGTTTAGGTGTGTAGACTGATTTTTGGAAATGTTTGGTGATGATGTATTAACTAAATGGGCAAATTGAAATGTGGAAGTGTATGGTAGGGTAAGATTAACTTCAAGATTACAGGTTGGTAATGATTGGGATGTTGAAATGACAAGAAGGGAGTTAATTGAAGTATTTAAGTATGCAGGTTGGTGTGAGTGTGTGTCTAAAGGTTCTAACTGAGTTGAACTAAGTAGGTAAGGGAGTGTGATGTGCAGTATGTGATTTTGTCAAATAAGCACCAACTGATGCTGTTAAAGAATCAGACTTACCTGAAGAATTAGTTGCGATAGAGGGATCTTTAGAAGGCCTTTGTGGAGACTCAGGAGAAGGTACAGGTTTGAATAGAAAATGTAAAGATGAACTAGATGTAGACTAAGTATGGGATGACTCAAAATTAGATTGAGGAGCAACTTGAGGGTGAAAGGTGTTAAGAGAAAAAGCAAACTCTAGTTCATTGAATTTAACACTAGGTGAAATGACTAGTTTACTGTTAGGTTGTAAACATTTGTAGCCTTTATGAACTAAGCTATACCCAACAAAGACACATTTGGTACTATGAAAACTGAACTTATGGCAATTAAAAACTCTAAGGTAAGGGAAACAAGAGCATCCAAAGGCCCTTAAGCTTTTATAGATAGGAGATACTTTAAACAACATTTGATAAGGTGAGACATTGTTCAAAATAGAGGCAAGCATTATGTTAATTAAATAAACAGTAGTTTCAATTGACAGCCACCAAAACTGAAGAGGCATTAAAGCATGAGGAAGCAAGGTTAGTCTTGTCTCCACTATGTGCCTATACTTTCTTTCGCTTCTACCATTTTGTTGATGGATATGTGAGCGTGAATGTCTAAACTGAATGCCTAAGTTTGTGAGGTATGTATGAAGTGCTATGAATTCCCCTCCTTGATCAGATTGTAAACATTTTAATTTGTAAACAAATTGCCTCTCAACAAGGTGATGAAATTTAATAAAGATGGACTTGACTTCAGCTTCAGTTCTAAGTGGAAACAGCCAAGTGTATCTGCTGTAGTCATCAAGAAATTGTCTGCAATACCTAAAACCTTCAGAAGAAGGTAAAGGGGGAAGACCCTATATGTCACTATGAACTAATTCTAATGGAGCAGTGGCATGAGAAGAGGAAGAAGGGAAATTGACATTGTGAAGTTTGCCAAGTTGGCATGCATCACAGGATAAAGAAGAAGTTTGTGTGTGTGTGACAGATTTTGAGTTAGGTAAGTGGGATAAGGTTTTATATAAGATGATAGAATGGAGATGCCCTAGTCTTCTGTTCTAGGTTATATAATCTTGAGCATTTTTATTAACAGTGAAACATGAAGTTTTAGTACTAGGAAGAGCTAAGGCAGTTTGCACATTAGTTCTACCATTAAGATTATCATTTTTAGGCACATCAAGAAGGTTAGACAAATAGTAGCAGGATGCACATCATAATTTTTAGACACAGCAGAGGTAATATATACATCAATAAAATCATCATTTGTAGGCACATTAATATTTTCTTTATTCATTACAACATTGCATTTTATAGGATTGCAAGTATTTGAAACAGAGGATAGAACATTCGAATCAAGCTTACAATGCTCTTGAGTGAGTTTTGGACTGAAAGCAATAGTGGTATCTAGGACATTCTGATTACAAGTATTATTAGAACAATGAGAAGACAAGCCATTTTTTACTACATTATTACAATGTGAAACAAAATTATTTAGGCTAAAATTTTGACTGTGAGGGCTGTGCAGAACAAACAGGTTTGGTGTAGGGAATATTCAGCTGGTATAGGCCTTCTTTAAGATCCTCTTGCAGGAACATTTCCCTGGTTATTTGATCATTAACAATGCAACAGTCAGCATTAAATTCTACAGTCACATTATTGTCTTTTGTAAACTTTGAAATGCTAAGTAAGTTTTTGGTAATTTTAGGTACATATAATAAGTTTTTGAGATGTAAGCATTTAGAATGAAAATGGTTGGGTAATAGAGTGTTACCAGTATAGGAGGTGTCAAGGTGTTCACCATTGCCCACTTGAAGTTGATTCTGACCCTTGCTGACTTGTAGATGACTCAAATCTGAAGTTACATGATTAGTAGCTCCAGAATCCATGTACCGTATGGGGTTAGTAGGGGTGAAATGTGTAGCAGTGGCTGATTGTGAACTTTGCAGGTTTGGACCATAGTTTGCAGTAGGGGCATAGTTAGTAGTGTTTGTAGCACCATAATTTGCAGTAGGGGCATAATTTGCATTGTTTGATGCTGTTAGAAATGCTTGATTGGTGCTTGTTGGTTGTTGGCTTGGCATACCAAAAACACTAGCAAAAAACAGCAGCATTTTCAGAACCAGGAGATATAGGAGTGCTGCCTAAACATGGAGATACATTTGTGTAGCCAGTAACTCCAAAAGAAGGGCCAAACTGATGGTTGCTTGGAGTCAGGACCAGGAGCAAACTGATGAGTATTGGAATTATGAAACTATTGAGAGTGTGAACAAGGAAAATGAGGACCAGGAGAACCAATGAATTGTGAGGAACCATACTGCAAAGCTCCATTATAACTAGCATTAAACCTCTGATAACATTGCATAGCTAAATGTCATGTCTTGTTATACACTTGATAAATGAGTTTGTTCCTATTAGAGTCGCGACCTCTGCCTCTTCCATATGACACATAACCAGGAGGAGGTCTAGGACTAAACATCTTATTACCAAACTGTTGAAGAGCTTGGTTGTGTGAACCAATTGAATAGGTGTCAAAAGGTGTTGTATAAAACTGATGATAGTGTGGATTACCAAGGGAGTTGAGAGAAGGAACATTACTAGTGAACACGGGTGAGGTTAAGGGCCTATCAATTGTTTGGTTTTGTGGGAAGTTTGAATTGTTTCCTATACTCCCAGACACATTTGTGACAGCTAGATAGCAGAGCTATTATATAGTTCAATGGAGCTAAACTTCTGCAATCTGATTTCATACTTCTAAAGCAGAAACTGTGCTTCTTGAAGTGTGACAGAATCAATTTTTGACTCCAGCCTAGAAGTAAGGGTTACTACTATAGGGTCATATTCTGGTCCTAAACCATCAAGGACATATTGCAGTAAATCCTCATCTGAGATGACTAAGCCACTAGCTAATAGACTCTCACTTATCTGTTTCATTTTCTTAATGTAATCTCCAATGATTAGATTACATTTTTGTGTTGTTTGCAATAAATTCTTAAGGTGTAGAGCACGAGCTTTGGAATCATTGATAAATTCATTCTCTAAAACCCTCCAAATCTCAGTTGAGTATCTACATTTTGACACATCCCCAAACATGCTTTCTGATATAAAAGCCAGTAGCCAACTAACCAAAAATTTATTTGTACATTTCCACATAACATAATCTGGGTTGATTTTATCATATTTAACCCTAACATCTTTTTTTAGTTCACTTAGGTCATCATCAATTGACAATTCTGCAAGAATTAAAGGTGGAGGGCAAGGAATTTTACCAAGTAAATGATGTTTAAGCTCATGGGAGCCGACAGCAAACAAGACTTCCGAGCTTCAAAATTGATAGTTGTCTCGCGTGAGTTTAGGGTTAATTACTTGCAAACTGGATGCAAGTGCAAAGGTTGAACGATTGAGTGATTCTCTAAGTATTTCCTTAATGCAATTAGGCAAGATTGAGGAGGATGGACCAGGTGGTTTGGCCATTTGACGTTTGTCAAGGCTTTGATACCATGTAAAGATCAGAGAGAAAAGTCAAGAATTCTAGAAAATTGATTCTTGTATATGGATTAATTGATAAGTGAGTGTTTACAAAGCTCATTTATATAGTAGAGCTTCAAGAGAGAAAAGTAAGAGAGTGAGCTAAACTGAGTAAGTAGCTCAAGTAGCTTAACTGCACTATTTGATAGTTATACTAAAACGACATCGTTTCAGTAATGTTAAAAATAAGCTCACACCTTTTGATGGTTAGACAGATTAGTCATTTTAACTAACTTATACTTACAAACATAACTCTCTTATATTTAAAAAAAAAAAAAAAATTATACAATACAATTAACACACTAAACATAATATAGTATAAAAACATACACTATAACATTCTACCAAACATTATATAATTCTTTATAATATTATATTATACAATATAATATTATACGAATGCAATTTAGAAAATATATTACAATATTGTGTACCAAACATGTCCAGAATTATACACCTGAACTCAAAGTGTGTATTGTCAGTCAATTTTGGTATAAAAGTTCTAAACGTGAACAAGAGTTGTTTAGTTTAAAGGGAAGTGTCAGTCATCAAATGAAGAATATAGGGTCTCTTTGTAATTTGTCCCCTGTTTCTCCTACACGATGTCGTTTTACTCTTATGATTATTGTTGTAAAACAGTCATCAGCTTCAACTTGTTACAAGTATAAAAAGTGAGATGTTGCCTCTATAATTACTTACAAAAAGAAAACACTCATTAATTGAATATTCTTCGAATTTTCTCCAGAACTTTCCTCTCTTCTTTTGAAGCTTCAGATTGATCAGAGCCAAAGACTGAAGTCAATGGTGAGAATTCCTGGCAATAATCTCTCCAACAAAAATGCCGAGAAGATGCTTAACAACTTAGCTACTGTTACTCTTCGATTTTCAGCTCTAGTCTTCAAGTCATCACTCGAAAACTAACTAGAGACAATTATCGAGATAATTGTCAATTTTGGAGGTCTCAAGTTCTCTCCATAGTAGGTGCTCACGACCTTGAAGAACACCTAACAGGATTAATTACATGTCTTGAACCTCTTATTGTTTCAGATGATGAATTGAAAGAGTTAAGCTCAAATGAAATTAAAGAAACCCTAGGAAAACAAAAGATTAATTCAGAATATATAGCTTGGAAAAAGACAAATAAATTTCTTGTCACATGGCTCTTAGCATCAATCTCTGAATGCATGTTCAATCAAGTATCGAAATGCAAGTTCGCTACTGATATCTGGTTTGATCTTGTTTTTGGCTAACTCTAAGGCTAGAGCTCTACATTTGAAAAATCTGCTGCAAAATACACAAAAAGGCAATATGAATGTTAGTGAATATGTTAAGAAAATGAAAGGGATTGTTAAGAGCTTATCATCTAGCGGTCAAGTTGTCTTAGACGAAGACTTGTTACAGTATGTATTAGATGGATTAGGACCAGAGTTTGATGCAGTGGTTGTCAACCTGACATCCAGAATTGAATCCAAGTTTGATTTAATCACTTTACAAGAAGCTCAATTCCTGCTGCAGGAGTATGAACTGAGACTTGAGAAATTTAATTCTCTTGATTTTCCAAATTGCTCAATCAATATGTCTACACTCAGTCCCAACATGAACAAATCTCATATTTCTAACTCTGTACCAATATCCATAATTTCTACTGAAGGTTCCTCTAGAAGTCTTGGATCTGAAAATTTTGGTCAATAAACCATATGATCCCATTACAGAATGCTCTGCCTGTACCTTCCCAGAATTATCCCTTGACTACTAAAGGATTACCAATGAATCAAAACACTCCTCATTACTTGTCTGAAGCTATGAGTCAGGTTGGTTAGTACAATGTTTCTTCCTATAGACCATTTGGCTATGTTGGAAATGGCAGAGGAAGGGGCAGAAACAATGGCATAGGTGGACCGATCTGTCAAGTATGTGGCAAAATGGGCTACACAGCCATTCAATGCTATCATCGTTACAACTCCAACTATAATGGCTCTGCACCTCAGTTCAATAGCTCCAGTTATACTGGTGGTGCTTTAGGACCTTTAGCCCATTTTAGTTCTGGTGGTGCTCTAGCTCTTTTAGTCCATTTTAATTCACCATCACCATAGCAATTTACTGGTTTCCCTCAAGACTTAGGTGTTAATCCTAGTAGTATTGGTGCTAATTCATCTAGTAATACTTTTGGCACCAGGAATAGCTTTTGTGGTCCTTAAGCACAACAACATGGGAGCCATAATTCATAGTCTCTACAATATCAATTCATTGATCACAAAAGAAATCTTCCTACTCAACTCAACAGCCAGGCTTGAAGGTTCCCAATCCACAAATGCAACCCTTAAATCAAGCCTATTTTGATGCTCATTCACCTACACCCTTTCCTAACATGAACTCTTTTCATCCTACCACCATCAGCTCCAACACAGCTCTTGATCCAGTACGGTATATGGATTCCAATACAACTGATCATGTTGCATCAGATCCAAATCAGCTAACAACTAGCTGACGTTATGATGGTAATGATCAGCTACAAGTAGGCAATAGTGAGTCTCTAAACATCTCCCATATTGGCTTTGCTTTACTCCCCGGTTCTTTGAAATCTAAGTGTTTACTTAAAGAAAGTGCTTTGTGTACCTAGGATTACAAAAAATTTGCTTAGTGTTTCAAAACTTACCAAAGATAATAATGTAGTTGTTGAATTTGATTCTGATTATTGTACTATCAAAGACAAAGCTTCTAGAACAGTTCTGCTGTAGGGAGGACTTAAGGTTGGTCTGTATCAATTGCAAATACCCTCTAGCCTGCCATCGCACACTTCTCCTCCCTTGCCACCATTTGTTGTTGCTTCTAGTAGTCAGTCTGACTCAATTCCTTAGTCATATGTTACTACAATTGCTAATCAGTCTTTAGGATCTATTTTACAAGAAGTAAACAAGTTTAGTTCTGTCAATAAAGGTTGTATCATGACTAATATACAGTCCTCTGATAACAGTTGTAAGTCAGGTGCAACTACCTCAAATATGTGCAAAACATCTCTCTCATGTAATATGCTTTCTCTAAATAAAACAATATCACCGTTACCTTCCTTGTTGTCTTTACCTTGTGATGAATTACATGCAAACACCAATAATGCTTGTCAGTTTAACAGTGCCAATCAACCTTCGTTAAATAATAAATCATGTGTTTTTCAAGTTAGTAATAACAAAGAGAATCAACTATCTCTTTGGCACAATAGACTAGGACATCCACATGCTAAAACACTACATAAAATTATATCTCATATACAACAAATTTCTGCTAGTAGCATGTCTGAATTACCTTTTTGTAATGCATGCATGATAGGTAAACTTCACAAAAATAACTTCCAGATGTCTCATTCTAGAGCAACACACCTATTTGACATTGTTCATAGTGATGTTTGGGGACCATCTCTAGTTGTTTCCTTAAAGGATATAGGTATTATATTCATTTCATCGATGACTATAGTCACTTCACTCGGTTATTCCCTTTAAGAACAAAAGCTGAAGTTCAATCTGTGTTCATTAAATTCCATCACTTGGTTGAAAGGCAATCTAATTGCAAGCTCAAATACTTGCAATTAGACCAAGGAGGAGAATATAAAGGCTTAATCTCTTACCTCACTACTGCTGGTATACAATTTTGGCATTCATATGCATATGTACACCAACAAAATGGGAGAAGTGAGAGAAAACATAGACACATTGCTGAAACTGGTCTTACGTCATTAGCTCATGCATCCATGCCTTTGTATTATTGGTGGCTTGCATTTGATACAGTTGTGTTTCTTATAAATAAGATGCCTACTGCTGTGTTGAACTTTCTTTCACCATATGAAGTCTTGTTTGGATCAAAACCAGTATATTCCTCTCTTAAAACCTTTGGTTGCACTTGCTTCTCTTATCTTAGAGACTTTAACAAACATAAACTTAGCTTTCATTCCTCCAAATGTGTGTTTGTTGGTTATAGTCTTATACACAAAGGTTACAAGTGTATCAATTCTGAAGGTAAGATGTTTATCATTCCTAATGTCCATTTTAATGAGTCAAAGTTTCCATTTCTCAAAGGTTTTGGTGCCAACTCTCCTGGTTCAAACTCACCTATAGCACCCTTAGAACAAGTAAGTCTAGACAGTCTTGAAATTCCAGCACCAAGTTTTCCATTTATCTTTGAGCAATCTACAACTGATCACATCTCCAACAAAAGAACTCCCTCGCATTTTGATTGTCCTCCAGTTGCTCCTTGCAATATTGATTCCAACAAACCAGTTATCCCAAACACTGTCATCTGCTCTTCACAAAATTCTAAGTCCCACGACTTAACTATTTCACAACCTCCTCCATCTGCCCACATGATTCACCCATATTACAACCTACTAAATCTGCCTCACCTATTTCTTCACTTCCTTATTCAATGTATGAATCACAATCATCACAAGAACCTTCCAGCTCTCAAACACCAGAATCCCCATCAAATAGTTTTGTTCCTGAAACACAAAACAATTGTTCAATTGTCATTGATCTCACTCGCTACAAACCAGACAGTCTGTCAAAAACTCATCCAACCAGTCTAGAGACATTGCCCTCTTGTCCCCTTGTGGTTGATTTAACACCATTGCAATTTCAAGCTCCAACATCGACATCATTACCTACCACATCAGTTCATAACCAACAACAACAACCAAATCAAACACCTTCAGCAACTAATCACTACACTCAACAACATCAACCCAACCAGAACCAACTTTTCAATATTCATCCTATGGTAACCTGAGCTAAGGCTACTAGTCAAACAACAACAGTCCTAATATCCTCTAAATCATCAACCATACAACCAGAACCTGCCTCTATACCTGAAACTTTGGCTAGTTTTGAATGGAAAAATGCTAGGCAAGATGAATTTGATGCACTTATAAGGAACAATACTTGGACTCTTGTTCTTGAAACTCTTGATATGAACATTGTTGGCAACAAGTGGGTTTTTAGAACCAAGTTTCATGCTGATGGCACTCTACAAAAATATAAAGTTAGGTTGGTAGCCAAAGGGTTTCAACCAAACCCCAGGCTAGATTACTTTGATAATTTTAGCTTGGTTATTAAACCTTATACCATTTGCATCATCTTTACACTTGTTATTTCTTATGGCTAGGACATACAATAAATTGATGTCAATAATGCCTTTTTGAATGACATGTTGAGTGACACAGTTTACATGCAACAACCTGTTGGGTTTGAGAGTTCAACATGTCCTTTACATGTTTGCAAGCTTAATAAAGCATTATATGGCCTTAAACAAGCCCCAAGGGCCTGGTTTGACAGATTGAAGCAAGCCTTGCTGGAAAAAGGTTTCCAAATTTTAGTTTCTGACTTTAGTTTGTTCATTCTCAAGGATGCAAGTCAAGTTCTTTATGTGCTCATCTATGTGGATGACATCTTGACCACCGGATCCACTAACTCTTTTATTACCAAGTTGGTTCATGATTTAAACAACCAATTTGCATTGAAAACCTTGGGGCCAGTTACCTATTTCTTAGGTTTGGAGGCTACAAGAACCGATGAAGGAATTCACTTGAGGTAGTCCAAATACATAACTGACTTACTTGTCAAGACAAAAATGCAAGATGCTAATCCTTGCCCAACTCCCATGGCTGTTGGGACAAAGCTTTTTGTTGTAGATAGTGAGTTGTTTAAGGAGCCTAGTCTCCATCGAAGCACCATTTGAGCATTACAATACTTAACCTTAACAAGGCCTGACATTAGCTTTATAGTCAATAAACTAATTCAATTCCTTCGAGCCCCAACAGAACTTCAATGGCAGGCTTGCAAACATGTGTTGAGGTACATCAAGGGTACCAAATTTCATGGTCTTATCTTCAAACCAGCTGCCTCCCTTTGTGTTGAATGTTATGCCGATGACGATTGGGGCAATAATGTGGATGATAGAAGGTGTGTGTATCTTGGTCCTAATCTAGTACAATGGAGTTCTTGCAAACAAAAGGTGGTTGCACTCTCATCTACTGAAGCTGAATACAGAGCCTTAGCATAAACAACAATTGAATTGGCATGGTTGGATAGTCTATTCTCTGAATTAGATGTGAAACTAAGCTCTACTCCCATAATTTGGTGTGATAATGTAAGTGCAAGAGCTTTAGCAGCCAATCCTATCTTTCATACTAGAACAAAGCATATAGAAATAGATGCACACTATATAAGAGATCAAGTGTTAGCCAAAAAAGTGCTGGTGCAATATGTTCCATCTAAGTTGCAAATAACTGATGCTTTGACAATGGCTCTCTCAATTTCTCAATTTCAGGAACTAACAAGAAAACTCACAATGGTTGTAGTAGAATTGAAGAATAGTTGCTGTAGAGATTGTACCAAGCTTAATTTACTGGTTTGAGATCTTAATCAACTGTTGAAGTTGGCACCAGACACAGTTCACTGATCTAACACCTTAATTAGCTATTGAAGTTGGCACTAGGCACAGTTCACTGATCTGAGACCTTAGTCAGCTATTGAAGTTGGCACCAGGCACAGTTCACTGATCTGAGACCTTAATCAGTTGTTGAAGTTGGCACCAAGCTCAATTCACTGGTCTCAGAACATCTCTTTCTACCATATTGCAAGTATTACATACTGCAATAGTGGTCGATGTAGTCTACCTATTTGCTGCTTTTTATGCTAATACTTGAGTTCAGTTCATATCAGACAATGCTCATGATTGTTCACGTTTAAGCTCAAAGTTGACTTAGTTGAAATGCCATAATTTCTCAACCAATTCAAGAATTGTGCTCTGGAAAAGTTATGAGAAAAGAAAGTGAGAAGTAAGCAAATGAAAAATGAGCATCTAATTGGAACAAACCAGTGGCTTGGTCTATGGGGGAATGTAAGTCAGTTTTGGTATAAAAGTTCTGAACGTGAACAAGAGTTGTTTAATTTAAAGGCAAGTGATAGTCATCAAATGAAGAATATAGGGTCTCTTTGTAATTTGTCCAATGTTTCTCCTACACGATGTCGTTTTACTCTTATGATTATTGTTGTAAAACAATCATCAGCTTCAGCTCGTTAGAAGCATAAAAAGTGACATGTTGCCTTTTTAGTTACTTACAAAAAGAAAACACTCATTAATTGAATATTCTTCGAATTTTCTCCAGAACTCTCCTCTCTTCTTTTGAAGCTTACATGTATTTGATAATTTTTTTTTTTTTTCAACTTGAAAATTAAAATTTAGTATAAATTTTGTTTATTTTTCAACGCAAAGTCTTCTTTTTCATAAGGCTTTGTGAAAATGATTTCAATGGATGTTACCTTCATTTTGAGAGTGCTATATGTTGAGATTGTGGAGTCAAATTCAATCCAAATTTGTATTGGATTAGGACATTGGTTTTCCTAATATATGTTTATATAGAGTTGTTTCCTTTATGAATACAATTAGGAGTAGAAATATAATTGTATTAGGAATTAAAATAAAATTCTTATTAGGATATGAGATTTGATTCTTATTAGGAATAGTGTCCCATGTATTACCTATAAAAAGATGTTAAATCCTAGAGTTAGACATTAAAAGAGAGAGAATAAAAGGCAAAACCACAATTAAAGAGAGCCACCAAAGAGGGTTTAGTGAGTGAGCCAATTTGTGAGGTTTGAGAGATTCTTAATTCCCAGAAGTTATAAGAATTATCAAGAGTAGTGTTAATATTATTATTTATATAACCTTTTTTTTTTTTTTTTTGTGATAAGCGGGGTTTAATCTCAGAGATTCATTGAATATACTACAAGTCTAATGGATTAGGTGAGTCATAAATATGATAGGTGGTTACTGTGGCGGCTCAAACAGAAGACCTCTGGGTCACCCCCAGATGGCTAAGGTTTTGTTATCCGACCACAAGCCCAATGGTTAACTTTTGCCTTTTTCCTATTTTGCAAAATTGAAATCATACGAAGTTGAAGTGTGAGTTAGTCATTTTTCTTTCAATTTTTGACAAATTAACGATAGCAAACATATTATTAAAAATAAATTCAAATTAAACTTGTACAGTTTAATATTAAGACATGTCATTAATAGAAGATTATACTATATACACTAATCTGCTTGTAACTTTTTCGCATTTGATAAATGAATAATAGTCAGAAACTATAAACTTTAAAATTAAAACAATGAGATGAAAATAAAAGTTAAATAACAAAACACCAAAATTCAGTATTTGATTAATACATCTCTAAATTAATGGATATCCAAGTGAAAGAAGTGTGTGATAATGAGAAGATTTGAGAGAAAGAGAAGAAAATTGATAGAGGCAAAATAGGATTTGGATACTGTATTCTTCGATTGAATTAATTAGTTACAAGAGGGAAGGATGCTTCCCTCAATATACTATATAGTAGCATTTTGCTTTTAACAGCTTTTTGGAGATGTTACAAAACGACTGTGCTTTATGCAGCACTATATTCTAAAACAAAACTACATCGTTTCACTATTTTCTGTTTACCTTTATAACCAACTAGAAGCACCTAAATAAAAAGCAAAAGTAACAATTTTATCTCTAAAGTTTAGAATTATAAAATTTTTCTAATAATGGTTTAGTGGTTGATAGTAATGTCTTTGTCGTTGTTATTGGTACTTGTAGGGTTTAAAATGTTACTAAAAAATTTTACAAGACTAAAGCTAGTTTATATCAAACTTCAGGGACGAAATTGTTATTAATTTCGATATAGGTGATTTTTACGTCATTCGTGCATAGAATTTTATTTATAAAATTTAAAAAGACTTTAACCTTCCTTTGTCAATCCGCCGTCAGCTATACTTTGCTTTATGACCATTGATAGACTAAAGAAGTCCCACTTTTTAGTAAATTTTATAATAACGAATTTATCCTTATATTAAATTATTAAAATTAACTTTAATATCCTAATCTTTACAAATGCTTTTGGCACCTCACCGTTATCTCATGAATAATAATTTTTCTTTATTTTATTCAAATTATTCTTAAGCCGAAAAAATAATTTAACAACGGAAGAAGATCCACAATGGGAATATTAGGTTATAAACAATACAAAATTGTAAGTTTTAAATTGCTTCACATTGGTTTTTTTTTTTGGGAGTATTGGTAGCTATCTTAATCTATTTATTTTTTGTGTTGTTTAATTGTATTATGTTCTTGAGATTTATTTTAATAATAATGATATAATGAAGGGCATTTATTTATGGGATGTTTAATTTTAAAGCTTTGAAATATGGTGTCTTAAAAAATAGATTTCTTTAGTCTATTAGCGGTGTGTAATGATGGAAAATTGACCTACCCGGCCCGGCCCGCGACGGGTCACTGAATTTGGCGGGCCAAGCCTAACTCGCTCGCCAACAAAGGCAGGCTGGGTTAGGCCCGCCATTTCTTGGAGATTAGCTGGCCCAGCCCGGCCCGCCAACCCTAATTCGTCGGGTTAGGCTGTGGGCCGGGCCAGGTCAGCCCCATTTTTTTTTTAATTTAATTTAATTTTGTTTTATTTGTTTAGTTAACTTTTCAAATGAATAATTAATAATTTATAAATGAATAAATGTAATTCTTTTTAGTTAACTTTTCAAATATCAGTAATTAAATTAAATTAATTTTTTTTTTTTTGTTAACATTTCAAATATTAATTCAATTTTAGTACAATAAAATTGTAATATAAGAAAAATTAGATTTATTTATTTATCAAAAAATAAAATAAGAAATTACAACAATTATTGCCTCGTTAAAAACCTCACTAAGAAAAACCCAATGAGACAAAAACTTGTTAAAGAAAAAAGAGTGCAATAATTGAGAATTAATTTACAAAACAACTAATTTGGGGGTGGTTGACTAGGACCTCCCTCATCCGTATCATCTACATTACAAAATTGAAATGATTCTATTAAAGTATCGTTGACAACCTCGTATTGATCTTGATGGGGCGATCGTTCCCAATCTCGAAGACATGTGAAGACTTCAATCATTTTTGGAGAAAGTGTAGTCCTCCTTTCATTTAAAATTCTTCCACTTGCACTAAATGTTTGTTCGGATGAGACAGTTGAGATAGGAACAGCGAAAACATCCAAGCCAAGTCTTGATAATACTGAAAAAATACATTTTCTGGCTTTCCAATATTCTAAGACATCAAGGTTGGCTCTCTGTTGTGGATCTGCTGGTAACATTTTGGGGGTTGCCAATTATTGATGAAGCTCATTACTCTCTGATTGCATGGAGGACAGTATATTAGTTGTTGTTGTTGGTGGTGGTGCTTCTGAATGCTTCTAAAGAGGAGGCTGTGCTTCGGATTCAGGTCCTCTTTGACCTATTCAGTGCATTCCAAGAGTAGAAGTCTTCATTTGTTTCTTCTGATGCAACTTCCCTGGATGTTTCGCTTCTTTGCGGGTTCCCATACCTGTTTTCATATTGGAAATATACATCTGCAAGAGAATTTGTGACCTCTCCTATTTGATTGACATATGCTTCAGTTTGTAAATTTTCACATAAATTGTCAAAACCATTTTCTAAACCTGCTAATTTAATTCTAGGATCAAATATAGCATCTAAACAATAAAGAAAAGGAATGGATTGCCAATATTTTAAAAAAAAAATTTCCATTGCCTTTATTGGTGCCTTTAAAATTTCATTGTTTTTGTTTTTTATAAATAACTCAGAAATTTTTATAATTGTATGTATTACCAATGAACTAGTAGGATAATACACACCATAAAGTTGTAAAGTGGATTGGTAAAAAATTTTAAGAAAAGACTAAAATATTTTAGCTATATGTCAATCAGTTTCTACCAAATAATGAGGACCTCTATTATTTGTTACAAAAAAGCTAATTATATTAGCATAAGGTAAACATGAATCAAGCATTAAATAAGTACTATTCCATCTAACAGGCATGTCTAATGCAAAAGTTCTAGGAGGCATATTTGATTTTATACAAGCATCTTGAAATTCAGCATTTCTTCTATTACTACTAGTAATCCAAGCTAAAGATTTTCTAATTCTATCAATATTTTCTTTAATTGTTTTCATACCACTTTTCATAATTAAATTAATAACATGACATGCACAACGTTTGTAAAAAAACTTCAAATTGTTATATAAAGGATAATTAATTTGAAAAAAATCTATAGCTTTACTATTAGAACTTGCATTATCTAAAGTTAAACTTATCACTTTATTAAAAATATCATAATCTTCTAAAACTTCAACAATTTTATTATAAATTTGTCGACCACTATGATCTATATCCATTAATCTAAATCCTAATAAAAATTTATTTAATTTACATTCGTTATCAAAATAATGACTAGCTACACAAATATAATCTTGTTTAGCTCTACCACTCCAAATATCGGCAGTTAGAGCCACACTAATATGACAACTATGTATTTTATTTTTTAATTCTAATTTCATTTTCCCAAACAATTTTATTAAATCATTTCTAGTTGTAGTTTTAGAATAACTTTTAAATCCTGGAAAAAATGATTTTTTAATAAATCTTTCAAAATATTTATCTTCAGCCATATTAATAGGTTGATTAGTTGTAGCAATATATAAAGCTAATTGTTTCCTATATACATCAGAATTATAATGTCAAGTAGTACCTATATTAGTTATTTGAGTTTGATTAGCTTCTCTATTTCCATGCTGAGCAATATGTTTATTAGCATGCCTTTTTAAAGTACTAGTACCATTACCTGAATCCGCTTTATAAACATTTCCACAATACTTGCATCTTGCTTTCTTCACTTGAACTCCATTTTCTACCTCATAAAACTTATTGAAATGCGCCCAAACGTCTGATGTGTGCCTGTCGTCGCCTACAACAACAGTTGATGAACCCGCTTCAGCTTGAGATGAAGTTGGACGAGGACGACGATTACGAGGACGACTTCTAGAACCACCGACATGGGGAGGAATCGGGGGTATATTTTGAGTTGCATCGGATTCTGAGACTAGGAAAGTAAGACTATTTGAATCTCCTCCTGCATTTATGTTAGTAAATTCAGCGGGACTAGGACTAGGATAGTAGTTTCCTTCATCATTGAAATTGATGGGAGTGAAATATCTATCCATTGTAGTTGAAAAAAAAAATTGATGTAGATGAAATAAAAAATTAAAGAAGGAGAATTGGAAATATGAATTGAAAATTGCAAAAACTAATAAAAATTAAAATAAGAGCAAATTGATAACAAAGAGAATAAGAGATTAAGAGAATAATTGAGAGATTTCAATAGAGATTAGAGAAAATAAGAGAATGAGAGAATTTGAGTTGTGAGAAATTATGAGAATTTAGGGCCAATTTATAGAAAAAAAATGGGAAAAGAAAATGACGAAAAAGACCCCTCCAACTGCTATAAAACGGCTATATTTCAAGGGTAAAAAGGGAATTTGAACAAAAAATTATTTTTTTTTTTATATTTTTTTCGGCCAACCCGCGAGTCAACCCGACGAGTTGGCAGGTTCAGCTCCAAAAAAGCCAAAATAGCAACCCGCGGGCCGTCGGGTTGCCTTATATCAACCCAGCCTGCCCGAGGGTTGCATGCGGGTTGGGTTTAACCCGGCCCGCCTATTTGGCGATCCGGGTTGAACCCTCTTTATTGCGGGCCGGGTTAGGGTTGGCCCACCTAACCCGGCCCATTTGTTCCACCTCTAGCGGTGTGTCAATAAAAAGAATGTAGGAATTTTTATTGTTTTATTGTTTTTTTTATAAAAATGAAAGATAGCAAAGAAGAAAAAAAAAAAAAAAATTGTAAAATGCAATCTTTAGTTATTCATTTGTGATCTTTACTTTGAAGTGATTTTTAATTTGAAGTTGGTTTAGTTTTGAAAATTTCAATGCCTGTATTTCCAAACGAAATTAATAGCCTCATTTTCCTTTATGTTCAATTTTTTTTATTTTTTTTAAAAGAAAATGCTTACACTACAACTCAGAACCACAACATGAAAAGTTATTTGGAAGCCAAATAACTATCGAGGAAAACAATTGAGTTTTTGAACAAAATGGACTATAATTTTAAAACTACACTAAAATTTTAGAGTTAAAGACATGTTCCCACCCAAGAAATGGCCCACTGACAAATTCATATGCACCCACTATTTAAATACCCTTTTAGTACCCAAAGCATAATTTTGTTGGTAATTTTGTTGTGAGAAAGGGCAAAATGATCAAAAGTCCATTATTAATGAGGGCAGAATGGTCAACAAACATTAGCAACCAAAGAATAAGAAAAGAAAAAGGGATGGCGCACGTTAGCAGCACTCACAACCGGTGGGTTTGCCCTTTTTCGACCGATCTCGGCATTCAAAATCACTTCTGAAACCACCTATAGAATCCCCATCACCTCCTCTACAAAGTCCAAGCCTCCATTTGCCGTCATCACTCACCATTTCCCACCACCACCTCCACTCGCATGGCCAACCCTTCAAGCCGGATTTTCGATCGATTTCTTTGCCATAGATTCCCCTAAACACCACCATCACACTCCCCACAACCCACTCTACAAAACCCTTACCTCCATCACCATCCTTTGCTCGCCAATCGTCAGTCGTGCACTGCGCGGCCTTTCAATTTCCAAGCAGATTTTCAGTCATCTTCGGTGTCGAAAATCATCCCTACCACCACCAATCAACTCTCTGGATCTTCCTCTCTAAAAGCTTCAACATTCTCGATCCCATTTGCTCACCAATGTAACGCCCCACTTGAGGTACGTAGTCATTGTTTCTTTTTTTGCTCTTATTTGAGTTGGTTTCTTGGTAATATTGTTTGGTTGACCTTTGATTGAGTGTTATGTTGAGTACTTGCCCTGAAATTGGTTGAAATTAGAAGAAGTTCAGTATTCCATGCTTCGCCAGGGCGAAGAATAACCTTCGCCGCGGCGAAGAGGTGTTGAAGCCACTGGAAGCTGCTGGACAGTTTTGCCACAGCGACAGAAGCTTCCTCGCCACGATGACAGGCCGACCAAAATGTTTGTTAAGTTTTAGATATTTTCTTCCCTAAGGGCAATTTGACCATTCTACCCCTAATTAGCAGGAAAAGTGGGGAGTAAAATGTAAGGAATTTTCATGGAGAATATGTTGCTATGGGGGTGTGTTTGTAATGAATCAAAGGATATAGATAGACTTCCCAAAGAAGAGTAAGGGCAAAATGGGAATGCTTGTGTATAAATTTCATTAAAAGGAATTAAGACATTGCAAACCCTTCATTTTTCTTCTCCATCGCCACTCTCCTCTCTTGCTTCCTCTCAAATTCTCTTTCTTTTGATCAAGGAGTTTTAAAGGGCTTTTGGAGTGATTTGGGGTAGAAAATCAACCTAAGGCATCCTAAGGTAAGGATTCTTGCTTTGGTTGTGAAGTCTTGTGAGTTTTTGTATATATTTGAGTTTTAAGGGTTTTTGTTCTTTTGTTTAAGAGTAGAGAAAAAGTCAAGCAAGCCAAGTGAAAGGAAGAGTTAGTGAAATCTCTCCATAACAAGGTAAGTAAACCCCAACCCAAGTTGAGATTTGGGAATTTTCTTGATTAGGGTTTTGATAGCACTTATGTATGTATGTTATATACATGTTATATGCCATGTTATTGAGGCTTAAATAGAGATTTCTAGTGCTTTGTGATTGTTTATACATTGCAAATATAAGAAGTGAGATGTGGGTTGGAAAGGTAGTTTGAGATGGAATTGAAGGGGTATTGAGGAATCCTTTTGGAAGTGTCTTTCTTTGGCAGGATATGTGGCTATGTGAGGGGGTTTCTCCCCATTTTGGATGGTTAGAGAAAGATTTAGAATTATTGTTATAGTAGAGTTTTATTATGCACTTGAGTTGTTTGATGAAATGCCTAATAGAGGTTTGAGTATGAGTAGTGAACCTTAATTCTTGCAACATTGCATGTTGGCATTTCATAAGTGCATTAGTGGAGATGAACCATCCATAGGCATTAATTGTGCATTGAGAAGTGACCTAAGAAAGAGTAGGAAACTTTGTGTATGCACTTGCTCTATGAGTAGAGAACTTTGTGGATGCAACTACTCTAAGGGTAGAGAGAATGAGAAGTGCTAGAATAGAGTGGATGAGAAGAGTATTTGAAGTGGGTGGATGCTTTGTGATCATCACTCGACAGTTATGAGAATCGGATTGATGCTTTGTGATCATCACCCGACTAGCCATTAGAAATGGGTTGATGCTTTGTGATCATCACCTGATTGGTAGTAGAAATGGGTGGATGCTTTGTGATCGTCACCCGGTTAGTTATTAGAAAAGAGGTTGATGCTTTGTGATCATCACCCGACATTTATTAGAGATGGGTTGATGCTTTGTGATCATCACCCGACAGTGATTAGGAACGGGTTAATGCTTGGTGATCGTTACCCGAAAGTCATGAGGAACGGGTAGGTGCTATGTGGTCACCACCCGATAGTTACGAAAACCGGGTAGGTGCTTCGTGATCCCAACTCGGTAGTCACTAAGAATGGGTTGGTGCTGTGTGAATTCCACCCGATAGTCATGAAGAGTGAGATGGTGCTGTGTGAATGCCATCCGGTCGTACCTCCGGTAAGATGAGGCCATGACGTTTAGTAGGAAACAACAGAAAGTGTGAGGAAAGAATTAAGAGTAATACATACTGGGATGGACAGATAGAGGGTTTTACTTACTGAGCATTATTTTGTGCTCACCCCGTTATTTTCCTTTGTGGATGCAGGATCTAGGTGATGATGTAGTCGAAGGGCGTCGGCAAGTGAGGAGCAATAGCTACACTGTTTCCCCCGTTTTGTCTTTTAAAATGGCATTTTTGTAAATGACGTTCTTTGTGTATAAAAGACGTATGACTTATAATAAAAAGGAAAAGTTTTGGGCCCATTTTCTTTTGTTATTATGCATGCATTGTAGTAGTTTACAATAGTTGTTACAACCAATCACCGGCAGTCGAAGCTTCCCCACCCTAGGGTTTTTCTAGTTTTAACTTGATTAATTAGGTTTGATTCGTTCAAATTTTGTGTTTGTTGGGTTGAAATACAAATGAGGAATGTTTGTTTGCAATATTTTCTGGTCGGTGGCACTCCCCAACGCCGACGGCAATTGCCGGCAATGGAAAAGGCTAAGAAGAGAAGCAATGGAAGAGGCTAAGAAGAAGGGTTTTTTCGTAAATCAATATATTTCCCTCTCAAATTAGAGAGAAACATATTATTTGGATAGTAAAAAGGTATTTTAAAAGTCTAAGGCCGGGAAAGTGTCAATGGACCCTTTTTTGGGTGGGAACATGTCGTTAACTCAATATTTTAAAATAAAACTAAATTTTTTGGGCAACGACTAGGTTTTGAAGAGATAAGATCTGAGTTACTATTTTGAGTGGGATATTTAACTCGGATACTTGAAACAAATAATTTATATGTATTAGTTTGAAATTTAAACATTTAAACGCGGTAGTTTAGTTTTTTTGACAGCCCACAACATGGGTTCTGTTCTAGTACGTGGTTGCAATAATATATCAATGTAAAACTTGTAAATCACAAATGTAAAATTTGTATTATATATTTTTATATGTATTTATTATAGCCACCACTCACAACATCTAAACTTTGAAATATATATTTTTTAATTCCCAGAAAGTTTTATTTTAATTGTGTATATGAGTTTATACTCGGGAACCTCAAAAATCCAATCCTAGCTTCGGCTCTACCCCTATCTTTATTTATTAATAAAATACCTTTTAAATGTTTCAATTTTTTTCTTTCAAGTTGAAACAAAATGTTTGCCTCTATCACTAGTTTCGAATTCGAGTTCAAGATATTAAGCTTTTGTTTAATGAGACGGTTTTAGGCACTATTATGCCAAAAAAATGATGATAAAAGATAAATTAAATTTAAAAATGTTACAACCTGTGTCTAAGAAGATCTATTAACCAACACAAGCAAACCACAACAAGATTCAAGATTAAAACACACACACAACCAAAACACGATTTACCGTAGTTCACTTATCCTTTTATGGATAAGCTACATTCACGTTGAGCTCAGGAACAGTATGAGCTCGCTGCACTTTCTATTATCAAGAACAATCAAGATTACACAGATTCGACAACCACCAGATGTACACACATACAAACTGCAATCAACCTAACAAGATACCCTCTAAGTACCTCTAACCCAAGAGAACAACACTCTCACCCGAATGATTAATCCCCCTAACCACTCGAACTAATTACACTAACAATCTAGAAAACTCACAACCCTAACTCACCAAATCGCACAAAGATAGAACCCTAAAATGTGTGTGTTACTCGATTCTGCGCAAAACAGGAGTTTATATATGGTTGACTAAAAGACTGATCTTGACCGTTGAATCTGGAGTGCATCCTACGGTCTAAAATCATCCTGGTTATTTGTCCAAAACGATGTCGTGTTCCTTTACCCAAAACGACGCTATTTCAGGCTTCCACTTTAACAATCTCCACCTTGGAAGCACTGAAGCAGCTTCTCTGTGCAGCTTGCCCAGTCCCATTCCGTCATTGCTCTTTATCATTCCAGGTTACTTGATATACAACAAGTTCAAGCAGTGCTTGCACTTGGCTGGAGTGATTATCTTGGTGCCCATGTCTGCTAGATTCTCTTTTGTGGGCACCTTTTTAAGTTCAATGATTCCACTTGCAACTTGATCCCTCACGAAGTGATATCATACATCCACGTGTTTAGTCCTTAAGTGATGCATTGGATTTTTGCTTAGATGGATCGCACTCTGACTGTCCGAATACACTGTCACCTTTCGTTCAATTAAGTTTGCCTCTGTCAGAATTCCTTTTAGCCATAAGGCTTCTTTAACTGCATCAGTTACTGCAATGTATTCTGATTCTGTTGATGACAGTGCTACAATGGGCTGCAATTGGATTTCCAACTTATACAATTTCCACCTAGTGTAAAGAAATATGCTGTAGTTGATTTTCTAGTATCCTTATCACCTGCAAAATCAGCATCTACAAACCCAACCAGATCAAATGCAGTATTTCTTTTATAGTATTCAAGCCCAACACAAACAATAGTGTTTATATATTTCAACATCCATTTTAAAGCTGTCGAGTGTTCCATACCAGGGTTGGACATATTGCTGCTTAACATGGAAATGGCAAAGGCTAAGTTTGGCCTAGTACTAATCATGGCATACATCAGTGACCCCACAACATTAGCATAAGGGACAGACTCCATTTTTAACAATTCTGACTCAGTATTGGGACATTGGGACTTACTAAGTATAAATTGACTGGTTAAGGGCATTGTGACTAGTTTGGCACCAGCCATGCCAAACTTTGTGACTAGCTTCAGTAAGTAAGATTGTTGTTGCAGTCTAAGTTCACTTCCCTTTCTATTCCTATTTATTTCCATGCCTAGAATTTTCTTGGCATTCCCTCGGTTTTTCATGCTGAATTCAGTGTTCAGTCTCTTCTTCAATTCACTAATCTGGGTTTTTGACTTACTAATCAACAACATATCATCAACATATAATAGCAAGTAAATAGGCTGTTCATTGTCTATCTTAAAGTAGAAGCAACTATCATATTGGCTTCTAGTGAATCCTATACCTATTATAAAGGTGTCAAACCTTTTGTACCATTGCCTAGGGGACTATTTTAACCCATATAAAGACTTTTTTAGAAGGCATGCATGGTCTGGGAACTTGGGGTCAGTAAACCCCATAGGCTGGCTCATAAAGATTTTTTCCTCTATTGTTCCATGAAGGAATGCAGTGGTAACATCCAACTGCTCTAGTTCTAAGTCTTGATATGCAACCACATACAACATCATCCTTATTGTTTTGTATTTTACCACAGGGGAGAAGACTTCATTGAAGTCTATCCCCTCCCTTTGGGTGTACCCCTTAGCCACTAATCTGGCTTTATACCTAGGTAGGTCAGCCATGGAAATGGCCTCTTTAAGTTTGAATAGCCACTTACATTGGGTCAGCTTCTTATTACTTGGCTTTGGAACCAATGTCTAAGTTTCATTTACCTTTAAAGACTGCATTTCCTCTTCTATGGCTGTTCTCCACTTGTCCCTATCCTTAGATTCCATGGCCTCTTGATATGTGTCAGGTTCAGACCTTAGCATTTCAATACCTGCAAGAAGAGCAGTGTAAATTAGTTCTGCATATGAATACCTTGAGGGTGGTCTTACCTCTCTCCTTGTTCTGTCTCTGACCAGTTGATAATTTGTCAGTTCATGTTGTTGTGGTTCCAGGAACTCTTCTGCTTCTTCATCTTCAGCTTGATCAACTTCCTCAGGTACAGTTTCAGTTTCAGGCTGCTGGGGTACTTGTGTTTGTGCTTGAGGTGGATTTAATTGATGGGTTGTGGGCTCCACCTCAATTTGAGTGATACTGGTCTAAGTGGAGTCTGTTTTAGTGCTTTTGGTTGTACCTCCATCAGGGTTGGTTCCTTTGCATGGGAATACTCCCTCATTAAGCACTACATCCCTGCTTACTATGATCCTGACCCCTGGTGACTCTCTTTTCCACAGGCTGTGCCCTTTTATGCCCTCAAGATATCCAAGGAACACACACCTAGTTGATCTAGGTTCCAGTTTCCCCCCTATAATGTGTGCATATGCTGCATAGCCAAACACTCTTAGATGCCTTAGTTCTGGTCTTCTTCCAGACCATCTCTCTTCTGGACTAATTAGACCTATTGCTGTGGAGGGACTCCTATTCACTAAGTAGGCAGCTGTGGAGAGTGCCTCTCCCTAAAAGGTTTTTAGAAGGTTTGAAGTAAGCAATAGACACCTAACCTTGTCTAGGAGTGTCCTATTCATTCTCTCAGCAACCCCATTCTGCTGAAGGGTATTCCTGACTGTCCTATGCCTCAAGATCCCTTGTTCACTACAAAACTTGTCAAACTCTAGATTGCAGAACTCAAGCCCATTGTCAGTCCTAAGGGCTTTGACCTTTCTACCAGACTGGTTTTCAACTAAAGTTTTCCAGTCTCTAAACTTTGCTAGGGCTTGATCTTTAGACTTAAATAAGAATACCCAGACCTTGCTACTATAGTCATCTACTATTGAAAGGAAATAATTGTTTCCACTATAAGATTTAACCTTTTCTGGCCCCCATAAATCAGAATGTAGATAATCCAAACAGTTGTTTGCTAAGTGGACTCCCTTAGGGAAACTGTTCCTGTGTTGTTTACCAAGAACACAATTTTCATAGAATTCTAAGCTGGTGACAGTATCTTTCCCAAACTATCCTAGCCTTTAGAACATACATCCCCTTTTGACTCATATGGCCTAGCCTTAAATGCCACTTTTCGGTTATTGATAGGTTTAGAGACCCAAGGGTTGTGCTGTTACAGTCAGAATAGAAACTACCACAGAGTATATAGAGTCCATTTTTCTCTTCTCCTATCAACACAAGATTTTCATTCTTATAGACATTCAACCACCCACTGTTTGCCTTATAGCAGCAGCCTGCTTCATCTAGGGTGCCTAGAGATATGAGGTTTCTCTTTAAGTCAGGGATATACCTGACTTTGGTTAACCTGATCAGTTTTTCCCTACTTAATCTAAGGGTTATGCAGCCAATTCCCTTAACTCTACATGCTTGGTTGTTTCCCATGTACACAGTCTCATGGTCAGACTCCTCAAAGTCTTAGAACCAACTCTTATTAGGGCTCATATGGAAAGTACAACCTGAATCTAAAACCCATTCTTTTGCAGTGTCAGATATTGACGTTGTTAGGACTTCTGGTTCATCCATCTGGTTACTAGTGGAGGCTAGGTTGTTCTCTGTATTCCCTTGTTTCTGTTTCTTCTTCCAGTCAAAATAGTTTTTCTTTAGATGGTCTGTCTTGTTACAATAGTAACACTTCCTAGTTTCTGTTTTGGTTTTATTGTTTCCCTTCCATTTCTTCTTATTCTTACCCCCTTGAAAAGGCTGGAATCCTTTACTAGACTAACTAGGTTCTGATCTACTCTTTACAAACAGAGTGCTATTGTTCCTCTTAAGAGTTTTAAGCTCTAATTCCCTTGCCTTAAGCCCAACAACTATCAAATCAACACTGGGTATAATACCGGAGTAGTGAAGGGCATTCTTGACTACTTGGTAGTCTTCAGTTAAAGAGTTTAACAATATCATGGTAAGACTAGTCTATCCTAGTTCTTGGTCTGTGCCTTTCAGAATTAGATTCATCTTAAGAAATTCGTCTAAATTTTCCTCAATAGACTTCGAGTTATCCATCTTATAAGAGAATAAGGCTCCCTTTAAGAAAGCCAAATTTGGTGTAGACTGTAATAAAGATTCTAATTTACCCCATAAACTAAGAGGAGTTTCGAATCCATCTACCTTCCGAAGAACACTGTCTGAGAGATTCATTACGATCAAGTTATATGCTTCTTCGTCAATCTCTTCCTTCTTCTCCAGTCTTTCTCTGACCATTTCTTGGGATCCTTTTCCAGCGTGATTCCAACTTTGTTGTGTGAGAGAAGAGCTTTCATCTTCTTCTTCCAGCTCCCAAAATCGATCTTCCCATCATATTGAGAGATCTCCATACGGGTAGTGCTTATTTTACTGTAACGAAGGGGAACTATTGTTTAAGGTGTACGTGGCGTTGTTACACTAGAGGTTGCCAAGTACTGCTAGATAGTTTTTAAGGATGTTTCTGGTTTCCAGCCGAGATACCCTTAAACCTTGGCCAAGATTCGACTTGAGATATTGTCTAAGGTGTAAGTGGCGTTGTTACACCAAAGGTTGCCAAGTACTACTAGGCAGTTTTTAAGGCTGTTTCTGGTTTCCAACCGAGACACCCTTAGACTTTGGCTAAGATTTGAATCCCTAAATCCAATTAGGAGACTCAAAGGAATTAGTAATTCGAAAACCCCCAATTCCGAAACCCTAATTTCACAAAACCCTAATTTTGCAAAAAATAAAAAATAAAAACCCAAATTTGCAAAACCCAAATTTCGTGAAACCCTAATATCCGAGAGATGGCTCTGATACCACTGTTACAACCTGTGTCTACGAAGATCTATTCACCAACACAAGCAAACCACAACAAGATTCAAGATTAAAACACACACACAACCAAAACATGATTTACCGTGGTTCACTTATCCTTTTATGGATAAGCTACATCCAAGTTGAGCTCAGGAACGGTATGAGCTCGCTGCACTTTCTATTATCAAGAACAATCAAGATTACACAGATTCGACAACCACCAGATGTACACACATACAAACTACAATCAACCTAACAAGATACCCTCTAAGTACCTCTAACCCGAGAGAACAACACTCTCACACGAATGATTAATCCCCCTAACCACTCGAACTGATTACACTAACAATCTAGAAAACTCACAACCCTAACTCACCAAATCGCACAAAGAGAAAACCCTAAAATGTGTGTGTTACTCGATTCTGCGCAAAACAGGAGTTTATATATGGTTGACTAAGAGATTGATCTTGGCCGTTGAATCTAGAGTGCATCCTATGGTCTAAAATCATTCTGGTTATTTGTCCAAAACGATGCTGTTTCAGGCTTCCACTTTAACAAAAAAAGAAAAAAAGAACAAAAGAAAGTTGGCAATCGAAGGGTAAATCCTCTGTGATGCACACGCATGATGCTTACGAATCATGAAATTATATATATATATATACCTAAAAAATCATTTACCTCCCAAGCTTTATTAAAATTTATCACTTAGATGTCAATTATTACCATGTTAATCGCTTACTACCCTGAAAGTTAACACCGTTAGATTTCCGTTGGGTTTTGAAAGAAAATTGTCTATGTGACCCATTTTCTTAATATCTAGAAATGACCAAAACAGATCTTATTAATTAACTTTTGTTTTATCAATTTCTAACATCCCCCATGTCCATCTCCACCGCTCCAAACCAATCCCTACCAACAAATTAAGCAAATCCTAGAGTTCATCATTTTTCAACCCCTGTTGGCAACCAACAAAGTAAGCAAATCCCTACCAAAAAACTAAGATTTTTAATCTTCACGGGATCACCCTTCTAAAAGTAACAGCATTCTAATGGTGTTAGCTTTCAGGATAGTGAGTGGTGAATTCTTAAATAGTTTTGAGACATGTAAAGTGTGATATCTTTATTTATTCAAATAGTAGTACTAATAAAATACCTTTTAAATGTTTCAATTTTTTTCCTTCAAGTTAAAACAAAATGTTTGGCTCTATCACTAGTTTCGAATTTGAGTTCAAGATATTAAGCTTTTGTTTCATGAGACGGTTATAGGCACTATTATACCAAAAAAAATGATGGTAAAAGATAAATTAAATTTAAAAAAGAAAAAAAGAACAGAAGAAAGTTGGCAATCGAAGGGTAAATCCCTGTGATGCACATGCATGATGCTTACGAATCATGAAATTATATATATATATACCTAAAAAATCATTGACCTCCCAAGCTTTATTGAAATTTATCACTTAGATGTCAACTATTACCATGTTAATCACTCCCTACCCTGAAAGTTAACACCGTTAGATTTCCGTTGGGTTTTATAAGAAAATTGTCTATGTGACCCATTTTCTTAATATCTAGAAATTACCAAAACATATCTTATTAATTAACTTTTGTTTTATCAATTTGTAACATCCCCAACCTCCACGTCCATCTCCACCGCTCCAAACCAATCCCTACCAACAAATTAAGCACATCCTAGAGTTCATCATTTTTTGACCCCTGTTGGCAGCCAACAAAGTAAGCAAATCCCTACCAAAAAACTAAGATTTTTAATCTTCACGGGATCACCCTTCTAAAAGTAACAGAATTCTAATGGTGTTAGCTTTCAGGATAGTGAGTGATGAATTCTTAAATAATTTTGAGACATGTAAAGTGTGATTTCTAGTAGATTAGATGGATTGTCCGATGATGAATCAGATCAGATCATGGTGCAATGTATATTTAAAAAAGACTTAGCACAAAAATCAAATATAATCACCTTATTCTTTTTGAAGAAAACTTTCTAGTCATCTCCCCTCACATTTTTGTTTTTTTAATCACAAACACTTTTTAGTCATCGTTTTCTAACGATTGACTCTGACATATATAAGGGCAAGATTAAATAAATTAAATTTCAATAGTTAATTTAAATATGCATCTAAATAATAATAAAAACATAAAAAAAAAAAAAAAAAAAAAAGAAGAAGAATGGTCAATCACCTTGTCAAGTAATATAATTTTGCAAAATTTATATTCCTTAAAAAACGAGGGTAATTAATTAATTAATTAGGAAATAAAAAATTTTCTACTATGATATAAGTTAATTCACATTTTAGATGTACTTTTGCAAATGAATTTTTTTTCTAAAGAGTGTTTTTTGGTATATTTTAGTATCGCAAATATAAACTGTTACAAACTCATAGAAGTGAAGAAAATTAAATAAATTTAACACTTAATTGAAATGCATGTTATTATGTTAAGTTGTAAAACCAAATAAAAAATAATTTCATTAAGATTTGCGTTACAACAAAGTAAATACTCTCTTAATTCTTAAAAAAGACTTTGTCTAATTTATCTAAGCATATTTCATCACCTTATTATATTATTACTATTTTTGGAATACTCATATAAATAGACTTCATGACGACTAATTCTTTTTGTATAATAAAAAGACTTTGTATAAAAAGAATTATAAGCTGTCATATTCATCACGACTAATTCCAACCATATTATTATTTTGGATTTTTCATATAAAATAGAGTTCATGAGGACTCATTCTTTTTGCAATAAATAAAGACTGTATACAAGGCCATTTTATTATTATTTTAACACTAAAAATGGGTTAAATAAGTAATTGACATTGAAAACCCAAACTAGCATTGGCAACTTCTTTGAGGAACAATATGAAATCCTTAGGATTGGCAACTTTTTGCGAAACGATATGAAGTCCTTGATTCCTCTCTCTGGAGAATGTAGTATTCATAGAGTTCAAGAGAGTCTACGTCAACTAGATGAAAACGCTTATACTCCTCGGGTAGTCTCAATTGGTCCGATTTATCACGGTAAGCAACAGTTAAAAGCGATGCAAGACTACAAACTAAGGTATCTACAAAGTTTTCTTTTACGAACTGATGTACATTTGATAAAATTTATTAGGCAAAATGAAACAAAAGTGCGTAATTGTTATGCGGAAAACATTGAATTTAAGAGTGATGACTTTGAGAAAATGATTTTAATGGATGCTACCTTCATTTTTGAGGTATTGTTGAGGCATATGGAAAAGGGAGAATTTGTTTATGATCGTTTATATGGTAATCCATTAAAGAAATTTGATATAAAGGATGACTTGTATATGCTGGAAAATCAGCTTCCATTCTTCATTCTTGATGATTTGTTTAGGCAAGCCAATATTTCAAACAATAAAGAAAACCTTTCTATTCTTAATATTACCCATAGTTTCACAAAATCTTATTGGGATTACTTAGGAATAGAAGAAAGTTTTGATGAAACCAAATATTTGAACGCAAAACATCTTGTTGACTTTCTAAGAATTTCTATTGTACCTTCTAAGCCACAAAGGAGAGTGAAACCAGAAATTCTGACACCAAGTGTGACAAAATTATATCAAGCTGGAGTGAAGTTTAAGTTGGGGTCAAGCAAAAATTTATTTGACATAAAATTTCATAATGGGATATTAGAAATTCCACGAAATCACAACACGTAGTACGATGGAATATGCAGTGAAAAACATTTTAGCCTTTGAAAAAAATCAAGAGAGAATAAAGAATTTCTTAAATGACTATTTTATCTTCATAAAATATCTTTTTAACACTCCTAAGGATGTAGAATTACTTGTCCAACATGAAATTATTCACAATCCAATTGGAGATAGTGAACGGTTGTCAACACTTTTTCATAGCCTTGTCGAACGGGCTACTTTCTCTCCTGATTATTTCCACTTTTCTTCTCTCGTTGAAGAGCTGAATGGATATTGCCGGAGACCATGGAACAAGTGGAAGGCAACCTTGAAGCAAGATTATTTCAAAACTCCATGGACCACAGTCTCTGTAATTGCTGCTAGTATTCTCCTCGTACTCACTTTAATTCAAACCATATGTTCTATTCTACAACTGAAATAAATCGATTCTTTCATTCCATATTACCTTTTATCATACTTGTAGTGTACGTTTGTTATAAGTAACATTTTGCTTCCGCCACGTTTGGTGTGTGATATTGTACAATATTGTATAGAATTTGTATTGGATTGGATTGTCCTATGAAATATTATAAGGAATATAACTGATTTTATTTTATTTTTGTTTTTGGTTTTTGTTTTTGTTTTTGGTTTTTTTGTTTTTGTTTTGGAGCATCATTACATTGTGTAAACTTATATTGCCGCTTTGTTCTAGTAAATTGACATTTGCTTTGTGCTTCAGAATTAAGCTTGATATATTGCTTTTGGCCTTTCTTTGTTACTCGACATTGTAATGGTTTGAACCTTTTCCAGTCATAAAGAGAGACATTCTTCGTGTTGGAAATAATTTCATATTTTTCTAATGCACACAATGCAGTAGCAGAGGAGGGTGAAAGTGAAGTTTAATGTATGAAATATTTGTTGTAGAACAGAGGAATAAACAATGCAGAACCTTTGTTTACTGCTTTCCAGTAATAATATTCAGAACAACTTTCAGAATGTAAAACTGCACTGAGAGCATTACTTACTTTTACAGTCTAGTTTCATAACTTTCCAATAGAAATCCTTGAAGTTAGATTAAAAACTACTTGATCGTATATTCGTATTCAGATTCTAAACCTTCCAAGATGTGAAGAGCCAGTTCATTATCCTTAATAACTCATCCAGTAGCAGTGTTGGGCTTTCCACCCCATGTGGGCTTGCACAGAAATTCGGCTTGTAAGCCGATGAGCAAGTCTATTCTCATATGCTTGAAGTTCAAACTGAGCTTCCTCTAATGTAAACGACTCACACCGAGAAGTAAGAGAAGTCAAATTGACAACCATAGCATCGAACTCAAGACCAAGACCACTAAGAATATAGAGAATTAGCTCAGAATCAGAAAGATCTGTTCTCGAAGTTGAAAGCATATCAGCAACATCTTTCATCTTTTAAACATAATCACGCACAGACATAGAGCCTTTAGTAGTAGTCTAAAGAAGGTGACGCTAATGCATGATTTGCGAATTGGCCTGAGTCAAATTCAGTTTATCTAAGCTGGTCCAGATCTTAATCACAGTGGAGCACTTGACCACATGCTGCATCATACTTTCAGAAATAAAGGCAAGTAACCAATTGACTATCAATTGATGATCAAGTCGACACCAGGTAGCAAATGCAGGATTAACGTAGGTGAAAGCTTTAGAAGTAGTACCGAAAATGATGACATCAAGCGGTAAAGATCGAGATTTGGTTAGAAAATGCTCCAAATCAAACGCTCGAACAGTTGACAGTACTTGTGTTTGCCAATATATATAATTTTTCTACTGGAGCTTGATCGTGATTGGAAGTAAGGTCGTCAGTGATAAGGAAGTTATGGTTGCAGTAGTTGGAGGTACAGTGAACTAGTGGAACTAGAAGTGAAATTAGGATGGTCAATAGACTCATCATGTTGTTTAGAAAGTGTGTGAAGCTTTTCTTGAACAAATGAACTGTTTGGTTGCCGAGAATTTGGTAGAAAATTTTCCATAGCTCTGATACCATAAAGCAATCTATAAATCTGATTAAAAGAGAGATTTTATTAATCTTTAACCTAACAATAATAGAAATGTTAGTGTGATGGCTCGAAACGGTAACGTTTTATGGCTTAAATGAGACATCATCTTTTTAAGCAAATCTGAAGAAGTAATCTTGAGTGTTGATGAAGAGAAGATCCAACGGCTAGAAATTAGTCCTGTGGTCAACCAAATAAAAGCAGAGTTTTTGGCAGATTGTGATACAGTGATTTTCGAGTAAAACTTTCTCTTCTTCTTTGATACGAAATCGAGTCTGTTAGGGTTTACGATTTTGGGTATTCGAATCTTGTAACTTTGTGATTGACTGACTAGTTTAGGTCATTCTGGGTGTATTTGTATACGCAATCAGTAGGGATTCGAAGGGTAGAGTCTCTAGGGAGAGTTACTGGTTGAAGGAGAGATTTAGAGGGTTTTTGCTGCTGTGAGTAATCTGTATTTGTAATCTTGACAGTATTAGTGCAGCGAGCTTGTATGTTTCTCGAGCTCAACGTGGACGTAGCTTGCTTAGATTAAGCAAGTGAACCATGGTAAATTTTTGGTGTTCGTTTGTGTGTGGTTTGTGATTCTTGATTCAGCCGTGCCTCCGGTCAGATGGGGCCGTGACATTCAGAGAGAGAGAGAGATTGTACACTCACATGGCCAAAGGTTCCGAATCCATGCATAACTAAATCTGATTGGTAGCGAAATGAGTGGAAGTCACGTAGAGTGGTAGCGCCCAGCCGTGCCTCCGGTCAGATGAGGTCGTGACATTCCAATGAGTAAGAATGAGAAAGAATAGAGATGAGACAAGCTAGAGTTAAGCTATATTATGACTACTAGTTTGAGAAAGAGATGAGCAAACATGAGAAAGAATAAGAGAGAGATACGAGCATAGAGAGTAGGTTATGCAATGGGGAACCCGTGAGTAATGGGTAGAGTATTCCCGCATGTGCGCCGCATTGAGAAAGCGGCATGAGTATGAGATAGAGAGGTGGTGTAGCCCGTGAGAGTGCATGCGGATGAGGGCTATACCCGAGTACTCGAGAGAGAGATTATACACTCATGTGGCCAAGGGTTCCGAATCCATGCATAACCAAGTTCGATCAGCTAGAATGAGTAGAAGTCACGTAGAGCGGGAGCGAGTCCCGGCCGTGCCTCCGGTAAGATGAGGCCGTGATTACTAAAGAGAGTTAACAAAAAAGAATTATGAGAAAGAGAAACAAAAATGAGAATGAGATAATAGAAAGAATTAAAGAATGAGAAAGCTTGAGAAAGCTTAAGAAAGAATGAGATAGAAAGAGAGAGAGAGTATGAGAAAGAATGCGAAAGTTTGAGTTAGTAAGAATAAAGAGTAGAAGAAAGAAACATGCAGTTCTTTTACATTAGTTGCATGTACATCTCATATATGCATGTACCATGAGTTCTTACATGGTTAGTAAGAGTATATCGAGAATGAGAAAGAGAACCATGACTTTCCTTCATGGTAAGTATGACGAGAATAAGAGAGAACCATGAATTGTTCTTCATGGTAAGTAAGAATAAGAGAAAAAGAACAAAGAGAAAGAAAGAAATAAGAGCAGAACAGAGTTAAAGGAGAATAACAGTATTAGAAAGAAAGAGAAAAACAGTGAGAAATAGAAATAGCAGAACAGTCGAGTAAGGAAAGAACCAAAGAGTGAGTTGCGGGGATAGTAGTAGAGGATTTACTTACTGAGCATTGTTGTGCTCACCCCGTTGTTCTTCTCTGTTTGCAGGAAATAGGAGTAGCGGTCGGATGGACGTCGAGGAGCGAAGAGATTGGCACCACTGTCCACCAGCATTGATATTTTGTATTAATTAGAAAGTTTTTAATTCATAGTATTTTGTATTTGTAAAGAAGTATATTTTTATGGTAAAGAAAAATTTCAGCCCACTATTTCATATATATACATATCATATTTTACATAGTACGTATTATAAGAATAGTCCTAAAGAGGAGTTGTTACAAAAACTTGACTAAATTAACACAACATTATAAAGTAAAAAAAATAAATATAATAGACTATATACGAAACACATTTTGGACGTCAAATTTAATTGTATTGATCAATTGACCAGTTGCATTTTCCCATATTACTAAATACATTATACATATTTGTATTTTACTTCTTAAGTAATGTGAAACGAGCCTAATTTTCCAATTCACTACACTTAGTTAGCTGAAAGTCTGACGACACAAGTCATCTAAATTATACTTTAATTTTTATAAACAACTATTGATCTTGACTTGAAAAATTGCACGGACTTTCGTGTTTGCTCGCTAAATTAATGTTGCAGGCAAGACTTCTTAATCATAGATAATGCAACTATATCTTTTCTCGTTTATCGATGATAAATATTCTAAACTAAAATTTACTTCTAAAATTATGTGAAATGCTCCTAATTTTCCAGGTCTATCAAACACTATTGACCTAGACTTGGGTGTTTGGAAGAATTTATTGCTAAAATTATGTGAAATGCTCCTAATTCAGGTCTATCAACAACCATTGACTTAGACTTGTGTGCTTGGAATTATGGGCTCATCGATTTGATGAAATCAAATAACACGGCTTGACCTCCTTATTCTTTCTGCATTATGCATTCTTGTTTTCGAACTTTATCATTTTCTTTATAAGTGGAATGTCTACTAAATTGTCATTACAACAGAGCTCTTAACATTGAATTGTACAATTCAGGATGAAGCCAAACCTAGGGTGACACTGTAATAAAGCATTCATTAATCCTGCACAAGCAATAGTGATCTTCAAGAACGGCTTGTTGATGGGATTAAATTCATAATTCAATCCCAGGATTTTGTTGGCAAACCAGTTCAATTGCGGTTTGGATACGAGTTTAATTGCACATTAATTAATTATGCGTGTAGATTTTTAATCACATAATATTCTGTTGATGGTTTGTGTCTTTGTGATACAGCTACATTCTGGAATTGGTTGGCTGACGTTTTGTTTAATTGAACTGGGCTACGTTATATCGTTCTTTTTTTTTTTTTTTTTTTTTTTTTTTTTAAGTTAGAAGGCGGATTACATTTTAGCTGAGGGTTTAGGCTCAGGTTGTGTGGGCCTGCTGCCTGGTTAGGTTGGCTTTTATTTATTTGAATGAAGTGATTGACACTCTATGAGGATTTAAGAAGCTTCATTCTTAATTTTTTTTTTTTTTTTAATGGCACTCAGAATTTCATAAATGCTCTTCATTCTTTGTTTTTTTATATTACGAAAAAAATTAATATCTCATACTCTTCACTTATACTATATACTCCACCATTGTTATTCATAAAATAAAATATTAGATAATTGAATTGAAAGTTGAAAAAAAAAAAAAAAAATCAAACTAAAAAAACTTTTATAAATAATCTCAATAACATAATACAGTTAAACACCATAAAATATATATAGATTAAAAATAGTTACCAATACTTTGAAGAAAAAATAACTATAAATTTATATGTGAAGCAACTAAAAACTTTTAATTTTGTATTTCTTGCAATTAAGAATCTTCTTCATCTATTAAATTGTTACTTGTTGTAAGAATGATTTTGAATAGCATAAAAGGGTTTATGAGATAATAGTGGACCATAACATGCAAGTCTCGGTCAAGTTAATTAATTCAAAAACTTTATAAATAGTCTAATTTTTTTGAAACTATTGATGATTGTAATTACTTGGGAAATTTCTTAAAAAATCAAAGACAACCTGTTAATTGCCATAAGGTGAGCGTATTAGACATATATTATCATTCTTTATTGTAGTCATTTGACTCACATCTGTGGATGTAGGCAAGGGTTTGCTGAACCATGTAAATATGGTACTGTATGATTGTCTTTCTACCTTCCTTATTTTTCATATCTTACGAAGTCATTGCAATATTTATTATAACAAGTCATTAATGCTCTGTTTAGTGCCCAACATTAACAAAGATTGACAGGAATTGTAGTGTCACTTACACATTTCGTTGGATCCAAATTTTTTTTGCCAAAAATTTGTTATTATCCCAGAGTTCCCGTAATCTCTATACGATTTGAAATGGACGGTGGAGATTACACAACAAAATAAATTTATGATCTTCATGTTCTGCTAAACGGCCATGACCAAATCAGGTTCTTCTGCTAAACGGCCATGACCAACATGATGGTCAAGCTCAGCTCTAGCTCTCTTTAGCACAAGAGGATGGTTGAGGAGAAGTGACATAGCCCATTCTGCAATCACCGAGGTTGTGTCTGTTCCCGCAACTAGTAGTGTCTGTTAGAAGTCAAAGTGATTATTAGGATTACAAATATGTTTTGAGGATTCTAATCTGTAATAGCCACTACTACTCAAAAGATTATAATGAAATACATATAAAATAACATAAAGAAATTGGGCCCAATTTTTTCTTTTATTAAACATATATACATACTCTTTACAAACATATGCATTTTTACACAAAATATATATAACGTATACAAAAAGTCATCAAAACATCAGGGACAGTGTAGCCACTCCTCCTCGCACGCCGACATCCATCCGACAGTGTCCTCACCTAGGTCCTGCAAAACATGGGAAAACAACGGGGTGAGCACTAAAATAATGCTCAGTAAGTAAATCCTCTACTCATACTAGCCCCGTAACTCTCTTTCTCTAATTCTTTCCTTACAATCCCTCATGCAATTTCTCTTTGGGTTCCACTCTATTTATCTCTTTCTCTTTCCCTTAGGAACTCTTTTCTCATAATTCTTTCATAAATCACGACCCCATCTCACCGGGGGCACGGCCGGGACTCACTCCCGCTCTACGTGACCTCTAATCACTCTAGCCGATCGGACTCGGTTATGCATGGATTCGGAACCCTTGGCCATGTGAGTATATAATCTCTCTCTCTCGGGTACTCGGGTATAGCCCTCATCCGCATGCACTCTCACGGGCTACACCACTTCTCTATCTGATACTCATGCCGCGCTCTCAATGCGGCGTACATGCGGGAATACTCTACCCATTACTCACGGGTTCCCCATCGCACAACCTACTCTATTCTCTTAACTCTTAAAGAACTTATACTCACATTCTATACTAAATCTCAAGCTACTTCTCAAGTGTATAAACAAAGGTGTAGAGCTATCTCATGCTCCCTAATGCACTAATGAAATGCCAACTACAAGATTTCCTCAAAACAGTCATTCTGCACCAGTCACACTAAAACGGCCATAACTTATGCTATACACCTCGGATTACTACGGTTCTGGTCTCGTTTCAAAGCTTAGAAACAGGGCTACAACTTCTCTGTTTTGGTCTCAGCCCAGTTCGAACCGTAAGATACTCAAAAATTACTCAGAAAGTTACGGCAGTGACAGGGCAGATTTCACTTAGGCATTTCCTCAAACATCTCATGTGCATATAAACACCCTACGAAAATTACTACTAAACTTCATTTTTCTAGCCATCCAAATTGGGGAAAAACTCCCTCAATTACTCATAATCCCTGTCAAGAAAAGCACTCCCAAAAAGGATTACACAACATCTCTCAAACTTCATCTCAAACTCCATTCTCAATACACATATCAACAACACTTCTCATATTTAATCAATCCCAACTACTAAGACTAAGCACACATCTCATCTCAATTTTCAGTAGGTATACCATGTACATACATAATTAAAATAAGTCTCTACTCAAAGCTTAGTCATAACTCAACTTGGTTGGATTTACTTACCTTGTGCAAAGATGGGTTCCTTAGCACTTTTCCTTCCCTTTTGTGGACTTGTCTCTTCTCTACAACTCAAAACAACCACAAGGGCAGCAACAACACAATAAGACCTCACTATAAATACAAGAAAACTCACATCTAAAGCATGAATTCTTACCTTAGGAAGCTTTAGATGAAATCTCTACTCAAAACCCCTCTTAAATCCCTTAGAACTCTTGGAAAATTGGGTGGAGAAATTGAGAGAATATGGGCAATGGAAGAGGCGGTGGAATGAAGATGAGTAAGGGCTTTCTCTACACTTTACTCTTTTTAGTTCATATTATAAGCTTCATTTCCCATTTTGCCCTTGTCCTTTCTTGAAAATTCCATCTATATCCTTTGATTCTTTACAACTACACCCCCATACAAACACAATCTCTACTAAATTTCCTTTCATTTTACTCCCCACTTTTCCTACTAATTAGGGGTAGAATGGTCATTGTGTCCCAAAAGAAGAATTCTCTAGAAAACTCAAGAATCTTTGTTTTAGGCTCTTCGCCGCGGCGAAGCATTTTTCGTCGCCTCGGCGAAATAGGGCAGAACCTACCCGTAATGCCACTTCTCCTCCTCGCCGCGGTGAAGTTTCTTCTTCGCCCTGGCGAAGTTTAAATTTCCAACTTCACCAAAACTCAACCCATTTCAAGGCAACAATTCAACCAACTCAACATACAAACTCAATTTAAGTTAAAACAATAAAATTATTAGCTAATACGACAAATCTTAAATACGTACCTCAAGTGGGATATTACATAATCTAACAAGATCATAACAACAGAAACTCTTTATAGGTGCAGTGCCATGTAAAGGTTCCATTTTCTTTGTGTCATGCTTGAGGAAGACACCAGATTACTTATCTAAGTCTATCTAATTCTTTAAGTAGAAAAAGAAAAGTTAAGACATACCATTATCAATAAATTGTTATTTCTTTGTATTACTAATCAAAACACCAAAGTATGTATTGGTCGCAAAATGAGATTATCAATATTACTAATCATAGAAAAATTGTTATTCCTTTTTATTCAAGGCTTATAATGCTTTTCACTGCAGTTCTGATACCAAAATAATGTAGTGGCGCATTGACTGATTAAGAATTTGGTGAGAGTAAGTCAATGCTATACATTTGCATACAAATAATTTTGAAATACTATTTTTTATTGAATACATTTCCCCCCAAAGGTTTGGCATAATTACGTTTTCCCACCCAAAAACCTTTGAGAAAAACAGTTTCTCACCTATCGTTGAGATCCAATTGTTAACTTTAATTGAAAAATGATTGGATGGTAAATTCACTGGAAGTCGAAAAATCAACGACTTAAAATATCAACGAGACAAATATCAACAACGGTAACAAGAGCATCGACAACATTTGTTGTCGGCGACAAAATCGCACCAATCTAGGTGAGATTCAACCAGGTGCAATTTGGTCAGAATTGCACTTGGGCTAGTGCAATTTTGTCAATATTTGCACCTCCATTGGTGTGATTTAGGCCACACCGCACCTGGCTTGGTGTGATTTTGGTCAAATTACATCAGCTGTGGTGCGATCAGCCAAAATCGCACTTGGCTAGGTGGGGCAGATGTATTATAGCGATTATGATGTTGCAAGAGACACCCAAAAGGTAAATTTATTTTGGTGGGAATTATGGTTATGAATTGAATTATTAGAGTTTTGTTTGGAGTTAATGGAACTTAGAGTTTAGTTTGGGTTAAGTTGTCCAGCTTTTTGTTTACGTTGCATGGGTTGGAATTGTCAGGGAAGAGGATGTGTGACAAGAGCATCTAGGACTCGAGCCTCGGTTTAGAGAGTAAGTGATAAGCATCCAGGTTGATGTTTATTCTTCTCTTATTTTTGTATTTATTTATTATTATTTTATCTTTAATCTTTCTGTAGCAGTTCATTAAGAAAAATATTGAGTCAAATAATATAGTGTATTTTCGTCTTTATAATGATTATACCGTCAGTTAACATATCTCAACTGCAAGTCTCATCAACGGGTGCGAAATTGTTTTTCTCACAGTTTTTGAGTGGGACATTGTAATTATGCCAAACCTTGGGTGGGAAATTGTTATTCTCCCTACCATTTTTTGTTTTTTTTTTAAAATATGAACACCAATGTTAATTGGTTGTCCTATTCTTCTCTTATAGAGTGAAAATTTGAATATCTCCATTTGAGTGAACCTCTGCAAGCTTGTCAATTAGTATGTTGTACTTGACGATTTGCTCAAGCGGTCAAGCCTATGGTAGTATGGTCAGATGGTGTCCAACCTTAATTATTGTAAAAAATCATTTGGTAGTACTAGTGAAAAATAAAAATAAAAATAAAAAGAAGAAAGACTAAAACTAAGGGAACTAATAAAAGTGGTTCAGTTTCTTACTTTCTTTACCAACTTATAAACCACCAAAAAAAAAAAAAAAAAAAAAACAAATCATTAGTTTTTATAATTAGGCTTTAAACTTTACTAAATTAATACAACATTATAAAGTAAAATAAAAATAATATATACTAGACTATATACGAAACACATTTTGGACGTCAAGCTGAAATTTAATTGTGTTGACTAATTGACCCAGTTGTCATTTTCTCATTTTACTAAATACATTATACATATTTATATTTCTACTTCTTAAAGTAATGCGAAACGAACCTAATTTTCCAATTCACTACACTTAATTAGCTGAAAGTCTAATGACACAAGTCATCTAAATTATACTTTAATTTTTATAAACAACTATTGATCTTGACTTGAAAAATTGCACGGACTTTCGTGTTTGCTCGCTACATTAATTTTGGGTCAGGCGAATATTTCTTTAATCATGATAATGCATACTAATCTTTTCTCTTTTTTACGATGATATATTCTAAAGTCTAAAATATTTTACTTCTAAAATTATTGAAATGCTCCTAATTTTCCAGTCTATCAACATTGACCTAGACTTGGGTGTTGGAAGAATTTATTGTAAAATTATGTAAAATGCTCCTAATTCAGGTCTATCAAACCATTGACTAGACTTGTGTGCTTGGAATTATGGGCTCATCGATTTGATGAAAATCAAAACACGGCTTGACCTCCTTTTCTTTCTGCCATTATGCATTCTTGTTTTCCAACTTTATCATTTTCTTTATAAGTGGAATGTCTATAAATTTGTCATTACACAGAGCTCTTACATTGAATGTACAATCAGGATGAGCCAAACCTCAGGGGTGACACTGTAATAAAGCCATTCATTAATCCTACCAAGCAATAGTGATCTTCAAGAACGGCTTTGTTGATGGGATTAAATTCATAATTCAATCCCAGGATTTTGTTTGGCAAACCTTCAATTGCGGTTTGAATACGAGTTTAATTGCACTTAATTAATTATGCCGCATCATATCTCAGGGGGTAATCTTGATTTGTGATTTTTAATCCATAATATTTGTGATGGTTTGGTGTTCACACACGTGCTGGAATTGTTGGGCTGCCAGTTTGTTTAATTGAACTGGGCTGCGTTATAGAGGCCCGCACGAGTATTATTTTTAGCTTCAGGGTTAGGCCTAGGTTTGGGCCTTGCTGCCTGGTTAGGTTGGCCTTATCTATTTATTTCTTTTTTTGAATAAAGTGATTGACACTATACTGATGGATTTATGAAGCTCCATCCTTATCACCTATAAATTCATAAATGCTTCTTCTTGTTTTTTTATATTACGAAAAAAATTAATTCTCATACTTCACTTATACTATATACTCCACCATTATATTCATAAAATAAAATTAGATTGATTGAAAGTTAAAAAAAAAAAAAAAACTGAAAAAACTCTTATAATACTCTCAATAAAATACAATTAAACAACATAAATATATATATAGTTAAAATGTTACCAATACTTTAAAAAAAATAACCATAATTTATATGTGAAGAATTAAAAGCTTTTATTTTGATTTCTTGTAATTACGAATCTTCTTCATCTATTAATTTTTACTTATGTAAAAATGATTTTGAATAGCATAAAAAAATAATAATAATAGGTTTATGAGGTAATAGTGGACCATAATGCAAGTCTTGGTCAAGTTAATTAATTTGAAAACGTTATAAATAGTCTAATTTTTCTGAAACTATTGTGATTATAATTACTTGGAAATTCTTAAAAATCAAAGACAACATGTTAGTTGCCATAACGTAGCATGTATACTATACTATCATTCTCTTTTTAATCATTCGACTCACATTTGTGGATTTAGGCAAGGGTTTGTTGAACCACGAACTTTGCTATATGATTGTCTTTCTACCTTCCTTATTTTTCATATCTTACGAAGTCATTGCATATTTTTATACAAATGATACAGTCATCGAAGGTTATGCACCGAATTCATGCACGAGTACGTGACAAATCCTGACCGTCGATTAATATTAAGTTAAAATTAATCAACGGTCAGGATTTTGCACGTCATTCTGTATGAATTGTCACTACTTCGATGACTATAGATTACTCTTTATTATAACAAGTCATTAATGCCATGTTTAGTGCCCAACATTAATCATCATATAACTAATAAAGATTGGCAAGGACTGTAGTGTCACTTATAATTTCATTGGATCCAAATTTTTTTTGCCAAAATTGTTATATCCCAGAGTCTCGTAATCTCTATACGATTTGAATGGACGGTGGAGATTACACAACAAATAAATTTATGATCTTCATGTCCATATAAACTTTAAGTAAATTTAGTGTCCAAGTTCTTTGACATTTTTATAGCTAATGTTAAGTCAAGGATTTAATTGTCTTTTCACCTTTATATTTCCTCCTTTTTGAACAAGTCCAATAATACAAGTGCATGCATATATCCAATGAAACATAGAATCAGCATATATGCCAAAAAAAAAAAAAAAAAAAAATCAATACTATATTTCTATTGCCATATCGGAATCCTTATATTAGTTCAATAATATTATAAGACCAATAATTAAAGGTGATACAGTCGTCTCAATGTTTGACCCTCAATACATACAACCTAAATTTATAAATAAAAAATAGAAAATTTAATGAATTTTTATATTCAAGGAAAATGTTATAAAGTTCTTGGCAATTTGAATTAAATTAGAAACTTAATTTTTTTTTACTATTAATTGTGATTAAACTCTAATTATAAATTACTAAAAAACCTGAAAAAATCCATGAAGCTAGTAAGCAGTAGACTATGAGAAAAAGAAGCAATCCAGGAGTTATGGCTTATTGCCCTTACAGAATCCTGTGGAAGCCCTACGAACATATTTCAAAAACCGTTATCAGTGTTGAAAAGTTTACTTGACAAAACATAATTTTAAGAGTTTTGGTAAAATTTATAAAGTTTACTGAATGTTTAAAATAAATAGATTCTTATCTTAGAATTCTACCATGTTAAAAGTTTCAAAAATTGGAAAAACCATTAAAGAGTTATTTATATAAAATTATTTTAGTAATTTTGATATACAATATATTTTAAACTTTATAAAATTAATATGGAGCTTAATTAGACTTTAGGTGGACTCAAATACAACACCCTTCTCAATAGGCCCAATAAACCAAAAACTAGGCCAAACTTGGTTCACCACAAAAAAACTATGTTTGAAAACGAGGGACCTTCTGATTAGACTGGGAAAAGAGCCTCTCGGTCGGTTCAGGTTCTAGGAGATTTTGTTATATTTTAAACTGTAGGTTAACTATATTTTTTAGAGATTTTTTGCAGTATTTCAAAACCTTAGGACTAATTTTTTTGGGCACTTTTACTTGTATAATTTTCAGGGATTAACTTATCATTTTTAGGGGTATTTAGAAATACTAAAATTTAAGAAACTAATTATAATTTCAAAAAAATATTTTGTTGTTGACATCCCGGTCCCACAAGGATTGGCGGTACCACCAATTGATAAAATGAGCTGTAGATAGAGCCTAACTTTGCTCTCTCATCAACAGCTTCCTTTTGAATTTTCTGAAATCTTTCATCGGTGGAGTCAACATCTGCACAAATTTAAGTCATTAATGTGTTTATTTGAAAAAAAAAAAAAAGAAAAAAAAGAAGGGACGTCCAAGATGCATCTTTCAGAAAAAAGAACAAGACAAAGGCCAGATGACATTTTCATCAGCGCGTGACAAAGTCAACATTGTTTTTGAGGGTTCCCTTTTTTTGGCATGAAAAAAAATACAAAAACACTTTGAAATAACAATTGTATGCGTTTGGTTTATATTTTGGGTAGAATTTTGGGAATAGTATTGGATAATTGAATATGGGAGTATTACGAGGTAAAATTTAAAAATTTATTAAAAAACCCCCTAAGTTGCTAATTTCTAAATACCCCAACATGTAAATTGACAAAAATACCCCCACCACCTGCAGTGCCGGTTTCTGGCCACCACCGCCGGAATCTGGCCAGAAAATCGCGTTACGACACGAGACTAGTCGGATCTGTGTCGTAACGAGTCGTTATGGCCTTTTCCGGCCAGATCCACCACAGATCTGGCCAGAAAAGGCCAGATCTACGGCCTGCCGTGGCCGTCGATGGCCGAAAAAGGCGATCCGGCCAAATCCGTGGTGGATCTGGCCGGAAAAGGCCAGATCGGTGAACTTCCGGCCATTTATGGTCGGCAGGTTGGCGGTTGGATAGATTTCGGCTACCACCGACGGTGGTTGCTGGAATCTGGCGAGTATGGGTTACGGGGGTGTTTTTGATAATTTTTAAACTTTTTTTTAGGGTGTATTTGATGAAATTAATAACTTTATGAGGTCTAAAAGTAATTAAAAAAAATAGGGTAATATTCTTGGAATAATGTGCCAAACGTTATTTAGAGAATAGGATCCAGAATCTGGATAAAAATAGTAAGCCAAACATAGTGAATAAAATTAGGCTTACTCACAATCTTACTAACCATCTTATTATCCTGATAAATATAACGGCATAGTACAGATACTATGCATATAATATTTATACTATATCATTATATTTTTTAGAATTATAAAATAATTAGTAATATTGTGAGTAAGCATAGCATTACCCTTACTTTATTCACAGCTTTACAATAATAAATTAATATATCAATATTTGAGGTGATTTTAAGATCATGTGTTTCTAAATATAAACTTCTGTATTGATGTTTCAACAACAAAAATGCTGAAGTCACCCAGCACAATCAAACAAAAGAGGTAAAACAAAAATCAAAAACGAAAAAACTACAAAAACACATTATTTCAAAGTGTTTTTGTATTTTTTTCATGTCAAAAAAGGGAACCCTAAAAAACATTGTTGACTTTGTCACGCGATGATGAAAATGTCATCTGGCCTTTGTCTTGTTCTTTTCTTCTGAATCAGATGCATCTTGGACGTCCCTTATCTTTTTTTTTTTTTTTTTTTCAAACTAACACGTTAATGACTTGAAAATTTGTGCAGATGTTGACTCCACCGACTGAAAGATTTCAGAAAATTCAAAAGGAAGCTCCTGTGGATCAGACTGAGAAAGCAAAGTTAGGCTCTATCTAGAGCTCATTTTCATCAATTGGTGGTACCGCCAATCCTTGTGGGACCGGGAGTCAACAACCAAAATGCTGAAGTCACCCAGCACAATCAAACAAAAGAGGCAAAACAAAAATCAAAAACGAAAAAAACTACAAAAACACATTATTTCAACAATAAAATTATGATACCTGTTTAATATTTGGTTGACTTAACGGCACCGCTGTCATATGTTATGTTTCCAAAGTAAATAGGAACCGTTGGATTGAGTTTTGTACAGAATACAACTGACAAGCTTCTCTTCGATTTCCGGTTTTAGCTATTTGTAAAAGTCCAACACTCACTCCAACCTTACATGTTATAAACATCCACTCCGGTTGCATCTCCCACTTTTCATTCATTCTTATTTCGCAGAATCTACTCTCCAAGGTTGCATTTCTCTCATCTCTTTGTTAACGGCGGTTGCATCTCTCACTTTTCTCTCTCTAAATGACGATGGTTGCAGTTCTCGAATTTTTTATTTTCCTTTATTTTCCTGTTATTGTTTTCTCTTCCTAAGACTGAAATGTTCTCTCCAAGGTTGCATTTCTCTCATCTCTTTGTTAACGGCGGTTGCATCTCTCACTTTTCTCTCTCTAAACGACGATGGTTGCAGTTCTCGAATTTTTTATTTTCCTTTATTTTCCTGTTATTGTTTTCTCTTCCTAAGACTGAAATGTTCTCTCCAAGGTTGCATTTCTCTCATCTCTTTGTTAACGGCGGTTGCATCTCTCACTTTTCTCTCTCTAAACGACGATGGTTGCAGTTCTCGAATTTTTTATTTTCCTNAAAAAAAAAAAAAAAATCAATACTATATTTCTATTATGCCATATCGGGAATCGCTTATATTAGTTCAATAATATTATAAGACCAATAATTAAAGGTGATACAGTCTGCTCAATGTTTGACCCTCTAATACATACAACCTTAAATTTATAAATAAAAAAATAGAAAATTTAAATGAATTTTTAGTATTCAAGGAAAATGTTATAAAGTTCTTAGCAATTTGAATTAAATTAGAAACTTAATTTTTTTTCTACTTATTAATTGTGATTAAACTCTAATTATAAATTACTAAAAAACCTGAAAAAATCCATGAAGCTAGTAAGCAGTATAGCTATAGAGAAAAAGAAGCAATCCAGGAGTTATTGGCTTATTGCCCTTACAGAATCCTGTGGAAGCCCTACGAACATATTTCAAAAACCGTTATCAGTGTTGAAAAGTTTACTTGACAAAACAAATAATTTTAAGAGTTTTTGTAAAATTATATAAAGTTTACTGAATGTTTAAAATAAATAGATTCTTATCTTAGAATTCTACCATGTTAAAAAGTTTCAAAAATTGGAAAAACCATTTAAGAGTTATTTATATAAATAATATATTTTAGTAATTTTGTATATACAATATAATTTTAAACTTTATAAAATTAATAATGGAGCTTAATTAGACTTTAGGTGGACTCAAATAACAACACTCTTTCTCAATAGGCCCAAATAAACCGAAAACTAGGCCGAACTTGGTTCACCACAAAAAACTAATGTTCTGAAAACTGGAGCGGACCTTCTGATTAGACTGGGAATTAGTAGCATCTCTGGTCCGGTTCAGGTTCTAGGATGATTTTGTTATATTTTAAATCTGTAGGGGTTAACTATAATTTTTTAGAGATTTTTTGCAGTATTTCAAAACCTTAGGGACTAATTTTTTTGGGCACTTTTACTTGTATTAAATTTTCAGGGATTAACTTATCATTTTTAGGGGTATTTAGCAATATACTAAAATTTAAGAAACTAATTTATAATTTCAAAAAAATATTTGGTTGTTGACTGACTTGACTCCCGGTCCCACAAGGATTGGCGGTACCACCAATTGATGAAAATGAGCTGTAGATAGAGCCTAACTTTGCTCTCTCAGTCTGATCCACAGGAGCTTCCTTTTGAATTTTCTGAAATCTTTCAGTCGGTGGAGTCAACATCTGCACAAATTTTTAAGTCATTAATGTGTTATTTTGAAAAAAAAAAAAAGAAAAAGGACAAGGGACGTCCAAGATGCATCTGCTTCAGAAGAAAAGAACAAGACAAAGGCCAGTTAATTCTCTCCAAGGTTGCATTTCTCTCATCTCTTTGTTAACGGCGGTTGCATCTCTCACTTTTCTCTCTCTAAACGACGATAGTTGCAGTTCTTGAATTTTTTATTTTCCTTTATTTTCTTGTTATTGTTTCTCTTCCTAAGACTGAAATGTTATGTTGATCTTGGAACCCTTAAACTTCTCAGGGAGCGAATGTCTCTGAAAATGTTATATTGTTATTGAAACCCTGAAACTTAACAGGGAGGGAATGTAGCCATCCGTCCTGAATGTTATGAAAATGCATTTTTTAGTTTTTGAATACTTCTGTTTGTAGTGGAATGGATTTAGTTTTTGGTTTTGGAATATTTTTTTTTGTAATTTTGATCTATTTTTCACTTTTGTGTTTTTTTTTTATTTTGCTTAGTCCACAGGGTTATTCTGTTGGTATTTTAATGACAGTTGTGTTTATAATGGTGATTTTAAGTGCCATCGTGCGTTCAGTGAATGAGCATAAGAAACGTGCTTCTGTACTGTCTCTACAGCAAAAGGTTCTACCGAGGTACGCCAGCAAAAGTTTCAACCACCCCAGCAAAAGCTTCAAGTCTAGCCACTCTATTCAAAGGTTCCACCAGTTCCGATGGTCCCGAAATTATTTTCTTTGGATAAAAACTTGAAAAATTTCAAAATGAAATTTCAAAATGAAATTTTTCAGGTTTTCATCCAAAGAAAATAATTTCGGGACCATCGAGACTAGTGGAACCTTTGGATGGAGTGGCTGGACTTGAAGCTTTTGCTGCGGTGGCTGAAACTTTTGCTGACGTGGCTCCGGTAGAACCTTTTGCGGTAGAGACAGTACAGAAGCACGTTTCTTGTGCTCATTCAGTGAGCGCATGATGACACTTAAAATCACCACTATAAACACGGCTGCCATTAAAATACAAACAGAAATATTTCAAAACCAAAAACCAAAGAAGTGTGGTTTCGTGGAATGCTATGATATCTGGGTATGCACAAAATGGGAAATTTAAGGAGGCGATAGAGATGTTTCACGAGATGCAAATGGGAGATGTGCGTCCGAATTATGTGACTTTGGTTAGTGTTCTTCCTCCAATTTCCCATTATCTGGGCAACTTCCAAAAGAGCTTGGCACGCTTCCTGAGTTAACAGNAGGTTCCAAAAACAGGTTCCAATATAGGTTCTAAAACAGGTTCCAAACAGGTTCCAAAACAGGTTCCAAACAGGTTCCAAACAGGGTACCCCCTACAGGTTCCAAACAGGGTACCCTTTTTACAGGTTCTGGTTCAGGTTCCGATTCCTCCATTGGTAAGAACCAGAACCGGAACCGCACAGTAGCGGTTCCAAAAAATTGGAACCGGAACCTACCCGCACAGTGCAGGTTCTAGGTAGGTTCCAGTTCCGGTTCCGGTTCTTACCCCCGGTTCCGGTTCTACCCGCTACCCGTGCTCACCCCTAGGCTCATCGATTTGATAAAATCAAACAACACGGCTTGACCTCCTTATTCTTTCTGCCATTATGCATTCTTGTTTTCACAACTTTATCATTTTCTTTATAAGTGGAATGTCTACTAAATGTGTCATTACAACAGAGCTCTTAACATTGAAGTGTACAACTCAGGATGAAGCCAAACCTCAGGGGTGACACTGTAATAAAGCCATTCATTAATCCTGCACAAGCAATAGTGATCTTCAAGAACGGCTTTGTTGATGGGATTAAATTCATAATTCAATCCCAGGATTTTGTTTGGCAAACCAGTTCAATTGCGGTTTGAATACAAGTTTAATTGCACATTAATTAATTATGCCGCATCATGATCTCAGGGGGTAATCTCTGATTTGTGATTTTTAATCACATAATATTTTGTTGATGGTTTGCGTCTTTGTGATTCACAGCCACGTGCTGGAATTGTTGGGCTGCCAGTTTTGTTTAATTGAACTGGGCTGCGTTATGAAGGCCCGCACGAAGTATTATATTTTAGCTTCAGGGGTTTAGGCTTAGGTTGTGTGGGCCTTGCTGCCTGGTTAGGTGGCCTCTTATCTATTTATTTCTTTATTTTAAATAAAGTGATTGACACTATACCGATGGATTTAAGAAGCTCCATCCTTAATCACCTCATAAATTTCATAAATGCTCTTCCTTCGTTGTTTTTTTATATTACGAAAAAAATTAATATCTCATACTCTTCACTTATACTATATACTCCACCATTATTATTCATAAAATAAAATATTAGATTATTGAATTGAAAGTTAAAAAAAAAAAAAAAAACACTGAATAAAACTCTTATAAATACTCTCAATAACATAATACAATTAAACAACATAAAATATATATAGATTAAAATAGTTACCAATACTTTAAAGAAAAAATAACCATAAATTTATATGTGAAGTAACTAAAAGCTTTTAATTTTGCATTTCTTGTAATTACGAATCTTCTTCATCTATTAAATTTTTACTTTATTGTAAAAATGATTTTGAATAGCATAAAAAAATAATAATAATAAAGTTTATGAGGTAATAGTGGACCATAATATGCAAGTCTTGGTCAAGTTAATTAATTTGAAAACTTTATAAATAGTCTAATTTTTCTGAAACTATTAATGATTATAATTACTTAGGAAATTTCTTAAAAAATCAAAGACAACATGTTAGTTGCCATAACGTGAGCATGTTAGACTTATACTATCATTCTCTGTTTTAGTCATTCAACTCACATTTGTGGATGTAGGCAAGGGTTTGTTGAACCACGTAACTTTGCTGTATGATTGTCTTTCTACCTTCCTTATTTTTCATATCTTACGAAGTCATTGCAATATTTATTATACGGAAATGATACAGTCACCGAAGGTTATGCATCGAATTCATGCACTAAATGATGTGACAAAATCCTGACCGTCTATTAATGTTAGGAAATGATACAGTCACTGAAGGTTATGCACCGAATTCATGCACTAAATGATGTGGTAAAATCCTGACCGTCTATTAATATTAAGTTAAAATTAATTAATGGTCAGGATTTTGTCACGTCATTTAGTGCATGAATTCGGTGCACTACTTTGGTGACTGTAGCATTACTCTTTATTATAACAAGTCATTAATGCCATGTTTAGTGCCCAACATTAATCATCATAGTAACTAATAAAGATTGGCAAGGACTGTAGTGTCACTTATACATTTCGTTGGATCCAAATTTTTTTTGCCAAAAATTTGTTATTATCCTAGAGATCTCGTAATCTCTATACGATTTGAAATGGACGGTGGAGATTACACAACAAAATAAATTTATGATCTTCATGTTCCATATAAACTTCTAAGTAAATTTATGTTCCAAGTTCTTTGACATTTTTATAGCTAATGTTAAGTCAAGGATTTAATTGTCTTTTCAGCCTTTATATTTCCTCCTTTTTCTATGTCCCATCTTAAAGAACTCGCCTCTAAATAGTATTAATTATATGTATATTGTAAAAAATATATTCTATATTACATTAACGGTTTAAGATAAAATAAAATATTTATCTAAAATTGTTTGGGACAATAATTTATACTTTAGAGTTGTTATCACATCTTTTATTTTACGAGTACGTAGTAAATCGTCAACATGAACACATTCTTGTTGAAAACAAAATATTTCTAGCTTCTCAAACATATTTAGAGCTTCTTAACACAAAACTTTTGATATTTTCATATCATAATCCTTAGGATTATGTCCTTCCCTTTCTTGTTTAATTTTAGTAATGATTTCTTCTTTAGTTAAAGCATACGCAACTTGTAGTTTATTTGGATGATTAGGAAATACATTAATATCTATTTGATTAGTGTAGTGAAATTGTCGAATCTAATTAGTCAATTCATTTGTACTACTAAAACATGAATTACAAAACAAGAAATCAAAACAATTATTTTTTAAAATAAACAATAATTCTTGTAACTAACAATCTATTCAGTTATAACCTCCTTATAGTAATAAATTTAGTTGGTCCCAACATTGTGACTATAGAAAAGTTTTACTGTATATTTTATATTGTTTAACTGTATTATGTTATTGAGATTATTTGTAAGAATTTTTTTTTTTTACCTTGAATTTTTTTTATTTTTTAATTTAATTATTTAAACATTTTATTTTAGGAATGATGTGGTGGAGTATATAGAATAAGTGAAGGGAATGAAATATTGATTTTTTTCAAATATAAAAAGTATAATTTTAAGGACAGTTATGAAATTTATGGGGTGCCATAAAAAAATTAAATTTAAAACTTTAGAGTGAGGTATTTTAAGAAAGGAAAATGTTACACCCACAATCTCTTCTCACAATCTTGATATGTTAGTTCGTAATTAGTCAACTCGTAATAGGTCTCACCTGAGTCCCACTTAATAAATTACTATTGACCAATTGTGAGTTGTTATGTCAGAATTGTAAGGAAAATTTATGAGAAAAAATTGTGGGTGTAGCATTACTCTTTAAAAAATGCAGCTTCTTTAATCCATCAACCGAGTGTCATTGCTTCATTCAAAAAAAAAAAAAAAAGAGGCCAACCTAACCAAGAAACAAGGCCCACACAAAGTGAGCCTAAAAACACAAGCAATCACCAGATAGGCCCGAACAAAACCAAGTCCAAATCCCTCAGCCTAAATATAATACTTCATGCGGGCCTCTTTACCGATCAATGAAGCCCTGCTTGAAGATCACTATTGCTTGTACATGGTTTATGAATGACTCTATTACAGCGCCACCCCTGAGGTTTGGCACGAAAACATTCCCCCCTGAATTTTGGGAAACTAATGCTGTCACCTCAAATAGTGTTTATGTAAGTTGAATATAGCCAACTGTTCAAGTTCTATATATCAACCATCTTAGTGCACGTAATGTTTGTCCTAATCTCCTCGCTAACCTATGGCCAATTGTCATTTCGAAGCTATACCTATCTCACAAACCTGTTGTCAATCGTTATTTCTAAGTTATATCTACCTCTCATAGGATCTCTTGTTATGAGCTTGCTGCTTGAGATAAGGGATCTTTTCAAGGGCGTTTCACAATATAAATATATAATTTTAATAATTTAAAATACATTAATAAATAACCTAAATTCTAGCTTTGTCTCATTTGTTTTTTTTATCTATCATTCTCTTTTTCAAACTCTCTCGTTTTTTATATTCCTCATTCGGAGGTTCAAGTTTTTAGTTTTTGCTCTAAAGCTCTTGTTGGAGGTTCAAATTTTCAGTTCACACCTGCATACATGGAAAACCTTCAGTGTTAAGAGCTCTCTTGTAATCACAGTTTCGCATAAAAGTCTTTGTTTTTTATACTAATGAAAACAATGGCAAATTTAGTAGACCATTCCACTTTTATAAAGAAGATGATAAAGCTGGAAAACCAAGTCTGCATAATGGCAGAAAGAATAAGGTTACACACCATCTGACCATAGGCTTGAGAAAATCATCCACTAAAGCATACTAATTGACAAGCTTGCGGAGGTTCACTCAAATGGAGATATCCAAATTTTCATTCTATAAGAGAAGAACAAGACAACCAATTAACATTGGTGTTTGGGTAATACTACACTTACAACTAAATCTCACAAACTTTTTCTCATAATCTCAACGTAGTATCTCGTAATTGGTCAGCTCGTAAATAGGTCATGTTTGAGTTGACCAATTACGAGCTGCCACATTGAGGGTTGTGAGAGAAAATTTGTAAGATTGAGTTGTAAGCATATCTTTATCCTTGGCTTTATACAAGAAAACAGTAAGGTAAATGACAATTTCCCACTCAAGGTATGGCGCAATTATTTCTCCTACCCGAAAACTTTGAGAAAAACAATTCCTACCCATTGTTAAGATCGGTTGGTGACATCTGTTAACTGGCATTGCACTGTACATACAAAAATACACTTTACTATTTCACTTAATAATTTTTTTTAATGAGGTGCCAGAGCTAAATTAAAGATAATAATTTAAAAAAAACTATAAAATATTTAATTTAATAACTAGTAATCATGTTAATTGTAAAAATATATGGTAAAAAGGAATTATTCTCTCGCAACAGAAAAAAGAGAGGGTCTGTGTTCAGCCTTCCAATTCTTCTTCGTCTGATTGAGAAAAGAGATAGAGAGAAATGTGGCATCGGTCTGTGTAAATGGTTAAAAGGGTAGCTAGAAAAGTAAATGGAAACATCCCAACTGCTAACAAACAGAGACTTAAATGATTTTGTTTTCCTTGTACACGTGGTGGATGTGTCTTCATTTCTGAAATTGGTTGTTGGAAGAAATAAATTTTATGCAGCAATTAAATGAAAGTGGACCTGTTATGGCTTCACACTATACTGATGGATTTATGAAGCTCCATCCTTAATCACCTAATAAATTTCATAAATGCTCTTCATTCTTTGTTTTTTTATATTACGAAAAAAATTAATATCTCATACTTTTCACTCATACTATATACTCCACCATTATTATTCATAAAATAAAATATTAGATTATTGAATTGAAAGTTAAAAAAAAAAAAAAAAACTGAAAAAAACTCTTATAAATACTCTCAATAACATAATACAATTAAACAACATAAAAAATATATATAGATTAAAATAGTTACCAATACTTTAAAGAAAAAATAACCATAAATTTATATGTGAAGCAATTAAAAGCTTTTAATTTTGTATTTCTTGTAATTACGAATCTTCTTCATCTATTAAATTTTTACTTTATTGTAAAAATGATTTTGAATAGCATAAAAAAATAATAATAATAAGGTTTATGAGGTAATAGTGGACCATAATATGCNGTGAAAAGACGATTAAATCCTTGACTTAACATTAGCTATAAAAATGTCAAAGAACTTGGAACATAAATTTACTTAGAAGTTTATATGGAACATGAAGATCATAAATTTATTTTGTTGTGTAATCTCCACCGTCCATTTCAAATCGTATAGAGATTACGGGATCTCTGGGATAATAACAAATTTTTGGCAAATTTTTTTTTTTTTATCCAACGAAATGTGTAAGTGACACTACAATCCCTGTCAATCTTTGTTAGTTACGTATGATGATTAATGTTGAGCACTAAACATAGCATTAATGACTTGTTATAATAAACATTGCAATGACTTGGTAAGATATGAAAAATAAGGAAAGTAGAAAGACAATCATAAAACAAATTTACATGGTTCATCAAACCTTTACCTACATCCACAGATGTAAGTCGAATGACTAAAATAGAGAATGATAGTATAAGTCTATCACTCTCACGTTATGGCAACTAACATGTTGTCTTTGATTTTTTAAGAAATTTCCCAAGTAATTATAATCATCAATGGTTTCAGAAAAATTAAACTATTTATAAAGTTTTCGAATTAATTAACTTGACCAAGACTTTTCATATTATGGTCCACTATTATCTCATAAACCTGATTTTTTTATTTTTTATTTATTTTTTTTAAGCTATTCAAAATCATTCTTACAACAAAGTAACAATTTAATAGATGACGAAGATTCGTAATTACAAGAAATACAAAATTGAAAGTTTTTAATTGATTCACATATAAATTTAGGGTTATTTTGTTTTCAAAGTATTGATAACTATTTTTAATCTATATATATTTTACAGCTGGATAAATGACTATCTAAGTAGCCTAGGATATGCTAGAAGTCATAATGAGCATACACTTTATGTTAGGGGGACTAAAGGTTACTTGATTGTAGTCTCTTTGTATGTGGATGATCTGCTGATCACATGGAGTAATGTTGAACAATTAAATTAGTTTAAGAAGTCCATGCAAAGTGAATTTGAGATGACTGATTTAGGGGAAATGACATACTTCCTTGGTATGGAAAATAAATCAGTCTAATGATGAGATTTTTGTGTGCCAAGAAAGGTATGCAAATGAAGTTCTTAGGAAATTTTTCATGGAAATTTGCAAACCAATAGACACTCCATTGGTTCCTAATTTGAAGTTAAGCAAAGATGATGGTGCAATGAGAGTGGATGAGGGGCTGTTTAGAAGCTTAATTGGATGCTTGCTATATTTGACAGCTACACAACTTGACCTCATGTTTGCCTCCAGCTATCTTTCCAAGTTCTTGAGTAATCTGAGTGAGTTGCATTTTAGGGCAGCCAAGAGAGTGTTGAGGTATGTGAAAGGAAGCACCAGGCTTGGCATTTGGTGCAAAAAATCTGAAAACCTGAAGTTGTTGGGCTATACCGACAGTGATTGGGGAGGATCTTTTGATGACATGAAAAGCACCTTAGGTTATGCGTTTTACATAAACTATGGTGCAATTTGTTGGCTGTCAAAGAAATAGAAGACAATGGCTCAGTTCACAGCAGAAGCAGAGTATATATCTGTTGCAGCAGCTATGAACAAGCCATTTGGCTTAGGAAAGTTCTGGCAGACTTGAAGCAAAACCAGGGAAGTCCAACTCTAATTCTGTGTGACAATCAGTCTGCAGTTGTCATGGCCAAAAATCCAGTACTTCACGGTAGAACCAAGCATATCAAGATAAAATTTCATGTTGTGAGGGAAGTTGAGTATAATGGTGAAGTTAGTTTAATCCATTACAGGGGTGAAAATCAAACTGCTGACATTATGACTAAAGCATTGTCCAAAGCCAAGTTTAAAGATCTTAGGCTCAAACTTGGTGTTTCTAGCAAAAGTATCAAGGAGGAGTGTTGATGCAGTGATATTTTGCTGAAATGCATCAATGTTTCAGTTTGCAGTTTGAAAGGTTTTGGCGCCAATTGAATTCTGTCGCTGCAGTTGGTCTGACGTGTGTGAGCTGCAGATTTTGGTGCATTCTCGTTGATTTGTTTAGGTGTGATTAAGACCTGTAAATGATGTGTTTTGTGCATGCTTTTGTTGGTTGTTAAGAGTTTAAATTCAAATATGAAAATACCCCTGCGGTAGTTGTTGTAACAGTGGATATTTTAGTTGCATTGTTGTATAAATTATCAGCCTTAATGAAAAGTTACAAGTCTTCCATACATTCTTCTAGTTTTTCCTTTTCTTCTCTTTGAATTCTCCGGCCATAACACCATCAGAATTGAGTAAGGAAATTGAATAAGAAAATAAATCCAAAGGTCACGTTTTAATCTGTTTTAGACGTTAGGAAACAAAATTGAACATGTTCTGCAACTTTCTGCTTCAACCCCAGAGGTGCTCGGCGACGAGATTCTTTTTTGCTTGCTCGCAGCCAGTTTCTGCCACTTCTTGGCCAATTCGACCAGCTTCTTTGGACTAATCATGTTGTTTTTGTGAGAGAAATGTATTGGATCTCAAGAACACTGAAAAGCTGTGATTGCTATGGATGGAAGGTTGTTGGAAATGGATTTGTTATATTGTAACAAACGTAGAGACAGTCCATTCATTGTTGCTGCCCTTCTGTAGGCACTTAAGGGAGGCAGACCATTTAAGATCAGTAGAGGTATTTAGGCAATTGGGCAACTTAATCAGTTGTGTTTATTATCTTATACACAAGGTGGAGCCTTTCACATTCGTGCTGCCCGGAGGTTTGATGGCATGCTGGTTCAGGGCTGCTAGAGCTGGTGGCTTAGAATCTCAGACATTAAAATTTATCCTTCTCAATTAAAAGCTATAAAATGTAGCATAATTAGCCTTCCCTTGTTGGCCTCCCTATGGTAATGAAAGTTATTCAATAACCGCTATGTGAATTTTAATGAAAATTCCAACAGTGATCATCAGATAGGAAACTTCAAAATTTTTATTCACATGATCACATCCCTCTTGCAAATCCGGTGTTTAGTATACCGTTAGAATTTATAACATAACAAGTTAATAAATATTTACCATATTAGTTCTTTGCCATTGATTTTAATATAAAAAACTTAACGATATAAGAATTTATGTTATTACTGTAACCACACAGATATTTTTGAGTGTTTTTATTATACCTCAGAGGAATCATTGTTATAAACCCAAAACAAGAAATTTGTGAGTTGGACAGGTAAGGATGGGATAATAATTTAGGCCCCACTTATTCTAAATTATACCTCATTCTTATCTAGGGAAGTGATTTTTAGCCTTGATCAATATCTCTCACTTTTAAGTAGTTTTTGATTTTGACAAGTTTAATCTTAGTGACATAATAATTTCTAGGGCAATACCGCACTTACAACCCAATCTCACAAACTTTCTTTCAGAACCTCGACGTGACAGTTCGTAATTAGTTACCTCGCAAATGGGTCTCACCTACTTGCTATAAACACTAAGACTCTTACCCGATCGGAAATCCCAAAACCTCGAGAGATTAATTAAGGTGCGGACAAGCTGACCTGGACATCCCCGTGATATTAAAAAAAAAAAAAAAAAAAATCTAGCTAGATAGACAGTTAGACACCACATCAAGAAAATAAGATGAACCAAGAACATTCTTATTAGATGAAGGAAATTAATTAAATAAATTGTCATGTGTCATGGTGTAATATATTAATGTAACGTCATGAGAAATGTTTTCATTTGTGAAAATTCATAATAACACATATACATTTAAGAGGCTTTTAATTACCTTTTTGTAACAAATGTAACAAAAATAATGCAAATGTAATCTTCAATTTTAAAAGTATTTATTTATGTAAAGTGAATACATTATATTGAATGTTATTAAAAGTGAGAGATGAAATAATTGATTCTCTAGACTTATCCGACTGGTTTTATTCATCCTCAAAACACATTAAATAATCACATATATATTAAATGTATTTTTATGAACTCCAGTGAGAGAGTAAGAAATAAGAATTATTTCTAAGTTTTTTTATAGACATCACCCTCTATTCCTTATGTATTCTTTAACGTCATAGGACTAAGGTTCAGGAATTTCTTTCTTTCTTCAAATTTGAGGAAATCATCTCTTCAGCTTAAAACTAATGAACACATGACATAATTTACTTTATATAATTCTGAAATCCGAAATTACATAACAGTACCAACAAAAACTACATGTTTTCTAAATACAACCACACTATAAATTGACTACTTCACCAATATATTTCTATAACAACATGAAATAAACATAAAGAGATCTTAGATGGCATTTAACAGGGGTTGGAAGTCTGTTGATCGAACAGTATTATCAAAAGTAGAACCTGTTGAAATAGAGACTGTGGCCAATGTCATTTCGAAGCTATACCTACCTCACAAACCTGTGTCAATCGTCATTTCCAAGTTAAACCTATCTCTCATGGGATCTCTTGTTAGGAGCTTGCTGCTGAGATAATGAGGCCCTTTTCAAGGGCGTTCACAATAAATATATAATTCAATAATTTAAAATACATTATAAATAACCTAAATTCTAGCTTTGTCCATTGTTTTTTTTATCTATCATTCTCTTTTCAAACTCTCTCGTTTTTTATATTCCTATTCGGAGGTTCAAGTTTTTAGTTTTTGCCTAAAGCTCTTGTTGGAGGTCACTCAATGGAGATATCCAAATTTTCATTCTAAAGAAAGAACAAGACACCAATAACATTGGTGTTTGGGTAAACTACACTTACAACTAAATCTCACAAACTTTTTCTCATAATCCCAACGTAGTATCTCGTAATTGGTCAGCTCGTAAATAGGTCATGTTTGAGTTGACCAATTACGAACTCTGCCACTTGAGGGTTGTGAGAGAAAATTATAAGATTGAGTTGTGAGCATATCTTTTTCTTGGCTTTATACAAGAACCGTAAGGTAATGAAAATTTCCCACTCAAGGTATGGCGCAATTATTTCTCCTACCCGAAAACTTTGAGAAAAACAATTCCTCCCCATTGTTAAGATCGGTTGGCGACATCTGTTAACTGACATTGTATAGTTACTATATATACAAAAATACACTTTACTATTTACTTAATAATTTTTTTTTTTAATGAGTGCCAGAGCGAAATTAAAGATAATAATTTAAAAAAAACTATAAAATATTTAATTTAATAACTAGTAATCATGTAATTGTAAAAATATATGGTAAAAAGGAATTATTCCTCGCAACACAAAAAAAGAGAGGGTCTGTGTAAATGGTTAAAAGGGTAGCTAGAAAAGTAAATGGAAACATCCCAACTTCTAACAAACAGAGACTTAAATGATTGTTTTCCTCGTACACGTGGTGGATGTGTCTTCATTTCTGAAATTGGTCTTGGAAGAAATAAATTTTATGCGGCAATTAAATGAAAGTGGACCTGTTATGGCTTCACACTTCATAGATGCCAGTGTGCCATCATTAATTGTCCTTCAAAATCATTTCTATTTCTTTCATTTGCCTGTGCTTAATTTTGAGATAAATTCATTTAGCAATATTTATTTTAGCTGAACTAATAAGTTTATTTGTATAGAAAGTATTAATTAGGAGAACGACATTTTTCCACCCAAGGTTTGGTAAAATAACCTTTTCCACCCTTCAAGTTTCAAAATAACACTTTCCCACCCTTTATAGATTTTGTTAAGTTTCTGTAATATTTGACTAAAAAGACAAAGGCACTCTTAAATTTGACTTTATAATTTTTTAGTTAGCCAAAAAGTCAAATATTAAAAGTCAAAAAGAAAAAATAGTTAGCCTCAACTAAAAAATTAGAATAATGTTATAATTGTTTAGTTAAATGATTTAATATTTATTTTTAATGTCATCATATCTCAATTATTATTCATAATCTACAAATTTATAATTGTTTTCATTTTTACTGATTAACAGAAAATCATATTCCTAATATTAAATAAACAAGGAAAAAAATTTATCTTTAACTTGAACTAATAAATAATCACTTAGATTTAACTAAATTTTATTTATAATAAACTAATTAAAAATAAACTATTTACGGATATTTTATCTTTTTCAATAAAAATTAACAAACCTAACAAGGGTGCGAATGTCATTTTGAAACTTATGGTTTGAAAAATCACCTCTCCCTATTAATTAATTGCTGAGAATTGAATAACCAGACCAATTTGTACTTAAGAAAAGGTCCACCATGTTCATATAGGATTGTTTAGATTAGTCGTGATGGATGATTGATTGATTGCTGATTTAAATGAATTGTTTGCAGTCGTTTTGAATGAAATTCCAAAAGATGGTAAAAGAGCTTTCTAACAAGAGCTGCTTCAAAACTTAGAAAGAGCATTACTCTTTACCTTCGCAGAAGGAAACTGAGTCCTGGTAATCTTGCCCTACCATTACTCTCTTTATTATTTCAACGGTTAAAAAAAAAAAAAAAAAAAAAAAAAATACCTTAAGCGAATAATATTGATGACTTTGTCACGCGTTGATAAATGCCATCTATCTTTTTTTTTTTTTTTTTTTTTTTAATTTATAAATTTAAGGCTGTATGTTTTGGAGGGTCACACTTGAGCCGACACTAGGGGAAGATAAGAAGTACAGAGGAGATCAAGTTTTCCAGCCCATATAATTAAATTCTTAATTTAAATTATTTTCTTTAGTTAGAACGGAAATTAAGGAGAAATTAAATAATTATAAGGATTATTAATTTGAGGTTAGAATTAGAATGAGAAGATGTAAACCACTGAAGAAGATACTTTAGCCCATTTATAATTTATATCACTATGATACCCCGAAATTTCGCTTGTGGCTTCCTGTTCCAAAGGTATAGTTTTTTTTTTTTTTCTTTTAATTACGAATAGAGCGTCACGTATAGTTCACCTTTAATTATTGGTCTTATATATTATTGAATTAATAGCAATTCCCCGATATGCATAATAGAAAATATGGTATTGATTTTTTTTTTTTTTTTTTTTTTTTTTTTTTTGGGCATATATAACTGATTTATGTTTCAATTGGATATATTGCATGCACTTGCATTACTAGACTTGTTCCAAAAGGAGGAAATGAAGGGTGAAAAGACGATTAATCCTTGACTTAACATTAGCTATAAAAATGTCAAAGAACTTGGAACATAAATTTACTTAGAGTTTATATGGAACATGAAGATCATAAATTTATTTGTTGTGTAATCTCCACCGTCCATTTCAAATCGTATAGAATTACGGATCTCTGGGATAAAACATTTTGGCAAATTTTTTTTTTTTTTATCCAACGAAATGTGTAAGTGACACTACATCCCTGTCAATCTTTGTTAGTTACGTATGATGATTAATGTTGAGCACTAAACTAGCATTAATGACTTGTTATAATAACATTGCAATGACTTGGTAAGATATGAAAAATAAGGAAAGTAGAAAGACAATCATAAAACAAATTTACATGGTTCATCAAACCTTACCTACATCCAGATGTAAGTCGAATGACTAAAATAGAGAATGATAGTATAAGTCTATCACTCTCACGTTATGGCAACTAACATTTGTCTTTGATTTTTTAAGAAATTTCCCAAGTAATTATAATCATCATGGTTTCAAAAAATTAAACTATTTTAAAGTTTTCGAATTAATTACTTGACCAAGACTTTTCTATTATGGTCCACTATTATCTCATAAACCTGATTTTTTTATTTTTTATTTATTTTTTTAAGCTATTCAAAATCATTCTTACAACAAAGTAACAATTAATAGATGAACGATTCGTAATTACAAGAAATCCAAAATTGAAAGTTTTTAATTGATTCACATATAAATTGGGTTATTTTGTTTTCAAAGTATTGATAACTATTTTAATCATATATATTTTTACAGCTGGATAAATGACTATCTAAGTAGCCTAGATATGCTAGAAGTCATAATGGACATACACTTTATGTTAGGGGACTAAAGTTACTTGATTGTAGTCTCTTTGTATGTGGTGATCTGCTGATCACATGGAGTAATGTTGAACAATTAAATTAGTTTAAGAAGTCCATGCAAAGTGAATTTGAGATGACTGATTTAGGGGAAATACATACTTCCTTGGTATGGAAAATAAATCAGTCTAATGATGAGATTTTGTGTTGCCAAGAAAGGTATGCAAATGAAGTTCTTAGAAATTTTTCATGGAAATTTGCAAACCAATAGACACTCCATTGGTTCCTAATTTGAAGTTAAGCAAAGATGATGGTGCAATGAGAGTGGATGAGGGGCTGTTTAGAAGCTTAATTGATGCTTGCTATATTTGACAGCTACACAACTTGACCTCATGTTTGCCTCCAGCTATCTTTCCAAGTTCTGAGTATCTGAGTGAGTTGCATTTTAGGGCAGCCAAGAGAGTGTTAGGTATGGGAAAGGAAGCACCAGGCTTGGCATTTTGTGCAAAAAATCTGAAAACCTGAAGTTGTTGGGCTATACCGACAGTGATTGGGGGGATCTTTTGATGACATGAAAGCACCTTAGGTTTGCGTTTTACATAACATGGTGCAATTTGTTGGCTGTCAAGAAATAGAAGACAATGGCTCAGTTCACAGCAGAAGCAAGTATATATCTGTTGCAGCAGCTATGAACAAGCCATTGGCTTAGGAAAGTTCTGGCAGACTTGAAGCAAAACCAGGGAAGTCCAACTCTAATTCTGTGTGACAATCAGTCTGCAGTTGTCATGGCCAAAAATCCGGTACTTCACGGTAGAACCAAGCATATCAAGATAAAATTTCATGTTGTAGGGAAGTTGAGTATAATGGTGAAGTTAGTTTAATCCATTACAGGGGTGAAAATCAAACTGCTGAATTATGACTAAAGCATTGTCCAAAGCCAAGTTTTTTGGACCAAGACTTGCTATTTATCACTTTAGTTTGATTTGATATTTATCAATCAATTCTTGACATTATCAAATTAATTTATTACCAATTTGAATTGTTCAAATATGTAACTGATTAACATGATAACTTTCTAAGAAATTTCCTAACACTTTATCAATAATGTTACCCAAATTAGTAATTGTTTTCATCTCTATTGAGTTGAATTCAGTCATTTATATTTATGGTGGTATAATATTTTTCATAATTTTCAGAATTTTTTTTTCTTTCTAACTCTATGTATTCCTTTATTAGTGATGTTTATCAAATAGTGTATATAAATAGTTATAATATAATTTTCGTTATTTGTGTTCGGCCAAAAAATAATAGGCTTAGGTCTAAACAAAAATATGAAGTTACAGTGGATTCGCAAAAGGTGATTATAAGCTCATATTTAGAAGGCGATTATAAATTTGTAATACATTATTAAGTATACGAAATTAACTAACTTGACCGGGACTTGCATGTTATTGCATAAACCTTATTTTTTTATGCTATTTAAAATCATTCTTAGGACAAAATAATAGTTTAATAGAGGAAGAAAATTCGTAATTATAAGAAATACAAAATTAAAAGTTTTTAATTGTTTCACATATAAGTTTATTGTTATTTTTTCTTCAAAGTATTTATAACTATTTTTAATCTATATACAGTAGAACCTTTCTATAATAATATTTTATATAAAAATAACTTATATTAAATCATAAAAAATTATGGTCCAACTTAGATCAATTATAAATAAGAATAAATTTCACATGATAATTTTTCTAGGTCCCATCTTAAAGAACTCGCCTCTAAATAATATTAATTATATGTATATTGTAAAAAATATATGCTATATTACATTAACGGTTTAAGATAAAATAAAATATTTATCTAAAATTATTTGGGACAATAATTTATACTTTAGAGTTGCTATCACATCTTTTATCTTACGAGTACGTAGTAAATCGTCAACATGAACACCTTCTTGTTGAAGACAAAATATTTCTAGCTTCTCAAACATATTTAGAGCTTCTTAACACAAAACTTTTGATATTTTCATATCATAATCCTTAGGATTATCTCCTTCCCTTTCTTGTTTAATTTTAGTAATGATTTCTTCTTTAGTTAAAGCATACGCAACTTGTAGTTTATTTGGATGATTAGGAAATACATTAATATTTATTTGATTAGTGTAGTGAAATTGTCGAATCTAATTACTCAATTCATTTGTACTACTAAAACATGAATTACAAAACAATAATTTTTTTAAATAAACAATAATTCTTGTAACTAACAATCTATTAAGTTATAACCTCCTTATAATAATAAATTTAGTTGGTCCCAACATTGTGACTATAGAAAAGTTTTACTGTATATTTTATATTGTTTAACTGTATTATGTTATTGAGATTATTTGTAAGAATATTTTTTTTTTACCTTGAATTTTTTTTATTTTTTAATTTAATTATTTAAACATTTTATTTTAGGAATGATGTGGTGGAGTATATAGAATAAGTGAAGGGAATGAAATATTGATTTTTTTCAAATATAAAAAGTATAATTTTAAGGACAGTTATGAAATTTATGGGGTGCCGTAAAAAAATTAAATTTAAAACTTTGGAGTGAGATATTTTAAGAAAGGAAAATGTTACACCCACAATCTCTTCTCACAATCTTGACATGTTAGTTCGTAATTAGTCAACTCGTAATAGGTCTCACCTAAGTCCCACCTAATAAATTACTGTTGATCAATTGTGAGTTGTTATGTCAGAGTTGTAAGGAAAATTTGTGAGAAAAAGTTGTGGGTGTAGCATTACTCTTTAAAAAATGCAGCTTCTTTAATGCATCAAACCGAAGTGTCAGTGCTTCATTAAAAAAAAACAAAAAAAAAAAAGCCAACCCAACCAGAACAGGCCCACACAAAGTGAGCCTAAAAACACAGCAATCACCCAGATAGGCCCGCAAACAACCATCCAAATCCCTCAGCCCTAAATCGATATTACTTCTGCGGGCCTCTTTATTAGCCGATCGTAGCCCCGCTTGAAGATCACTATTGCTTTGTACATGGTTATATGAAACTCTATCACAGCGCCACCCCTGAGGTTTGGCACGAAAACATTCCCCCCCCTGAATTTTGAGAAACTAATGCGTCACCCTCAAATAGTGTTTTGTAAGTTGAATAGAGCCAACTGTTCAATTCTATATATCAACCCTATTGCACCTAGAGGTGAAAATATGGGCCGTTAGGCGGGCCAACCCTAACCCTGCCCGTAAAAAAGAGGCTCACCCGGCCCCCTTCTGGCGGGCCGTGTTGAGCCCAACCCGCCAGTCACCCCCGGCGGGCCCGGTTACACTAAGGTAACCCGCGGCCCCCGGTTGCTATTTTTGGCCTCTTTGGAAGAGGCCCCGCAACCCCGGGTTGCTGGCGTGTTGGCCCGCAAAAAAAAATTTTTATTATATTTTTTATTTTTTTCAATTACACTTTTAACCCTTGAAATCTAGCGCCGTTTTTTATAGCCGTTGGAGGGTCTTTTTCGTCATTTTCTTTCCCTTTTTTTTTCTATAATTGGATCTAAACTCTCATATTTTTCCTCACACACTCAATTCTCTCATTTTCTCATATTCTCTATTCTCTCAACTCTCAGTCTCAATTATTCATTTATTCTCTTAATATTTTTGTTATCAATTTGCTCTTATTTTAATTTTTATTAGGTTTTGCAATTTCCATTCATATTTCCAATTTCCTCATATTCCAATCTCTTCTTTAATTTTATTTCTTCTACATCATTTTTTTTTTTCAACTACAAGTCTACAATGGTAGATATTTCTCTCCCATCAATTTCAATGAGGAAGAAACTATTATCCTAGTCCTAGTCCCGCTGATTTTACTATGAATGCAGAGATTCAATAGTCCCGCTGTCCCAATCCAATCCGATACACCTCAAAATATGGCGTCGATTCCAACAGCGCCCGGTGGTTCTAGAAGTCGTCCTCGTAATCGTCGTCCTCGTCCAACTTCCATCTCAGCTGAGGCGGGATTCATCAACTGCCGTCGAAAGCGAAACAACACACATCAACGTTTGGGCGCATTTCGACAGTTTTTACGAGCCAGAAATGGCGTTCAGTCAGAAAGCAGATGCAATATTGCAAATGTTTATAGCTGATTCAGTAATGGTACTAGTACTTTAAAAAGGCATGCTAATAAACATATTAATCAACATGGAAATAGAGAAAGCAATCAAACTCAAATAACTAATTGGGTACTACTTGCGTTATAGTTCTGATGCATATAGGAACAGTTAGCTTTATATTGCTGCATCTGTCACCTATTAATATGGCAGAAGATAATATGTTGAAAGATTTGTTCAAAATTCATTTTTTTCCAAGATTTTAAAAGTTATTCAAAACTGAACTAGAATGATTTAATAAATTGTTTAAAAAATGAAATTAGAAATTAAAATAAATTTCCTACTTGTCATTTAGTGTGGCTTTAACTGCTGATATTTGGAGTGGTAGAGCTAAACAAGTTATATTTGTGTGACTATCTTATTTGATAATGAATTTAAATTAAATAAATCTTTATTAGGATTTAGATTAATGGATGTGGATCATATGGTTTAGAAATCTATATAAAAATTATTGAAGTTTTAGAAAGATTATGATTATTATTATAAAGTGAAAGTTTACTTTAGATAATGCAAGTTCTAATAGTAAAGCATAGAATTTTTTCAAAATAATTATCTTTTATATATAATTTGAAGTTTTTTTCACCAACGTTGTGCATGTCATGTTATTCATTTAATTGTGAAAAGTGGTATGAAACAATTAAAAAAAATATTGATATGAATTAGGGAATCTTTAGCTTGGATTACTAGTAGTAATAAAAAATGCTGAATTTCAAGAAGCTTGTATAAAATCAAATATGTCTCCTAGAACTTTTGCATTAGATATCCTGTTAGATGGAATAGTACTTATTAATGCTTGATTCATGTTTACCTTATGCTAATATAATTAGTTATTTTGTAGCAATATAGAGGTCCTCATCATTGGTAAAAATGATTGGAACAATGCTAAGTATTTCATTTCTTTTCTCAAATGTTTTACCAAGCCACTTACAACTTCTGGTGTGTATTACCCTACTAGTCCATTGGTAATACATGCAATTATAAAATTTCCGAGTTATTTTACAAAAAACAAAGATATGAAATTTTACATGCACCAATAAGGCAATGGAATTTTTTTTTTGAAATATTGAGACCCGTTCCTTTTCTTATTGTTTAGTGTCTATATTTGATCCTAGAATTAAATTAGCACGTTTAGAAAATGGTCTTGACAATTTAAGTGAAAATTTACAAAACGAATCATATATCAATCAAATAGGAGAGGTAAAAATAGTCTTTTCGAAGTATATTTCCATATGAAAACGGTAGGGAACCCGCATTCGCAAAGAGGCAAATATCCAAGAAGCTGTAGCAAGAAACAAATGAGACTTATTCTCTTGGAATGCACTGAATAGGCCAAGAGACCCAGTCCGAAGCACAGCCTCCTCTCAGACGCACCACCACCAACACAACAAACACATAATATGCTGTCCTCCATGGAGTCGCAGAGTAATGAACTTCAACATATTGTGCAACCCCCGAAATGTTTTCAACAGGTCACTTTGATCTCTTAGAGTATTGGAGACCAGAAATGTATTTTTTTTCCGGTATTATCAAGACTTGCCTTGGATGTTTTCGCTGTTCCGTCTCAACCGTCTCATCCGAACAAACATTTAGTCAGTGGAAGGATTTTAAATGAAAGAGGACTAAACTTCTCCAAAAATGATTGAAGTCCTCACATGTCTTCGAGATTGGAACGATCGCGCCATCAAGATCAATACGAGGTTATCGCCATTGCTTAATAGAATCATTTCAATTTTGTAATATAGATGTACAGATGAGGGAGGTCCTAGTGAACCACCCCCAATTTAGTTGGTTTTGTAAAATGTAATTTGTAAATTAATTGTCAATTATTGCACTCTTTTTTCTTTACCCAGTTTTTCTCCCATTGGTTTTTCTTGGTGAGGTTTTTAACGAGGCAATAATTATTGTATTCTTCATTTATTTTTTGATAATGAATAAGTCTAATTTTTCTTATATTACAATTTTATTGTATTAAAATTGAATATTTGAAATGTTACAAAAAAAAAATTGAATTGAATTGATTTATTATATTTGAAAAGTTACTAAAACCAATTATATTTATATTATTATTTGAAAGATAATTAAAAAACAAAAACAAAAAAAACAAAAAAAATCGGCAACCCGCCCGGACCGTGCCTAACCCGGCGGTTAGGCTGGCGGGCCGGCTGGGCCAGCCACTTTCCCTTAATTGGTGGCCTAACCCGGCCCGCCTTTGTTGGCGGGGCGGTTGAGCCCAGCCCGCCAAAACAAGTAACCCGCCGCGGGCCGGGTCGGGCCGGCCGGGCGGGCTACTTTTCCAACTCTAATTGCACCTAAGTTTGTCCTAATTCCTCTTAACCTATGGCCAATTGTCATTTCGAAGCTATACCTATCTCACAAACCTGTTGTCAATCGTCATTTCCAAGTTATACCTACCTCTCATGGGTTTTCTTGTTATGAGCTTGCTGTTTGAGATAAGGATCTTTTCAAGGGCGTTTCACATATAAATATATAATTTCAATAATTTAAATACTTAATAATAACCTAAATTCTAGCTTGTCTCATTTGTTTTTATCTATCATTCTCTTTTCAGACTCTCTCGTTTTTTATATTCCTCATTCGAGGTTCAAGTTTTTAGTTTTTGCTCTAAAGCTCTTGTTGGAGGTTCAAATTTCAGTTCACACCTGCATACATGGAAAACCTTCAGTGTTAGAGCTCTCTTGTAATCACAGTTTCGCATAAAAGTTTTTGGTTTTTATACTAATGAAACAATGGCAATTTAGTAGACCATTCCACTTTTATAAAGAAGATGATAAAGCTGTAAAACAAGTCTGCATAATGGCAGAAAGAATAAGTTACCACACCATCTGACCATAGGCTTGAGAAAATCATCCACTAGAGCATACTAATTGACAAGCTGGAGTTTCACCCCAATGGAGATATCTTTATCCTTGGCTTTATAAGAAAACAGTAAGGTAAATGACAATTTCCCACTCAAGTTATGGCGCATTATTTCTCCTACCCCAAAACTTTGAGAAAAACAATTCCTACCCATTGTTAAGATCGGTTGGCGACATCTGTTAACTGACATTGTATAATTACTGTATATACAAAATACACTTTACTATTTCACTTAATAATTATTTTTAATGAGGTGCCAGAGCGAAATTAAAGATAATTTTAAAAAGAAAACTTAAAAATTTTAATTTATAACTAGTAATCATGTTAATTGTAAAAATATATGGTAAAAAGGATTATTCTCTCGCAACACACAAAAGGAGGGGTCTGTGAAATGGTTAAAGGGTAGCTGAAAAGTAAATGGAAACATCCCAACTGCTAACAAACAGAGACTTAAATGATTTTGTTTTCCTCGTACACGTGGTGGATGTGTCCTCATTTCTGAAATTGGTTGTTGGAAGAAATAATTTTATGCAGCAAATTAAATGAAAGTGAACCTGTTATGGCTTCACACTTCATAGATGCAGTGTGCATCATAATTGTCCTTCAAAATCAATCTCTATTTCTTTCATTTGCCTGTGCTTAATTTAGATAAATTCATTTAGCAATTTTATTTTAGCTGAACTAATAGTTTATTTGTATGAAAGTATAATTAGGGAGAACGACATTTTTTCCACCCAAGGTTTGGTAAATAACATTTTCCACCCTTTAAGTTTCAAATGACACTTTCCCACCCTTCATTGATTTGTTAAGTTTTCTGTTAATATTTGACTAAAAAGACAAAGATACCCTTAAATTGTTTGACTTTAAATTTTTTAGTTAGCCAAATCAAATATTAAAAGGTCAAAAAGAAAAAATAGTTAGCCTCATTAAAAATTAGGAATAATGTTTAATTGTTTAAAGTTAAATGATTTTAATATTTATTTTTAATGTCATCAATACTCATCATTATTATTCAATAATCTACTAAATTTATAGTGTTTTTTCATTTTTACTGATAAACATAGAAGATCAATATTCCTAATTAATTAAATAAACAAAGGAAAAAAATTATCTTTACACTTGAACTAATAAATAATCACTTAGACTGAACTAATTTTAATTTTAATAAACTAATTAAAAATAAACTATTTACGGGTATTTTTTGCTTTTCAATCAAATATTAACAGAACCTAATAAGGGTAGAAATATCATTTTGAAACTTGGTGGGTGGAAAAAATCGCTCTCCCTATTAATTAATTGCTGAGAATTGAATAACCAGACCAAATTTGTACTTAAGAAAAGGTCCCCATGTTCATATAGGATTGTTTAAGATTAGTTGTCGGATGGATGTTGATTGATTGATGTTTTAAAATGGAGTGGAACCCTCTTTGTTGCAGTCATTTTGAATGAATTCCGAAAGATGTTAAAGAGGCTTTCTTAACAGAGCTGCTTCAAACTTAGAAGAGCAATTGCTCTTTACCTTCGCAGAAGGAAAGTTGAGTCCTGGTAAATCTTGCCCTACCATTAATCTTCTTTATTAATTTCAACGGTTAAAAATTAAAAAAAAAAAAAAATACCTTAAGCGAATAATATTGTTGACTTTGTCACGCGTTGATGAAAATGCCATCTATCAACGGCCTTTGTCTTGTTCTTTTCTTCTGAATCATATGCATATGGTGGATTGGGAGGGCCTTTTAAATTTAACGCTGTATGTTTTGGAGGGTCAAACATTGAGCCGACACTATAGAAGATAAGAAGTATAGAGGAGAATCAAGTTTTCCAGCCCATATATTTAAATTCTGATTAAATTATTATTTCTTAAGTTAGAACTGGAAATTGAAGGAGAATAATTAAAAAATAATTAATAATGATTAATTATTTGAGGTTAGAATTAGAATGAGAAGAATGTAAACCACGGGAAGAAGATGCTTTAGCCCCATTTTATATTTATATCACTATGATACCCCGAAATTTCGCTTGTGGCTTCCTGTTCCAGAGGTATAGTTTTTTTTTTTTTTTTTCTTTTAATTACGAAATAGTTCACCTTTAATTATTGGTCTTAATATATTGAATATATAAACGATTCCCCGATATGGCATAATAGAAATATAGTATTGATTTTTTTTTTTTTTTTTGGGCATATATAACTGATTTATGTTTCAATTGGATATATTGCATGCACTTGCATTACTAGACTTGTTCCAAAAGGAGGAAATGTAAAGGGTGAAAGACGATTAGATCCTTGACTTAACATTAGCTATAAAAATGTCAAAGAACTTGGAACATAAATTTACTTAGACGTTTATATGGAACATGAAGATCGTAAATTTATTTTGTTGTGTAATCTCCACCGTCCATTTCAAATCGTATAGAGTTACAGGATCTCTGGGAATAACAATTTTTGGCAAATTTTTTTTTTATCCAACGAAATGTGTAAGTGACACTACTCCCTGTCAATCTTTGTTAGTTACTTATATGATTAATGTTGACACTAAACTAGCATTAATGACTTGTTATATAATATTGCAATGACTTGGTAAGATATGAAAAATAAGGAAAGTAGAAAGACAATCATAACAAATTTACATGGTTTCATCAAACCCTTACCTACATCCCTAGATGTAAGTCGAATGACTAAAATAGAGAATGATAGTATAAGTCTAACACTCTCACGTTATGGCAATTAACATGTCGTCTTTGATTTTTTAAGAAATTTCCCAAGTATTATAATCATCAATAGTTTCAGAAAATTAGACTATTATAAAGTTTTCGAATTAATTAACTTGACCAAGACTTTTCATGTTATGGTCCACTATTATCTCATAAACTTGATTTTTTTTTTTTTTTAAGCTATTCAACATCATTCTTACAACAAAGTACATTTAATAGATGCGAAGATTCGTAATTACAGAAATACAAAATTGAAAGTTTTTAATTGCTTCACATATAAATTTGGGTTTATTTTGTCTTCAAAGTATTGTTACTATTTAATCTATATATATTTTACAGCTGGATAAACTATCTAAGCACTAGGATATGCTAGAAGTCATAATGAGCGTACACTTTATGTTAGGGGGACTAAAGGTACTTGATTGTAGTCTTTTTGTATGTGATGACTGCTGATCATAGGAGTAATGTTGAACAATTAATTAGTTTAAGAAGTCCATGCAAAGTGAATTTGAGATGACTGATTTAGGGGAAATGACACACTTCCTTGGTATGGAAATAAATCAGTCTAATGATGAATTTTTGTGTGCCAAGAAAGGTATGCAAATGAAGTTCTTAGGAAGTTGGCATGGAAATTTTGCAAACCAATAGACACTCCATTGGTTCCTAATTTGAAGTTAAGCAAAGATGATGGTGCAATGAGAGTGGACGAGGGGCTGTTTAGAAGCTTAATTGGATGCTTGCTATACTTGACAGCTACACAACTTGACCTCATTTTTGCCTCCAGCTATCTTTCCAAGTTCTTGATAATCTGAGTGAGTTGCATTTTAGGGCAGCCAAGAGGTGTTGAGGTATGTGAAGGAAGCACCAGGCTTGGCATTTGGTTCAAAAAATCTGAAAACCTGAAGTTGTTGGGCTATACCGACAGTGATTGGGGAGGATCTTTTGATGACATGAAACACCTTTAGTTATGCGTTTTACATAACTATGGGCAATTTGTTGGCTGTCAAAGAAATAGAAGACAATGGCTCAGTCCACAGCAGAAGCAGAGTATATATCTGCTGCAGCAGCTATGAACAACCCATTTGGCTTAGGAAAGTTCTGGCAGACTTGAAGCAAACCAGGGAAGTCCAACTCTAATTCTGTGTGACAATCATCTGCAGTTGTCATGGCCAAAAATCCAGTACTTCACGGTAGAACCAAGCATATCAAGATAAATTTCATGTTGTGAGGGAAGTTGAGTATAATGGTGATTAGTTTAAATCCATTACAGGGGTGAAAATCAAACTGCTGACATTATGACTAAAGCATTGCTCCAAAGCCAAGTTTAAAGATCTAGGCTCAAACTTGGTGTTTCTAGCAAAAGTATCAAGGAGGAGTGTTGATGCAGTGATATTTTGCTGAAATGCATCAATGTTTCAGTTTGCAGTTTGAAAGGTTTTGGCGCCAATTGAATTCTGTCGCTGCAGTTGGTCTGACTGTGTGAGCTGCAGATTTTGGTGCATTCTCGTTGATTTGTTTAGGTGTGATTAGACCTATAAATGATGTGTTTTTGTGCATGCTTTGTTGGTTGTAAGAGTTTAAATTCAAATATGAAAATACCCCTGCGGTAGTTTGTTGTAACAGTGGATATTTTAGTTGCATTGTTGTATAAATTATCAGCCTTAATGAAAAGTTACAAGTCTTCCATACATTCTTCTAGTTTTTTTTCTTTTTCTTCTCTTGAATTCTCCGGCCTAACACCATCAGATTGAGTAAGGAAATTGAATAAGAAATAAATCCAAAGGTCACGTTTTAATCTGTTTTAGACGTTAGGAAACAAAATTGAACATGTTCTGCAACTTTCTGCTTCAACCCAAGAGGTGCTCGGCGACGAGATTCTTTTTTGCTTGCTCGCAGCCAGTTTCTGCGCCACTTCTTGGCCAATTCGACGACCACTTCTTTGGACAAATCATGTTGTTTTTTGTAGAGAATGTATTGGTCTCAAGAACACTGAAAAGCTGTGATTGCTATGGATGGAAGGTTGTTGGAAATGGATTTGTTATATTGTAACAAACGTACAGACAGTCCATTCATTGTTGCTGCCCTTCTGTAGGCACTTAAGGGAGCAGACCATTTAAGATCAGTAGAGGTATTTAGGCAATTGGCCAACTTAATCAGTTGTTTATTTATCTTATACACAAGGTGGAGCCTTTCACATTCGTGCTGCCCGGAGGTTTGATGGCATGCTGGTTCAGGGCTGCTAGAGCTGGTGGCTTAGAATCTCAGACATTAAAATTTATCCTTCTCATTAAAAGCTATAAAATGTATGCATAATTAGCCTTCCCTTGTTGGCCTCCCTATGGTAATGAAATTTATTCAATAACCGCTATGTGAATTTTAATGAAATTCCAACAGTGATCATCAGATAGGAACCTTCAAAATTTTTATTCACATGATCACATCCCTCTTGCAAATCCGGTGTTTAGTATACCGTTAGAATTTATAACATACAAGTTAATAATATTTACCATATTAGTTCTTTGCCATTGATTTTAATATAAAAAACTTAACGATATAGAATTTATATTATTACTCTGTAACCACACATTTTTTTTTTTGAGTGTTTTATTATGAGATGCTATGGGTACTAATGGATGAGTACTAATATGTGTACTAACTAAAGCATAGTACCCGTACTATGCGCATAGTACGGTACTATGCTTTAGTTAGTACACATATTAGTACTCATCCATTAGTACCCCAAGTATTATTCTTTTATTATAAACCTTCACCAAATACCAATTATTTGGTTGGGCTTGTCTAACCCAAACAAGAAATGCGTGAGTTGGACAGGTAAGGATTGGATAATATTTAGGCCCCACTTATTCTAATTATACCTCATTCTTATCTAGGGAAGTGATTTTTAGCCCTTGATCAATATCTCCACTTTTAAATAGTTTTGGTTTTGACAAGTATAATCTTAGTGATCAATTTTTAGGGTAATACCACACTTACAACCCAATCTTACAAACTTTCTTTAGAACTTCGACGTGACAGTTTGTAATTAGTTAGTTCGCAAATGAGTTTTCCTACTGCTATAAGCTTAAGACTCTTACCTGATCGGAAATCCCAAAACCTCGAGAGATTAGTTAAGGTGCTGGCAAGCTGGCCTAGACATCCCCCGTGATATTAAAAAAAAAAAAAAAAATCTAGCTAGATAGACAGTTAGACACCACATCAAGAAATAAGATGAACCAGAACATTCTTATTAGATAAGGAAATTAATTAAATAAATTGTCATGTGTCTGGGTGTAATATATTAATGTAACGTCATGAAAATGTTTTCATTTGTGAAAATTCATAATAACACATACATTAAGAGGCTTTTAATTACCTTTTTGTAACAAATGTAACAAATAATGCAAATGTAATCTTCAATTTTAAAAGTATTTATTTATGTAAAGTGAATACATTATTTGAATGTTATTAAAAGTGAGAGATGAAAAATTGATTCTCTAGACTTATCCGACTGGTTTTATTCATCCTCAAAACACATTGAATAATCACATATATATTAAATGTATTTTTATGAACTCCAGTGAGAGAGTAAAATAAGATTATTTCTGATTTTTTTTATAGACATCACCCTCTGTTCCTTATGTATTCTTTAACGTCCTAAGGTTCAGGAATTTCTTTCTTTCTTCAAATTTGAGGAATAATCTCTTCACTTAAAACTAATGAACACATGACATAATTTATTTTATATAATTCTGAAATCCGAAATTACATAACATTTCCAACAAAACTACATGTTTTCTAAATACAACCACACTATAAATTGACTGCTTAACCATAATTTCTATAACAACATGAAATAAACATAAAGAGATCTTAGATGGCATTTAACAGCGGTTGGAAGTCTGTTGATGGAACGTATTATCAAAAGTAGAACCTGTTGAAATAGAGGGCCATCCCAAGGTATAAGCACTTCACTTCTCATGTTCTCAACTTCTTCATAGTTTTGATGAAGATTATTGTTTTCTGATGCTCGAATTCTCTGCAGCTCCATTGAAACTTCTTTCTGGTAGGCCTTTACTCCCTTTTAGGTTCACGCACCATATGTGAGGTTAGAAACTGCCATGATCTCTTCATCTTTTCCTTCACTTTTTCACTTAGAACTAAGAATATCCAACAAATGATTCTCCTTCATTAACTCATAAACTTTTGCACCAAACTTCCACCTTTTGATGATATTGGTTTCTGTTCAGTTAAAAGCTCAATAAGTACTACCCCAAAACTATAGACTCACTTTTATTAGTGAATTGCCTTGACTGAAAAATCTGGGTCCATGTACCCGATTGTCCCTTTAACTACTTTTTGGTTGCATGAGTTTGGTCAATCTCATGCATTTTGAAATCCAAAATCAGCGACTTTTGCTCGGTACTTATTATCCAAGAGTATATTTGCAGACTTGATGTCTCGATGGTAGATAGCCATGGAAGCTGCTGAGTGCAAGTAAGTAAGAGCATCTGCAACTTCTGTGGCAATTCTTAAGCGCATGTCGCATGTGGCGACAGAAGCTCTTCTTTCGGATCATGAGAATATCGAAAAGGGTTCCGTTTGGGATGAATTCGTAAACTAATAAAGGAACCTCTGTCTCCAACAGTACCCTAATAGCTCAACGATATTCCTGTGCTTTATTTCTGAGGATGATAACCTCGTTAACAAATTCTTGAAGCTTTCTGTTATAACTACTCAAAGAAAGAATCAACCAACAAAAGCAACAAATCAGATCAAGATCAAAATCAAACACAAGACCAACAATTTACCGTGGTTCACTTGCTCTATATTGAGCAAGCTACGTCCACGTTGAACTCGAGAATCACACGAGCTCGCTGCACTAAACTGTCAAGTTTACAGATTACACATAAGCAACACAAGTCACTCAAAACCCTTCTTCAACCCGTAACCAAACCCTAGAGATTACCACCCTTCGAATCCCTAAGAACAGTGTATACTATACACCAGAAATGACCTAACCAGTCACTCACACTCAAGTTCAGGAACACTCAACCCAAACTGTAGAAACCCTAAAGGCTTAACAATGTGTTTTACCGAAGAAGAGAGAGTATTCGAAAACGAAAGACTAATCGCTCTCATAAACTGCCAAAATAATTCTGCTTTTATATGGGAACATTAGGGTTAATTTCACCCGTTGGATCTCCCTTTTTCATCAACGCTCAGGATTGATTCTGTCAGTTGGAGCAAAGCGACGTCGTTCCCCTTAAGTGTCAATACGGTAGCGTTTCAAGCAATCATCCACACTTTCCATTATCATCAACTACTTTAGATTTCTTTACAGCAACACGATTCTTCCATTTGCCAACATTCCTTTGTAAGGTACCTTGACCTCCCTCACTCTTGCAGCATAATGAAGCGAAGAAATCATGCAGCATGCTAGAGCTGAAGCATCACAAATGAAACTGTAAAATGAAACTGTAAATTAGTTTGTTATCAAGTTAGTTAAACAGTTAGTTAACAGTTAGTTAGCAGTTTGTTAATTGTAATTATTTAATCTGTTCAGTCTGTTAAAGTATTTAGAAGTTAGTTTAAGTAGTTAGAAGTTAGTTTGGTCCAGCTCAGCTAAATAAGAGTTGGTTATCAAACACATTGTATATAAGGAACTAACTACTGTAACTAAAATTCAATTCTGTAAATTCTGTGATTCTTAATGAAGAAGTATTTTCTCAGAATCATTTCAGAATTAGTTTTGTCACTCACCGATCTTTCGATCCACATTAAAATGGTCAGTAGCCTTGTCTAAATCCTTTGAGTTGAATAGTTTGCTTCTATCAACACTTCCACTGATGAGTTAATTGTCTTTCTAAAAGTAGACCACCATTCTGTTTGAAGTACTTCTCTTTAAGCTTCTTCTCCTTTCTTCTTTATTATGAGACAAACACCATGCCCCAACAAGTAGAAATAAACTTCCAAACCTGGTGCCTAAACCTGCATATTTTTTAATTAAAATGATAAGAAGTGATGATTTGGTGAAGACTTTGAAGCGTCAGATTTCATATTCAAAAGCATTAAAATAAATACCTATTATAACTAAATTAATCTTCGATAATTTGGTTGGTCGGTGTGGAGAGCAATAGTGGTTCCCAACTACGTTTATGCATACGTCTGAGCCGCACACATTTGATTTGCATTCATCAATATCTGCCGTACATTCATAAAAAACACTGAATAATAACGAAAAAAAAGAGATATGGATACCAATTAAGTAGAATATTTTATTGGCATGTTAGTTTGCCAGTATAAGCTCTAATAATTTTTAGATCTTGTTTGGAACCTCCTAGCACTATAGAGAATCCATTTTTTTTTTCTTTTTTTTTTTAAGCTGTCATTCTACCTAACTGGGAAAGATGAGGGCTTTAACATTTATATTTGAGTCCAATAATTCTGTTCATCGCTTACTTATTAAAGCTAAATTATTTAAGACCAAAAATATTTGACACAAAAATAAAATTATTAATTATTTCTTATTCTCAAATATTTCTCATTTTACAAAGACAAATTTAGAATAAGAACTTTGTGGCAATGTTTTAATAACCAACTCAAAGTGAAACCCGGTAAAGTGGTCGGGACCCAAGTTGACTAGTTGAATCGATTTGACCGGTGAGTCAGACCGGTAATGTCAACATGTTCAGAGGTTTGAAATCCAGCAAACACACCTTTGAGAAATTATCATTATTTCCTACAAGTTTAAAATCTAGTAAACAATCCTCTTTGATTTGGTAAAATGCAAATTGGCAGTCTGCTGATTGTCGATGATGACGCACCAAATGCAAATCTCACTTATTCTTTGAGCCATTCCCTAACAAATTTGATCAAGATCTAGCCGAAATTGAACCATTTTTTGCAAAAAAAAAAAAAAAAAAAAAAACACCATTGACGGCATTGACAACCCAGACCAAATAGGCATGTTTTTTGCATCAACAACATTCTCCATCATCACAAAAACACTCCCTCTAGCCTTATGAAGAAAACCCATCTCACCCCCCTGCTTGCCCCGCTAATCGTCAACAACAACTTGTGAAGGCCTTAGGTCTCAGTTAGACCAATTAAATTGGTCGGGTTTTAAAAACAATAATACTAATCTCACTAATCCCTCTCACTAATCCCATGTGAGAGTTTGTGATTGGCTTGGTTAGGCGGGACTCATTATTAGATAGGCGTGATCCATGTGAACTGACGAATTGTGAACTGACTGAACTGACATGTGGCATTAGTAAAAGAAAGTTAGTAAGAAGTGTTAGTGAGTGTAGTGTTACTCTTTTAAAAAAGTGCTTTGTGGAAATCAGCTAGGTTTCGACGACTGCTTCATTTTAGTTACTGATTTACCGAGGCTGAGTACCTAACTCAGTTACTAACATTGACTTTAGAAAACTAACAGCTCTATAACGGAACTTAAGAGGCTAAAGCTTGACTGACTAACAGAGACTAACGACAGTTAACACTTGACAAACTTTTACAAGTTTAACTATTTAATCAACACAGTTACTTCTGTTAAACCTTAACATATGATATGTTTTCCATTACCTGAAATACTGGTTACATTTTCTAAAATTTCCAAATTTATTTCAAATCAAGTGTTAATATAGGTTGACGTTTAAAAAGGAAATTAATGTTTGTCGTATGATTTTTAATTATTAAAGAAATTATATTATGGTTTTGAAGTAATTTCATGAAAGGGTAGAATTATAATAGGGTTAATTTCACCCGTTGGATCTCCCTTTTTCATCAACGCTCAGGATTGATTCTGTCAGTTGGAGCAAAGCGACGTCGTTCCCCTTAAGTGTCAATACGGTAGCGTTTCAAGCAATCATCCACACTTTCCATTATCATCAACTACTTTAGATTTCTTTACAGCAACACGATTCTTCCATTTGCCAACATTCCTTTGTAAGGTACCTTGACCTCCCTCACTCTTGCAGCATAATGAAGCGAAGAAATCATGCAGCATGCTAGAGCTGAAGCATCACAGAATGAAACTGTAAAATGAACTGTAAATTAGTTTGTTATCAAGTTAGTTAAACAGTTAGTTAACAGTTAGTTAGCAGTTTGTTAATTGTAATTATTTAATCTGTTCAGTCTGTTAAAGTATTTAGAAGTTAGTTTAAGTAGTTAGAAGTTAGTTTGTCCAGCTCAGCTAAATAAGAGTTGGTTATCAAACCATTTGTATATAAGGAACTAACTACTGTAACTAAAATTCAATTCTGTAAATTCTGGATTCTTAATGAAGAAGTATTTTCTCAGAATCATTCAGAATTAGTTTTGTCACTCACCGATCTTTCGATCCACATTAAAATGGTCATGTAGCCTTGTCTAAATCCTTTGAGTTGAATAGTTTGCTTCTATCAACACTTCCACTGATGAGTTAATTGTCTTTCTAAAAGTAGACCACCATTCTGTTTGAAGTACTTCTCTTTAAGCTTCTTCTCCTTTCTTCTTTATTATGAGACAAACAACCATGCCCCACAAGTAGAAAAAACTTCCAAACCTGGTGCCTAAACTGCATATTTAAATGATTCTCCTTCATTAACTCAATAAACTTTTGCACCAAACTTCCACCTTTTGATGATATTGGTTTCTGTTCAGTTAAAAGCTCAATAAGTACTACCCCAAAACTATAGACATCACTTTTATTAGTGAATTGCCTTGACTGAAAATACTCTGGGTCCATGTAACCGATTGTCCCTTTAACTACTTTTGTGGTTGCATGAGTTTGGTCAATCTCAATGCATTTTGAAATCCCAAAATCAGCGACTTTTGCTCGGTACTTATTATCCAAGAGTATATTTGCAGACTTGATGTCTCGATGGTAGATAGCCATGGAAGCTGCTGAGTGCAAGTAAGAAAGAGCATCTGCAACTTCTGTGGCAATTCTTAAGCGCATGTCGCATGTGAGCGACAGAAGCTCTTCTTTCGGATCATGAAGATAATCGAAAAGGGTTCCGTTTGGGATGAATTCGTAAACTAATAAAGGAACCTCTGTCTCCAAACAGTACCCTAATAGCTCAACGATATTCCTGTGCTTTATTTCTGAGAGAATGATAACCTCGTTAACAAATTCTTGAAGCTTTCTGTTATAACTACTCAAAGAAAGAATCAACCAACAAAAGCAACAAATCAAGATCAAGATCAAGAATCAAACACAAGACCAACAGATTTACCGTGGTTCACTTGCTCTAAGATTGAGCAAGCTACGTCCACGTTGAACTCGAGAATCACACGAGCTCGCTGCACTAAAACTGTCAAGTTTACAGATTACACAATAAGCAACACAAGTCACTCAAAACCCCTTCTTCAACCCGTAACCAAACCCTAGAGATTACACCCTTCGAATCCCTAAGAACAGTGTATACTATACACCCAGAAATGACCTAACCAGTCACTCAACACTCAAGTTACAGGAAACACTCAACCCAAACTGTAGAAACCCTAAAGGCTTAACAATGGTGTTTTACCGAAGAAGAGAGAGTATTCGAAAACGAAAGACTAATCGCTCTCATAAACTGCCAAAATAATTCTGCTTTTATATGGGAACATTANAAGCTGCTTATGATTCAATTCTGGCAACTTATAAGGTCATAAGATTGGAAGGTTCCTTTGTAATACCTATTCCCAAACTTTGAAACTTTTCACATATGTTTTCTCTACAAGTTCATATTTAATAAAAAAGATATTGGTATATATTTTCTCCATAAAAATCTTTGACTATTATAAATTATAACTATACCAAAATTATTTGCAAAGAAATTAATTCTTAACCCTTAAGTTATTTTCACTACTATAAAATGAGATCTCAAAATATTTCACTACCATAAAATGAACACTAATGCATAAATTCTACGTCGTGCTAATATATATTGTGCAGTCAATTGTCGAGTCTTCCTATATGCACGTCTTTTTTTTATTTTTATACAAGTAGACAAAATATCTAAGCCCAAATTCATAGAACTCTTTGAAGTGACAAAAGCAAATGAATGGCCATCAATTATTTTTGTACGTGTCTTTACCTAGAATGATTGTTAGGATGAGATAAGAGGGTTTAGTCTTACAAACCCTCTCATTCTCTACATCCACACGCCACCTCTACTGTCCATTCCTCTCATCTCTTCATCAATTTTCCAAGGAAGATTCAAGGGCTTTTGGATAGAGTTTGGTAGAGATCTAATCCTAAGCATCAAAAGGTAAGGATTCTTGCTATAGATATAAGTTTATTTTGTAAAAGTGTTGAATTCTTATAGTGGTTATGCTTAGGGCTTTAGAGAAAGAACAAGTCTAACAAAGAAGAGGAATTCTAGTGGAATTACTCAAGCACAAAAGTAGTCGCTTATTAAATTTTGTACCAAGGTCGCTATTATTTGGCCTCCGCATATACTCTACTTCCAAGTTGATAATAAGCAACATTGTTTAATAGCAAATTATATATACACATATACTCAATTTTTAATATAGGTTTCTTGATGTTTTTAAGATGGTAGATGAAGATCAATAACTAATTGTTAGTTTCTCAAAATGTCAAATCAGAATCAACGATCAATACATAGAACCACCATTAGGTCATCTGATGGTAAAAAAATAATTGGGTCCAACATGAGTTCTTAAGTTTAAGTCTTCTTAGACAGTAATAAGGGTGGTCACTAACGAGATTTATTTAATTATTCACTTCAGGGTCCTACGAAATTAATTAAGATACGCACAAACTAACCCAACATCCCCAATCACCCAAAAAAAAAAAAAAAGAAATCAATCTATAGTACATTAACATTTGATTCTGTTGAAGAGCCCAATATGGTGTTACATGGTTCTTAGAATGGCTAAGTGAGGTGCTGTCGATGAATCTTGAGCATTTATCTCCATCTAATCCAACGGCTGCTTTATCTCCATCTGGTCAATGGTATATAAAGCAGCCCAAACCATCCGTTTTTCGGGTGAATGTGAGTTCTCTGTTAGGTTTTCATTTCAGTCCAAAAATCAGTGTAACTTCAGTTAGTGAGTTATTAGTTCTTAGTCATTATGTGATGCTTGTTTGTTCTCTCAAGGATTAGAGATTCCAGGAAGAGTTTCTCTAGATTAGGAGTTATAGAGTGAGATTGGTTGAGTGAGTGAGAGGTCGGTTGATCTGTGTTCTTGTAAATTGTAAGTTCTTATTAATTAGTGTAGTGAGCCCCAAATATTTTGGAACTCAACGTGGATGTAGTCTATCCAATCTTGGATAGGTGAACCACGGTAAAATCTTGTGTTCTTCTTGATTGTGTGTGTAGATCTATGGAATTGTGTGGTTGTTGTGGTTTGTTAATTAGTTTAATAATTAGGTTTTTAGTATAACAGATTCTAATGTTAAAAATCTTAAAGTATCCACATCCTATAATTTTCTTGCATATATATGCATACACTATCAAAGTTTGATGGGTAAATTCATCGTTTAGAAATGGAGATGGTGAATTGTCATGAAATAATAGCATATGCTCTGTATATACTAATTTTTTGGATACATTTTATTTGATATATTAAAGATTAATCAGTCAGTGCCTCTTCAACTTTAAGAAAATTCAATCTTTTAGAGAAAAGTGACTTAATTAGCATTGAAGACTTAGAAGTCTTTGTCGGATTGACCATAGCTGCATGGAAATTAAGTTGGGAACTACTGGGGTGTTTGGTTTGGTGGAATAAACCCATTCCCTTATCTGGATTCAAACGATAAACCCCAGAGAAGACTGATCTCTATAACTTTCTTTGAAAAGCATGTCCCCACAAGTCCGAGAAGACTATTCCAATAGAGATGATATCTTAGATTGAGAGAGAGGAAAAGAAGATTGATATTTGCAAGTTGAACAGGCAAATGAAATATTGTGCACAAAAGACTTAAAAGAGTGAGGTTCGGAAACAACGTGGACTTAAAAAGGGTGAGGTTTAGAAATAAGATGGACTTAAAAGAGTGAGGTTTAGAAACAACATGGACTGATCATATATATAAAGTGAAACATCCCACATCGTCGGGGAAGAAGGGGTGGGTTTGAGCTGATTATATATCAAGAATCCTTCAAATGTCATGGTGCACTTTGGGCTTAAGTAAAGGTTTTTTAGCCTAAAAACAAAACTGTGAGGGGTTGATCTTCAGAGTCGGGCCACCCAGGCTACCAAAGTGAACAATATTTTGAGAGTGTTGGGCCGAGGTGTTACATAAAGGGTGTCCAAGCCTATGGCATAACAAGATATCTTTATTAGAAATATTGGTACACTTATTTGTGAACTGCAACAAGAAGAACCTTTTGGAGACTAAAAAAAGGGTACACCAATCTCCCGGAACCCTAAAACTATTGACCGGGTAAGAGCTCTAATGCCTACTCTTATTAGCAACACTGGGAACTCGAATTCGAGAAACCATGTTAGATCCTCTTCTTGCTCTTTACCTTTAAGGGGACACGAACTTAAAAGACAATGTTAGATCCTCCTTTGCTCATATATATATAACCATGATAGAATTTGATGTGGGCCTGACTCCTTGCCCAATAAGGCTTTGTTGAATTAGAGGATTACCCGCTCTTATAAACCAGTATGTTTAATCATGCCTAGTTGATATGGGACTCCAACACTCCCCCTCACGGTCAATCTCATATGTTGGGTCATGCATGTTGATGGAGGTAATTGCTAGCTCTAACTTCTCACCCGCTGGTCAAACACTTAGCTCAATTAGGCCTAGCTTTGATACCATGATAGAATTTGAGGTGGGTCTGACTCCTCACCCAATAACGTGTTATTGAATGGGAGGATTATCCCCTCTTATAAACCAGTAGGCTTGAGCATGTCAAGGCGGTGTGAGACTCCAACACTCTCCCTCACAGTCAAGCTCATATGTTGGGTCATGTTAAGGAAATGTTGGCTTTGGCAATTATAAAACCAAGCATTAGCCCGTTCTCTAGCCCTGTTTTATTGGTGAAAAAGAAGGATGGAGGGTGGCAATTTTGTGTAGATTATCAGGCAGTTAACAAGGTGACAATCCCGGATAAATTTCCAATTCCCGCTATCAGTGAATTGTTTGATGAGTTCGAAAGGGCAATAGTATTTTCGAAACTCGATTTGAAATTCGGATATCATCAAATCAGAGTGAAACCAGAAGACACACAAGACTGCTTTTCGGACACACGAAGGGCACTAATTTCTTGTAATGCCTTTTGGCCTTACCAACGCACTGGCAACTTTCCAAACAGTCATAAATGATGTATTCATGCTGTATTTGAGAAAATTTTTGTTGGTTTTCTTCAACAATATACTGATTTATAGGAGGGAGATGGACGAACATGCGAAGCATTTAAGCATTATTTTGCAAGTATTATTGGAGAATCAGTTGGTGTAAATCAGAAGAAGTGTCAATTCGGGCAACTCCAGTTAGAATATCTGGGACATGTAGTGTCAGCTAAGGGTGTGGCAGTTGATCCCTCCAAAATAGACAGCATCACTAAATGGCCAGAACCAAGGGACATTAGGGCACTCTGAGGATTTCTTGGGCTGACAGGCTACTACCGTCGTTTTGTTCACAATTATGGTAAGATATCTCTTCCATTCACTGCCCTATTAAAAAAGGACTCTTTTGTATGGAATATAGCAACTCAACAGACCTTCGAAGAGTTAAAAAGAATCATGACCAGTGTCCTTGTCCTACGGATGCCAAATTTCACTCAAGAATTTATTATAGAAACCGATGCTTAGGGAAGCAGGTTAGGGCTGTGTTAATGCAAGAGAGGTGACCTATTGCATTTCTCAACAAAGGTTTGTCTATCAATTCCAAACTGAAATCAGTATATGAGCGGGAATTAATGGTTATAGTTTTGGCTGTGCAAAAATGGCGACATTACCTCTTGGGAAGACGTTTTGTTATCCAGACAGATCAGCGGAGTCTCCACTTTTTAACTGACTAGAAATTATTGAGTGAAAGTTAGCAAAAGTGGGTTATCAAACTGTTGGGACTGGATTTCATCATTCAATATAATCTGGGACCACAAAATAAAGTCGCAGATGCTCTTTCCAGGATTCCGAATACAGTTGAGCATCATGCTATTTCTATGGGTTGTTTTTCTAGACTAGACAGTTTAGAGGATGCAATCCAGCAAGATGCCAAGTTACGTAGGATTATACAACAGCTCCTAATTGAACCAAATAGCCACTCTCATTTTAGATTGGTGGGACGCCATCTGTTGTACCATAACAGGTTAGTGTTACGTAAATCGGGGCCTCACATCCACAAGATATTATAGGAATTTCATACTTCACCTATTGGGGGCCATTCTGGATTTTTTCGGACATACAAGCAAATCTTGAATGTGGTGTTTTGGGAGGGAATGAAGAAAGATATCAAAGCATTTGTAGCTGCTTGCCACACAACAAAATAAATACAACGCATTAAGTCCAGCAGGTTTGCTGCAACCATTACCTATTCCTAACCAAGTGTGGGATGATGTCTCTATGGATTTCATTATGGGGCTGCCCAAAGTGAATGGGGTTGATACTATTCTCATCGTGGTCGATCGTTTGACAAAATATAGCCATTTTGTCACTCTTAAACACCCGTATACAGCCAAGGTGGTAGCAGACCTATTTATCAAAGAGGTGGTCAGGTTGCATGGGTTTCCTTGAACCATTGTTTCCGATCGAGATAGGATTTTCATGAGCAACTTTTGGGCCGAATTATTTAAACAGTCAGGGACCTATTTGCACATGAGTTTAGCCTACCATCTGCAGACGGATGGTCAAACAGAAGTGGTAAACCTTTGCTTAGAGACATACCTCAGGTGCTTTGTCAATAGCCACCCACAACAGTGGCCAAAATGGGTTCCATGGGCAGAATTTTGGTTCAACACCACCTATTATAGCTCCATGGGAATGTGTCCATTCAAGACTCTCTATGGCCATGAACCTCCAACGGTATTACGCTATGTGGACCATACTTCTCCGGTTGAAGAAGTTGACCAACAACTTCAGCAACAAAACCATATTATTGAGGAGTTAAAGGCAAATCTTATCAAGGCTCAAAACCGCATGAAGACGTATGCTGATCGCTGTCGCCTGGAGGTGACATTTGAGATAGGAGAATTTGTATATTTGAAGTTACAACCATACAGATTACAATCCTAGCCTATCCCTATAATGAGAAGTTGAGCCCATGGTTTTATGGTCCCTTTGTAATCATGGACAGAATTGAAGCAGTGGCATACAGGTTGGCACTACCTTCTTCAGCTCGTATTCACAACGTCTTCCATGTTTCGCAACTGAAGAAAGCAACGTTCCCAATCCTCAATAGCCAGCCTCTACCGGCAACCCTTAACAAGGATTTAATTTTATAACTTGAACTTGAAGCAGTCCTCAAGAAAAGGAAACTTCTGAATGGACAGTGGGAGGTGCTGATTCAATGGAAAGGCTTACCGTCATATGAAAACACATGGGAGGATCTTGACATTATTCACCACCAATTCCCTTCTTTCCACCTTGAGGACAAGGTGGTTCTCCTTGGGGAGGGTAATGATGAGCAACTAAAAGGGCTGGTGTACCGTAGGAAGGGTAGTGGTAAGAAGTAGAGGAATATTGCTGAATATTTGTTATGTAGGAAGTTGGGATTTGTTAGGGAGGACAGATGGCATGATAGGATAGGATGTAGGTGGAATTCGGTTATAGTAAAAAGGTGATAGGAGAGAATAAAAAGAGGGGGAGAGAGAGAGGAAGATTCTTTGAGAATTAAAAAGTAAATTGGAAGGGAGGCAGCTAACCCTCAAAGTTAGTATTTGTGGAGTGGCTGACCCTCGAAGTCAGTCTTTTGCTTATCGTTTTCTTGATGTACTTTGCATTACTTTTTCAATGTTATTTGCTTATTGAGTACTGAGGATATGACTACTGAATATATCTTCCATGGATGTATTGTTCTATTGGGATTAATATAACAGTGTCTTCCTTACTGAATTGTAATTGTTGATTGTGAGTTGTGGACAGATTGTTGGTAGCATTGGTTATTTGCAGATCAGATCCTATCATATGCTAAATTCGAAACTGATGAGGCATGAGAAGCATTTTGAACCACAGGCTTGAAGATAATATTATTGAATATCCATTGTAGTTAATGCTTTTGTTAAACAAAGTTTATTTTATAAACAGAAGATGCCCATGATCTGCTTAACCAGTAGAAAATGTAGTTCAAACTGCAATTTTTTTTTGGGGGTAGGGGGGGGGGGGGGGGATGAATTCATTTGATTTACTGTTAGAAATCACAGTAGCGATTTGTATAGGGCAGGGCAAGTTACATTGGATAATATTTGTTCATTAAAAAATATATATGAAACTCAGTAAATATCAGGAACAACTCAAAGTGGAGGAACTTTTATCAACTTTATATTAACGTATCAACTATCTTGCTGCAGTGTGTTGTAAACTGTTTACAAATAGCCAACTATGGTTGGCTTTAGAAGCTGCAAATTAGTGATGGCTGGTTATTTTGCTCTTGATGGAGATGTGAAGATGGTAAGCAGCGACCAGTAGCTAAAGACATGAGCAATGCCTTCTCAACATCTTTTGTCGCATGCCTTTGGATCAAAGAGATTGCATACTCCATGAAAATTGCATTACAAGGCAATGTAATAGGTTCGCCGATTGGCAACCCAAACTCATCTTCTGACATTGTAAAGAGCTCTCTAATAATGTCGTTTTTAAGATATTTTAAGGGAATCACAAATCGCCTCTAGTCAGTAGTGTACACAACAAAATGACCCCTCTCAGCTACTGATGATGTGCTGCAACTTTCTAAATCAACCACCTTGTGGCTTTTGGCGATGAGATTCTTTTTCGCTTACTAGCAGCCACGTTCTTCCACTTCTTTGCCATTTTGATTAGCTTCTTTGGACTAATCATGTTGTTTCTTATTATTAGAAAAAAAGATATAGAAATGAATGTGAGAATGAATATAAGATACTGAAACACTAAATCTTGTGATTGCTGGATGGAAGTCTATCGAAATGGGGTTGGTTATATAGTCACTAGCTAGAGACAGTCCCACTAATATTGCTACCCTAGTGCAGGGACTTATGTGATACAAAACCATGTGATACAATGGCAAATGAATATTTAGGTGGTTGGTGTGATAGGTTATGCTTAAAAACACGGTGGACCACTGCAGGGCACTATATTGGTTTAGTTCTTCCCAATGGGTCTGTGTTTTGTGATAGATCAAAATCACCCTAATCATTCTCAACCACTTGAATATAGTAATTATTAATCAGGATTTAGGATACAAGAAGATGAAAATTTCTTTGAAGTAATCACTTTGGATCTGTAGTTGTACGCGGCAAGAACACCAACATGTTCAGTCCATGATGCTAGTAATCTGCTGAACAAAATTTATGTGGCTCAATCAAGCCTACTTAAATCAGGTTCTGATTTGGCATTGGAGAATCAATTTCTACCCACAAAAATTAATAGATTCCTACTATGTCAAATCTTCTACAAGAAATTTTCTGTTGATTAGTGTAGTCACTGGACTCACTGCAGACAGCCTGTGGACTTACAAGTGTTTTTATCTAGACGCAACAAAATAATGTTGAAGAATAAACATATGTGTTATAAACTTAAAATCTGATCAAACTTCGTAACTGTCGCTGATCGTGGAGTATAAAAAACCTTTCTGTCTACAGAGACGAGACATTTTATACTTACAATGTGTACAAATACTTACAAAGATGTATGATTTACTCAATAACCCCAGGCAAGTGGTTTGCTGGTTTGTATGCTCCTGGTGGAAAAGAGATGGTGATATGCAGCAGCCAGTAACAAAAGACATCAGCAAAGGGATTCTAGATCTTTATCTGCATCGCGTTAAATTAACAAAACTAAGTACTCCATAAAGGAGGCATCACATGGCACTATGAAAGATAATGCATTTTGTTGGATTAAACTTGGTTGTCTACATACTTGCTCTTGGATTATTAGGATTATTGATTAATTGTTGCAGTTAGTTAATAAAGTAGTTAATTAGTTTTATAGTTAGTTAACTGCTATTCTGGTTAGTTAGAAATATTTAACTATGGTTAACTTAACCATAGTTACTATAAATTGTATATAGCCATAATTAACACTTGTACAATTAACTTTTTGAGCTAAATAATGAAGAAATTCACTTTACTCGCTCTGAAATAAACTCGAACATGGTATCAGAGCAGTGTTTTAAGCTGCGAAATTGACAAACTTCAATCAAAGAATCAAGCTCAAATAGAAGCTGTATTTGTATCATCTTTCAAGACCGGTTGATCTTCGTCATCAATTTCTTCCTTGATTAAACTGGTTTTCTGCTAAATCAGTTCTTGATCATCAATTTCGCCCTTGATTAAATTGGTTTTCTGCTAAATCAGTTCTTGGTTAGCTTGATTTCTACACATATCTTAAAGTCAATCGATTCTAGATGTCGAATGTTACTGACTCAGGTTTGCCTCTCTACATTCATCCATCGGACACCCCAAGTTCTACTCTGATTTCAGAACAACTCACTGGAATAGAGAATCATGGGATATGGAGTCGTGTGATAACAGTCTCTCTAAGGGCGAAGAACAAATTGGGCTTTGTTGACGGATCTTTTGAGAAGTCAAAATTCAATTAGTCTCTGCATGCACGGTGGGAACGTTGTAACTCCTTAGTTTTGGCATGGATTTTTAACACTATGTCGAAGGAGATATTCAATAGTATTATGTACTCTACCAGTGCTCATCAAGTCTAGCAAGATCTTCAAGAACAATACAATAAAATCAATGGTACGAGAGTGTTTGGTATTCACAGAGAGGTAGCTAATTTGGTACAAGGAACAAATACGATTGTCGTTTATTACAACAAATTGAAAACTCTATGGGATGAACTGAGTTCATTGATGAGTCTGCCACCACCAGATACTTGGTCAGCCAAGGCTTATTTGACTCATCTTAACCAACAAAGGCTATTATAGTTCCTAATGGGACTTAATGAATCATATGCCTTAGTGAGAAGTCAGATTTTGTTAAGGGTTCCTCTGCCCTTAGTTAAACAGACTTATTCAATAGTGAGTCAAGATGAGAGTAGGAAGGTATTGACTGGATTCAATCATAATATTGAAGTTACTACAGCACTGTACTCACAAGGGAATCAAAGGAATCAAACTCAAAATTTGAAATACAAAGTGAAGAAACCCTACATAGAATATGACTATCGTCATATTGCTAGGCATAAAAGGGATACTTGTTACAAATTGCATAGCTAACCTGCAGATTTCCAGTTTAATAAAAGAAAGCCAGAGTCGAAGGTCAAAGCTAATCATGTTCACTCAAGTCAAGAGCAAGTGTTGAACATTGAATCTGCACCTGACAATAACAAAGGAGGAGCTAATCTAGGCAATGTCTTAACTCCAGAACAATATGCACAATTGCTTCAACTACTGGGAAAGGAGAACATGGGAGCACCATCTGCAAATTTTGCAAGTAAAATCATTTCCTTATACTCAAATTGCAATACTGCTGATGATTGGATTCTAGATTCTGGTGCTATTGACCATATGACCCATAATTTCCAAAATTTTGAGTCTTTTGTTGCTAGTAAACCATCCATAGCTAGTTATGTAGGTCTCCCAAATGGAACAAAAACCTCAATTTAACATGTTGGTTCTATCAAATTGCAAGAAAATTTGTCTCTTGAAAAGGTTTGATGTCAGTGTCTAAATTGGCTACTACCAATCAATTTTCATCACATTTTATCTACATTTTTGTATTATCCAGGATCTTTGGAGTGGCAAATTGAAGGGGGTTGGTAAACAATGCCAGGGGCTATATCGTTTCATACCAATTTCAAATTAAAATTGTGTTTTCCTAATTTTGTTTCAGCTTTAGGAAAGGGCTTAGACATACAAAAGTCTATGTAATAAATTGTTAGTTTGCAATTCTATCAATGTAGCTACTAATTCATCAATAAAAGAACCTCTTCAAGCTAAAGATATTGTTCTCTAGCATAGAAGGTTAGGGCATGCATCTTTGCCAATTCTACAAACATTACATCATGGACTTAATGATCAGCACAAGTTTCATTGTGATGTTTGTCCCTTAGCTAACAAACTAGATTACCCTTTGCTTTAAGTGAAACAACAACATCACATGTTTTTGAACTGCTGCATTTAGATGCTTGGGGCCCTTATAGAGTTGCAACCCAAGGTAATGCAAGGTTTTTTCTTATGATTGTTGATGATTTTACTAGGACAACTTGGATCTTTCTTATGCAATTCAAGTCTGATGTCTTTCAAACCTTAAAAAACTTTCTACATATGGTCCAAAATCAATACAATCAAACATCTAAACATATTAAAACTAACAATGGCTTGGAATTTTCAACCAACAATGTCATGATTTATTGTCTAGCTTAGGCATTGTACATCAAAGCACTTGTGCCTACATTCCACAGCAAAATAGAGTGGTAGAACGCAAGCACAGACACATCCTTAACATAGCTCGACCCTTTAAGTTTCAATCTCATATTCTTGATTACTTGTGGGGCTATGCAGTCTAAGTTGTTGTCTATATTATTAATAGACTACCTACAAAAGTTTTGAATGGTTTTTCTCCTTTTGAAAAATTTTATGATCACAAGCCTGGGTTAGATCATTTGAAAGTTTTTGGCTATTTGGCATATGCTACAAATTTGCCTATCTAGGATAAGTTTGCTCCAAGATCCATTCCTTGTGTATTTCTTGGTTATTCCTTTACCAAGAAAGGTTATATACTGTATAATTTGCACTCCAAAATAGTATGTGTCAATCGAGATGTTATAATTCATGAGCACATTTTTCCTTTTCTTTTGCATCAGTCCACTAAATCTCCATTTCTTCTTGAAAATTTCATCGAAGAAGAAGTAAATACATCCTCTGATTCAATTTTGCATACCACTTCTACAAATGATATTCATGAGAGAACCAACTACACCTAGTTCTTCAGTTTCTCATTCACCCTCTTCTACACCAAATATACCCTTGCCTTCTCACAACCAAACTAGAAAGTCTAGCAGACCCACTAAACCTCCTATTTGGACCACTGATTTTGTGTGTCCTACTTTGACAAAGTCAAATCAGACCTCTACTGTCAACTATCCTATACACAAATACATTACCTATACTAATCTTTCTTCTACCTACCAAAAGTGTATGTCCAGTATTTCTGCTATCATTGAACCCACATCTTTTACCCAAGCATCCAAAGATCCCTATTGGATTAAAGCTATGCAACAGGAAATTCAAGCTTTGGAAAGAAATGGGACCTACTCTCTAATTCCCCTGCCTCCTGGTAAGATTCCAATAGGGTGTAAATGGGTGTATAAGCTTAACTATAACACCGATGAGACTTTGGAAAGGTATAAGGCTAGGTTAGTGGCCAAAGGGTTTACTCAGCAAGCTGGAATTGATTATGAGGAGACATTTTCTCCTGTAGTAAAGATGGTGACAGTGAGGTTAGCCTTGGCCATTGCATCCATGAAAGACTGGCCTCTTTTTCATTTAGATGTTGATAATGCATTCTTACAAGGAGATCTTCAAGAGGAAATATACATGAATTTACCACAAGGTTTCTCAAATCAACCTGACAAGCCCTTAGTTTGTAAACTTCACAAGTCCTTATATGGCTAAAAACAAGCCTCCAGGGTCTGGAATACTAAGCTCACAAGTGCCTTGTTGATAGGTCCTCCAGGGTCTGGAATACTAAGCTCACAAGTGCCTTGTTGATAGGTGGTTTTCAACAATCCCCATCGGATCACTCCTTCTTTTTTAAGAAACATAATGGGTACATTGTTATTTTCCTTGTGTATGTTGATGACTTGGTCATCACTGGCAACGACAGTTCCCTGATTCAAGCTATTAAGGATCTCTTACATTCTCATTTCAAGCTAAAGGACTTGGGCTCTCTTAGATATTTTTTAGGTTTTGAAGTTGCTCGATCCTCCAAGGTACAAGTCTATGTCAAAGGAAATATGCTTTGGAGTTAATAGCTGATTCAGGATTAGCTGCTGCCAAACCAACTTTGGTTCCTCTTGATCCTCATCTAAAATTCATTAATGTAGAGTATGATGCAGCCTTTCCTGGCCAAAAAGATCCAGTCTTAGTTGATCCCTCGGTATATCAAAAATTGATTAAAAAATTGCTTTATTTGTGTCTCACATGACCTAATCTCAGTTTTGCAGTAAACCTCCTTAGCCAATTTATGCACAAACCTAAACAATCACATCTACATGCTACCCTTAAGATTGTCAGATATGTGAAAGGGTCTCCCAGTTTGGGCTTATTTTTCCCAGCATATGACTCATTGCATCTTCAAGTATTTTGTTTCTTTGATTGGGCTTCCTGCTTTATGACTCGTAAATCAGTGACTGGTTTTTGAATTTTCTTGGGAAATTATTTGTTGTCCTGGAAATCTAAACGTCAAGTTATGGTTTCTAGATCATCTTCTAAAGCTGAATATTGTGCCATGGCATCCACAATTTGTGAAATTATTTGGCTTACTCAGCTTCTACATGCCTTGGTTTCTCACTATAGTTGCTCATTTCCCTTGGTTGTGACAATCAATCAGCCATTCACATTGCTTCCAATCCTATGTTCCATGAACGGACGAAGCACATCGACATTGATTGCCACATCGTTCGTACAAAGATTAAGGAGGATTTGGTGCATCCTCTCCATGTTCCCGCACAAGAGCAGCCTGCTGATTTGTTTACTAAGGCTGTTCCTACTTCTTTTCATTGCCATTTATTGTCCAAGTTGGGGGTGCTTGATATTCATCACCCACCACCTTGAGGGGGGATCTTGGATTATTAGGATTATTGATTAATTGTTGCAATTAGTTAATAAAGTAGTTAATTAGTTTTATAGTTAGTTAACTACTGTTATGGTTAGTTAGAAATATTTAACTATGGTTAACTTAACCATAGTTACTGCAGATTGTATATAGCTGTAATTAACACTTGTACAGTTAACTTTTTGAGCTGAATAATGAAGAAATGTTTTATAGTTAGTTAACTGCTATTATGGTTAGTTAGAAATATTTAACTATAGTTAACTTAACCATAGTTACTGCAGATTGTATATAGTTGTAATTAACACTTGTATAGCTAACTTTTTGAGCTGAATAATGAAGAAATTCACTTTCTCTCTCTGAAATAAACTCGAACTTGCACATGATTGGGAGGGCAAACTTTGATCAATCTAACAAGAATTTTCTTTTTCTACTTAACAGCAGGAAAATGTAGTTCAACAACTCATATTTTTTAGGATGAATTAAACTGATTCACCTTAGATGTTGGACTTCAGATTCACATGGGCTATCTTACTCTTTCTTCTTGCATAAATTAGAATTTGACATTTCGAAGCCCTAATTAAGATATAGCTGCTAGGATCCCATCACTACAGTTTGAAATACCCTGTTGGAACTCTCTTACATGAAATAAATTCCAAAATTCTACCAAAAATAAGTAATGTTTAATGTTGGTTTATTTATGCAGTAAATTGATGGATTAAAACATTGTTATGTATCAAAATGAACTAGCCAACTGCAAACTGGAACAATTATGGATTTGGATCACAAGACATTTCCAAAATAACTATATATCTACTCTCTTGCATCAAGAAGTAACAGACTTTGTATTGAAGTTGATAATAATGTTCTAATATTTGCTAAAGAATGATTATAGATGAAATTAAAAAGTTGAATTTTTTTTTTTTTGTTTACTAATTTGTGATATTTCCCTATTCCTCATAGGAAAGGCACAATCTTATTCATCACAACTGGCATACAAAATAGAACCATGGCAAGTCAGATAATCTTTATAATATTGCTGATGTGAGTTTGAATTGTCTCTTTAACACTGAGGGACTATCATATTCCTTCAACTAAAGGTTTTAAATTGGGAATTGAAATATGAAATTAAATAGCAGTTTATTTTTCCTTGCTTTTCCCACAAGAATATTCTTGCGTGGAGACTGGAGAGAGAACACATATTTCTCTACATCTGAAGAAAATATTGGCTCAGAAGAAAGAATGGAAGTCAATTCCTCGCAAAGAATGGTAGTTTATATCAAGATATCAATTTATCTTTGTACAATGTTCTGAACTATTTACAAAAATCCAACTATGGTTGGCTTTAGAAGCTGCAAAGTAGTGATTGTTGGTTACTTTGTTCTTGATAGAGATTTGAAGTTGGCAAACAGCGACCAGTAGCCAAAGACATGAGTAATGCCTTTTCTAAATCTTTTGCTGCATACCTTTGGATCAAAGAGACTACATACTCCATGAAAACTGCATCGCAAGGCAATGTGATAGGTCTGCCACTTGGAAGTCCAAACTCATCTTTTGCCATTGCAAAGAGCTCTATGATGATGTTGTTTTTAACATATTTTAAGGGAATCACAAAGCGCCTTTGATCAGCAGTGTATACAACAAAATGACCCTTCTCAGCCATTGAAGATGTGCTGCAACTCTTTGCTTCAACAACTATAGTGGTTCTCGGCAATAAGATTCTTTTTCGCTTGCTTGTAGCCAGTTTCTGCCACTTCTTTGCAAATTTGATTAGCTTCTTTGGACTAGTCATGTTGTTTCTTGTTAACTAGAGAAAAAGATCTTATGTTGTGTGAGAGACTTTTATTGGATCTAAATAACACTAAAATGTTGTGTCTACTATGGATTGAAGGTTACTGAAATGGGCCTTCTTATATAGTCACAAGGCTAGAGATAGTATATTTAATGCTGCTACCCTTATGTAGGACTCAAGGGAGACAAAGCCATCTGATATAAAGATAAATATAGCAATTTAGGCAGTTGGTCAATTCAGCCAGTTTTGTTTATAATTTGACACATCAGGTGGAGCCTTACACCCAAAAATTTCATGTTCTTCCTAATGGGCAGTTTGATGGCATGTTGGTCCAAATCTGCTTGTGTTAGTGGCTCAAAATCATCTTTGTCAAGCACAGAATGCAGATATAATGGTCAATTTGGTAACAAGAAGATGCATATGACTATCTTATAAGCTTAAAACAAAATTTGTCTTGGTGATTTAGTTGCATGAGACAGTGGGACAAACCATGTTTGAGCTGCCTAAGTAGAAGAATCATATGGCTCAGACTGCCTTATTTTTTATTGTCTTCCAATCTATTTTAGTTGCATTTTTCTTCTTTTTCAGATGATATGCAATATCCTATCATTGTACATTATTGCATGAACAAGGTCGAATACATGGCATCTGAGAGCACTTTTCAGAAGAACACTATATATGGCTACCAGAAAGTACATAGAATACACGGATTGCCCTTTGCTCTTTTTGGTCACATGAGGGTTTGGGCTTTGCTTCCAGTGTAGTTGGCCGCCCGTTATGGTGCAACCAATCGACTTGTGAGTTCACCCGGCTTAATTATGTCCGAGTATGCATGGAGATCGATGTTGACAAACCTATACTACATCGATTTACAGTTACTATGTTTGAACTCTTAGCTGAAGTAGAAGTTGCTTATGAATGGAAGCCGATGTGGTGTCCAAAATGGTGACCCATTTATCGAGCCTTGTGATCTTTTACCCCTCAAAGCCCTTAAAAGTGCAACGAGGCACCACTCAGTGATGAGTCTTCTGTTGATGGTCGAGAAGGGTCGTTAGCCATGGTTCATGCTACCTTCGGTGAAGGCGTCAGGTGGACCTCCACTCCGACATGGGCTGGCCCTGCTCCAATCCCAGTCATCCCATCCTCTAAATCTGCGTCTGCCGAAAGGTAAGAAGAGTAAGAAGAAAGGACGGCGATCCTAGTTTCTTGTTCATTTTCTTCTTTGTAGAGCCTGTGTGCTCTCTTTGGGTGTTTGTGCCTTTTTTTGTATTTCTGGTTACGAGCCTGCGTGCTCCTTTATGGGCGTCTGTGCCTTTTTTTCTTTATTTGAGCCTATGTGCTATCGTGATCAGGTCGTGTATGCCTTTGTTGTTTTAGTTTGTTTGGCCTTTAAGCTGTTTGAGTTACTTTGTAACCTCCTTTTTTTGGATATAAAAACTGACTTACCCAAAAAAAAGTACACAAAATTCTTTGTACCTCTTTGGTTATAATTGGTAAAGAATATATGTTACTTCCCTCCCTACGTTTTGATTCGAAATCAAACCAGTTCACTATCGACAATGGTTCAGTTATTGCTCTTCTTAAGTTAAGCTGGGTAAGAAGATAATTTTGACACAGAGAATTTATAAAAGATGAATTGATCAGGGAAATTGAATAAGCAAATAAATTCAAAGGTCATGTNGTTTGATGGCATGTTGGTCCAAATCTGCTTGTGTTAGTGGCTCAAAATCATCTTTGTCAAGCACAGAATGCAGATATAATGGTCAATTTGGTAACAAGAAGATGCATATGACTATCTTATAAGCTTAAAACAAAATTTGTCTTGGTGATTTAGTTGCATGAGATAGTGGGACAAACCATGTTTGAGCTGCCTAAGTAGAAGAATCATATGGCTCAGACTGCCTTATTTTTTATTGTCTTCTAATCTATTTCAGTTGCATTTTTCTTCTTTCTCAGATGATATGCAATATCCTATCATTGTACATTATTGCATGAACAAGGTTGAATACATGGCATCTGAGAGCACTTTTCAGAAGAACACTATATATGGCTACCAGAAAGTACACAGAATACACAGATTGCCCTTTGCTCTTTTTGGTCACATGAGGGTTTGGGCTTTGCTTCCAATGTAGTTGGCCGTCGGTTATGGTGCGACCAATCGACTTGTGAGTTCACCTGGCTTAATTATGTCCGAGTGTGCATGGAGATCGATGTTGACAAACCTATACTGCATCGATTTACAGTTACTATGTTTGAACTCTTAGCTGAAGTCGAAGTTGCTTATGAATGGAAGCCAATGTGGTGTCTAAAATGGTAACCCATTTATCGAGCCTTATGATCTTTTACCCCTCAAAGCCCTTAAAAGTGCAATGAGGCACCACTCGAGTGATGAGTCTTCTGTTGATGGTCGAGAAGGGTCGTTAGCCATGGTTCATGCTACCTTCGGTGAAGGTGTTAGGTGGACCTCCACTCTGACATGGGCTGGCCCTGCACCAATCCCAGTCATCCCATCCTTTAAATCTGCGTCTGCCCAAAGGTAAGAAGAGTAAGAAGAAAGGACGGCGATCCTAGTTTTCATGTTCATTTTCTTCTTTGTAGAGCCTGTGTGCTCTCTTTGGGCGTTTGTGCCTCTTTTTGTATTTCTGGTTACGAGCCTCCGTGCTCCTTTATGGGCGTTTGTGCCTTTTTTACTTTATTTGAGCCTATGTGCTATCGTGATCAGGTCGTGTGTGCCTTTGTCGTTTTAGTTTGTTTGGCCTTTAAGTTGTTTGCGTTACTTTGTAACCTCCTTTTTTTGGATATAAAAACTTACTTACCCAAAAAAAAGTACACAGAATTCTTTGTACCTCTTTGGTTATAATTGGTAAAGAATATCTGTTACTTCCCTTCCTACGTTTTGATTCGAAATCAAACCAGTTCGCTATCGACAATGGTTCAGTTATTGCTCTTCTTAAGTTAAGCTGGGTAAGAAGATAATTTTGACACAGAGAATTTATAAAAGATGAATTGATCAGGGAAATTGAATAAGCAAATAAATTCAAAGGTCACGTTTTAATCTATTTTAAAGTTAGGAAACAAAGCTAGAGAGATGTATTCATGTCTTGTTGAAGAGATGTGATAATTCTTGCATGTTACAAAAGTGGAAGATTTAGAGACAGAATTAATAGTCTCAATTTTTTATTACTCTCCCACCAACTAAAACTTGTAAAAGAATCCTTAATTAGTTCTTTAATGAAAAAGAAATTAACCGTTCCTTTGATCTTAAATATTTCATTTACCATAAATTCAATTCTATGAATATCTCTTACACAGGTTGTAACTCCTAATTGTCCGAGTGTTATAGGCATGATGTTTGGAATGTGAAGAAGATGGATAGTGGACAGATGGAACACACCAGGGAGACAACACTGGTGACATGTGTCTCCATCCGCCAGCTCTCTAACAAACTAAGATTCTTGTGGTCCTATATTGCTATGTTGTCACTCTCTCACTACTGTTCTTGCCCACCAAGTTTTGTTAATTGATCAAGAAGCTTCCTGAATTAGTTATGTAAATGTGTATAAATTAATTGGTGTGTAATATGAACAGTAATCTTCCATTTCAAGCTTAATACTTTTACGTCTCTATCTCTGGGTACTCCTTTCTCTTTTCTCACTCTCCTTTCTCTTTTCTCACTTGGTATCAGAGCATGTAGGAAAAGATGGCAGACTCCACTCCTAGTGGTTCTAACACCTCTACTCCACAAACTATAAATACCACCAACACCACCCTGTCAACACACATTCCAACCTTCCAATTTCAACTTCACTATACCCACTAAGCTTGATCTCAAAAACTATCTTTCATGGAAGACTCAGGTAATACCTCCATCAGAGCCAATGATCTTAAGGGCTTGATTGATGGAACTAAACCAAAACCAACTCCCTTCCTCACACCAAGTCTAGGGACAATAGAGACTGTCAATTTACCAAATCCAGATTGTCTAATCTGGAAAAGGCAGGACCAGACCCTCCTCGGCTGGCTGCTTTCCACCTTTTCAGATGGTATTCTAAGAAAAATCAACAGGTGCAACACCTCTTGAGAAGTTTGGGATAGCCTCGAACAATTCTATGAAGCTCAGTCACAAGCTAGAGTTATTCACCTGAAACTTCAACTCCAAAACACCAGGAAAGGGCAAATGAAAATAACCAAATTTTTTGACAAAATGAAGGATATTGCAGATGAACTGAATCTGGCTGGCCACATTATCCTGGAAGAGGAACTCATCTTGCAAATATTAGGTGGACTGGGGATTGAGTTCGAAACTGTGGTCTCAATTGCCATCTCTCTCAGAACTTTTCCCTAATTGCAAGAGACATACACCTTGCTTCTCAATCATGATCCAGATTGGAAAGGATGCACACCAACTCAACATTTGAGGTGCAACAAAATCCTTTTGCTCAGTTTGCCAAAAGTAACAATCCAAGACAGTTTTCATGTCAACAAAGTCCAAATTACTACAATAGGAACCAAGCCAACAGAGGAAGAGGCGGGGGCAAATCTAAAAATATTGGAAATAGGAATGGTTTTGGGACCAAACCAACCTGTTAGCTATGCCTAAAATATGGCCATTCAATTGAAGTTTGTTATCACAGATATGATAGGAACTTTGTTCCTCCAAGTCCAGCAAACCAGAACCAAGGAGGACCAAATCCAGTTTATGCTACAGCCTCTAACCAACCATTTTCACCATCCGAATTCTCAAGTGAAGGAGGATGGTACATGGACAGTGGAGCATCACAACACATCATCAATGACTTAAACAACTTGAGCCTAAAAAGTGAATACCAAGGGCCAGAGAAGGTAAAAGTGGGAAATAGCCAAGCTCCCAACATAACTCATTATGGTAAGGGCTTCCTAGAATCTTCTTGCTCTACTCCTATACTACTAAAGAACATCATAGGTGTCCCTAAAATCACCAAAAATCTCTTGAGTGTATCTCAACTCACCACTGACAATAATCTGTGTGTATTGTTTTATGGGAAATATTGTTCCATCAAGGACAAGAAGGGGACAACTCTACTGGAAAGAGTGGCTGAAAGAGGACTCTAGAAGTTGAACCATCACACTGGAACCAGACTACAAAATCTAAGAAAAATAGGTCTAGTGCTATCTCACTTTTAGCTTTCCAAGAAGTTGATTATCAACATAATTCCTTCCTAGTTACTGGAAAAGAAACAAACCTTGTCTCACCTCATTGTAAACCTGAAAAGGATCACATTAATGAAAATTTGTCTAATTCAAATTCTTGTGTCAATGACAAAGTCACACTTGACCTACTACATAGACATTTTGGACATCCAAACCTTAATACTCTAAACCATATCCTAAAGTCATGCTTCATCAAAATTCACAACTCCGAGAAGACCTCTCATCTAAATTTCTGCCAAGCATGTAGGCTAGGGAAAATGCATGAAATTCACTACCCTAATTCTAGAAAAAAAATAAAGTCATCCTCTGGAACTAATTCATGCTGACCTATGGGGTCCAACACCCATATTTACAGCCAATGGAGCTAGGTACTACCTTAGTATCCTAGATGATTACTGAAGATACACATGGCTTTATCCTATCACTCTAAAATCTCAGACCTTAGACATTTTTAAATAGTTCAAAACCATGGCAGAAAAACAATTCAACAAACCTATCAAAACCATTCAAAGATATATGGGAGGAGAGTTCATTGCCCTTTCTCATTTTCTCAACGAAAATGGAATTGTCCACAGATTCTCCTGCCCACACACTCACTATCAAAATGGAAAAATAGAAAGGAAACATAGGCACCTTGTAGAAACTGGTCTAACCCTCTTAGCCCAAGCTAGCATGCCTTTGGATTATTGGTAGGAAGCTTTCCTCACCTCTGCATACCTCATAAATAGAATGCCTTCTCCAGTCATTGACAATCTATCACCCTATGAAAAACTTACTCAAAGTAGACCCGATTACAACTTCTTTAGGTGTTTCGGATGTGCTTGTTATCCATTCCTGAGAGCCTACAATAGACACAAGTTTGGTTTCCACACCAGCAAGTGTATCTTTATTGGCTACAACCCAAACCACAAAGGCTTCATGTGCTTGCATGAAACTACTAGAGTTTACATCTCTAGAGATGTGGTTTTTTATGAACATGACTTTCCCTTCAACAAATCATGAACAAGCTACCACAAAGTCTGAACAACATTTCAAACACAACCCTTACCACCCAATTCCTAACAACCTGCAATAGCATGAATCTCCACCAGTGTAATGGTTCAGTAGTGAGCAATCCACCAATTACAACTCCTCAAGTAAGTTCATCACCTTCTCTATCTCAAAATTATGATAACCTGTCCAATCAAGCTCAATCTAATCCTCTAGACAATGATCAAGCTCCTGAAATCAATGATGAACCAGTAGAATCTAATGAAAACACTCAAGGAGAAGCTCCCAAAAACACACACCACATGGTGACAAGAGCCAAGGCTGGAATTTATAAGCCTAAGGTCTTCCAAGTGACTTCTGACATTGTCCTAACTCCATCATGCACTCAAGATGCTCTGAATCATCCGAAATGGAAAGAAGCCATGAAACATGAATTCACTGCACTATGTAAAAACCAAACCTAGACCTTGGTACCAAGAAACTCAAACACTAAGACTGTGGGGTGCAAGTGGATTTACAAAATAAAACACAATGCAGATGGAAGTGTGTCAAGGTACAAGGCAAGATTGGTGGCCAAGGGATTTCTACAGCCTGCAAGGGTAGATTACTTTGAGATCTTCAGCCTTGTGGTGAAATGTAGCACAATCAGATCAGTGTTAAGCTTAGCCACAACACTAAACTGGGAAACAAGACAAATGGACTTCAACAGTGCCTTTCTCAATAGAGAACTCACCGAGGATATCTTCATGGACCAACCAAAAGGTTTTGAGGATCCAAGACGTCCAAATTTCATATGCAAACTCAACAAGGCACTCTACAAACTCAAACACGCCCTAAGAGCCTGGTTCCATAAACTCACAGAAGCTCTTAAAAGCTAGGATTTCAAAGGATCAAAAACTGACTCATCTCTCTTCTACTAACACCGAAGGAAAGACATAATAATCCTCTTGGTGTATGTGGATGACATCATCATCATTGGAAGTTCAAGCCATCTGATAAATCAAGTTGTTTAATAACTAAAAAACAAGTTTGCCTTAAAAGACATGGGAGAGCTATCCTACTTCTTAAGAATTGAAGTAAACAGACAAAGGTCCTCAATGCATCTGTCTCAATGCAAATATATCCAAGACCTTCTCATTAAATCCCATATGGAGCTGAGTAAATCATGTCCTACACCAATGATCACTAGGCACAAATTTACAAGTAACGAAGGAAAATCTCTACCAAATCCTTCCTTATATAGGAGTGTGATAGGGTCTCTACAATATGCAACAATTACAAGACCTAACATTGCATACAGTGTGAACAAATTGAGTCAATTTATGCAACATCCTTCTGAAGATCATTGGTAGGGAGTTAAAAGGGTCCTAAGGTATTTAAAAGGAACTTCGAAGTATGGCCTTCTCTACAACACAGGGGGAAAGTGTGAAATCCAAGCCTACTCTAATATCAATTGGGCTTGTGACACTGAGGATAGGAAGTCTACAAGAGGCTACTGTATTATGTTAAATGGAAATCCAGTAGCATGAAGCTCAAGGAAACAAATAGGGGTGTCCAGATCAAGCATTGAAAGTAAGTACAGAGCTCTTGCTCAAACTAGAGCCGAAATAGCCTGGCTAACTTCTTTGCTCTCAGAACTAAAAATATGGATTTCTTCAACACCAAGAATCTAGTGTGATAATGTTAGTGCTGCAACCCTCACTTTGAATCCTATCTTGCACGGGAAAACCAAACACATTGAGGTGGACATTCATTTCATAAGAGAAATGGTGAGTAATGGAGACGTTGAAGTCATCTACATTCCATCAAAAGAACAGGTAGTAGGCATATTCACAAAGTCAAGTCCTAAGAACCACTTCGAATGGATGAGAAACAAACTTAAGTTCCTACACAGAGACCTTAGTTTGAGGGGATTGTGAAGAAGATGGACAATGGACAGATGGCAACACACTAGGGAGACAACACTAGCGACAGGTGTCTCCATCCGCCAGCTCTCTAACAAACTAAGATTCTTGTGCTCCATAATAGTATGTATAGTTTAATATAATTACTAGTTTTGTGTTATACAATAGAGTTATATTGGCAACCTTGAGGTTTAATATAGTAAAAATAATCAAATTTATAAAATAATAAAAATCTTNCGCGGCGAAACTGTCCAGTAGCTTCCCCGTGGCTTCAACATCTCTTCGCCGCAACGAAGATTATTCTTCGCCTCGGCGAACCCTGCAACAACAAAAACCTTCTAATTTTGACTCATTTCAAGGCAAATACTCAACATATCAATACAACCAAAGACCAACCAACCAATATTCATAAAAACCGACTCAAATAAGAGCGAAATAAGAAACATTAGCTACGTACCGCAAGTGGGGCGTTACAAACAATGCCTTTCTCAATGGAGAACTCACCGAGGATGTCTTCATGGACCAACCAAAAGGTTTTGAGGATCCAAGACGTCCAAATTTCATATGTAAACTCAACAAGGCACTCTACAAACTCAAACACGCCCTAAGAGCCTGGTTCCATAAACTCACAGAAGCTCTTAAAAGCTGGGACTTCAAAGGATCAAAAACTGACTCATCTCTCTTCTACCAACATCGAGGGAAAGACATAATAACCCTCTTGGTGTATGTGGATGACATCATCATCATTGGAAGTTCAAGCCATCTAATAAATCAAGTTGTTTAATAACTGAAAAACAAGTTTGCCTTAAAAGACATGGGAGAGCTATCCCACTTCTTAAGAATTGAAGTAAACAGACAAAGGTCCTCGATGCATCTGTCTCAATGCAAATATATCCAAGACCTTCTCATTAAATCCCATATGGAGCTGAGTAAATCATGTCCTACACCAATGATCACTAGGCACAAATTTACAAGTAACGAAGGAAAATCTTTACCAAATCCTTCCTTATATAGGAGTGTGATAGGGTCTCTACAATATGCAACAATTACAAGACCTAACATTGCATACAGTGTGAAAAAATTGAGTCAATTTATGCAACATCCTTCTAAAGATCATTGGTAGGGAGTTAAAAGGGTCCTAAGGTATTTAAAAGGAACTTCGAAGTATGGCCTTCTCTACAACCCAGGGGGAAAGTGTGAAATCCAAGCCTACTCTAATATCAATTGGGCTTGTGACACTGAGGACAGGAAGTCTACAAGAGGCTACTGTATTATGTTAAATGGAAATCCAGTAGCATGAAGCTCAAGGAAACACAGAGGGGTGTCCAGATCAAGCATTGAAAGTAAGTACAGAGCTCTTGCTCAAACTAGAGCCGAAATAGCCTGGCTAACTTCTTTGCTCTCAGAACTAAAAATATGGATTTCTTCAACACCAAGAATCTAGTGTGATAATGTTAGTGCCGCAGCCCTCAGTTTGAATCCTATCTTGCACAGGAAAACCAAACACATTGAGGTGGTCATTCATTTCATAAGAGAAATGGTGAGTAATGGAGACGTTGAAGTCAGCTACATTCCATCAAAAGAACAAGTAGTAGGCATATTCACAAAGTCAAGTCCTAAGAACCACTTCGAATGGATGAGAAACAAACTTAAGGTCCTACACAGAGATCTTAGTTTGAGGGGATTGTGAAGAAGATGGACAATGGACAGATGGCAACACACTAGGGAGACAACACTAGCGACAGGTGTCTTCATCCGCCAGCTCTCTAACAAACTAAGATCCTTGTGCTCCATAATAGTATGTATAGTTTAATATAATTACTAGTTTTGTGTTATACAATAGACTTATATTGGCAACCTTGAGGTTTAATATAGTAAAAATAATCAAATTTATAAAATAATAAAAATCTTAAGTGAATTTCCGTAGTTATAGTGAAGCTCAAAGGAGTTGACTTGATGTCCTTAACACTTTATGATACTATTGTAATGTTCTACATTAGCTTATCCACAACCTGTACTGTACATTAACATATACGATCAACACATATCAAGTGACCTATCTCAGTAAAGAGCTTCTGTTATGAATGTACTTCTTATAACATTGTAATCTCTATTATGATCCCAATTGCTTGTAAAGTTTGGAAACAATGGTATCCACCGAAACTAAATTCTAAAAACAGTTATAAAATTTCTGACAACAATGTTTGGTACTAGGTTTTCAATGAGAGAAATTTCTAAAATAGCTACCAAGCAGTTTCAAATATCCCTAGTTTACATAATCCATCAAAGAGGGAACTCAAGCTTTCAAGGTCAACTGCAAACTTATTATTTACTAAAGTATGAAACATTTCCACTTCTTCCGAAACACATCCATTCTTGCAAAGTCCATCAATGAAAATGCTATGTGTCCAAGAATGAGGTAAAACCATTAAGTTGCATCTCACCAACTAATTTTTGTGCATCTTTTACATTAGCTTTAAGAAAAAGGCAAGTTAACAAATTGTTATTTATAATCACATTAGGCCTAATTCCTTCTAAAATCTTCTCTTCATAATGACTAAGAACTTCGTTGACTTCTTTATTCTTGCAATACCATCTAATTAAAGTATTTTAGCAAACAACATTAGGTCCATATCCCTTTCGAGTTAAAACTTCTCAGTTATAAGATCAGTTTTTATGCTGTTTATTGAGAGATATTATTAGAGGTGCCACGAGGCAGTGAAGTCGGATTTGAAGTTCATTAGAGACTATACTTCCAATAATAGATGGAATCAATTAGAAGAGAGAAAATTTTTATAGCATAAGACTTTTCTAATGTAATTTTTAACGCATCATATCTGCGACAGAATTAATGAAATATGAGACAGAATCTTGAACTTTTCTCTCAATGTTTTGACATGCTAATTTTTCAATTAATTTCTCTTATTCAATGGTAGTGGATGGATCATTATGTATTTATTTAACATTCGTTTGTTGTTATTGATTAATTTTCCATCTCTCCTCTTGTTTTTTTATGTTAATCATATGAACACAAATTTTAGAGATAATTTTAATCATGTTTATCACGATGCCTAGATACAAGTTAATTTCAGGGAACCATGAATTTTATATTAAACATTTATAATCAATGTTTCTTATTGATTAAAATTTTCTTACGTCAATCAGAACACAACTACTTTTATAACTTCAGTAATGCTTAATCAAAATTATACTATTAATTAATCTCCTTTATAAAAATATTATTTAAGTGCAAAACATTTAACTTTAAGCATGCATAAACTGATTACTATATAAAAGCAAGAAGGACCACAAGAAATGAATTATAACGAAATTCAACAACAAAATTTTGTTGAAAAACAACTTGACCTAAAAGCTTAAGCTGAAAAAGAGGCATCTTCACGTGTTACATAAACCAAGCCCAAATTCAGACAGAAAGACCAACCCAAAATCGTAGGATGTAATACATAAGAGATTCAAATCATGACCTCTACTAATATCTGTTGTGTGATTTTTTTCGTAAGCTCAAAAGTCTCATAGCCCAAAAATTGGTAAATACTGATCCAAGTCATGGAATCTGAAGTCGACTCAGCATAACCTCGTGTGACCATCCAATACAGCTGTTTGACAAACTAAGGGATAAGGCTTATCTCGAACATCTCGGGGGGATGAGAACGAATCAATATATGCACGATCCTAGCACGCAATCACTAAAATCATGAAATCGCTACAAGTCTGATGGCAATCCTGATTTCCTCTCTACTTCCTTTGGTGTAAACTTGATAAATACCCTTCCAAATATGAGAAAGGGGTTAGCAAATTCTAAATATGAAACTCATGGGCACGAAGTTAGAAGACAAGCTGATTAAGAGGCGACAGGGAAGAGCCCATGGGAGAACAAGTTAATAATGGTCGCCGGGGGGAATTCGCACTTAGTGACTTAGTACATAAAAGAAACAAAAAATGAAACATAATTCATAGATCACAAACCCTCTCAAGTACTCGCTTAAATTAAGAAGGAATATCATACAAATACCATGGAATACGTTTAATCCTATTCATGGGGATGTAAATATTCCATTCCGAAAATAGAAAGTGAAACAATTAGACTTTTTTGAAGATTGGTACTAATTCATGATCTAACATGTACAAAGTGAAACCTCGTTCTTGATTCTACGAGAAATTTTATGGAGCATCCAATAGAATCATGAAGAGTCTAAGTGAAACAAACATAATCATATGAGATATGGTACACATTCAAAACAGACAACAAAAATGATATATGTGTGCGGGGAAATTTTAATTAGGCGAGCATAGACCAAAGACATTTTTTCACATTTTCCACAAGCATGAGATGCAAGGCCATTACTGTTTCAGTACACAAAATTAATAGTGCTCTAGTGGTCCATCTTTCTGCTTAGGATTTTCGTCTATGACAAATAGTAAAATGGATTCTTCGCTAGAATCGAATCAATAGGTACAGAAAAGCAAAGAACCTAACAGTTGCACTATGAGTATTCAATGTTATTTTAGAAAAAGAAGACCACAACCCATAATGTTTCATGATCTTGTTGGATCCTATACCACTGGTCATTTGTCACATAAAAAGGAACTTGATCGCCATCAATTGGCTAAAATTTCTTGAATCTTGGGGTAAGGTATTGAGGCTACCTCATCACAATTTGGATGAAATATAGTCCACAAGAAACATATTAGAACTTTACCTTTTGAAAAAAATGGATATAAACTTTGACATATCTAGAAGAAAATTTACAAGAAGGTTACTGATATAGATTGATCTCAATAGCACATATATTTTTCGTCCTCAAAAGGTATCTTTTGTCATAACTATGCTTACAGAAACATATTAAGGCAAAACCTTACGTTTTATAAAAAGAGAAGTTGTCAATTACTGTGCTATTCTACTTGACATGTAACATGTAACCCCAGGAACAAACCTCACTTCTTAAGGAACATTTCTCTGAACTCATTATTTGACTTCAGCTCTCATCTTCCACTTCCCGACTTTGGATTTGTCGAGGGGACACCAAGTGGTCTGAGTTCCTTGGCACTGCAAATGTGTTTTTCCCTTCAGGTGAATGCTATCACTACGTTTATTAGCAGCAGAGTGTGGCACTCTAGACTCCCTGAAAATCATTACTACTTTGCGCTGCCATTTACCCAAAGAAGTAAGAAAATAAAAGGTAGAAGTGGGAAACACAAACATGCAAACGTCTATAGAGCATTGCACAAACAAACACACATAAGTAATAACAAAGAAAAAACAATTCCACTTAGCCTACCATGTTCTCCAAAGGCCCAGGGACAACAGAATCCTTTCTCTTTGCTTCAGATTTGATCTTGCAATGCTTATCCTACAGTTGCAGCAAGGTGTGCATCATCAGCAACATTCACATATGTGAGGCCCTTCAAAAATCGACAGAGGTATTAGAATTAGTATGCAACGATCCCATACAGATGCTCTAACGTTTAAAGGCAAGCTGGAATATGGGTAAATGTATGGGACTGGTGTGAGTTCTAAGCATATCACTTGCTAGACAATGAAAAAAAAATATGCTCTTAGACAGTTAGACTTTATACTTGAAAATTAAGCAATTTTACCATAATTATAGAATTCAACGCTTCTGCAAGTTTATTTGAGACTGCATAATTGTCTCTGGAAAGGACATTATCTTAAAACCAAAAGCGTAAGAACTAAATGATTTATTGACTGCAAGGAGAAATCAAATTGAAGTTTCAGTGAGCACCCTTGAGAAATTTGATCAAAGGAATGGACTGCAATTAGCAGTTTCTATCTCCCTGAAGCATCGGCCATGTTGATCTCCCAATCTCATTAAAATTAGTTTCTCAGGGCTAATTTCTGTGGGTACAGTCCACATATGTATACATATGTTGAAGTTTAAAGGTCAGGCAATGTTAAATAAGGGTTTGACTGTAAGACTGATGTGACATGGAAGGTCCAATGGATGCTTCCTCTTTTTCATTTGAAGCATAAAGGACAAAGAACATTGACAAATAATGAAGAGAGAAAAAGAGTCATACCTTGACTTTCCAGTGAACTTGTCCTGCAGAATTCGAATAGATCCAACCCCACCAAAATCGCTAAAGAATTTTTTTAGATCTTCAGAAGTTGCCTGAAAAAATTTAAAACCATCAGATATCTCTCTGTATTTGCCTGTCCAACGTCAAAAAGAATAAAAAGCAATCTCCCTCTGAGTGCGAGAGAAACTCTACTTGCCCTAAAGTTAAGGTTTGATAAAAATGCAGTACACTCGTCAGCGTATACTTTGGCTCTTCCAGTGGGGGAGACTTTGATGTGCTGGTCATTTGGTGCTCTTAAAACTTGGGTTTTGCTTCTTCTACTTCGTTTTCTTCAGCTAAGTTCTATGCTATCCCTTTTCTTTCCATGCACTTGTTTTGGGTTTTGAGAGTATTTTTCTGCCGCTTAGCTAGAGACTATTCGTCAGTCATGCTTGAATCTGTTTAACTCTTTCCATTAACACTTTTCTTATGCGACTTCTCTTTTGATCTATTAGTTCAAGAACAAATTTGGCTTCCTACTGTAACCTAAATAGTTGCAGCTCTTCCAAGCAGGGGGTAATCTGAGAAAGGGAACAAAGACAAGTCTTACGCATTGAGTTAAAATAGCAAGGATTGCATACATTCAATAAATACACAGCAGATGTATCATAATTCAGTAACATCTTAACAATGTTATGTAACAACTTGACTTAAAAGAAATTGATAGTTAAGCATTCAACAACCATACTTAAAATTTAGCAAATCTCGTGCGCTGAACAGCCACACACAAACTATAAATATAACATAAATACATATACAAGTTTATAATCTATATAAGCGCTATTTGTATAAATTCTAAATAGTGTTTTATTTTCGAAAACAAGGATATAAAGGAATTTTATGAAAATACGTTTTTATAAAAATAGTTGAAATGTTTTCAAAACAATGTTTTTGCATATAACCCTAAAAATTAGTGTAAAATTAGAAAACAAGAAAAATATCATTTCTCAGTTTATATAGTTTTTAACTTCAAAAACAATTTTTGATACCGATATATTTTCAAATATTTAAAATATTGAGATAAGCTTTTAAAATTTTTAATTGTAACTTAGTTTTTTAATATTATTTTTGAATCACAAACCAAACTGGCCCAAATCTCATAAAGAGATTTAAAATACAAAATATATTTCATATATTTAAAATTTAGAGAGAAAACTTAAAATTTAATTTCAACTTAGTTTTCAAAATTATTTTTGAATTACAACCAAACTGGCTCAAATCTCATTAGAGAGATTTAAACATGAAAAGGAGAAAACAAATCCTGATAATCTTTTTATTTTAATCTCTTACTAGATAAGACTTAGATAACTCTTAAATTGATCATATTCTAGTCTAGAAATCCTACACCTCTCCTCAAGCCAGGTGAATATATATTATCATTCCCAGCTTGGAAACTAGATTAATAAACTGTCTAGGTAGTCCTTTTGTAAGAATATATGTTGTCTGCTGACTTGTCGGCGAGTAGGAACACACAAATGCTTATCTTCTATCTTGTCCTTGAGAAATTTCTATCTATTCAATGTGCTTGGTCCTATTGATGCACTGGATGTTGTGATATCCCAATCGCAACCTTGTTGTCACAGACAACCTCATAGGCTTCACACTTTTGATTTCAAGCTCTCCCAAGATTCTTCTTAGCCATATTAGTTCACAAACCATGAGCCATAGACGAAACTCGCCTCAGCATACTTCTAACTACCACATTCTGCTTCTTACTTCCTAGGTTACTAAATTTCCCAACAAAAGTACAATAACCTAAGGTCGACTTCTATATCCACAGACCCGCCCAGTCTACATCCGTGAATGCTTCTACTTTCCTTTCATTCTTTTTACCAAAAAACAGCCCCTGCCCAAGGGTCATTTTAAGGTACCTTGAATCCAATTCACAACCCCAAAATGCTTCTCTTGTGGGTTATGCATATGTTGACTCACTACGCTCACCGGAAAGGCTAGTCAGGTCTAGTATGAGATAGGTATATCAACTTCCCAACCAACCTTTGATACCTACCAGAGCATCACAACTCATTTCCTCAAATTTCAAATTTGGTTCAATGGGAATCTCAACTGGCTTGCAACCTAGCATACCTATCTCCTTCAGTAAATCCATCACATATTTTCTTTGCGAAACTGAAATTCCTTTTTTACTCCTAGCAATCTCCATACCAAGAAAATACCTCAACTGCCCTAAGTCTTTCAATTGAAAATCCTGAGCAAGAACCTTCTTAACAGCCTCCATTTCTTAAAAACTATCTCGAGTAATAATAATATAGTCTACATAAAAAATTAGAATAGTAATCTTACCTACAGAGGTTTTAAGGAATAATGTATGATCACTCTGCCCCCGAGTGAAACCATACCTCTTAACAACCTTTGTGAATTTTTCAAACCAGGCCCGTGGAGACTGTTTTAGGCCATATAATTTTTTCTTCAATTTGTGCACTTTTCCGTCCTTTCCACTCCCTTCAAACCCTGGTGGCATTTCCATGTATACCTCTTTTGCAAGTTCACTGTTCAAAAACGCATTTTTTCACATCTATTTGTTGTAAAGGCCAGTCTAGATTTGTTGCAAGAGACAAGCACCCTGATAGTATTCAACTTAGCCACCGAAGCAAAGGTCACCTTATAGTCTAATCCATGTGTTTGCATAAATCCCCTTGCCGCCAGCCTTGCCTTATACCTTTCAGCTATTCCATCTGCCTTATACTTAATAGTAAATACCTACTTGCAGCTCATAGTTGTTTTCCCTCTAGGTAAACTCACCCGCTCCCAAGTCTTATTTTTTCTCAAGAGCCTCCATCTCCTCTATCATAGTCTTCCTCCATTTTTCATCCCCTAATGCCTCATGTATCAGTGCTGGAACCTTCATAGTGAGAGATTAGTAGTGAATGCCAAAAAATCATCTACCAACTTATCGTATGCCACATACTTAGCAATAGGATGCAACATACATGATCTAACACCCTTCCTTAGTGCAATAGGTAAATGTAAATCATCATGCCCTGATTCAGACTCATCAGAATATAGTTCTTCCTTACCTTGTGACTGTGAATCACTGGTTTCTTCTAGTTGGATGATTACTCATGCAAATCATTAGGTTTCCTTCCACTTTGATAGTTAGTTCTTCGAGAATAACATTGAAGACCCGACTGATTTAATCTATCCGGACCTCCCCCTTGGTTCCAATCTTTCCTGAGAGTTTGGTTTACCAAGAGTGGGCTATATAGTTAGAGTAAGACCTATACGAGACTGACTCATCCTTATGGGACTAGGCTGACCTATAGGAACCTAACCTGAATTAGGCTGACTAGGAGACTGACTCATTCTTATAGGACTAGGCTGACCTATAAGAAACTAGGTGACTTTGAACTTTGACCTGGACTAGGAGACTACTTAGACTAACTCAAGTGTGGTTGTAAGGGTAACACTACTTCCCACGAATGACCTCCACAATCTCTCAAAGCATTGAGTTAAATAGCAAGGATTGCATACATTCAATAAATACCAAGAGATGTATCATAATTCAGTAACATCTTTAACAATGTTTAACAACTTGACTTAAAGCTTAAATTGATAGTTAAGCATTCAACAACCATACTTAAAATTTACACAATCTCGTGCGCTGAAAAGCCACAATCACAACTATAAATATAACATAAATACATATACAAGTTTATAATCTAAATAAGAACCTATTGTTATAAATTTAAATAGTGTTTTATTTTCGAAAACAAGGATATAAGGAATTTTATGAAAATACGTTTTTATAAATAAGTTGAAATGTTTTCAAAAATGTTTTTGCATATAATACCTAAAAATTAGTGTAAAATTAGAAAACAAGAAAAATATCATTTCCATCTTTATATAGTTTTTAACTTCAAAAACATTTTTATACCAGATATATTTCAAATATTTAAAATATTGAGATAAAGCTTTTAAAATTTTTAATTGTAACTTAGTTTTTTAAATTATTTTTGAATCACAAACCAAACTGGCCCAATCTCATAAAGAGATTTAAAATACAAAATATATTTCATATATTTAAAATTTGAGAAAAACTTTAAAATTTTAATTTAACTAGTTTTTCAAAATTATTTTTGAATTACAAACAAACTGGCCCAAATCTCATATAGAGAGATTTAAACATGAAATCAGAGAAAACAAATCTGTAATCTTTTTATTTAATCTCTTAAACTAGATAAGACTTAGATAACTCTTAATTGATCATATTCTAATCTAGAAATCCTACACTCCCCTCAAGCGGTGAATAGATATTTATCATTCCAGCTTGAAACTAGATTAAAAACTGTCTAGAGTCCTTTTGTAAGAATATATGTTGTCTGCTGACTTGTAGGCAGTAGGTAACACAAAACAGCTTATCTATGTCCTTTGATGAAATGTCTATCATTTCAAGTGCTTGGTCCTATCATGAGCACTGGATGTGGTGTATCCCAATCGCAACCTTGTTGTATAGTACAACCTCTAGGCTTCACTTTTGATTTAAGCTCTCCCAGATTCTTTTAGCCATATTAGTTCACAAATCCCATGAGCCATAGCAGAAACTCAGCCTCAGCACTACTTCTAGCTACACTTTGCTTCTTACTTCTCCAGTTACTAAATTTCCCAAACAAAAGTCAATAACCTAAGGTCGATCTTCTATCATCCACAAAACCCCAGCCGCACATCCGTGAATGCTTCTACTTTCCTTTCATTCTTTTTACCAAAAACAAGCCCTCAAGGGTCATTTTAAGGTACCTTAGAATCCTATCACACCCCAAAATGCTTCTCTTGTGGGTTATGCATGTTGACTCACTACGCTCAAGGAAAGGCTATGTCAGGTCTAGTAAGATAGGTATATCAATTCCCAACCACCTTTGATACCACCTACCAGAGCATCCTCAAAGAGGTATCTTTTGTCATAACTATGCTTACAGAAACATATTAAGGCAAAACCTTACGTTTTTTATAAGAAAGAGAAGTTTGTCAATTACTGTGCTATTCTACTTGACATGTAACATGTAACCCCAGGAACAAACCTCACTTCTTAAGGAACATTTCTCTGAACTCATTATTTGACTTTAGCTTCTTATCTTCCACTTCCCCAACTTTTGGATTTGTCGAGGGGACACCAAGTGGTCTGAGTTCCTTGGCACTGAAAATGTGTTTCTCCCCTTCAGCTGAATGCTATCACTACGTTTATTAGCAGTAGAGTGTGGCACTCTAGACTCCTTGAAAATCTTATTACTACTTTGCGCTGCCATTTAACCCAAAGAAGTAAGAAAATAAAAGGTAGAAGTAGGAAACACAAACATGCAAACGTCTATAGACTGCATTGCACACAAACAAACACACATAAGTAATAACAAAGAAAAAACATAATTCCACTTAGCCTGCCATGTTCTCCAAAGGCCCAGGGACCAACAGAATCCTTTCTCTTTTGATTCGGATCTGATCTTGCAATGCTTATCCTCTTCCCAAGAAATTTTTTTTGTTCTTTCCTACAGTTACAGCAAGGTGTGCATCATCACAAAATTCACATATGTGAGACCCTCCAAAACTCGATCAGAGGATATTATGAATTAGTATGCAACGATCCCATACAGATGCTCTACAGTTTAAAGGCAAGCTGGAATATGGGTAAATCTGTATGGGACTATGGTTGAGTCTTCTAAGCATATCACTTGCTAGCACAATGAAAAAAAAAATATGCTCTTAGACAGTTAGACTCTTTATACTTGAAAATTAAGCAATTTTACCATAATTATAGAATTCAACGCTTCTGCAAGTTTATTTGAGACTGCATAATTGTCTCTGGAAGGGACATTCATCTTAAAACCAAAAGCGTAAGAACTAAATGATTTATTGACTACAAGGAAGAAATCAAATTGAAGTTTCAATGAGCACCCTTGAGAAATTTGATCAAAGAGAATGGACTGCAATTAGCAGTTTCTATCTCCCTGAAGCATCGGCCATGTTGATCTCCCAATCTCATTAAAATTAGTTTCTCAGGGCTAAATTCTGTGGTACAGTCCACATTATGCATACATATGTTGAAGTTTAAAGGTTAGGCAATGTTAAATAAGGGTTTGACTGTAAGACTGATGTGCACATGGAAGGTCCAATGGATAGCTTCCTCTTTTTCATTTGAAGCATAAAGTTAAAAGAACATTGACAAATAATGAATGAGAGAAATAGAGTCATACCCTTGACTTTCCAGTGAACTTGTCCTGCAGAATTCGAACAGATCCAACCCCACCAAAATCGCTAAAGAATTTTTTTAGATCTTCAGAAGTTGCCTAAAAAAATTTAAAACCATCAGAATTATCTCTCTGTATTTGCCTGTCCAACGTCAAAAAAGAATAAAAACCAATCTCTCTCTGAAGTGCGAGAGAATCTCTACTTGCCCTAAAGTTAAGGTTTGATAAAAATGCAGTACACTCGTCAGCGTATACTTTGGCTCTTCCAGTGGGGGAGACTTTGATGTGCTGGTCATTTGGATGCTCTTAAAACTTGGGTTTTGCTTCTTCTACTTCATTTTCTTCAGCTAAGTTCTATGCTCATGCCTTTTCTTTCCCATGCACTTTGTTTTGGGTTTTGAGCAGTATTTTTCTGCCGCTTAGCTAGAGACTGTCCGTCAGTCATGCTTGAATCGGTTTAACTCTTTCCATTAACACTTTTCTTATGCGACTTCTCTTTCTGGTCTATTAGTTCAGGAACAAATTTGGCTTCCTACTGTAACCTAAATAGTTGCAGCTCTTCCAAGCAGGGTGTAATCTGAGAAAGGGAACAAAGACAAGTATCTTTACGCANATCCTTGCTATTTTAACTCAATGCGTAAAGATGCTTGTCTTTGTTCCCTTTCTCAGGTTACACCCCGCTTGGAAGAGCTGCAATTATTTATGTTACAGCAAGAAGCCAAATCTGTTCCTGAACTAATAGATCAGAAAGAGAAGTCACATAAGAAAAGTGCTAATGGAAACAGAAAAATAGATTCGAACATGACTGACGAACAGTCTCCAGCTAAGCGGCAGAAAAATACTGCCTAAAACCCAAACAAACTGCATGGGAAAGAAAAGGGACGAGCACAGAACTTAGCTGAAGAAAATGAAGATGAAGAAGCAAAACCCAATTTTGAAGAGCATCCAAATGACCAGCACATCAAAGACTCCACCATTGGAAGAGCCAAAGGATACACTGACGAGTGTATTACATTTTTATCAAACCTTAACTTCAGGGCAAGTAGAGATTCTCTCGCACTTCAAAGAGAGATTGCTTTTTATTCCTTTTTAACGCTAGACAGGCAAATACAGAGATATAATTCTGATGGTTTCAATTTTTCAGGCAACTTTTGAAGATCTAAAAAAATTCTTTAGCGATGTTGGTAGGGTTGAATCTGTTCGAATTCTGCAGGAAAGTTCACCAGAAAGTCAAGGGTATGACTCTTTCTCTCATTCATTATTTGTCAATGTTCTTTGTGCTTTATGCTTCAAATGAAAAAGGGGAAGCTATCCACTGGACCTTCCATGTGTACATTAGTCGTACAGTCAAATCCTTATGTAACATTGCCTGACCTTTAAACTTCGACATATGTATACATAAAAGCTTAAATTGCTAGTTAAGCATTCAACAACCATAATTAAAATTTAACACAATCTCATGCGCTGAATAGCCACAATCACAACCATAAATACATATACGAGTTTATAATCTAAATAAGAGCCTATTTGTTATAAATTATAAATAGTGTTTTATTTTCGAAAACAAGGAATATAAGGAATTTTATGAAAATAAGTTTTTATTAAAATAAGTTGAAATGTTTTCAAAACAATGTTTTTGCATATAATCCTAAAAATTAGTGTAAAATTAGAAAACAAGAAAAATATCATTTCTCAATCTTTATATAGTTTTTAATTTCAAAAATAATTTTTAATACCAGATATATTTTCAAATATTTAAAATATTGAGATAAGGCTTTCAAAATTTTTAATTGTAACTTAGTTTTTTAAAATTATTTTTGAATCACAAACCAAACTAGCCTAAATCTCATAAAGAGATTTAAAATACAAAATATATTTTCGTATATTTAAAATTTAGAGATAAAACTTTAAAATTTTTTATTGTAACTTAGTTTTTCAAAATTATTTTTGAATTTTTGAATTATAAACCAAACTGGCCCAAATCTCATATAGAGAGATTTAAACATGAAACCAGTAGAAAACAAATCCTAATAATCTTTTTATTTCCATCTCTTAAACTAGATAAGACTTAGATAACTCTTAAATTGATCATATTCTAATCTAGAAATCCTGCACTCCCCTTCAAGCTGGTGAATAGATATTTATTATTCCTACCTTGGAAACTAGATTAACAAACAACTGTCTACGCGGTCTTTTTGTAAGAATATATGTTGTCTGCTGACTTATAAGCAAGTAGGTAACACATAACAACTTATCTTCTATCTTCTCTTTGATGAAGTGTCTATCTATTTCAACGTGCTTGGTCGTATCATGATGCACTAAATTGTGTGCCATCCCAATCGCAACCTTGTTGTCAAAGTACAACCTCATAGCCTCCGTACTATTGATTTCAAGCTCTCTTGAGATTCTTCTTAGCCATATTAGTTCACAAATCCCATGAGCCATAGCACGAAACTCAGCCTCAACACTACTTCTAGCTACCATGTTCTGCTTCTTACTTCTCCAGGTTACTAAATTTTCCCAAACAAAAGTGCAATAACCTAAGGTCGATCTTCTATCATCCACAGAACCAGCCTAGTCCGCATTCGTGAATGCTTCTACTTTCCTTTCATTCTTTTTATCAAAAAACAGGCCCTTCCCAAGGGTAATTTTAAGGTACCTTAGAATCCTACTCATAGCCCCAAAATGATTCTCTTGTGTGTTATGCATATGTTGACTCGCTACGCTCATCGGAAAGGCTATGTCAGGTCTAGTATGAGATAGGTATGTCAACTTCCCAACCAGCCTTTGATACCTACCTTTATCAACCAGAGCATCACAACTCATTTTCTCAAATTTCAGATTTGGTTCAATGGGAGTCTCAACTGGCTTGCAACCTAGCATACTATCTCCTTCAGTAAATCCAACACATATTTTCTTTGTGAAACTGAAATTCGCTTTTTACTCCTAGCAATCTCCATACCAAGAAAATATCTCAACTGCCCCAAGTCTTTCAATTCAAAATCCCAAGCAAGAACCTTCTTAATAGCCTCTATTTCTTCAAAACTATCTCTAGTAATAATAATATCGTCTACATAAACAATTAGAATAGTAATCTTACCTACAGAGGTTTTAAGGAATAATGTATGATCAATCTGCCCCCGAGTGAAACCATACCTCTTAACAGCGTTTGTGAATTTTTCAAACCAGGCCCGTGGAGACTATTTTAGGCCATATAATGATTTCTTAAATTTGCACACTTTTTCGTCCTTTCCACTCCCTTCAAACCCTAGTGGCATTTCCATGTATACGTCTTTTCCAAGTTCACCATTCAAAAACGCATTTTTTCACATCTAGTTGTTGTAGAGGTCTGTCTAGATTTGTTGCAAGAGACGAGCACCCTAATAGTATTCAACTTAGCCACTAGAGCAAAGACCACCTCATAGTCTACTCCATAGGTTTGCATAAATCCCCTAGCTGCCAGCCTTGCCTATACCCTTCAACTGTTCCATTTGCCTTATACTTAATAGTAAACACCCACTTACAGTGCACAATTGTTTTCCCTCCAGGCAAACTCACCAGCTCCCAAGTCTTGTTTTTTCTCAAAAGCCTTCATCTCCTCTATCACGGTCTTCCTCTAGTTTTCATCCCCTAATGCCTCATGTACCGGTGTTGAAACCTTCACAACTAAGAGATTAGTGGTGAATGCCAAAAAATCGTCTGCCAACTTATCGTATGCCACATAATTAGTAATAGGATGCAACATACAGGATCTAATACCCTTCCTTAGTGCAATAGGTAAATGTAAATCATCATGCCCTGATTTAGACTCATCAGAAGATAGTTATTCCTTAACTTGTGACTGTGAATCACTGGTTTCTTCAAAATAGGATGATTGCTCATGTAGATCATTAGGTTTCCTTCCACTTTGATAGTCAGTTCTTCGAGAATAACATTGGAGACCCAACTGATTTAATCTCTCTAGACCTCCCCCTTGTTCCAATCTTTCCTGAGAGTTTGGTTTACCAAGAGTGGGCTATATAGTTAGAGTATGACTTAAATTGGTAGGCTGACTACAACACTAACTCATCCTTATGGGACTAGGCTTACTTATAGGAACCTAACCTGAATTAGGCTGACTAGGAGACTGACTCCTTCTTATAGGACTAGGCTGACCTATAGGAAACTAGGTGACTTTACACTTTGACCTGGACTAGGAGACTACTGAGACTGATTCAAGTATGGTTGTAAGGGTAACACTACTTCCCATGAATGACCTTCACAATCTCTCAAATTCTCCCTTGAAGGGAAGTGGGAAAGAATGGATGTGACTCAAAAAATGTAACATCACTAGAGACATATAATTTTCTCTTTACAGGACAATAACACAAATAGTCTTTTTGTGTGGGAGAATATCCAAGCAAGATACATTTAATGGCCCTAGAGTCTAGCTTTCCTCTATTAGGAGACATAACATGTAAAAAAGCAGTACATCCGAACACCTTTAAGGGTAAAGTATTTAGGATCCTACAACTAGGAAAGATCTTCAGCCAAGTCTCAAGAGGTGTATGAAAATCAAGAATTCTAGTAGGTAATCTATTTATCAAATATGCAGCTGTTAAAATCGCATGACTCCAAAAATACTGAGGTACATTCATGGTAAACATTAAGACTCTAGCTACCTCTAATATGTGCCTATTCTTTCTTTCAACTATCCCATTTTGTTGGCGGGAATTAATACAAGAGCTTTGATGTAAAATCCCGTGATGTAACAGGTAGTTTCCTAGGATAGAGTGAAAATATTCCTTACCATTATCAGTCCGTAAAACTTGGATTTTTTCTTGAAATTGAGTTTCAACCATTGAATGAAAGTTTTTGAACAATTGACCTGCTTCAAACTTATTTTTCATCAAGTATACACTCTAGTGTGATCATCAATAAACATAATGAACCACTTAGACCCTGCAATATTTGTAACTCTAGATGGCCCCCAAATATCACTATGAATTATTAAAAAAGCCTAGAACTCTTATATTTATGAGCTAGATAGATAGACTTGGTGTATTTTGCAAGTTGACAAGTTTCACACTTAAAAGAAAATAAACTTTTATTTCTGAATAACAATGGGTACAATTTTAGTAAATAAGGAAAGCTAAGGTGTCTTAGTCTACTCTTATATCAGCCTATTATGTTTCAAAAACTACTCCACTACCTATGCTTTAAATGTGACTGCTTCATAAATGCCATAATTTCATCAGAGTATCAGTAACTCCAAAGTTTAAAGTTAAAAAAATAAACGTCATGGATTTTCAACTAGCATGACCCTTAGAGATACTGTCATATATCATTTATGTATGATTTGGAAAAATTATTCAAAATGACATATTAAACCATTATGATTCTGGTGCCCAAGTAACAGGTTGACCTATTGCAAGGCTACTCTCTAAATATATTCTTAGCTGCAGAGCATGATTCTATATTAAGAGTTCAAAAGATCTCCAATAATTGCCCTACTTGATAAACAACATTTTAACAACCTTGACTTAAGCCATTTGTCTGGTTTCAACTTCCATTAGCTGCAAAAAGGGAATAAAGAAAGAAATGTTTGCACTGCAAATGGCAAATATCAATTGATTAAATAAAACTGCATCGTATACTACTAAAAGCAACACTTTTCAAAAAAAAAAAAAATTAGGAAAAAACCAGTTTAGAAACATTCAAATTCAAATTTTGTCCATAAATCAATCTAGTATATTGAAAGCAAGTAATGTAAAAGAATTATACCTCTGAAGCTGTCCCTCTAAATCTTTTACTGTAGCATCTCCTGGAGATGGACCTAGCTTTGTTTAAATGTCCCAAATCAATTTCCATAGCTATATAACCTTGCCAGGCTTCCAACATTGACCCGCTGCACAGACAAAAAGTAAGTTATATGGAAAAAATACAAACATGAATCATAAATCAATCATATTGAACTATACAGGATAAGAAAGAGAAAAGGATGAATGGGCCAAAATAGATCTTAACCAGGCTCTCCTAAACACCTAGAGCTGCAACCAAATTTAGCTCCAAACGAGCCCAATAAGCATACAAATGTAGCAAACCATCTGCATTCTTCATCTACTGAGATAAGTAATTTGATGTGTGCTGAAAGGAAGAAACTACATAGTTAAGTATTCAAGTATATATAATACATCCAATCATACGGAGCCTGCAATTTCGATGGTACACTAAAGAGACATAAGGCTAATTGTTTATAAACACAAATATTAAAGACAACAACTATAGAACAACGACGTACAAGTTGAATATGACATGCAAATTTTATAAATTCAGATATCCATAAAGATATCTTTCGTGCATGCAGCTCCCATGCTGAATGAGAATTTTTTTAGCAAAGGACACTATTCCACGACAAAACAATTAACAAAGGTAACAATCTAGCATTTAGCAAAAGTCATCTTGGAGTATCGAGACTTATGCACTCTAATTTCTACATAAAGTGGTCATAATGGTACTATAACATCATACTAAATGAAGAAAATTAAAAGACTTTTCTTCAGAGTCTAAGGGTAGAAGCACTTGATACACATTCGTAAGAGATCTATGCCTAGACCTTGAAAGAGTAGACTAGCTACAACGTCCACATTTTTTTCATCCAAAATTCATCATGAATAGAGCATCTACAAATGTCTTGAGAAACTTCAAGTTCTTGACATCGAGTAAAAACAATTTTAACAAGGAAAAATGAACAGTATACATATGTGAACCTAAAAGGTTTCCCTTATCAATAGAAAATTTAGTTCATCCTCTTCTGCTCCAGGCAAAAGGGTTCTTCATCTCAAACCATCCACTCAAGTGAGGAATAAGTTTAGGTACTGAAACAAAGAAGGCCCAATTAATAAAGATCTTTAATGCATAAAATGTAGATGAAACAATAACAAGTTACAAAGAGCAGTAAGTCAAACCTGCAAATTAGAGAAAAGAATATCTTTACCTCCTCAATGGTTGAAAAAGTCCATAGAAGGGACTTCTCAAAGACCTGAATATGATATGAAATTTTTTTTAAACAACAAGAGTAAACCTCTATATTTTTAAAAGGAGTAGAATGAAATTCCAACACTAAAGTTTGTGAAACTTCATTGCTCTTAAGCTACTTATAACAATCTCTCATAATTCACAACAAATGAAGGGTAACAACTGAAACTTACAGTAGATATCTCTTTCTCAAGCACACTGCAACGTTCCAAAGTGAGCAAAGATCGAACCCAAAGATCACCAACCCAAGGACAATTTTTCCTAGCCTTGGAATGAACATCCTGCACAATATTTCCTACCTGAAGGGAAAAAGAGATGATTAATTGCTAAAATTACAATCTTGAAACATAAAGAATTGAAAAGAGAAAATATGAGTGAAACCTTCAAGGTTTTATCCAAATAGTGAGTATAATCAAGCCACATATCAGTTGATACAGGAAACTCGATAATAAAACGTTCATAAAGAAGTTGAACACGAGCTGGATCTCCAGAAGACTGATCAAACTTCAAGTAGATCTGCAAAAATTTCAAATTAAAATAATAGGATTAACACTTTAAAGAAGGAAAAAAAAAAGTAACCTATTGCCACATTGCAAGTTCTTACGCAACCCCCCACCTCTAGGAAAAGAAGAAGAAGAGAAGATCTAATGTTTACATAAACTGATTACTTATTGTTAAACTATATTAGGAAAATAGAGATATTATTTCCTAGATTGATTGTTTAGGTATATTTGGAAAATATAGATAATATTGATTTGTGTAAATATGGTAGACTAATATTGTGTGTGTATCCTTGATTATCTAGGATCAATTCTTTCCTAATTCATGTAACTTGTGCATTGCCAATTCCCATCTTGCTTGGGGAAATAATCAAGCAACATATTTCACAAACACTATTGTTTCATGGTATTAGAGCCAGGTTGGTTCTTTGCCTTCTTCTTCTAAATCCATCTATTTCAAAAACCCTAAAACATAGCTTTAAAGGAGGCGCTCCTCTTTGCTTTTGGGTAGTTTATTTCTCGATTCTCTTGGTTTGTCGGCATCTTCTAGTTTTTCTCAGGTAATCGGTTTCCTCTAGTTCTTCCTTCTTGTTGGTGATTCAACTCTGAGGGTGTTTCTATTGTTTTGGATTTATGTCTCACTTCTCTTGATTACAATGGCAGAAGCATCAAAATTAGGTGATATCAAACTATTCTTCTCTTGTATTTCTAGTTCTCCAACAAGTACTCCAGTCAAGCTTCAGGGTAGTAGTAATTATGCGTCATGGGCTACTTCAATAGAGTTATGGTTTATGGGGCAGGGTTATGATGATCACTTAAGTAAAACATCCACTGATATTTCTACTACTGAGAGGGCTAGTTGGGTTAAAGTTGATGCTCAGTTATGTAGTCTCCTTTGGCACTCTTTAGACCCTATACTGCTTAATTTGTTTCAATATTGTAAAACTTGCTGTGAGGTCTGGACTAAAGCCAAAACTTTGTATACGAATGATGTGCAAAGAACATATAGAGTTGTTTCTGATATTGTCCACCTTCAACAAAATAATCAAGATATGAAGAGCTATTTAGGGCAAATAAAGACTTTAAAAGATCAATTTGATTCCTTTATGCTAGTATGTCATAGTACCACTAAACAAGAAAGACAACGTGACAAATTCTCTATAGTCCTAGCCTTAATCGGACTACCATCTTTGGAAGATGTATCTGCTTGATTATTGCGTCTTTCTTTAAACCTAGGCGATACTAATGAGATTGAGACATCTGTATTAGCTGTTCAAGCAGGAAATCAGCAAGGATAGAGTGGTTCTCGAAAAGGAAAAGGAAAGGGATCTAGACCACATTGCACATATTGTGAGACACTTGTTGGGCTTTGCATGGGAGGCCACCACGTCAATCTTCTAATCGATCCACCACTTATGTGGCTCAAGCAATTATAGATGGACTCATTCCCTTACTTCATGTTAAAGACCAATAACCCAACTCCATTACATTGTCTAGAGCTGATTACAATGAGTATCTTCAATATCAAGCTGTCAAGCAAGTCATCCTCATCTAACGCCTCCCAAACTGGTAATTCCTTTGCCTACCTGAGCTGGACCTCCTCTACTGGCCCATGGATTTTGGATTCTAGAGCATCTGACCACATTTCTGGTAATAAAAATCTTTTATCTCAAATTACCTCTTCTCCCACTTTATCAAAAATTACTCTTGCTAATGGTTCACAGACTATAGTCAAAGGGATAAGAGAAGCTCAATGATAAGAGTGTAATTTATATATTTTTTTTATTCCTTCCATATTATGTTTTTGTTATGTTTTATGCCTAGTTGAGTTGATTAGAGTTTATTTTGTAAGTCTGGCATATTTGGATAGACTTTATGAAATAATTGAGAAAAGATTAGGAAATTCCAAAATTTTTTTGTTATTCTGACCAGTGATGCGTTTTTCAGGTTTTTCATGGAGTCAGATTTCTCGATTGCAAAAGTGTTCTTTAGAAAAAGTAAAGTAGATGAATCAATCCTTCCAGGAAGGTATTATGGGTGAGAATCCGAGTTCGTTTGGGCCCTCATTAGTTGTTACAAAATCAGACCTGGAATCCTATTCTCGGAAGGATTTCCTGGCTGAGTATTGAGTCTTCAAATTGGTCTAACTAGAGCTTCAGATATCGAAAGTAGGTGATTTAAAAGCCCAAATTCATCTACACATCCAAGACTAAACTTTTATGGAGTGACCAAGCCCAGAAAAATTCTTTTACATTGTGAGAATCCTGGTGCAAGCTAGATTACAAATTCTATTTTCCCTATCTGATAAGGAATTAACAGTTTTGAAAGTCTATCATTTAGGAAAGGTCTAGGAAAGTAATTTCTATTTTTCCTAGGGTAAAATGGAGAGGAAACATGTTATTTATTTATGAGTTGTTAGGTTAAACGGGGGGAGAGAGAACGGTAGTGGATTTTTTTTTTTTTTTATTTTCTACGTCAATATGGGCGGCTGATCTTTCTTCTTCAGTTCAAGGGGATTTTGAAGCCTGAATTCATGTCATTGGTGTAACTTAACTTCAGTAACATTGTTCTTAATACCGTTCTTATTGGAATTGTTTATGTTATTATGTTTTAATTGTTTATGATTTTTGTTTGGGTGATTTAGTAATGGCCTGCTAAATTGTTTAATCGGAATTTTATCTGTTAGAATTAGGAATTGTGATACGTAATTGTCCTATTTCTATTCAATGAGTAACACATGATGATAGATGATTACGGACAAGTTCTCAATCTGTCACCTTGAATAACATAACCTACATTTAATAATCCGATCTTGCGTGATTGTTGCTTGGATTGATCTATTTTTCTAATGCTTAAGGCTGCCATTGAATTAAACTTAGAGAGCTTATTCTAGGTTGTTCAAGGGTTAGGATCTAATTGAAGAGCTTATTTCAGTAGTGACTATTAAGGGAAAATTCAGGTAGCAGAGCTTGTTGTTTCCTAGGGTCAATAATTCCATAATAACGGGATAGAATAATGTTACGGTTAGTTCATGTCCAATGTATGTTTAGGTGGATCTTGAACCGAGAATTGGTTATTTTTAATCTAATATTTTCTACCATTGGAGATTTATTTGTTTCACTTTAGATTGCATTGACTACAACCCCTTTCATTATTCTGTTGTCATGTTTACTGTTTAGGATTTTATTTTATTTTATTTTTCTGTTGTTTTCATTGTGGTTATTGGTCAGAATATAGGATTTAATCAAATCATTCCCTGTGGGATCAACCCTTGCTCACCCTATATGCAATTTATTAGTTAGGTTAGTAAGGTTATTAATTTGGAGCATTCAACACGTTACTAAATTTTGGCGCCGTTGTCGGGGAATGTTCTTTGTCGATTTTTTGTGTTTGATGTTTCTATATTCTTTTGTTATTTCATTTATCAGTGTTTAGTTGTGTTTTTTTCTTTGTTCTATGTGATTTTAGGTTTTGAAAAAAAAAAAAAAAAAAGAAAAATATTACTATTCCTAGGAGAAATTTTGGTTGATAGGAGTGATGGAGTGTACTTGTTTCGAAGGAAATGAAATTCTGAGCAGGTGTAAACCCCACGTTATTATTCCGATGCCCTAAGGTATGAAATTTACCTTTTCAAGTAATTTTTTTTGAATGGGAGGGTAAAATGGTCAATTTACATGTATTTCGAGATGTGGCCATTATAAGTGTAAAGGATGTGTCATGAAGGGAAATGAGGGTAGAATGGTTATAAAGTTGATTGATAAGGTTAAATGGCATAAACGGTAACCAAGGGTATAATGGTCTTTTCATACAAAATCATATGATTAAGTGTCCATAAAAGTGCACCAAGGGTAAATTAGTCATTTACCTAATAGAATTGCTTAATGGTTAGTGTTTTAAAGAAGTCAAATGGCATTAATGAATACTTATCTTTATGTTGTGGTGAAATGACCAAAACACCCTTATATGAAAAATTTATGCCAAATGACCTATATCTAACTTTTATTGACAATCACATTAGAGTTCAATGGAATGAATATTTACAAGGTTTAAAGAGAGAGTAGTCGGCCTTGGAGACCCCAAATATATCATCTTCTTCTTCATCTCAAATCCACCATAAAAGCACAATCCAAGCTTTATTCTCAAATTTTCTTAGGATTTCAAGTTGAGTTTTAAAGGAGTCACCATCCACCCTTAAAGAATCTCATTTCAGGGTTAAAGGTGTTCAAAACCCTAGTTTTTCTGAATTTTTTAGTTAAAGAGAAATTCTTAAGTGGTTGTGTGTGTAAGGTAGAAAGGTGAAACTTGGAGCCAAGGAGGAGTACCTTGTGCTTTGAATACTAAGGTAAGGAAAAAATCTCCCTTTAGACTCAATTGATAACACCTAGGGTTTATGAAACTTACATTTATTTATGTTAATATGAGTGTGTACTATGTTTTGGTTATGGATTGTTTAAATGGGTGGGTTGATTGGGGTATGTGTGCATGTGGAGGTGATTATGCAATTAAGAGATTTGTAGTTGGACGATGTTTTGGCATTTTTGGTTCTGTAAAAGGGAGGTTTTTATGCCTTTATACTAAGAATGATATGGCAAATGATATGAATGTGCAAATGAAGGTGACATGGTTAAATGAATAGAATTCGGATTTGGCTTTTTGAGACTTATACTGTACATGCTTCACTGAATCAGTCATAACTGAAGTTATAGAAGTCCGATTGAGTTGATTCTTGAAGTGTTAAAAATTTGAGAAACAGACCTAAAACTTTTATGTTAGCCAAAAATAAATTCGAATTAGAAGATAATGGAAAATGCTTGAAATTACGAACTGTATGGCATCCACCTTCTTAATGGAAATTCATTTGTTTCTAATTCTAATAAACCCCTGAATAATCTTACTACTGAAATTCCTGTATTGTATGAGAAATTGAATGAATTAAGTTAAGAGTTTAGTAGGAGAATATAGTAGATTGAGCATGGAATATGTTAGTCCATATGTTTGCATTCATAATGGTAATGCATATAGCTATTAGTTGCCTTATGAAAAATTTGAAATGTTAAAGAATGAATTCCATGAGTCTCTTGAGGTATAAACCAAGATCGGAGGAATGGAATTCTTATGGAAACCATGAGTCCTTTGAGGTGAGACCAAGAACAAGGTAATGGTTTAAATGAATCCGATCGGATAACAAAGACTAATGAAACCATCAAGTATAAAGACAAAAGAAATAAGCATGCCATGTACATGAATATTCAAAGTCATATATGTTCTTAGTTATGTTATGTATGATTATGTTATGACTTATGTTCAGAGAAAAGTCCAAAATTAGATAGTTTATGAACTTGTTATGTCAAAGAATGAAGGTCATGTTTTGTAGGTAGGTAAAGTCCTAAGTAATTTATTGTAAATGAACCTTAATAGTTTATAAATGGCCAATTCCTTACTGAGCGATTAGCGCTACCCCATGAAATGTTTTAAAATGTTTTGCAGGTAAGGATTAAGGCATGAAGCTGGGAGAGGATTCCGAGGGACGCTATGAGCATGAAGGGATGTTTTAATTATGACTTTTGAATGGTTTTGCTAGTATTTAGTGTAGTAATTATGTTTATATCTCATAATGCAGTAAATATGTCCATGTTATTATGGAGTATATATGTTTGTGTTAATAAAAGAAATCAAATTGATAGTAAATTTTATAAAAGTGTGTATGTTCTAGTAAGTATTACTATGGATTTCATAATTTACTCCAAGAAAGGAAATTATTATTTTTTTTATTATACAATGAACTCATTATAGTTAAGAAAAAAAAAATTAAACACATATATCTATATATATGTTTTAAACTACAAGTTTATTCTTTAAATAAGATTTTAAAATAAACTTCTTTCCTAGGCGTGCGTTTTCTAGGTTCTCAATGGCCAAGGGATACTTAGGAAATACCCGGCTAGGGAGGGGTTTTACAGCAGGACTAGAAACAAGGTTTCTAGCCCTACCCTCTCGTTGTCAAATTCGATTATTTAATAGTGTCTTGGCCAATTTTAGTTTCTGTAAAAAAAAAAAAGAAAAAAAATTTATTAATAATTTTTATTTATTTAGGCTTAATTTGGTGATTTTTGTTGGTTTATGACTCGATCCAATCCTACAAGAGAGTTGGAATTTGATCTAGAAATCAAATGCAGTTTACATAAATTGTGAAAAGAGGCACGTCAAGCAAGTTCTTCATCTCCTAGTCTTAATATAGCCCTTGGTTTAGCATCCCACGGTTCATCTAGTGATCCAGATTCAGAAATGGAAGAAGAGATAGCCGCTGGCAGAACATTAAAGGAGTTGGCTGCCCTTAATTTTATTCAGCAGCCTTTGTGTATTCAGTACCCTACTTTAGATGTTGCTTTTGAACTTAAGTCTGGTCTAATTCACTTGTTGCCTACATTTCGTGGTCGTGCAGGTGAAGATCCAAATAAACATCTAAAAGAGTTCCACGTAGTCTGTTCAAGCATGAAACCGACAGGGGTGATAAAGGAGCAGATTAAGTTGCGAGCTTTCCCTTTTTCATTGGGGGATGATGCAAAGGATTGGCTCTATTATCTACCATTGGGGATAGTCATAACATGGAACGAGATGAAAAGGATGTTTTTAGAAAGATATTTCCTAGCCTCCAGAGTTGCCACCATTAGGAAAGAGATATGTGGTATAAGGCAATATAATGGAGAGACATTGTATGAATATTGGGAGCGATTCAAGAAGCTATGTGCAAGTTGTCCTCCCCACCAGATAAGTGATCAATTGTTAATTCAGTATCTCTATGAAGGATTGCTGCCTATGGAAAGAAAAGTGATAGATGCAACAAGTGGAGGTGCGTTGGTGGATAAAACTCCCGAAGCTGCCAAACATTTAATCTCAAACATGGTTGCCAATTCCCAACAGTTTGGTACAAGACATGATGCACCACCCAAAAGGGTGAATGAGGTAAGTACATCTTTCATTGAACAACAACTATCTGATCTTGCCTCTCTTGTTAGACGATTAGCTGTAGGGAATGCACAACAGGTAAAAGCTTGTGGGATATGTTCGACAATGGGATACCAAAGAGACATGTGCCCAACACTTCAAGAGGAAGGGGCTGAGCAGGTTAATGTAGTAGGAAACTTTCCTGGACCACCAAGGCAGTATGACTCCAACACGTACAATCCAGGTTGGAGGGATCATCCAAATTTCAGTTATGGAGGAAATAGACAAGTAGGAGTTGGACAGAATTGCTTCTAGAATAGACAACAACAACAAGGTTTTCAACCAAAGCAACCTGCCTCACAGAGTTCAAACTCATCCCTGGAAGATATAGTTAAGTCTCTTGCTTTGAATACAAAACAGTTTCAACAAGATACAAGATCTAGTATTCAAAGTCTGGAGAATTAGATGGGTCAAATGGCAACTGCTATAAGTCGTTTAGAGGCTCAAGTTAGAGGAAGTTGCCTTCTCAAACAATGGTGAATCCAAAGGAAAATGTGAATGCAGTGACGTTAAGAAGTGGTAAGAAAGTGGAAGAACCAAAGCTGAACATTCCAAGTGTAGCAAAGAAAGCGAAAATTGAAGATGAAATTGAGAAAGAAGAGGTTACAACTGAATCAAAGGTAATTCCTAACCCTTCAATTCAACTTCAATCTAATACTTAACCTTTTCCTAGCAGATTCGCGAAGTCAAAGAAAGAAGAGAAGGATAAAGAAATTTTGGAGATATCTTGCAAGGTGGAAATGAATATACCTCTGTTGGATGCACTTAAGCAAGTGCCAAGGTATGCAAAATTTCTTAAGGAGCTATGCACTAATAAGCAGAAGTTGAACGGTGATGAGAAGATAATAATGGGAAAAAATGTGTCAACAGTTTTCCAAAGAAAACTTCCTCCCAAGTGCAAGGATCCAGGTATGTTTACAATTCCTTTTAATATAGGTAACACTAGAATTGAGAAAGCTATGTTAGATTTAGGAGCTTCGATTAATGTTATGCCATGATCTATTTATGCTTCATTAAATCTAGGTCCTGTGAAAGATACTCCTGTGAAAGACACTGGTGTTATTATCCAATTGGCTGATCGTACTAATGCATACCCTGAAGGGGTAGTTGAAGATGTTCTTGTGCAGGTCAATGAGTTAGTGTTTCCTATTGATTTTTACATTTTGGATATGGATGATTCTTCTTCTATTGACCCTGCACCTATCTTACTGGGAAGACCATTCCTAAATATAGCTCGGACAAAAATAGATGTTCATGATAGTACCCTCATGATGAAATTTGATGATAAAGTAATTCGTTTTAATATTTTTGATGCCATGAAATACCCAATTGATGTTTAGTCTATTTTTACTATTGATGTTGTTGATTCAGTTGATTCCATAGCACAAGAGATGATCTTTGAGCTAAATAATGTAGCTGAGTTAGAGGTAGCCCTTACCAAACATGTGGAATCAGAGGAGGAAGGAGAGATAGAGCTCAGTGAAGAATTGAGGGAGATAGTGGTAGCTTTACGTTCTTTAAAACCGATTCCAGAAAGGTATGGAGTTTCTTTTATAAAGTTGCCTGATTCTCACTAGAGATTATTGCCTTATGTTTTGTAGGCCCCTACATTGGAGTTGAAGCCATTACCGGCCCATTTGAAGTATGTGTACTTGGGAGAAAATAAGACACTGCTGGTAACTATGTCAAAGAAGTTAACACCCAATCAAGAAGAGAAACTTGATCGAATGCTGCGGGAACATAAGGAAGCGATTGGTTGGACCATAGCTGACATTAAGGGGATTAGTCCTTCTATATGCATGCATTAGATTTTGCTTGAAGAATGTGCCAAACCGACACAGGAAGCGCAACACAAATTAAATACCCCAATGATGGATGTGGTGAAAAAAAGAAATCCTAAAGCTTTTAGATGCTGGGGTAATTTATCTGATTTTAGATAGTAAGTGGGTAAGTCCAGTGCAAGTGGTCCCCAAGAAATCTGGGGTTATAGTTGTGAAAAATCAAGACAATGAGTTAGTCCCTACATGTGTTTAGACAGGCTGGCATGTGTGCATTGATTACAGGAAGTTGAACCCAACAACTTGAAAATATCATTTTCCACTTCCCTTTATTGATCAAATGCTTGAGATGTTAGCTAGTCATATTTATTACTGTTTTCTTGATGGATTTTCAGGGTATAACCAGATTGTCATCGCACCGGAGGATCAAGAGAAATGACATTCACATGTCCATTTGGTACTTTCGCCTATCATCGAATGCCATTTGGTCTCTGCAATGCTCCAGCTACATTTTAGCGATGTATGGTAAGTATCTTTTCAGAATATGTCGAGTCAATTATAGAGGTTTTTATGGATGATTTTAGTGTCTATGGTGATTTGTTTGATCAGTGCTTACATAACCTTTCATTAATTCTAGACAGATGCATGGAAACTAACCTTGTACTTAACTGGGAAAAATGTCATTTTATGGTAAAGCAAGGTATAGTTTTGGGGCATATTGTTTCATCCAAGGGAATAGAGGCTGATAAATCTAAGATAGATTTGGTTACAACTTTACCTTACCCCACCAGTGTGCAGGAAATTCGATCTTTTCTTGGCCATGTAGGTTTCTATCGGAGATTTATGAAGGACTTTTCAAAAATCGCATTGCCCCTATGTAGATTGTTACAAAAAGATGTGGCTTTTCAGTTTGATGAGCAGTGCAAGGAGGCATTTGACAAGTTGAAAACATTGTTGACGATAGCATTGGTGATACAACCACCTAATTGGGATCTACCTTTCGAAATTATGTGTGATGCGAGCAACTACACATTAGCTCTTAGGTACTTTCTCACAAAGAAGGAGGCAAAACCAAGGCCAATTAGATGGATTCTTCTACTCCAGGAATTTGATTTGGAGATTAAAGATAAAAATGGAGTAGAGAATGTTGTAGCAGACTACCTTAGCCGTTTGGTTCGTGACAAAGATGAGCTTCCTTTGCGAGAAACATTTTCGGATGAGCAATTGTTTTCCATTGAAATGGCGTCACCATGGTATGCAAATATTGTAAATTTTTTAGTTACTAACGTGTTGCCAAAGGATTTGACTAGAGCTCAAAAGGACAAGATCAAGAGTGATGCTAAGTATTATGCCTGGGACGATCCATATCTGTGGAAGCATTGTGCTGACCAAGTGCTAAGAAGGTGCTTACCTGAACATGAATTTATTCCTATTTTAACCTTCTGTCATACCTATGCATGTGGAGGACATTTTGGACCACAGAGGACAGCTCGTAAGGTATTGAAATGTGGTTTTTATTGGCCATCATTGTTCAAGGATGCCTACATGTTCTGTAAGTCATGTGATAATTGTAACGCCCACATGGAGGTACGCAATTTAATTTATGCTCTTATACTTTTAGTTGATTTTTGCTAAAGTTATTTTGAGAAAATGTGAAGGAAATGCCTTAAACTTGCATTAAGGGTAAAATGGTCTTTTCACTCAAAATTAGTTGAAATTTTGGGGAGTGAAAAGAGATAGAATTTCATGGAGAATGCAATAAAAATGAGGGCATTATCGTAAAAGAGTGAAACCCTAGCCACTCTTACCCATTTGCACGCCACTTTCACCTCCATATTCTCCCAAATTCTTTAATTCTTCTTCAAAGCAAATTCATAGGTTTTGGGTGTTTTTGAGTAGATTTTCAATCTTAAGCTTCTATAGGTAAGATCCTTCCACTAAGAAGTGAATTTTAGTTTTTAAAGTGTTGATTTTGATGGTTTATGCTCATAGGATTTAAGAGGAAAAGAGTTTGATCAAGGAAAATTCTTAAAGGGTGGAATTTGCTCATATCAAAGGTAAATAAATCCTACCCTAAGTAAGATTTAAGTTATGTTGTGTAGAGAATTTTCTTTATGCATATATATGTGTTATATGTAGAATTGTTGATGGATTTGGTGTTGAATAATAATTAGAACCTATCCATGAGAAGTTGGGTTGGTGTATGTGATACTTGATGAATGTTTGGTTGAGATTTGGAAGAGTTGAAGTGAAAATTTTGAAGTGTGTATTTTGGGCAGATTTGGAGTTAATTATGGAGGAGTTTATTCCAAATTTTTGGTGGCCTAAAATAGAGATAGAAGTGTAGCCAAATTAGTGTTAAATTGTGCACATGAATTGTTTGATGAAATGCCAAAGAGAAGTGCATGTATGAGTAGGATTGTGTGTACTTTGGGATGAGTTTGTAGATGGTAGAGAATGGCATGTTTGCATTCTATAATGCATAATTGCATTTAAACATGTAAATTTAGAAAGAATTATAAGCATGAAACCATCTACATGCATATATATTCATAAGAGCATGAAAAGCCCTAAAATATGTTAAAGAGAAAATAGAAATAAATGAGAATAATAAAGGTATTCAAATCTGAAATCTTACTTAAAGAAGTGTAAAAAGATAAAAAAAAAAGAGAAGGTTGTGGCGATGGGGAGCCCGTGAGTGACATAGTCTCACATGCACGCCGCCTTTAGTGAGCGGCCTCATAATTCAGAAAGAAGAATTGTACAGTCTGTTAGAAGTGCGTGTGGACGAGGAATGTACCCAATATTAGAGAATTCACTCACATGGCCAAGGCTCCAAATCTATGGCTTAACTGAGTCCGATCAACAAGAATAGAAAAGAAAGAAAGAATAGAAAGAAAGAAAGAATAGCAAAGAAAGAAAGAAAGAGTAGAAAAGAAAGAATAGAAAAGAAAGAAAGAAATAATAGAATAGAAAAAAAGAAAAGAAAGAACAGAAAGAAATAAAGAAAAACAAACAGAAAAACAAAATAAGAAAAATAGAAAAGAAAATGCATACTTTATGCATTTGTGCATTTGCATCATGAATATGCATAATACCATGCTCATTATCTTGAGTAGAAAAGAATTAGAAAACAGAGAGAAAAACAGAGAGCAAAATAGAGAAAGAATGAGAAAGAATAGAGAGAAGAACAGAGAAAGAATAGAGAATAATCAGGAAATGTGACGTAAGGAAAGAAAATTTAGAATTTAAGCAGTGAAGAGAGAAGGGTAGCATAGCGGGTTTACTTACTGAGCAATTAGTGCTCACTCCATTGTTTTTAATGTTTTTGCAGGTAATAGGTGAGTTGCGATTGCACGAAATGTCGTGCAATGGACAGGTTGGGCTACACTATCATGTTGCTATTTTGAGTATATTTGTAGATAAAGAAAAATCAAATATGGGCCCATACTTTATTACTCGTATATATGTCTATTTTCTTATATATATTGTTAATGAGTTTTATTAATTATTTTACGAGTATACTAGCTAGAAAGAAAGCATTACATTTTTTTGGTATCAGAGCAAAGGTTTTGGGATTTGACAGTGTACCTCTCCTGCCACGTTGATGTTCCGTAACCGACCGCCGTAAGTTAATTCTTTCCTTACTTGTAGTGGATAAGTGAATTGAGTTGACTAAACGTGTTGGTTTATGTAGATGAGACGTAGAACCTGAGGAAGCAGTAGGAAGGAAATGAGCACGGGTGAACCTTCCAACCCTCTAGAATCTACTCCCTCTGTCCTCGATGAAGTGAGAATTCGTAATATTATACAGCAAGTCTTGCTAGAAAATCGAGGAGGCTCCGTACTGGAGAGAGTTTAGACCCCGGTTATTTTACCGACCCCCAAAGAGGAGGGAGAGAGGCTGGCACCCCCAGTAGTATAGAATCGTATTGAGCCAATATATGGGTTGCCTAGTCAACACCAGCCGTCAGAATTTAGGGGTACTGTGGACCCAATAGTGGCAGATGAGTGGTTTAGATTAGTGGAGCGTATGACAACACTTTTCCCTATGACAGACTAGGAAAAGATTCAGTATGCCAGTTTTTTATTTAGGGGTGATGCTCGTATATGGTGGGAATTGATGGAGGATACTCATGATACAACCTTGATGACTTGGGGAGATTTCAGAAGATTGTTTGAGGCAGAATATAGAACAGTTGATCGAGTCCATGAAAATATTCAGGAGGTTATTAGTTTGCAATAGGGGGCTAATTCAGTGAAAGAATATTCAGTGAAATTCAATTCCCTGGCAAGGTTCGCACCAGGAGTAGTGAGTACACCAGAGTTGAGGAGAGATAAATTCGTGCATAGGCTGAAACCAGAAATAGCCCAAGATGTGATGGCCGATGCCCAGTCCCCTCAGACATATAGTGAAGCTTTGGAACGAGCTTTACGGGCAGTAATATTTGTGAATAAGCTAACCCCGACAACTCCATCAGTAGTAGCCCCCAATGTTCCACCTCTTGCTCCATAGAGAGATAGAGTTGATGTCCCCACTAATAGAAAGGTGAGAAATAAAAAAAAGTTTCAACCCAAGAAGAATAGGAGGGATTGGCAGAATAAAAAGCCGAGAACTAGTGAAGTTCCCTAGTGCCAGAAGTCTGGAAGAAATCATTCTGGGGAGTGTCTTAGAGATTTGGGTCGAAATGTATGTTACAGATGCTGGCAACCAGGGCATATGATGAAAGATTGTAAAGCCCCTCCTGCACCCGCAGCGTAGACATCTAGAGGTACCAATGCTCGAGTGTTTACAGTAGCCTAGAGTGAAGCTGAAGCTAGCACATCCGCAATTACTGGTCAGTTATTATTTCATTCAGTTCCTCTTTATGCATTAAATGATTCTAGAGCCACACATTCATTCATTACACATGGGATTTTAGAGAGATTAGGTTTAAAACCTATTAGATTGGATTGTCCCATTAAGATAGAGTTACCAGATGGTGTTAGTGTAGTAACTCAAGAGATGCTTCTAGGGGAGTCCGTAGTGATCCATGGAAGGGAGTTGCTAGTGGATTTGATAGTGTTTGATATGCCTGATTTTGACGTTATCTTAGGCATGGATTTCCTAGCGAGATTTGGAGTAGAGATTGATTGTCGGAAAAAGAAAGCAAGATTTAATCTTGATGACGGAGATAAGTTTAATTTTGGCGAGGGTCACCAGCTTAGTATGTTAATCAGCAGTGTATAGGCTAGAAAGATGTTAAGAAAAAGGTGCTTAGGGTATATTGCTTATGTAGTGCACAGTAGTGATGTCCCACAACCAAAGATTCAGAAGGTGCCAATAGTTCGGGAGTTTTTAGATGTATTTTCGAAAGATTTGCCAGGTTTACCTCCGGAAAGAGAAGTAGAATTTAGTATTGAACTGGCACTAGGGACCGCACCAATTTCTAAAGCCTTTTATCGGATGGCCCCAGCCGAGCTTCAAGAATTGAAAAAGCAGCTTCAGGAACTCTTAGATAAGGGTTTTATTTGACCTAGCCATTCTCTTTGGGGTGCTCCAATTTTGTTTGTGAAAAAGAAAGATGGATCTTTACGGATGTGTATAGATTACAGAGAGTTAAATAAAGTGACAGTGAAGAATAAATACTCGTTACCTTGCATAGATGATTTGTTTGATCAGTTGAAAGGAGCAGTAGTGTTTTCAAAGATTGATTTGAGGTCGGGTTATCATCAAGTAAGGGTTGCAGAGCAAGATATTGCCAAGACTGCTTTTCGGACCAGATATGGGCATTATGAGTTTGTGGTGATGCCTTTTGGGTTAACCAATGTCCAGCAATCTTTATCGACTTAATGAACAGGGTGTTTCAGGATTGTCTTGATCGATTTATAGTGGTGTTTATTGATGATATCTTGGTGTATTCTAAGACAGAAAAGGGACATGAAGAACACCTAAGATTTGTGCTACAACGATTGCAAGATAAAAAGTTGTTCGCCAAATTTTCTAAGTGTGAGTTTTGGCTAGATCAAGTTATCTTTCTGGGCCATACTGTCTCAAATGAGGGTGTATCAGTGGACCCAAGTAAGGTAAAAGCAATTCTAGAATGGCAACAGCCGAAGACAGTAAAGGAAGTTAGAAGTTTCTTGGGGCTAGCAGGTTATTATAGGCAGTTTGTAGCAAGGTTTGCTCAGTTGGCCAAACTGCTTACAGCTCTCACCAAGTAGAGAACTCCTTTCATTTGGTTGAATGCCTATGAAGAAAGTTTTCAAGAGTTAAAAAGAAGATTGACCATAGCTCCTATTCTTGTTTTTACCATAGGTGGGTGTAGATTATGACATTTATACAGATGCTTCATTTCAGGGACTTGGTGCAGTATTGATGCAAATGGGCAGAGTAATAGCCTATGCTTCTTGTCAGTTAAAAGAGTATGAGACGAGATACCCTACACATGGTCTAGAGTTGGCTGCTGTAGTTTTTGCACTAAAAATATAGAGGCATTATTTGTATGGAGCAAAGAGTAACATTTATACAGATCATAAAAGCTTGAAGTATCTCTTCACCCAAAGAGAGCTGAATATGAGACAAAGTAGATGGTTAGAGTTGGTTAAGGATTATGATTGTGAAATTAAGTATCAACCTGGGAAAGCCAATGTAGTAGCAGAAGCCTTGAGTAGAAAAGCTTACTTGTCCCGACTCACAAGGCAAAAAGATTTAATAGAAGAATTGTGCAAAGAAGAAATTGAGGTCATACCAAGAAGGATTGCTAGGTTGGAGGTTCAGTCCACTTTACTAGAAGAAATCAAAGGAAAGCAAGCTGCCGATGAGTGGTGTCAGAAAATAAATCAACAAGAGCTTAAGGGTAAGATACCAGGGTTCCATCTGTTAGATGGTGTCCTCCGTTTCAAGAGTCGTTTGTGCGTTCCTCAAGATGATGAGTTAAAGAAGAGAATTCTTACGGAGGCTCATGATACACCATACATTGCTCATCCTGGAGCAACCAAGATGTGCCAAGATTTAAAGAAAGGCTATTGGTGGCCAGGTATGAAAAAGGATATTGGAGATTTTGTAGCTAAGTGCCTGGTTTGTCAACAAGTGAAAGCAAAACACCAAAGGCCATCAGGGTTGCTTCAGCCACTTAGTATTCCTGAATGGAAATGGGAGAGTATTTTGATGGATTTTATTACAGGTCTCCTTAGAGTGCAAAAAGGGTTTAATGCTATATGGGCGATAGTAGACAAATTAACCAAGTTAGCCCATTTTCTTCCAGTAAAGGAGAGCACTACTTCGGATCAATTGGTCCAAATTTACATTAAAGAGATAGTGAGACTGCATGGAGTACCCAAGACAATAGTATTAGATAGAGATTCCAGATTTGTCTCAGCTTTCTGGACTAGTTTACAGAGGAATTTGGGTACCAGATTGGCTTTTAGTACCCCCTACCATCCTCAAACAGATGGCCAGACAGAGAGAACGAATTAGATACTTAAGGATATGTTGAAGGCTTGTTGCATGGATTACAGGATGTCCTGGCATGAGATGTTACCCTTGGTGGAGTTTGCTGATAATAATAGCTATCAGTCTACAATTAGGATGGCTCCTTATGAGGCTTTGTATGGTAGACGTTATAGATCTCCACTACATTAGGATGAGATAGGCGAGAAAGATGAGTTGAATACAACTCTTGGGCCAGAACTAACTCAAAAAATGATAGAAGATGTCAAGTTAATCAGAAGTAGAATGAAACAAGCCCAAGACAGGCAGAAAAGCTATGCAGACTTGAAGAGGAAAGATGTTGAATTCGAAGTGGGTGATAAAATGTTTCTAAGAGTTGCCCTCTACAAACGGGTGATGCGTTTCGGTAGCAATGGAAAGTTAGCACTGAGATACATTGGTCCCTTTGAAGTATTACAACGAGTGGGAAAGGTAGCCTATAGGTTGGCTTTACCACCCAGCATGGATAAAGTACACAATGTATTTTATGTCTCGATGCTTCGGAAATATGTAAGTGATCCCTCCCATATTAAGTGTAGAAAATGTGGACTTAGAAGAAAATCTTGTGCATGAGGAGCGTCCAGTTCAGATATTGGACAGGAAGATTAAAGATCTCCAGAACAAGAGTATCCCTTTAGTGAAAGTCCTCTGGAGAAATCATAAAGTTGAAGAAGCTACATGGGAGGTGGAGCAAGATATGCAGAACCGTTAACCCGAGTTGTTTGTTTGAATTTCGGGGACGAATTCTTATAATAGGGGGAGAATTGTAATACCACATAGAGGTACGTAATTTAATTTATGCTCTTATACTTTTAGTTGATTTTTGCTAAAGTTAGTTTGAGAAAATGTGAAGGAAATGCCTTAAACTTGCATTAAGGGTAAAATGGTCTTTTCACTCAAAATTAGTTGAAATTGTAGGGAGTGAAAAGAGATAGAATTTCATGGAGAATGCAATAAAAATGACGACATTATGGTAATTGACTAAGGGACATAGATGGAATTTTAAAGAAAGTGCAAGGGCAAAATGGGAAACTAATATATAATTTTTATGTTATATCAAATTAAAGAGTGAAACCCTAGCCACTCTTACCCATTTGCATGCCAATTTCACCTCCATATTCTCCCAAATTCTTCAATTCTTCTTCAAAGCAAATTCATAGGTTTTGGGTGTTCTTGAGTGGATTTTCAATCTTAAGCTTCTATAGGTAAGATCCTTGCACTAACAAGTGAATTTTAGTTTTTAAAGTGTTGATTTTGCTCATATCAAAGATAAGTAAATCCTACCCTAAGTATGATTTAGGTTATGTTGTGTAGAGAATTTTCTTGGTGCATATATATGTGTTATATGTAGAATTGTTGATGGATTTGGTGTTGACTAATAATTAGAACCTATCCATGAGAAGTTGGGTTGGTGTATGTGATACTTGATGAATGTTTGGTTGAGATTTGGAAGAGTTGAATTGAAAATTTTGAAGTGTGTATTTTGGGCAGATTTGGAGTTAATTATGGAGGAGTTTATTCCAAATTTTTGGTGGCCTAAAATAGAGATAGAAGTGTAGCCAAATTAGTGTTAAATTGTGCACATGAATTATTTGATGAAATGCCAAAGAGAAGTGCATGTATGAGTAGGATTGTGTGTACTTTGGGATGAGTTTGTAGATGGTAGAGAATGGCATGTTTGCATTCTATAATGCATAATTGCATTTAAACATGTAAATTTAGAAAGAATTATAAGCATGAAACCATCTACATGCATATATATTCATAAGAGCATGAAAAAGCCCTAAAATATGTTAAAGAGAAAATAGAAATAAATGAGAATATTAAAGGTATTCAAATCTGAAATTTTACTTAAATAAGTGTGAAAAGATAAAAAGAAGAGAAGGTTGTTGTGATGAGGAGCCCCGTGAGTGACATAGTCCCACATGCACGCCGCCTTTAGTGAGCGGCCTCGGAATTCAGAAAGAAGAATTGTACAATCCGTTACAAGTGCGTGTGGACGAGGACTGTACCCAAAATTTGAGAATTCACTCACATGGCCAAGGCTCCAAATCTATGCCTCAACCAAGTCCGATCGGCAAGAACAGAAAAGAAAGAAAGAATAGAAAGAAAGAAAGAAAGAAAGAATAGGAAAGAAATAAAGAAAGAAAGAGTAGAAAAGAAAGAATAGGAAAGAAAGAAAGAAAGAATAGAATAGAAAGAAAGAAAGAAAAGAAAGAACAGAAAGAAAGAAAGACTAGAAAAGAAAGAAATAAATAAAGAAACAGAAACAAAAAAACTAAATAAGAAAAATAGAAAAGAAAATGCATACTTTATGCATTTGTGCATTTGCATCATGAATATGCATAATACCATGCTCATTATCTTGGGTAGAAAAGAATTAGAAAACAGAGAGCAAAACAGAGAAAGAATGAGAAAGAACAGAGAAAGAATAGAGAGAAGAACAGAGAAAGAATAGAGAATAATCAGGAAATGTGATTTAAGGAAAGAAAATTCGGAATTTAAGCAGCGGAGAGAGAAGGGTAGCATAGCGGGTTTACTTATTAAGCAATTAGTGCTCACTCCGTTGTTTTTAATGTTTTTGCAGGTAATAGGTGAGTTGCGGTTGCACAGAACGTCGTCCAATGGACGGGTTGGGCTACACTGTCACGTTGCTATTTCGAGTATATTTTGTAAATATTTGTATATAAAGAAAAATCAAATATGGGCCCATACTTTATTACTCGTATATATGTCTATTTTCTTAGATATATTGTTAATGAGTTTTATTAATTATTTTACGAGTATACTAGCTAGAAAGAAAGCATTACAATAATTGCCAAAGAATAGAAAACATTTCTCGTAGAGATCAAATGCCACAATCTCCTATATTAATTGTTGAAATTTTTGATGTCTGGGGCATTGATTTTATGGGTCCATTTCTTGTTTCCTTTGGTAATGTTTATATTATTTTAGCTGTTGATTATGTTTCCAAATGGGTGGAGGTGAAAGCCACCAGAACTGAAACTTCAAAGGTTGTTGCAGATTTTGGTGAATCTAACATTTTTGTTAGGTTTGGGATACCAAGGGTGATAAGGGCACTCATTTTTGCAACAGGACAATGGAGGCATTGCTTAAGAAATACCATGTCACACACAAGGTCTCCACATCGTACCACCCACAAACCAATTGCCAAGCTGAGGTGTCAAATAGAGAGATCAAGTCAATTTTGGAAAAGACAGTGAACCCAAATAGGAAGGATTGGTCTTTGAGATTAGATGATGCATTATGGGCATACAGAACAGCATATAAGACACCTATTGGCATGTCCCCATACAGATTAGTGTTCGGTAAGCCGTGTCATCTTCCAGCAGAATTAGAGCACAAGGCCTATTGGGCAATCAAGCATTGCAATATGGAGATGAAGGAAGCTGGCGTTAATAGGAAATTGCAATTGCAAGAACTTGAGGAGTTGAGGAATGATGCCTACGAGAGTTCACACATCTACAAAGCAAAGACTAAGGCCTTTCATGACAAGATGATCTCCAGGAAGAATTTTTCTGTTGGACAGAGAGTCTTTCTTTTTCATTCAAGGCTGAAGTTATTTCCAAGTAAGTTACGTTCTCGTTGGGTGGGACCTTTTATTGTGACTAATGTTTTTCGTCATGGAGCAGTAGAAATCCAAAGTTTGAAAACAAACAAGGTGGTTAAGGTCAATGGACATAGGCTTAAGCCTTACTATGAAGGGTTCCAAGTTTGCAATATTAAGGAGGTGGGATTGGAGGAGTCGATACATGAGTAGTGATGACTATGCAGAGAGTCGAGCTAACGACTTTAACCAAAGGCGCTGCTTGGGAGGCAACCCAAGAATTCAGATTTGATTTTCTTTTCCTTTGAATTTAGTTTTTAGTTTTTTTTTTATTTGCCTGTCTCTACATTTGGGTCTTACATTGGAGACAATGTAAGTTTTAAGTGTGGGGGAGAAGTTAGGCTTTAGGTGTATGTTATGTTATTTTTTTTTAAACAGGAGTTTTTGTTTTTAAGAAGGTTTATGCTTTAAGTCATGTCTTTGAACGTCTAGTGATGCATGAAATAGTAACTTGACTTCATTATTGAGCATATTCCTTGACTTAGGATGTTAGCAATATATCATAAAATAGAGTTAATCAGATGTGAATCTTTGTAGTTTTGAAACAATATGTCTTGATAAGTTATGTGAATTTGGTGACGAAGCATGATTGTGGAGCGTAAAACGCACTCACTCATAAACACAACCATGAAATGAGATGGAGCATAAAATGCACTCATTTTCTTCAAAATAGAAAAATATAAAAAAATATCCCTAGTTTGCTACCCAGTTTGTAGTAGTAAAGAGAAACAATTGAGGCAAAAGTTGAGAGGTGAGTTGTACATGAATTGGTTGTGATTAATTTCCTTGTTTGCATTGACTGGTTGAGAGTAATTGTGGAAAATGATGAAGAGAGATGAATGTCCTTAACTCTACTTTATTTTATTTTGTTGCTTCCTAAGTTAGGTAGGAATATGCATGGATTAAATATTGTTGCTTATGCATCATGATGGTGTTCTTGATATGACTTGAGTGTAATCTAATATCTTGGAAGAGTAAGAAGCAAGATGTAGTAGCTAGATCAAGTGCAGAGGCAGAATATCAGGCTATGGCTCTCGCGACTTGTGAGCTCATCTGGTTGAAACAACTTCTTCAAGAATTTGGGTGTAGTGAAGTGAAGCACATGAAACTAATATGTGACAATCAAGCTGCTCTGCATGTTGCCTCAAATCCAGTCTTTCACCAAAGAACAAAGCATATAGAGGTTGATTGTCATTTTATCCGATAGAAGATTGAATCTGAGTGCATTGTCACTAGTTTATTCAACTCAAATGACCAGTGATGCGACTAAATCAACCTTAGCAAGTGCACTAGTTGTGTTCAAGTAATAAACTGATGAGTTTGAGTATCGCCCCACAGAGATCAAAGTGAATATTTGTAATTACTTAAAACTACCTACACGTTATTTGAGAAAACTAAATCTTAGAGTGTAAAAGTAACAGATTAAAAATAACTAAATTAAACAAATAAACAATGTGAAGAACTTTGCAGTATTGATGAAGTTAAGGTATAGATTTCCCCCTAATTGTGCTTGACAACTACTCTTAATACCCATTTGTGCTATGAATTGATAGGATTCTTCTAAGGCCAATTATCCTTATTCAGGCATAATATTCAACTTAATATAGATCCCTATTCGGTTACTCTGAAATTAAGAAGCATAAATTCATCAATCCCTTAAGACTAATTCACCTTATTCAGTTATAAATTAGATGGACCACAAATTAACCCTAGAATCTCTATTCGAATACTTCTAGTTTTAATATGCTGTGCAATGTTATTCCAATAAAACAATTATGAATATGAATTAAGTAATAAACCCTAACTTCTCTATTCGAAACATCACTAAGGTAATTGAATCAATCCAACATTCATAAAGCATTAAACCTAAACTCTTGCACAAATTCATAAACATAAATCTGGTATTAAGAATAAAAATTGTTCAAAACATAATTAGGGTTTCATCCTCCCCTAACAAAAGAGATTTACTCAATCCTAAGAACAAAGAAATAAATAGAGAAGAAGGAAAACATATTCAGACTTGAAAAGAAATAAAAAATCAAACTCTTAAATCTGATCTTCAGTCTTCAAGCCTCAAGAATGTGTCTTCTCCTCTCAAAAATATGCAAAATTCGTCCCTAGACAACTAATCTCAATTATACTTAAATACCCAAAAGAGTCCTAAGTGAAAAAGGAAAGAAAAACTGATAAAAACGCCCTAATAGTTTCCGCCACAACCTTGGCCATGGCCAAATTCAAGTCACCACAGCCAAGGTCGTGGTGTTTCCTGGTCTCTTTGTTTTCTCTTTTTTCCACCACCATGGCCATGGTGAACTACCAAGGCATGGCCGTGGCCTTCAAGAATGTTAGGTAATCTCAACTTCTTCAAGCTTTAAGTCCCAGTTTCATTCCAATACTCCAATCTACTCAATCAAAGCCTAAAAAAAAACACAAAAGTTATCCAAATCAATAGGTAACCATTCATATCTCAAAGTTAACCAAAACAAACATCAAAACAAAGGAAACAAATGAGAAGTTAACTAAACTAACATAAAAACAACCCTAAAAACACTCAAATTATGCAACTTATCAACTAGCCAGCAGATGTTCTTACTAAGTCTCTTAGAGGTTCCCGAATCAGATACATTTGTAACAAGCTTGGAATGAAATTGCTTTAAGAATAGCTTGGTTTTGGCCTTTAGTAATATATCAAATCATTGTGATAAATAAATAGTGAAGAAATGGTTATGAGAGATTTAATTAATGTTGAAAGACCTATAATAATGAAAATACTTATAAGCTATCAAAAATCATTTGTAAAAGCAAGAACATATGAACTTTTTGCAAGATGTAAAGTCAGCTTATTGTAAACATTAGTAAGGAGCTCAGAAACAAGCATATTTGAATGTGGTAAATAATTTGTATTGTCGATATAGTCGGAAAACCATGGTATGTGAAATTTGTATTGTCGTTGTTTGTTGATTTCATTAGCTTAATGGAGGATTGATCCATCGAATTCCGCTTCTTTAGATCTACTGCGTTTATTCATTTTTATTAAATAACTTCTTTGGAGTTCTTCATTTATTGAAATATTACATTAGATTTAGGGGTTTTGGTTCTGTTGATGCATTGTTCTTGAACTGATTTTTATATTTAGGTGATATATTGTCACCGTTAGATCTGACATCGTATCACATTATTAGATGAATATTTGAGTTAATATTTGGGATTATGATGGATTGGTTTGTCTCTAAACGTGCAAGTTTGCTAATTTCAGTGATATGTATTGTCAAGTTCGTTAATTATATATGTATCAACCTAGCTAGGATCTTGAATTAGAGATAATTGAAGCATATGGCATAGAATAATAGTTTTATGAATTTCAATTGGTCTTCAACTGACAAAGTTGTATTGGTTTAGCAATTTATTACGAAGTTCTGAGACCTGCCCATGTGGGTTATTCATTCTTGAACTGCCTTGTTTTTAAACAGTAAGTTAGGACAATGAATTTTAACGACTAGATAAACCTCTAGTGGTCACATTTATTAGGGGTCGAAGTGAATGGAACTTAGGACATCTTAAGTAATATACCCAAAAATTCTAGTTGACTATTCAGTCATCCAGTGATAGTTTGTAAGATCTTACATTAAACGCACATAAAATTTTCAGATTAAAATGTCTTCTTGTGAGGCAAAAGTTTAATTAGATTGATTAAGGGGCGAGTGTTTTTTAAATAGAAAGTTAGGAAGACGAAATTTTGAACAATTGTATTAATTTTAAATCCATGTCGCTCAGATATTCTCTCTTTAGATCTTAATTATTAATTTTATTTTCAAAGGACCTCCCTTGTGTTGGATAAATGATCGTTGTGGTATCATTTTCTCAACTTATTGTAGCAACTGTGGTTACATTGATGATTTCTTTGAACTGCTGCTTTGTCTGAGAAGGTTATTCGTGAGCTCAATGGTGTAACGCCCCACTTGAGATATGTAGCTAACGTTTCTTCTTTTGCTCTTATTTGAGTTAGTTTATTAGTATTATTGTTTGGTTGACTTTTGATTGAGTGGTGTGTTGAATACTTGCCCTGAAATTGGTTGAAATAGAAGAAGTTCGGTGTTCCATTCTTCACCGCGGCGAAGAGGTGTTGAAGCCACGGGAAGCTGCTAGACAGTTTCGCCACGGTGACAGAAGCTTTCTCACCACGGCAACGTGCCAACCAAAATGTTTGTTAAGTTTTAGATATTTTCTTCCCTAAGGGCAATCTGACCATTCTACCCCTTTTTAGCAGGAAAAGTGGGGAGTAAAATGTAAGGAATTTTCTTAGAGAATATGTTGTTATGGGGGTGTGTTTGTAATGAATCAAAGGATATAGATGGAATTCCTAAAGAAGAGTAAGGGAAAAATGGGAATGCTTGCGTAGAAATTTCATTAAAAGGAATTAAGTCATTGCAAACCCTTCATTCTTCTTCTCCATCGCCACTCTCCTCTCTTGCTTCCTCTCAATTTCTCTTTCTTTTGATCAAGGAGTTTTGAAGGGCTTTTGGAGTGATTTGGGGTAGAAAATCAATCTAAGGCATCCTAAGGTAAGGATTCTTGCTTTGGTTGTGAAGTTTTGTGAGTTTTTGGGTATATTGAATATTGAGGGTTTTTGTTCATTTGTTTGAGAGTAGAGAGAAAGTCAAGCAAACCAAGTGAAAGGAAGAGCTAGTGAAATCTCTCCATAACAAGGTAAGTAAATCCCAACCCAAGTTGAGATTTGAGAATTTTCTTGATTAGGGTTTTTGATAGCAATTATGTATGTATGTTATATACATGTTATATGCCATGTTATTGAGTCTTAAATGGAGATTTCTAGTGCTTTGTGATTGTTTATACATTTCAAATATAAGAAGTGAGATGTGGGTTGGAAAGGTAGTTTGAGATGGAATTGAAGGATATTGAGGAATCCTTTTTGGAAGTGTCTTTCTTTGGCAGGATTTATGGCTATGTGAGGGGGTTTCTCCCCATTTTGGATGGTTAGAGAAAGACTTAGAATTATTGTTATAGTAGAGTTTTATTATGCACTTGAGTTGTTTGATGAAATGCCTAATAGAGGTTTGAGTATGAGTAGTGAACCTTAATTCTTGCAACATTGCATGTTGGCATTTCATAAGTGCATTAGTGGAGATGAACCATCCATAGGCATTAATTGTGCATTGAGAAGTGACCTAAGAAAGAGTAGGAAACTTTGTGTATGCACTTGCTCTATGAGTAGAGAACTTTGTGGATGCAACTACTCTAAGGGTAGAGCGAATGAGAAGTGCTAGAATAGAATGAATGAGAAGAGTAGTAGAAATGGGTTGATGCTTTGTGATCATCACCCGACAGTTATGAGAATCGGGTTGATGCTTTGTGATCACCACCCGAATAGGCATTAGAAATGGGTTGATGCTTTGTGATCATCACCCGATAGGTATTAGGAACAAGTGGATGCTTTGTGACCATCACCCGGTTAGTTATTAGAAGTGGGTTGATGCTTTGTGATCATCACTCGACATTTATTAGAAGTGGGTTGATGCTTTGTGATCATCACTCGACATTTATTAGAAGTGGGTTGATGCTTTGTGATCATCACCCGACTGTGATTAGGAACGGGTTAATTCTTTGTAATCGTCACCCGACAGTCATGAAGAGTGAGATGGTGCTGTGTGAACGACATCCGGCCATGCCTCCGGTAAGATGAGGCCATGGCGTTCAGTAGGAAACAACAGAAAGTGTGAGGAAAGAATTAAGAGAAATACATACGGGGATAAACAGATAGAGGGTTTTACTTATTGAGCATTATTTTGTGCTCACCCCGTTATTTTCCTTTGTGGATGCAGGTTCTAGGTGATGATGCAGTCGGAGGGGCGTCGGCAAGCGAGGAGCAATAGCTACACTGTTTCCCCTGTTTTTGTCTTTTAAAATGGCTTTTTGTAAAAGATGCTCTTTGTGTATAAAAGACGTATTACTTATAATAAAAAGAAAAGTTTTGGGCCCATTTTCTAATGTTATTATGTATGCGTTGTACTAGTTTACAACAGTTGTTACAAATGGATTCATTCTTTCACGAGAACCCAAGCTCTGTAATTTCGTGGAATGGAGAGGATACAAAGTTGTTTATAAAAGGTATATGCAAATATGACAGTATTGGTGGCTCAATGAATATGTTTCACCATCATAGGGATGATCAACTAAGTTGGTTCCAATGAATATGTTTTGCAGATATGCTAGTCTATACTTCTATATGTGCATTGATCAGGATGACAATGAATTAGAGGTCCTTGAAATAATTCATCATTATGTTGGGATTCTTGACAGATACTTTGGAAGTGTGAGTGAAGTTGACTTTACTTTGTATAAGATCACTAAGTCCATTAAAGTGTATATTTCCATTTGATTGGTATAGAAACTGACGTTTTTGGTAATCTAATTTTGCTTCCAGGTCTGTGAGCTGGACTTGATCTTCAACTTTCACAAGGTATGCTACAATAGGCTTGTTTTGCAATTGGGATTTTCCTTTCTGAAAGGGTTTTTTTTTTATATCATAAATGGTGATTGATGCAATAAGTGACTGCCCAAAATACCTTATTAATTTAATGCCCTCTTGCTTATATAGCGTAGATCAGTTTATATTGCATGGATTCCAAAATCTGTGTCTTTGCTAATTACTGACAGTCATTTATGTTATAGGCCTATTATATATTGGATGAACTCTTGATTGTCAGTGAACTTCGCACTACTTCTAGCTACCACGTTCTGCTTCTTACTTCTCCAAGTTACTAAATTTCCCCAAACAAAAGTGCAATAACCTAAGGTCGATCTTCTATCATCCACAAGACCAGCCCAATCTGCATCCGTGAATGCTTCTACTTTCCTTTCATTCTTTTTACCAAAAAACAGCCCCTTCCCAAGGGTCATTTTAAGGTACCTTAGAATCTTACTCACAGCCCCAAAATGCTTCTCTTATGGGTTATGCATATGCTGACTCACTACGCTCACCGGAAAGGCTAAGTCAGGTCTAGTATGAGATAGGTATATCAACTTCCCAACCAATCTTTGATACCTACCTTTATCAGCCAGAGCATCACAACTCATTTCCTCAAATTTCAAATTTGGTTCAATGGGAGTCTCAATTGGCTTGCAACCTAGCATATTTATCTCCTTCAGTAAATCCAGCACATATTTTCTTTGTGAAACTAAAATTCCCTTTTGTCTCCTAGCAATCTCCATACCAAGAAAATACCTCAACTGCCCCAAGTCTTTCAATTCAAAATCCCGAGCAAGAACCTTCTTAACAACCTCCATTTCTTCAAAACTATCTCCAGTAATAATAATATAGTCTACATAAACAACTAGAATAGTAATCTTACCTACAAAGGTTTTAAGGAATAATGTATGATCAGTCTGCCCCTGAGTGAAACCATACCCCTTAATAGCCTTTGTGAATTTTTCAAACTAGGCCCGTGGAGACTGTTTTAGGCCATATAACGATTTCTTCAATTTGCACCCTTTTCCGTCCTTTCCACTCCCTTCAAACCCTGGTGGCATTCCCATGTATACCTCTTTTGCAAGTTCAACATTCAAAAACACATTTTTTCACATTAGTTGTTGTAAAGGCCAGTCTAGATTTGTTGCAAGAGACGAGCATGCTGATAGTATTCAACTTAGGCATCGGAGCAAAGGTCACCTCACAGTCTACTCCATGCGTTTGTATAAATCCCCTTGCCGTCAGCCTTGCCTTATACCTTTCAACTGTTCCATCTGCCTAATACTTAATAGTGAATACCCACTTGCAGCTCACAGTTGTTTTCCCTCTAGGTAAACTCACCAGCTCCCAAGTCTTGTTTTTTCTCAAGAGCCTCCATCTCCTCTATCATACTCTTCCTCAACTTTTCATCCCCTAATGCCTCATGTATCGGTGCTAGAACCTTCACAACTGAGAGATTAGTGGTGAATGCCAAAAAATCGTCTGCCAACTTGTCATATGCCACATACTTAGCAATAAGATGCAACGTATAGGATCTAAAATCCTTCCTTAGTGCAATAGGTAAATGTAAATCATCATGCCCTGATTTAGACTCATCAGAAGATAGTTCTTCCTTACCTTGTGACCGTGAATCACTGGTTTCTTCTAGTTAGGATGATTGCTCATGCAGATTATTAGGTTTCCTTCCACTTTGACAGTCAGTTCTTTGAGAATAACATTGAAGACCCGGCTGATTTAATCTATCCAAACCTCCCCGTGGTTCATCCTGAGAGTTTGGTTTACCAAGAGTGGGCTATATAGTTAAAGTAGGACCTAAATTGGTAGGCTGACTACGAGACTGACTCATCCTTATGGGACTAGGCTGACTTATGTGAACCTAACCTGAATTAGGCTGACTAGGAGACTGACTCGTTCTTATGGGACTAGGCTGACCTATAGGAATCTAGGTGACTTTGAACTTTGACCTGGACTGGGAGACTATTGAGACTGACTCAAGTGTGGTTGTAAGGGTAACATTACTTCCCACGAATGACCTTCACAATCTCTCAAATTCTCCCCTGAAGGGAAGTAGGGAAGAATGGATGTGACTCAAAAAATGTAACATCATTAGAGACATATAATTTTCTCTTTATAGAACAATAGCACTAATAGTCTTTCTGTGTAGGAGAAAATCCAAGCAAGATACATTTAATGGCCCTAGAGTCTAGCTTTTCTCTATTAGGAGACATAACATGTACAAAAGCAGTACATCCAAACACCTTTAAGGGTAAAGTATTTAGGATCCTACAACTAGGAAAGATGTTTAGCAAAGTCTCAAGAGGTGTATGAAAATCAAGAATTCTAATAGGTAATCCATTTATCAAATATGCAGCTATTAAAATTGCATGACTCCAAAAATACATAGGTACATTCATGGTAAACATTAAGACTCTGGCTACCTCTAATAGGTGCCTATTCTTTCTTTCAGCTATCCCATTTTGTTGAGGGGTATTAACACAAGATCTTTGATGTACAATCCCATGATGCAACAGGTAGTTTCCTAGGATAGAGTGAAAATATTCCTTACCATTATCATTGTGTAAAACCTGGATTTTTTCTCGAAACTAAGTTTCAACCGTTGAATGAAAGTTTTTGAACAATTGACTTGCTTCAAACTTGTTTTTCATCAAGTATACCCAACATACTCTAGTGTGATCATCAATAAACATAATGAACCCCTTTTGAACNCTGCCCCAAGTCTTTCAATTCAAAATCCCGAGCAAGAACCTTCTTAACAACCTCCATTTCTTCAAAACTATCTCCAGTAATAATAATATAGTCTACATAAACAACTAGAATAGTAATCTTACCTACAAAGGTTTTAAGGAATAATGTATGATCAGTCTGCCCCTAAGTGAAACCATACCCCTTAATAGCCTTTGTGAATTTTTCAAACTAGGCCCGTGGAGACTGTTTTAGGCCATATAACGATTTCTTCAATTTGCACCCTTTTCCGTCCTTTCCACTCCCTTCAAACCCTGTGGCATTCCCATGTATACCTCTTTTGCAAGTTCACCATTCAAAAACACATTTTTTCACATTAGTTGTTGTAAAGGCCAGTCTAGATTTGTTGCAAGAGACGAGCATGCTGATAGTATTCAACTTAGGCACTGGAGCAAAGGTCACCTCATAGTCTACTCCATGCGTTTGCATAAATCCGCTTGCCGTCAGCCTTGCCTTATACCTTTCAACTGTTCCATCTGCCTAATACTTAATAGTAAATACCCACTTGCAGCTCACAGTTGTTTTCCCTCTAGGTAAACTCACCAGCTCCCAAGTCTTGTTTTTTTCTCAAGAGCCTCCATCTCCTCTATCATACTTTTCCTCAACTTTTCATCCTCTAATGCCTCATGTATCGGTGCTAGAACCTTCACAACTGAGAGATTAGTGGTGAATGCCAAAAAATCGTCAGCCAACTTGTCGTATGCCACATACTTAGCAATAGGATGCAACGTATAGGATCTAAAATCCTTCCTTAGTGCAATAGGTAAATGTAAATCATCATGCCCTGATTTAGACTCATCAAAAGATAGTTCTTCCTTACCTTGTGACTGTGAATCACTGGTTTCTTCTAGTTAGGATGATTGCTCATGCAGATTATTAGGTTTCCTTCCACTTTGATAGTCAGTTCTTTGAGAATAACATTGAAGACCCGGCTGATTTAATCTATCCAAACCTCCCCGTGGTTCATCCTTAGAGTTTGGTTTACCAAAAGTGGGCTATATAGTTAGAGTAGGACCTAAATTGGTAGGCTGACTACGAGACTGACTCATCCTTATGGGACTAGGCTGACTTATGGGAACCTAACCTGAATTAGGCTGACTAGGAGACTGACTCGTTCTTATAGGACTAGGCTGACCTATAGGAATCTAGGTGACTTTGAACTTTGACCTGGACTGGGAGACTATTGAGACTGACTCAAGTGTGGTTGTAAGGGTAACACTACTTCCCACGAATGACCTTCACAATCTCTCAAATTCTCCCCTGAAGGGAAGTAGGGAAGAATGGATGTGACTCAAAAAATGTAACATCATTAGAGACATATAATTTTCTCTTTATAGAACAATAGCACTAATAGTCTTTCTGTGTAGGAGAATATCCAAGGAAGGTACATTTAATGGCCCTAGAGTCTGGCTTTCCTCTATTAGGAGACATAACATGTACAAAAGCAGTACATCCAAACACCTTTAAGGGTAAAGTATTTAGGATCCTACAACTAGGAAAGATGTTTAGCAAAGTCTCAAGAGGTGTATGAAAATCAAGAATTCTAATAGGTAATCTATTTATCAAATATGCAGCTATTAAAATTGCATGACTCCAAAAATAATAAGATACATTCATGGTAAACATTAAGACTCTAGCTACCTCTAATAGGTGCCTATTCTTTCTTTCAGCTATCCCAATTTATTAAAACACAAGAGCTTTGATGTACAATCCCTTGATGTAACAGGTAGTTTCCTAGGATAGAGTGAAAATATTCCTTACCATTATCATTGTGTAAAACCTGGATTTTTTCTCGAAACTGAGTTTCAACCATTGAATGAAAGTTTTTGAACAATTGACTTGCTTCAAACTTGTTTTTCATCAAGTATACCCAACATACTCTAGTGTGATCATCAATAAACATAATGAACCCCTTTTGAACTCTTGGAAGGCCTGTGATAAAATCCATTGGTATACTTTCCCATTTCCATTCAGGAATGCTAAGTGGCTGAAGCAAACCTAATGGTCTTTGGTGTTCTGCTTTCACCTGTTGACAAACCAAACACTTAGTCACATAATCTCCAATATCTCTCTTCATACCTGGCCATCAATAACTTAACTTTAAATCTTGATACATCTTGGTTCCTCTAGGGTGAATAGTAGATGGTGTATCATGAGCCTTTACAAGAATCTTTCTCTTCAACTGAGCATCTTGGGGAATGCATATACGATTCTGGAAACGGAGGACATCATCTAACAGGTGAAATTCTGGTATCTTGCCCTCAATCACTTGTTGACTTACGTTCTGATAGCACTCATCAACAACTTGTTTTTCTTTAATCTCTTCTAGAAAAGTAGGCTGAATGTCTAACCTGGCAAGCCTTCCCGGTNCTCTTTATAGAACAATAGCACTAATAGTCTTTCTGTGTAGGAGAAAATCCAAGCAAGATACATTTAATGGCCCTAGAGTCTAGCTTTTCTCTATTAGGAGACATAACATGTACAAAAGCAGTACATCCAAACACCTTTAAGGGTAAAGTATTTAGGATCCTACAACTAGGAAAGATGTTTAGCAAAGTCTCAAGAGGTGTATGAAAATCAAGAATTCTAATAGGTAATCCATTTATCAAATATGCAGCTATTAAAATTGCATGACTCCAAAAATACGTAGGTACATTCATGGTAAACATTAAGACTCTGGCTACCTCTAATAGGTGCCTATTCTTTCTTTCAGCTATCCCATTTTGTTGAGGGGTATTAACACAAGATCTTTGATGTACAATCCCATGATGCAACAGGTAGTTTCCTAGGATAGAGTGAAAATATTCCTTACCATTATCATTGTGTAAAACCTGGATTTTTTCTCGAAACTAAGTTTCAACCATTGAATGAAAGTTTTTGAACAATTGACTTGCTTCAAACTTGTTTTTCATCAAGTATACCCAACATACTCTAGTGTGATCATCAATAAACATAATGAACCCCTTTTGAACTCTTGGAAAGCCTGTGATAAAATCCATTGGTATACTTTCCCATTTCCATTCAGGAATGCTAAGTGGCTGAAGCAAACCTAATGGTCTTTGGTGTTTTGCTTTCACCTGTTGACAAACCAAACACTTAGTCACATAATCTCAAATATCTCTCTTCATACCTGGCCACCAATAACTTAACTTTAAATCTTGATACATCTTGGTTCCTTTAGGATGAATAGTAGATGGTGTATCATGAGCCTTTACAAGAATCTTTCTCTTCAACTGAGCATCTTGGGGAATGCATATACGATTCCGGAAACGGAGGACATCATCTAACAGGTGAAATTCTGATATCTTGCCCTCAATCACTTGTTGACTTACGTTCTGATAGCACTCATCAACAACTTGTTTTTCTTTAATCTCTTCTAGAAAAGTAGGCTGAATGTCTAACCTGGCAAGCCTTCCCAGTATCACCTCTATTTGGTCCTTTATAAACTCTCCCAATAACTCTTGTCTTGTGAGTTGAGACAAGTAGGCGCGCCTTTCTGCTCAAGGCATCAGCTACTGTATTGGCTTTTCCAGGTTGATACTTAATTTACAATCATAGTCCTTTACTAGCTCTAACCATCTCCTCTGCCTCATATTCAACTCTTTTTGGGTGACAAAGTACTTCAAACTCTTATGATCCGTATAAATGTTATTCTTTGCTCCATACAAATAATGCCTCCATATTTTTAGTGCAAAAACTACAACAGCCAACTCTAGATCATGCGTAGGGTATCTCATCTCATACTCTTTTAACTGTCAAGAAGCATAGGCTATTACTCTACCCAACTGCATCAATACTGCATCAAGTCCCTGAAATGAGGCATCTGTATAAATATCATAATCTGCACCGCCTGTGGTAACACAAGAATAAGAGTTGTGGTCAATCTTCTCTTTAACTCTTGAATACTTTCTTCACAGGCATTCAACCATATGAAAGGTGTCCTCTGTTTTGTGAGAGTTGTAAGCGGCTTAGCCAACTGAGCAAACCCTGCTACAAACCGCCTACAGTAGCCTGCTAGCCCCAAGAAACTTCTAACTTCCTTTACTATCTTCGGCTATTGCCATTCCAAAATTGCCTTTACCTTACTTGGATCCACTGATGTACTTTCCTTTGAGACGGTATGGCCTAGGAAGATAACTTGATCTAGCCAAAACTCACACTTAGAAAATCTGGTAAACAACTTCTTATCTCACAATCGCTGTAGCACAAATCTTAGGTGTTCTTCATGTTCCTCTTCTATCTTAGAATAAACCAGGATATCATCAATAAACACCACTATGAATCGATCAAGACAATCCTAAAACACCCGGTTCAATAAGTCCATAAAGACTATTAGGGCATTGGTTAACCTAAAAGGCATCACCACAAACTCATAATGCCCATATCTAGTCCAAAAAGCAGTCTTGGCAATATCTTACTCTGCAACCCTTACTTGGTGATAACCCGACCTCAAATCAATCTTTGAAAACACGATTGCTCCTTTTACCTAATCAAACAAATCATCTATGAGAGGTAATACGTATTTATTCTTCATTGTCACTTTAGTTAGCTCTCTGTAATCTATACACATTCGTAATCCATCTTTCTTCTTCACAAATAAAATTGGAACACCCCAAGGAAAATGGCTAGGTCAAATAAAACCCTTGTCTAAGAGTTCCTGAAGCTACTTTTTCAATTCCTGAAGTTCAGCTGGGGCCATCCAATAAGGAGCTTTAGAAATTGGTGTTGTCCCTAGTGCTAGTTCAATATTGAATTCTACTTCTCTTTGCAGAGGTAAACCCAACAAATCTTTCGGGAATACATCTAAAAACTCCTGGACTACTGGCACATTCTGAATCTTTGGTTGTGGGACATCATTACTGTGCACTACATGAGCAATATACCCCGAGCACCCTTTTCTTAGCATCTTTCTGGCCTTTACATGGCTAATTAACATACTAAGCTGGTGACCCTCACCAAAATTAAACTTATCACCATCATCAAGATTAAATCTTGCTTTCTTCTTCTGACAATCAATCTCTACTCCAAATCTCCCGAGGAAATCCAAACCCAAAATAACATCAAAATTGGGCATATCAAACACTATCAAATCCACTGGCAACTCTCTTCCATGGATCACTACGAACTCCCCTAGAAACATCTCTTGAGTTACCACACTAACACCATCTGGTAACTTTATCTTAATGGGACAATCCACTATAATAGGTTTCCAACCTAATCTCTCTAAAATCCCATGTGTAATAAATGAATATGTGGCTCAAGAATCAATTAATGCATAAAGGGGAACTGAGTGAAATAATACATGACCAGTAACTGCAGATGGGCTAGCTTTAGCTTTACTCTGAGCTACTGTAACACTCGAGCATTAGTACCTCTAGGTGTTTGCGCTGTGGATGTAGGAGGGCCTTTGCAATCTCCCATCATATGCCCTGGCTGCCAGCATCTATAGCATACATTTCGGCCCAAATCTCTAAGACACTTCCCATAATGATTTCTTCCACACTTCTGGCACCGGGGAACTTTAACAGTTCTCGACCTTTTATTCTGCCAATCCCTCACGTTCTTCTTGGGTTGAAATCTTTTCTTATTTCTCACATTTCTATTAGTGGGGACATAAACTCTATCTCTCTGTGGAGCAGAAGGTGGAACACTAGGGGCTACTACTGATGGAGCTACTGGGTTAGCTTATTCACAAATATTTCTGCCCGTAAGGCTCGTTCCAAAGCTTCACTATATGTTTGAGGGGGTTGGGCACCAACCATCACATCTCGGGCTATTTCTAGTTTCAACTCACGCACGAACTTATCTCTCCTCAATTCTGGTGTACTCACTACACCTGGCGCAAACCATGCCAGGGAATTAAATTTCACCGAATATTCTTTCACTGAACTAGTCCCCTGTTGCAAATTGAAAAACTCCTGAACCTTTTCATGAACTCGATCAACTATTCTATATTCTGCCTTAAACAATCTTCTGAAATCTCCCCAAGTCATCAAGGCTATATTGTGAGTATCCTCCATCAATTCCTACCATATACGGGCATCAACTTTAAATAGGAATCTTGCATACTGAATCTTCTCTCGGTCTGTCATACGGAAAAGTGTCGTCGTACGCTCCATGGATCTAAACCACTCGTCTGCCACTATGGGGTCCGCCATACCCTTGAATTCTAACAGCTGATGTTGACTAGGCAACCCATATATCGGCTCAATACGATTCTACAATACCGGGGGTACCAGCCTCTCTCCTCTTTAGGGGTCGGTACAATAATTGGGGCCTTAACTCTCTCCAGTACAGAGCCCCCACGTTTCTCTACCAAGACTCGCTGTATAATACTACGGATCCTCGCTTCATCGAAGATAGGGGGAGTAGATTCTGAAGGGTTGGAAGGTTCACCCGTACTCATTGCCTTCTTATTGCCTATTCGAGTTCTACGTCTCATCTACATAACACCAACACTTTTAGTCAACTCAATTAACTGATCTAATACAAGTGAGGAAAGAAATAACTTACAACGGTCGACTACGGAACGTCAATGCGGTGGGAAAGGCACACTGTCAAATCCCAAAACCTTTGCCTCTGATACCAAAAATGTAATACTCTTTCTCTGGCTAGTATACTCTTAAAATAACAGAAAACTCACTAAATATATAAGAAAATATACATGTAGATGAGTATAAAATAATGGGCCCATAACTAATTTTTCTTTATATACAAATCTTTATATAATATAAGAAAGTCACAAGACATCACTTGATAGTGTTGCCAAACCCTTCCGCTTCTTGATGTGCCAAGCGACCGCATCATACCTACTATCTACAAAAACATTGAAAACAACGGGGTGAGCACTAATTGATCAGTAAGTGAACCCGCTAAGCTACTCTTCTCTCTCCGTTGTTCACATTCTGAATTTCTTTCCTTACATCACACTTCTCTGTTCTCTCTTTATTCTTATTTCTCACCAGTCATGATAGTAGGCATGGTATCATGCATAGGTATGATGCTAATGCACAAATGCATAGGATGTGCATTTTCTTTTCTGTTTTTTTATTTTGCTTATTCTGTTGTCTGATTCTTTTCTTTGTATTTCTTTCTTTCTTTCTTTCTTTTCTAGTCTTTCTTTCTTTCTTTCTTTCTGCTCATTCTTTCTTTTCTATTCTTTCTTTCTTTCTACTATTTTCTTTCTTTCTATTCTTTTATTTCTTTTCTTTCTTTCTTGCCGATCGGACTCGGTTGAGGCATGGATTTGAAACCCTGGTCGTGTGAGTGTATTCTCTAATTCTGAGTACAGTCCTCATCCACATGCACTTCTAACGGACTGTACAATTCTTCTTTCTGATTCTGAGACCGCTCACTAAAGGCGACGTGCATGCGGGGCTATGTCACTCACAGGTTCCCCATCACAATAACCTTCTCTTCTTTTATCTTTTTACACTTCTTTAAATAAAATTTCAGATTTGAACTTCTTTAATATTTCTCATTTCTTTCTATTTGTTCTTTAACTTTAATGTTCAATATTGCTCTTTAATGCTCTTATGAGTATGTATGCATGCAGATGGGCTCATGTTTATTATTCTTTCTAAATTCACATGTTTGGATGCAATAATGCAATATGGAATGTAAACATGTCATTATCTACCATCTACAAACTCATCTCAAGATAACAAATAATCATACTCATACANCGTTAGGGTTTTGAAAATTGAAGAGGGGAAATTTTCAATTTGGGTGCCAAAAATTAAATTGGTGACACCGATTATAATTGTAGGCCGTATATGGGCGATACGCAATTTGGGAGATGGATACGATGCGTGAGAGTGACGAACTTTCAGCTTGAACAGACCAATCAGATGTGGAATCGTCGGTTATAATTGGTCTGTGAATAGTTAGTCCTCACAGGCAACTTACGGTGACTTTTTAAATGAGCGTGGAAATTATGTGATTAACCTGCTATTATTTAATCAAGTCAATGCAGTCAGTCGGTCATATGGTTTAATTTCCATTCAAATCTCCGGGTCTTTTACTTTACTCATTTTTACAATTTTTATGAAAATTTGTTGATTAGCTTCATAAAATTAAAAGTGCTTGCAACTAAATAGCTTGAAGAATATGTGCCCCTATTTGTTACACTATTTTGAATCATTATTTTGTTATCCTATTTTGATTACAAAACAAAATATATGTTTATTTATTTATTGGATTAATTCATTCAGAAAATTAATCTAACTTAAATAAGATTTTTTGTCTCAAAATGAAAAGTGGGTGGACTTGTTTTATATCATCCTATTATATTCAACTCAAAATATTTGTCTAACTCCATTCAATAAAAACAATTACTTTTACTCCTTCTAATTTGAAAATTAATCCACCCAAGATCACCACTACCTGCGCTAGAACAATGCACGACCGGCTAGATCTGGCTGGTTGTGCTTCGATCTTGCCATTTCTAGCCAAATCCACCATGATCTGGTTAGAAATGGCCAAATATATGACCAGTTTCTGACCAAATCTAGCCGTCAACGGCCAAATCTATTTGGCCGTTGACGATGGTCAAATTTTGGTCGTCTATGTCGGCGCACAACCGACCAGATCCAACTAGTCATTTACAGTTTCGACGACTGTCAGCCACCGTGTCCTCTTGGGTGGCTTGGGTGCTTTAATTAATTTTTAAACTTTTATTGTAGTGGGTGTATAGTTAAATTAACATATATAGGGGTTTAAAAAAATCTAAAATATTTTCAGAAAATGTACCAAACAACTGTTCAACATTTTATCAAACTCTGAATATCCTTTTCAAATATTTTACCAAACACATTTTCAGAATCTAATCCAATTCGATTTAATCCAACTCAACTCAACTTAAAATAGTTTTTCAAAATAACATTTTTCAAATAATCTACCAAACATGCCCATGAATATTATAATATCTTTTAGAGCAAACGACATGTTCCCACTTGAGGTTTAACGAAATCTCAAGTTGATAACCTTGGTTGCATTTATTCCAGATTCTCACCCTTAAACTAATGATGTTAGTTAATTTTGAATTCTAACTTGTGCTATCACCATCCTATCCTTCACATTTTATTTCACCCCACCCAACCACAATCACCATCACCATCCAGTCACCACCACCACCAAGCCACCGGCGTTTTTAGCCTTGTTCCGAGTTATTTTTCACCCAAAATCACCTCCAACCTCTTCCTTGTAACCCCTACACCAAAATCCATCAAACCCCTTCATCGCTACACCCTTCGATTGTCGAAAAACGGCATGTGCTTGGCTAGGCAACTGGTTGAAGAATTTCCTCAAACAGCTAGTGGGTGTGGCTTTGAATGGAGATTTTGCACTGGTGGATAATAACCAATGGCCAAAGAATGCACAAAAACCACAACAAAGCAACATAGAGGAGGATTGGGAGAGGGGGTGTCAAAAAGGCAGAAAAATGGTGGAAAAAGGGCACAAAAAAAGTTGTTGCACAGCGGTGGGAATGGAACTTGGGCAGCAAACAGCGATTGACGACGACCGATGAGAGGGTGGGTTTTGTAGACGCAATAAAGGGGATTCGATTGGTGGCTTCGGGGTGAATTTTCAACAAGGAAATCAACTGGAATCTGGCCGCAAAGTTGGGAGAAAACGCAATCGCTAAGGAGGTCTTTTTCCTGCGATCAAAGGGTGCAACGGTGAAGGGGTTTGGTGAGTTTTGGTGTAGGTTTTACAAGGAAGAGGTTAGAGGTGATTTTGGGTGAAAAAGCAGCTAAAACAAGGTTGAAAACACTAGCGGCTTTGTGGTGGTGGTGGCTGAGTAGGGTGAAATAAAATGTGAATGGTGGGATGGTAATAGCACAAGTCAAAATTCAAAATTAAATAACAATGTTAGTTTAAGGGTGGGAATCTAGAATAAATGCAATCAGGGGTATGAACTCGGGATTTTGTTAAACCTCGGGTGTGAACACGTCATTTACTCTATCTTTTATAATATAAATATCTCATTAGGTCTAGTTCAATACATACCAAATATTTATCATCAAATGTACGAAACTTTCTCCATACATATATAAATTATGTATAATATAATCAAATATAAATATCAACTTAATAATAATATGTCATATTATACAAAAAAAAAACTCAATTGATTTCAAATAATTATGTATGACATTTATTTACTCCAAAGTAAAAATACTACAATTCTAAGCTTTAAACTTAGACATGGAACCACCACTACGTGGCCGAATAGTCAACTAAAACTCTTGTGTGTACTATTTAAGAGTTCCTGAGTTCGTTTCACCTCAACCCCTAATAGGGGTGGCCATTGGAGCTGTTTCTTAAAGTCGGCGGTGGGTCGTGCCAGCCCACAACACGGCACAAAAATATGCGAGCCATGCCGTGGGCCTTAAAAAAAGCTCGTGGGACGGCACGAAAAAAAATAATAAATTAATAAAATTAATAGTTATTTTTTAAAAGTGTCATTGAAGCCATTATGTGTATGAAAGATTGGGTGGCGGCAGATTTCAAGCTTCAAAATCATGTTGTTGAAGATATATTTAAAGATTTTAAGAATTTAGAAATTAATGAAAATGAAGATGTATAATAATTCTTAATCCTAATTTCTAAGTTTGTATTTGTAATTTATAATTATAACTTATAAGTAATAAAAAGTGTTGAAATTCAATTAATATTTCAGTGTCTCATTATTTTATTATATTTCATAGTGATTATATATTTTTAATCAATATAAATACAAAATGTCACTAAATATAACATATAAAATATTTTAAAAATAATTATTAATAATAAATCAAAATTACCATTATTTATAAATATTAAAATTAAATATTTTTACAAAGCACGAGGGCTGGCCCATGGCACGATCCAAAGCATGGCACGATATTAACGGGTCGTGCCGTGTGCCTTCAAATTTCGTGGGCCGGCATGGCACAATAGGACACGAAACTGTGCGGGCCTTGGCACGGCACGACCCACGACACGATGGACCTTGAATTTTTAGACACGGAACGGTCCACCGCCACCTCTACTGTTACCTAGTCGGTAATTCCAAGGTCTCGAGAGATTAGCTGAGATGTACGGGCAAGTCAGTTCGGATACCCCCTATCATTATTAAAAAAAAAAAAAAAACTTAAGACATGGAAAGTTGTACTTGTAGGAATATAAATGCCATGACCCTGAGATTAGGCACGAGGTGTATTTAAAAAATGCAATCCTAAACTCGAGAAAAAGTCTGGATTTGGTTGAAAAAAGAAGGGTTTTTCTGACCATGATGGTTAGAAGTGATTTTTTAGGAAGCTAAAATATTTTACTTCATGATAGTTGGGATTTTGTAATTTTACATCATAGAATATGTGAATGTATCTTTTTAGCCGGAGTTATCTAAATGTTACAAAATTTCGGATCTTATATTCTAGGACTGGGCCCGGTATTTGCCATTCCCGGGCCGAGTTTGTTTTACATTGATCCTAGTATATAGTTGTTGAGAAAGTTGCAATCTTTGAAGGCCCAAAGTCTTGAGGTCATCCCCCGAGAGGGGAGTAAAATAGACTAAACCCATCGAAATTGAAACCCCACCCATGTGTAAATTGGTTGTGGTAAGTGTTGGGGCCAAAAAATGTCTTCGGCCTAAATGGGATAACACGTCCGACAATGAGGAGAAGACCAGGCCCAATCCCGATGCAGCCCAAGCCAGAACTCCCCGGATGAGGCCCATTTGATACGAGGCTCAGTCGGTCCAAACCATCTGACCACAGGCCTCCTAATCCTAGTACACTTCCTGGACCTATGATCGAATCCAGAGCCCATGGTCACCTACGGATCACATTCCTACTCGAACACTGACAAAGTAGTCCACTATCATCCCAACTCCTCCAAGGTCCATGTCAGAGTCATACTTGGACGCCCTTTCACGCCAAGATAATGAGGCCAAAGGATATATCCCTGGAGGAAACGGATTACTATGAGAACTCCCAATCCTGGTAGGATTGGGAGACCAGACAGTCACTATTTAAACAGAGGTCAGCCCTCTCACATGGCAAATGACATTACACCTTCAGACCCCGGAGTTCCCACTTGAGAACTTCACATTACAACCGTAGTCACAGTCCCCAACTAGACTTCTGGTAACCATTCTACTCCCTAGCCCTTACTAAATCAGCATCTTTCAGCCTTGCTGACTTGAGCTTCGGAGTGCCTATGGCAAACACCACCCTAGTGTTTTTCGTCGCTTCACGTTTGTTTCTCTACGTGTGTAGGTACAGCAAATCGCTAGTGGTCTCAACCTCACGGGATCAGTTCCTCCTTCCGTACAGGTAGATTTTTACGTCTACAGTTTGGTGTCCACCGTGGAGCTTCTAGCAATCATTCACTTCAACAAACCTTGCTACGTAAAGGAACTTTCCATGGCTGACAATTCTGACAATGCTAACCTCGACCTCGAGGCCAAACTGGAAGCTCTAACTACCCTCATGCAACAGAACTCAGATAAGGTGGCACATTGGAAGCTAAGAACATTGCCCTCCGGACTGAAAATGCCTCCATCAGGGCTGAAAACCAGTCTCTGAAAGAGAAGGTAAGTCAGTTTTATGATCTTGAGCTTCTGCCTTGTCAAGTACATCCCAATCGATTTCGTACCTCGGTGCCATCTATGCAGCCTCTCCACACCCTAGAGCACAGACCCATGGCCTCAGATAAAAGGTCGCGTCAACTATGTTCGTTGGTGGTTGACGATTCGGTCCTGACTCATGGAGAAAGGGATCTGCCAACGGAACCCCACTCGGTCGATCCATCCCAAGCACAAGATCAAGGCATCCAAGTGACAGAAAGCCCGCTACAATAAGAACCGCCCATCCTCGCCATCCCACATCACCTTCAATCAACCATTCCTACACAAACTTCATTCGGCTCGATTCACCCTCGCAGGTCGAGTGGTCACCCACACCAAACCATCCCCCTCGAGTCCATCAATCCCAACAGACCAACCGAGTACCAAACAACCCCCCTGACCATTCATGTAAGGCAAAACACCCGATCAGTTACAATGGGAGTCACCCAACCGGAGGGAATGAACGGTGATCCAAGCTACCAAGCAATACACGAAGGAATGATCCACCAGGCTACATCACATGGATTGACTTAACAAAATGTGTCGAGTGCGAATCCTTTGACCGACCAAGTCAAGCGGGATGACTTACTGGTATCCCCTCTCCCATGGAATAGATATTGGCCAAGAGGCTAGCCGACATAGAGGCAGTGATGAGGCGTATACCAGAAATGTCGATCCTCACCAAAAAGAGCAGGTCTCACTGCTACACCGATTCGCCTTTCGTGGATGCGATCGCACTAGCCGACATGCCCTACAAATTCACTATCCTTGGCATGAAGCCCTATGACGGAACAACCGACCCAGATGATCACATAGCCTCATACAAGCAGCGAATGTTCACTATCTCAATACCCCAAGCGCTGAGAGAAGCCTGCATGTGTAAGAATTTTGGTTCAAGCTTATCAGGTCCAACTCTTTAGTGGTACACCAATCTCCCAAACGATTCAATCAACTCATTCGCACAGCTCACCGACACCTTCGTGGAGCAATTTGCCAGCAGCAAGAAACTTGAGAAACTATCAGCCGACCTGTACAGAGTATACCAGAGAATGGGGGAGCCGTTGAGAGAGTACGTCAGCAGATTCAACAAAGAAAAAATTTTCATTCCTTCCTGCAACCCCGAGACAGTCATAGACGCCTTCAGGAATGGTCTCCTCCTGGATAGAGAATTATATAAAGAGCTGACGAAGCTTGGTTGCACCACGATGGAGGGGGCCTTAGCCCGAGTAGTGATTCAGATAAGGTGGGAAGAAGATGAGATGAATCGGGCAGTACACACCAGGTATGACCCAAGGCGAAATGATATGAGGCCATAGCTCAGATCAATTGAATCCCGTTACCAACCCCCTCCACGTAACCAGAACAAAGTTAGGAAACCATACGACCGCCAGCCACCTAGAACCGACAACAGAACAATCGGTCTGATCCGATATAAAATCCTAGAATACAACCTCAACGTCGAACCAGCCCAGGTCGTGGCGATCATGAAAGGAATGGGGTCTAGCGTTAAGTGGCTAGGCAAGCTCAATGCCGAAGCAATGAGAGATACGACCAAAGGTGCAAGTTCCACGACGACCATGGACATAACACCGGGGACTGCATTGCCCTATGGTTGGAGGTCGCTGCACTATTAAAGAGAGGACATCTCCGAGATCTGTTGACAGATAAAAGGAAGAACACCATCAGCCAGAAAAGCACTAAAGAAACATCTCCACCTCCACGGGAACCTACGCCGAAAGGATTCTACTCGCTCATCTTCGGAGGGTCAAAGATCAGTGGGGTCAGTTACTCCTCAGCCAAATGATATGCCAGAGCCAACAGCTACCATGAAATCCAATCCATCCATCCGCCTTCTCGATCACACTCCCACAAGGTAATTCAGTTCGAAGACGACGAGCTGGTCACCCTAGCCACCCCCATCACGATGTTCTAGTCATCTCCCTCCAGATCGCCAACATCCTAGTTAAGAGGGTATTCATAGACGGGGGATCCTCATCAAACATTTTCTTCCTTGAAGTAGTGAAGGCTATGGGTGTGGAAGAAGCAAACATCAACAGACGGCCGACCCTACTGGTTGGATTCAATTCTGAGCAGAAATACACCATCAGAGAGATCGTCCTTCCTATCTACGCCAGTGGAGTAAACAAACAGACCATTTTTCTGGCGATCGACTGCCCTTCACCATACAACGTCATCTTGGGTCGACCTTGGATCCACGACATGCGAGCGATCCCATCCACTTTCTACCAAATGATCAGGTTTTCTACCAAATGGGGAGTACAGGAGATCAAGGGCGACCCTAAGGCTTCCAGAGATTGTTACAAGAATTCCTTCAAAAGCAAAGGTAACGCTTCATAGCAATTATAGTCTCATCTAACCCCTCCAACCGAGCCAGATCAACCATCTATAGAAGAGTTTAATGAAGTGTAGATACATCCGAACGACCCCGCAAGAAAGACACACATAGGTTCTCGCCTCGGGGCCGAGACAAGAGAGAAACTGGTAGAATTCCTTAGACTAGAGGCAATGGTCCACCACCTCAAAGTAGATCTGAATCACCTGCCAGTGAAGCAGAGGAGAAGGAAATTTGCACCAGAGCGCAACCGAATCGTCAATGAAGAGATTGAAAAGTTTCTGAGTAACGGTATGATCAGAAAGGTCCACTACCCCGAGTGGCTGGCAAACGTCGTGGTCATAAAAAATAAGAACGAAAAGTGGAGGGTCTGCATTGACTTCACTGACTTAAACAAAGCATGCCTTAAGGATTCCTTCCTGCTCCCACATATCGACATGATGGTTGATGCGACCGCAGGCCATGAGCTCCTTAATTTCATGGATGCTTTCTCAAGGTACAACCAAATCCTGATACACTCGGACGACCAAGAGAAGACAGTTTTCATCACAGAAAGGGAAACCTACTACTACAAAGTGATGCCATTTGGTCTTAAGAACGCCGGGGCTACCTATCAGCGGCTAATCAATAGAATGTTTGTCGAACACCTCAGGGACACTATGGATGTTTACATCGACGACATGCTCGTCAAGTCCCTGATGGCCGAACAGCACCTTGACCACCTCAGCCAAGCGTTTGTCGTCCTAAGGAAGTATAACATGAAGTTGAATCCAACCAAATGCTCATTCGGTGTCTCGTCAGGCAAATTCTTAGGCTACATGGTAACTCAGCGAGGGATAGAGGCCAACCTCGACCAAATTAGAGCGATCCTCATTATACCATCTCCAGCTTGCATCAAAGACGTCCAGCGCCTCGCAAGACAAGTAGCCGCCTTGAGCCACTTCATCTCCAGATCCACTAACAAGTGCCACATTTTCTTCCATGCACTCAAGAAATCCAAGAAGTTCGAGTGGACCCCTTCCTGCGAGGAAGCCTTGCAACAATTGAAAAGATACCTGACCTCCCCTCCGCTCCACTCCTTTCCAAGCCTATGGATAGGGAGAAGCTTTACACCTATTTGGCAGTCTCGGAGACAGCAATCTTAGCAGTGTTAGTTCAGGAAAATGGTGCGAAGCAGCTACCGGTTTACTATGTAAGCAAGTCACTCCTCGACGCAGAAACACGGTACAGTCAGCTGGAGAAACTGGCCCTCGCCCTCATCTATGCATCCAGGAAGCTCAAGTCGTACTTTCAATGCCACTCTATAGTTGTACTCACCTCGTTTCCACTCAAGAATATACTGCACAAACCAGAGCTTTCAGGCCGACTCACGCAATGGACAGTAGAGCTTAGTGAGTTCGATATATCATACTAGCCTCGTACTGCCGTCAAGTCCCAAGCATTGGCACTTCATCGCAGATTTCACCCTGAGCACCACCTTCCAAGCAGAAAAAGAGTTATTATGCATGAACAGTAGGTCACCTTCCAAGTGGACTCTCTCAGTAGATGGCTCAAGTAACGTGAATGGGAGCGGGCTCGGGCTTGTACTGACTACACTAGAGGGAGATGTCATCCAGCGAGCAATACGATGTGGGTTCAAGTGCCCGAACAATAAAGCCGAATATGAGGCTCTCATCATTGGACTTTTCTAGCAAAAGAAATCGGAGCAAGGAAACTAGAGGTGAAGTCCGACTCCCAACTCATGGTCAACCAGCTGCAAGGCACTTACCAAGCACGCGACTCGAAGATGACAACCTACTTGAACCTGGTCAAAGAATTGCAGACCCAATTCGAAGAATTCTCCATCACCTAAGTCCCAAGAGCGGAGAACTCTCACGCTGACTCCCTTGCAAACCTCGGCTCAACGTTTCAATGTTCTTCCCAGTCATCCATCTCTCTGTTATTCCTACAATGGCCAGCCAACTGGAAGGAACAACCAGCAAACAAGTCGCTCGAGGAAGCAATGGACATTAAGCTAGCTTACTGCTAGATGACCCCAATAGTGAAGTACTTGGAACACAACGATATCCCGACTGACAAAAACGAAGCATGCCTCCTGAGAGCAAGAGTCGCCAAGCTCACCATATATGAGGGCCAACTTCTCAGGAAATCATTCTCCGGTCCCTACCTCAAGTGCACAGGCCCAGAAGAGGCCAAACATATTCTCGTCGAACTCCATGAAGGCGAATGTGGAAACCATGCAGGGGACATAGCCTGGCACATCGGGTGATCACCGATGGATACTATTGGCCAACCATTCGCACTGATTCGGCTGCTTATGTTAAGAAGTGCGACAGTTGTTAGAGGTTCGCTCATGTCTCACACCTCCCACCCGAGCAACTCCACTCCATCCTCACCCCTTAGCCCTTCATGAAGTGGGGAATGGATATAGTGGGAAAGCTACCAACCGCACTCGGGCAACGAGTCTTACTGTTGGCTGTGACAGATTACTTCACTAAGTGGATCGAAGCCGAAGCCTTCGCACAAGTCAGAGACCGAGAGGTAAAAGGTTTTATCTGGAAACATGTCATCTGCAGGTTCGGGATACCGAAAGAAATCGTCACCGACAATGGATCCTAATTTATCGATTCAGGCTTCAGGGATTTTTGCGATATGTGGGGGATCAAGCTAAGCTTCTCCACCCCCCGCAACCCCCAGTCCAACGACCATGCCGAGTCATCAAATAAAACCATCTTGCAGACATTAAAAAAGCAATTATAGAAAGCGAAAGGCACATAGGCAAATGAGCTACCCAAAGTCCTTTGGTCCTACCGAACTACAGCTCGCTCGTCAACAGGCGAGACCCCCTTCTCCCTCACATATGGTTCTGAAGTAGTCATTCCAGCCGAAGTATCAGTTCCGTCCATCAGGCTCTAATGGGCGGACGAGGAAACCAATAACTAGAACCTTTACCAAACCGTGGACACTGTCGATGAGCTACGCAAGCGGGCAAGCGCCCGCAACGCAGTCTATCAGCAACAAGCCGCCCGGTACTACAACCGTAACATGAGGATCAGAACTTTCAAAACAGGTGACTGAGTCCTCCACAAGGTCTTTCAAAACACTAAGGAGATCAACTCTGGCAAACTCGGCTCTACTTGGGAAGGTCCCTACAAGATCACCAAAGAAACGAGGAAAGGCGCCTACCGACTCCGGACACCCGAAGGCAAAGACATCGGCAATAACTAGAATGTCGTCCACCTCAAACGCTACTACTTTTAGGTGAGCTCGTTCGTTTACATGTCTGTTTTTCTTCGTTTTTATTTAAAAGGGATTAGTGGGCCTATCCACCTCCTTATAAACAGTTGGCCTTATGGCCCGAATTTAATGAAGTATTATTTAAAAATTTACACTTTCGGATCGATCCTGCTCGATTCACGGATTTACACCTTCGGATCGGCTCTACTCGATTCACGGACTTACACCTTCGGATCGACCCTGCTCGATTCACAGATTTATACCTTCGGATCGACCATGCTCGATTCACGGATTTACACTTTCGAATCGACTCTGCCCGATCCATGGATTTACACCTTCGAATCGACCCTGCTCAATTCACGGACTTACACCTTCAGATCGACCCTGCTCGATTCATAGATTTACACCTTTGGATCGGCTCTGCCCGATCCATGGATTTATACCTTCAGATCGACCCTACCCGATCCACAGATTTACACCTTCGGATCGACCCTGCTCGATTCATGGATTTACACCTTCGGATCGGCCCTGTCCAATCCACGGATTTACACCTTCAGATCGACCATGCCTGATCCATAAATTTACACCTTCAGATCGACCTTGCTTGATTCACGAACTTACACCTTCGAATTGACCCTGCTCGATTCACAGATTTACACCTTCGGATCAACCCTACTCGATTTATACCTTCGAATCGGCCCTGCCCGATTCCCAAAACTAAACCTTCGACCGGCCCTGCCCGGTTCATGAAGCTACACATCCAGTCGGTCAGATCGAGTGAAGGGCTCTTACACCTCAAAATCGACAAGTCATCGACCTAGCCTAACAGAGAGTCTACACGACTCAGCCACTAGGCCGCACCAAATTCACAACACAAGCATAAGACCTCAACCCCTAGTGCATATACGAACAAAGAAGCAATCAACAACTCATTCACCCATCAGGAAAGCATCAAAAACAGAACAGCAAGTGTAACATATAAACAGCCTCAAGTGGCTCAGTTCAGAATACAGTAAAAGGCACACACGCCAAGAAAAGGCATCGCAGGCCCCAAAATACATGAGCAAAGCAAAAATAAAGCTAAGTGTCATTGGTGCGAATCTTCTCTCCCATCTTTGACTCGGTCACTCAATCACTAGCACTAGTACCCGTCCCTGCAGCCTGGTCGCTCACATCCCCAGTAACCGATGGCCCCAGCTAGCTAGCAAGATCGAGCACCTGCTCATCAATCTGCTCTTCCGTATGTCCAGCTCCCTCCTCCAGCATCTCCTGCATGAGCTGGATGTCCTCATTCGGGTTCTAGTGAAAGGTGTTCCCGGCCTTGTACTCGAGCATGAGCTCTCCCCGGACCCTGATAATGGCATTATCTACAATGGTGAGGCACTGCTCCTTGAAGGACTCAACCTCTGCAATCTTCTCGGCCAACTCTTTCCTCAGCCTCTCCAACTCACCCTCGACCTCCCTCAGATGTTGTTGGCTCTCTTGTTCAGCCTTCTGGGCTACCGCCTCTCTCTAGCGCAAACCGGTGTTCGCCTTGGACACATCCTATATCCTCTTCTCCTGCGCCATTACAGACTTCCTCAGATGAAGACTGCTCGTGAATGCCTGTACAACAAAACAATTTCATCAGTATAAAACCACGATGAATAGAATAAAGTAAAACTCCTACCCTACCTGAAAAGCACGGGATACCCCCCAGTCAGCGATAGTGACCATGCCTATCTGGTTCAAACGGGTCTCGTCCGCTGGGAACAGGAAAGAGTCAGCCAATTTGCTCATAAAAGCCGCGTCAGAATAGGTCGACGCGGAAGCCAAAATCCTAAAGGTAATCATCTCAGTCTCTTCATCCAAGGCCGTTATCTGGGATGACCCGGCTCCAGCTGCGAGCTGATGGCTCGGCGGTGTCGCCACCACATCATTCACTCTTTGATCCTCTCTGGCCAAGGATTCCCTCTTCCTCTTTTTCCGACGCCGAGCGATGGACTCGCTCGCACTAGGGACGGTCAACTTCTTCATCAGTCTCTCTGTAAACGCAAACTCTCCAACGGTTCGTAAGTTTAGCCTGGACTTACCATATGTGGTATGATTGCAGTAGCAAGTCAGAAGCACATCCCAAGTCTGCTTCAACAAAGGGAAGGGAATACCTCGCTGAATCGCTTCCACTCCAGCCCACAGATGGTTGATCCTGAGGTTGGCCTCACCCAATACCACTCACCAATCCTTCTGCGCCTTGGGAATGGCTAGCACCTGGGTCTGCACATCCAAGCCATCTCTGCTCTGCTCGGCCTGATTGAACTCAAGATTTGCAAAGAAGAAACACAATAAGATTTAGTAATCAAAATACAAAAAAAAAAAAAAGGCAAGATTTATCACCAGTGGCTCGCCAAGTGCTCGAAATGTCGCCCTGGCCTCTCTACCCAAGAACCGCCTCACCCCTCACAAAAAAGTACCGATCCTTCCAGTTCTTGTCACTTGAACGAAGGTCGGTCACCAGGTGAGATTGATCATGCCTGAGGTTGATAAGTTATCGACCATTCTCCTTGTCGTTTTCTTTCAGGAAATACGAATGCAGTAGCTCATGCAACCCAAACATCACCTGGTTCCGCACACAAAGGTCTTCCAGTACCATCAGCAACCTCCAACCGTTCGGCATGATCTGAGACAAGGCAATCATGAAGTGGTTGAGCACCTCCCAGGAAAGGCGAGGAATGGGAAACATCAGCCCGTCGTGAAACCACTTCTCGTAAACACTCACCCAGCCTTTTGCCTCCCAATTGACCTGTTTGTACGACCGTGGTGCCCTGATCTCAACCGAATCTGGAATGTGATACATTGTCCGGATCTGCCTCACGTCATTATCCTTAAGCATGGGCGGATAGTATCTACTCAAAATCCCACTACCCTGTTGGCTCGACTCGTCCTTAGAGCCACTACTGGACGAGGATGGACTACCAATTCCTTCGGAGTCTTCCTCACTCCCCCCTTGCCTGCCCGAACCACTTGGATTAGCAACACTCGTCCCTGGGGTAGCCACATTCACACCAGTTGGTATACCCGTTGGAATGCCCCCTTCGAGCATCATCACCATGGTCGGGGCATGTTCGTACTCATTCCCAACATCTACCCCAGCCCCACTCGAATTACTCGAGTCCGAATCTGACATTTCAGCCTATCCAACCTACCGGACCTACCAATTCTTTTCCACAATCTAAACTCCCCAAATCCTAAGTGTCGGATCACCACTCGCCCTGCACCACCGACCGAGCAACACTCCAAGAACATTTTTTAACTATTGCTCGCCCTTCAACATCGATCGACCTATCCCCATTAACACAACTTGCCCTATCCTCAACTTTCACCACCCTAAGTTAGAACCCTGATCGACCCTCGTAGCCGATCGACCTGGTCTCCAGATTCAGCACTACTTTATCCCATTCGCCCCAAGCGACTGACCTACGCTCGAGCCCTAAATCCCTTTCCAATGACCCCACTCGCCCTGGGTCACCGACTAACTACTCACAACTAGGGGATAGCTTTACAACCACCCGCTCGGTCTGGACGACCGACGACTTGTTTAAACTCCCCACACGATCCCTTCACTACTCGGTCGGATGGACCAGAAGACCTACCTACCCCAATTAGAGCAATTTCTTTTCAACTCAAATGAGACACGTTTGCTCGACTCGGTCAGGCAGACTGAGACGAGACGAGCCGAATCGAAGTACGACGCAAATCGATTTCATCTTCCCTTTTCCGTCCAAACCCCAAAAACGCCAAAAGTTTCCCAGAAATCCAAATCCAAACCTATTCTAAAAACCAAAAATCCAACACCTTCAATATTCAGGCAAAACCTTTCAAAAAAGAACAAGCTACCCTGTTCGATTCACGGATTTATACCTTCGGATCGGCCCTGTCCGATCCATAAATTTACACCTTCAAATCAACCCTGCTCGATTCACGGACTTACACCTTCGAATCGATCCTGCTCGATTCACGGATTTACACATTCGGATCGACCCTGCCCGATTCATGGATTTACACCTTCAGATCAACCTTGCTCGATTCACGGATTTACACCTTCGAATCGGCCTTGCCCGATTCACGGAACTACACCTTCGAATCGGCCCTGCCCGATTCACGGAACTACACCTTCGACCGGCCCTGTCTGATTCATGAAGCTACACATCCAGTCGTTCAAACTAAGTGAAAGGTTCTTACCTCAAAATCGACAAGTCATCGACCCAGCCTAACAGAGAGTCTACACAACTCAGCCATTAGGCCGCACCAAATTCACAACACAAGCATAAGAGTTCAACCCCTAGTGCATCTACGAACAAAGAAGCAATCAATAACTCATTCATCCATCAGGAAAGCATCAAAAACAGAACAGCAAGTGTAACATATAAACAGCCTCAAGCGGCTCAGTTCAGTATATAGTAAATGGCACACATGCCAAGAAAGGGCATCGCAGGCCCCAAAATACATGAGCAAAGCAAAAATAAAGCTAAATGTCATCAGTTCGAGTCGTCTCTCCCATCTCCAACTCGGTCACTCCATCACCAGCACCAGTACCCGTCCCTACAGCATGGTCGCTCACATCCCCAATAACTGATGGCCCCGGCTGGCTAGCAAGATCGAGCACCTACTCATTAATCTGCTCCTCCGTATTTCCAGCTCCCTCCTCTAGCATCTCTTGCATGAGCTGGATGTCCTCATTCGGGTTCTAGTTAGAGGTGTTCCCGAGCTTGTACTCGAGCATGAGCTATCCCCGGGCCCTGATAATGCATCATCTGCAATGGTGAGGCACTGCTCCTTGACGGACTCAACCTCTGCAGTCTTCTTGGCTAACTCTTTCCTCAGCCTCTCCAACTCACCCTCGACCTCCCTCAAACACTGCTGGCTCTCTTGCTCGGCCTTCTACGCTGCCGCCTCTCTCTGGCACAAACTGGTGTTCGCCTTGGACACATCCCGCATCCTCTTCTCCTGCGCCACTATGGACTTCCTCAAATGAAGACTACTCGTGAATGCTTGCACAACAAAACAATTTCATCAATATAAAACCACGATGAACAGAATAAAGTAAAACTCCTGCCCTACCTAAAAAGCATAGGATACCCCCCAGTCAGCGGTCATGATCGCACCTATCTGGTTCAAACGGGTCTCGTTCGCTGGGAACAAGAAGGAGTCAACCAATTTGCTCATAGAAGCCGCGTCAGAATAAGTCGACACAGAAGCTGGAATCCTGAAGGTAATCATCTCAGTCTCTTCATCCAAGGCCGCCGTCTGGGATGACCCGGCTCTGGCTGTGGGCTGACGGCTCGACGGTGTCGCCACCACATCCTTTACTCTTCAATCCTCTCTAGCTGAGGATTCCCTCTTCCTCTTTTCCTGATGTCGGGCGATGGACTCGCTTGTACTGGAGACGGTTAGCTTCTTCATCAGTCTCTCTGCAAGCGCAAACTCTCCAACGGTTAGTGGGTTCAGCCTGGACTTACCATAAGTGGTATGATTGCAATAGCGAGTCAGAAGAACATCCCAAGTCTGCTTCAACGAAGGGAAGGGAATACCTCACTAAATCGCTTCCACTCCGGCCCACAGATGGCTGGTCCTGAGGTTGGCCTCACCCAGTACCACTCGACAATCCTTCTGTGCCTTAGGAATGGCTAGCACCTTCTAGGTCTGCACGTCAAAGCCGTCTCTACTCTGCTCGGCCTGATTGAACTCAAGATTTGTAAAGAAGAAACACAATAAAATTTAGTAATCAAAATACAAAAAAAAAAAAAAAAAAGAAATAGGACAAGATTTCTCACCAGTGGCTCGCCAAGTGCTCGGAATGTCGTCTTGACCTCTCTCCCCATCTCCCCAAAGACCACCTCACCCCTCACAAAGAAGTACCGATCCTTCCAGTTCTTGTCACTTGAACGAAGGTCGGTCATCAAGTGAGATCGATCATGCCTGAGGTTGATAAGATATCGACCCTTCTCCTTGTCGTTTTCCTTTAGGAAATATGAATGCAGCAGCTCGTGCAGTCCAAACATCACCTGGTTCCACACACAAAGGTCTTCCAGTGCCATCAGCAACCTCCAACCGTTCGGCATGATCTAAGACGGGGCAATCATGAAGTGGTTGAGCACCTCCCAGGTAAGGCAAGGAATGGGAAACCTCAGCCCGTCATGAAACCACTTCTCGTAAACACTCACCCAGTCTTTTACCTCCCAATTGACCCGTTTGTACGATCGTGGTGCCCTGATCTCAACCAAATCCGGAATGTGATACATTGTCCGAATCAACCACACGTCATTATCCTTAAACACGGGCGGATAATCCCTACTCCAAATCCCACTGCCTTGTTGGCTCAGCTCGTCCTTAGAGCTACTACTGGACGAGGATAGACTACCAACTCCTTCAGAGTCTTCCTCACTCCCCCCTTGCCTGCCCGAACCACTCGAATTAGCAACACTCATCCCTGGGGCAGCCACATTCGCACCGGTCGATATACCCGTTGGAACGCCCCCTTGGGGCATCATCACCATGGTCGAGGCACGTTCGTACTCATTCCCAACATCTGCCCCAGCCTCACTCGAATTACTCGACTCCGAATCTAACATTTCAGCCTATCCAACCTACCTGACCGACCGATTCTTTTCCACAATCTAAACTCCCCAAATCCTAAGTGTCAGATCACCGCTCGCCCTACACCACTGACCGAGCAACACTCTAAGAACACTTTTTAACTATTGCTCGCCCTTCAGCATCGATTGACCTATCCCTGTTAACACAACTTACCCTATCCTCAACTTTCACCACCCTAAGTTAGAACCCTGATCGACCCTCGTAGCCAACCAACCTGGTCCCCATATTCAGCACTACTTTATCCCATTCGCCCCAAGCGACCAACCTACGCTCGAGCCCTAAATCCCTTTCCAATAACCCCACTCGCCCTAGGTCACCGACTGACTACTCACAACCAGGGGATAGCTTTACAACCACCTGCTCGGTCTGGACGACCGACGACTTGTTTAAACTCCCCACACGATCCCTTCACTACTCGGTCGGATGGACCAGAAGACCTACCTACCCCAATTAGAGCAATTTCTTTTCAACTCAAATGAGACACGTTTGCTCGACTCGGTCAGGCAGACTGAGACGAGACGAGCCGAATCGAAGTACGACGCAAATCGATTTCATCTTCCCTTTTCCGTCCAAACCCCAAAAACGCCAAAAGTTTCCCAGAAATCCAAATCCAAACCTATTCTAAAAACCAAAAATCCAACACCTTCAATATTCAGGCAAAACCTTTCAAAAAAGAACAAACCAAAACTCCTCCCAAACACCGCTTAAACTCTTTAGAAAACAAACAAACATCTAGTCGAAATGATGTTTGATCCCTTCAATAAACATACACAAGCACAAAAGAAACAAAGAGACATCGCGAAAATAGTGTGTTTACCGGAAAAAAGGCCGAAATCTATAGAAAAAATCCACCGTCGCTGAAGAAAGTTCGAAACGAAGAAGAAAACCAACTGGACCAAAGGCAAACCCAAAATGAAGATGAACAGTCGCTTTTTCCCTTTTATGAACGAATCCTAACAGGGTAGGACACGTGGTGACATCCCATTGGGTAGGGGACAGAGCGACTTTTTATTTTTCTCGCCTAAAGCGTAAACGAAATCACCACCGTACACGTGGCAGAGATCCGTGCCAACTAGTAAATTTCAAACACCATACAAGAGCTACGTCGAACCGCCCTTCATTCCCGACCGAGCTAGCATGTAGCAACACGCCGGCTCCCACCACGAAGCCGACACACTTTCGTGCTACCCACGTCCAGGAGATCCTCCCAACCAGGGTGACTAGCCTGGAACAGTCTACCCCACTTTCTGCCTCGAGACGAGCGAGGCAAGAGAGGTCCCGTCTACTCGGTCTTCCATAGCGGACGAGGGGGCACTTAAGGATTAACCTTCGCATAACCCTTGCCTTAGATCAGACCGCTCAGCTCAAGCCTTCACAAGAACATCGGGCCCAGTGCAACCCAGTCGGCCCAAGGGCACCTGGTAAGGACAGCCCCAAGGTATCACCCAAGCATCCTCTATGCGGTCAAGCAAGCTGGTCGAGTCGATGTCATCTCCTCATTTGGCCCTACATCGAACGAACGCACCTTCAATTGGTGACTTGTTGCATGCCGATCGAAGACACCTGTGATAGGTAGCTTCTCCATTTCTTCACTCGGCTGGACACACCGAACGGATACATGTACACCAGAGATTTTGCTTTGAACTCAGTCTGCTCGACCCCGCACACCGATCGGCCACATCCTCTTGAATTGGTTGCACAATCCGACTCGACGAAGGACACCTAGTAACTCTTGACCACACGTCATCTACATCCGACCGATCAGTTGCGCCAGCAATCGGTCGACTGAGAGGGGCAACCGGATATGCCTCGTTTGATTCCTACTCTCTAAGTTAAGCAAACCTTTACTCAGAGAGTGGGGGACAAACTATTGGAGCCAAAAAATGTCTTCGGCCCAAATGGGATAACACGTCCGACAATGAGGAGAAGACCAGGCCCAATCCCGATGCGGCCCAAGCCAAAACTCCCCGGATGAGGCCCATTTGATACGAGGCCCAATCGGTCCAAACCATCTGGACACATGCCTCCTAATCCCAGTACACTTCCTGGAGCTATGATCGAATCCAGAGCCCACAGTCACCTACGGATCACATTCCTACTCGAACATTGAAAAAGTAGTCCACTACCATCCCAACTCCACCAAGGTACGTGTCAGAGTCATACTTGGACTCCCTTTCACACTAGGATAATGGGGCCAAAAGATATATCCCTGGAGGAAACAAATTATTATGAGAACTCCCAATCCTGGTAGGATTGGGAGACCAGATAATCATTATTTAAACAGAGGCCAGCCCTCTCACATAGCAAATGACATTACACCTTCAAACCCCAGAGTTCCCAATTGAGAACTTCATATTACAGCTATAGTTACAGTCCCCGACTAGACTTCTGGTAACCATTCTACTCCCTAGCCCTCACTAAATTAGCCTCTTTCAGCCTTGCTGACTTGAGCGTCGGAGTGCCTACGGCAAACACCACCCCGGTGTTTTTTGTCGCTTCATGTTTGTTTCTCTACGTGTGCAGGTACAGCAGATCGCTAGTGGCCTCAACCTCACAGGATCAGTTCCTCCTTCCGTACAGTTAGATTTTTACGTCTACATTAAGGTGCCCTATTCATCAGCAATTCAATCTGCCTCTCTTAACAATTGTTGTTCATCAAAAGAATGCAATAGAAGAATAATATAAGTTAATTTGATAAAATTTGACTTTCAATTACTTTTGCTTTGTAGAAACACCGATTTTCGTTATGTTATTTTGTATATATTAAGAAAAGAAAGAAATATATTTTAGATAAAAAAAATTCATAAAAGCAAATATATAAATGGTACATTAAAAAGAAAAAAAAAAACGATTATTTAATGTCCATTAATACAAAAAGAAAAATCACTTCTAGCAAATCAAAGAGATTTGCTGTCAATATACCTTCAGTCTTAAAATTTAATTCTTTTCGCAGAAATTTTAAATCCTTATAACATGTTTAAGAAAATAAAATTTAATAAATTACGTTAATCATGTCGATATATATATAGTAGGTAGGGTGGTTGGTGGATATATAGGTTAGAATTACCGGCGAAAGGTGCAACCCTCGAGCCCCGAACTCCCTTATTTATAAAATATGAGTCACATTCTTCTTCTGCAAAATTAATTTATTTATCATCATCCTACTTTGGGGTTTTCAGGTTTCTCTTTCTAATATGTGGTATTAATATTATGAACCTTGTTGATATGTAATTTTTTATTTTTTATTAAGGATAATAAAAATAGAATTTTATTTATAAAAAAACTTTAATATCATCAAAATTTTATGTTTTTGTATTTTTAGGACAGATGAGGGTCATAAATTAATTTTATTCAATAATGGGATCATAATATTTCATGCAAGATGTGATCCTTCTGCAAATTCATACTGGTAGATTTTTTGAAAGATAAAGAAAGTTTCAATTACATTACAAGATTCTGAAGGAAGCAAATAGGATTAGTTACATTACATACATATATAACATTGACACAGAGATTATTACAATTACAAGCTCAATGTGATTTTGCAGTATATGAGGATTCCAGCATAGAAGGCAACACAAGTGGAGATAGCAGAGGAATGGGATCTTTACTTTGATAAAATGAACTGAATGAAGAAGAAGAAGAAGAAGAAGAAGATTGTGGTGTTGAGGATGACGATGAATTCAAATTGCACCCCATTGCTTTTGATGCACCCTTGCATTCAACAGAAGAAGCATTAGGCTTACTTAGCTGTAGTGGACATGGAGCTCGCCTTTGCAACCTGCTCAATGGCCTTTTAAACACAAACTCTTCTTTGTGAACACCAATCTGAAAGCCAGGGAACTCTTCACCCGATTCCTCCTCCATCACTATGTCCTTATTTTTAATGTTCTTCATCAATCTCTCTCCCTTATGTATTATTTTGAGATACAGAAATCTTAACCATTTAATATGGAGGAGACAATAAGTTTGCATCTTGCCCCCACTATCAAACCAATGGCAGAATGCCACATCCGATCCAAAAGTAAAATAACTCAAATTACAGGATAAGTAGAGAAGAGTAATAAAATATTTGGAAAGATGGGGGTGCCAGTTGCTGCTGCTCTAAGAAATCCTGTGTTGTTGATGATCCTCCCTCCATGTGAGGGAGGAATCAATGCATACATTTAAAGAAACTCTTCAAAGTTTTCAGTGACAAGATCCTCAGAGAGGCACATGTCACCTTACTTGTTTAATTAGTCATATCCCGATGCTTTTCTCTCCTTTTTTTTAGCTCTCACCATTAATTAACTTACACAAAGCATGCAAGTTCCTTAAGGCCAAGGTATTCGATTTCATTTTTTTTTAAGTTTATGACAGCTGAAACATGTCGATTGCCATTGCAGCCGATTATATTTTAACTGAAATGCGTGGAAATGATTGTGTTATGATAGTCATCACAACTTAGCTGTTGCCTTAATTTATGCTTTGGTATAACTAAACAAGACCACTGATTATTTTTTATTGCTATTATATAGATTTATATATCTCCATCCAGTACTGGACATTAAAACATTGACATTAGTTGACCAGTCCATGTAGAACACCCAACACTTGATGTGTTTATTAGTTCTGTCACTGTGCACGTCTCTCTTTTCTTTCATTTTTTTAATATTCACGATTTCCTTATTAACAGATGCATGAATATGAAATTTAATTAGCTAATGGCTTAATCTCATCTATGTTATATTATTGGCTGATGAGAAAAGAGCATCAACTTTGTGATGAAACTAAGTGGAAGAAGCTAGAAGTTATTTAACTGGTCAAATGTTTTTACTTCATTTCTGGGTTGTTCTGTTCAACTTCAGAATGTTTAATTTCTGTTGATGAGAGTTCAAACATAATCTTCTACTTTTAACAATATACCCCGAATAACTATTGATGATAATGCCAATCATATAGTTGATGAAGATGATATAGACATGGAATCAGGAGAGTGAAAACATGGAAACCATTCAGAAAAGAAAACGCATTTTCTTCAGCCTTTTCTCACTTTAAATTTATATTGGTTTCTCATCTTTAGGCTTTTCCACGACATCATCCTCTAAGCTTTTGGTAAAAACAAAAAAACGATCATCACATCACTGTCAGTTGGACCAGAATAAGAGATTTGGTTGGACCATTTCAATGGGGAAAGAAGTTGATGGATCGGCTCCACAAATCAAAATGGATTTTGGTAGAAGGAAAAGAACAACTCTCCCAATAAAACGAAAAATTCAAATTGCAATCCAAGATTGGTCTGTTTCCCATTTGGATTGGTCACAATGGGACCAAACCCGAATGGAGAAACTTCTAAAGTGTATTTCAACCAGTGTGAATGAGTTGTCAAACTTGAAATCGGCACCATGCTCAACAAAAATACTAAATGGGGTTTCACAAACCAAACCCATTTTCTAAAGCCAAGTCTCCATCTAAAGTGATGACAGAAGATTGTGATTCATGACTATGAATCCATAAGCCGCCACCCATGGCCATGTAGCGGGTCCAATTCCTGGACTGGAGGACGTAATGGTCAAAGTTGGTAGCTTCACCCACCAAAACAAAGAAACTGAATAATTCAATGAAATCATTTGTTGTCAACAAGAAGAAATTGAATAATTCAATTCCATTATTTGTTGTCAACAAACAATTCTTCTTTCGTTAGTTTTGATGAAAGTCATTGCTTCATATTTTTGGACACCAGTCCAAAATAGGTGTCAAATATTAATCAACAGGAACTAAACTATGAACCAAATCAAAAGAGGACACAATAACTCAAGCACAAGATTTTAATTTGAAGGCAAAGAGTAAAATTATGTACAAAAGATGACACTGACTGCTTTTGTGTCTCCAACATCAGATTGGATCCACACTGGTAAAGAAATAATGTTAAAAGGAGGTATATTAGGGGAATTTACAGGCTTAAGATATCTCTACGACTTCCCTATTACTATACCACCTCTTTGAGAAAGGACTATTTTTCCTAAATCTAAGTTACCATTCTAATTAAGATGAATAACTAGCGACTATTGGTAGAATTCTAGGTTGGTTTTAAATGTACATGAGGCAAGCTAAATTCCATCCTTCAAGAATAGGATCTAACCAAGCCAAAATTAACAAAAGATCGAGACTTGAAGAGGCCACCAAAGAGGAATCTAGTTGGAGATTCCTGAGATGTTTGTTTTAAGTCTTCAGTGTTGCCTTTCACTTTAAGTATAGTCTGGCCTATTGATTGCCGGATGGAATCAATGACTTTAGCATCCACTGGACAACCTGACGCATCACGAACATAGAACGTATTGAGAGCTTTGCCAGCTTTAGTTGCAACTTCTGCTCTAGTTACAGAGAGGCTGTTCTCCCGGAAGATGCGAGTGACAGCAGATAGCAACCCAACTCTGTCGGTAGTGCACAATTCTAGCTTCAAACCCTGGATGAGGAATAAACAAAGTTTATGTGCAAATTTGAGTAATCTCTTAAAAATTAAAACAAAAAGACAACAAAAGATGCTTAGAAGGATTTTGTTTTTATGCAGCTGTTCCTTTGAGTTGATTGTTGAACAAAGATTCTTTAGATGGAGTAGGTCTAGAAGAATGCATTTAAACATAAATCGAAGGCATTCTCTATTCAACAGACAAATAGATATAAGAAAACATAATCTGACAAAGGAACGGACTACAAAGAAGCAAGACATAAGTTTGATTATGACTGCAATATAATCACAAGATTAAAATTTATGTTTATTACATACTTTTCTTGTCAAAATCATCGCAATACACAGGAATCATACGTTGTAATCTAATAAGAAACAGGGCCATGAAACTGCAGATACAGCAATTTATCTGCTCAAATGCATCAGTTAAAAGTAAAAATTGGAACTTCTCTAAAAATATTCAAATACATAAACCCCAAATTCAGATACAGGATAGTGCACTCACCTCAGATACTCTTCTCTCAATAGCTGCTTCGAGACACTGTATCACTCTTTCTCTCTCTGCATCTGACTTTACAGGTGATCCATCCACATGCCTGATGTAGTATTCCTATCAATCATTCACAACCAAAAAACAAACAAATAAAAGAAAATTAGTCCAAGAAATCATATCAAAATGAAACAAGTTTAAATCCCCAAATCATAAATATACCCCGGTAAAAAAATGGAATACCTGATAAGCTTCTGGCCCCTCACCAGCAATATTGGCATGAAATACCACATACTGCATATCTGTCAAAGTGCAAACTGTATCGAAGAGAAGCTTTGGCCTATCTTTACTTTTAATTGTAACCACTGAGTAGTCTTTATCATACCAATTAACAACATTCACATTAGGCCTTAACCTTTCATCCAAGGTATCGTCATCAGTACGTTCATAATCCCGATCAGCAAACATCATCTGGTGAAGCCTCCTATCAGTGTGGGTGACCTCATAAGAAACAGCAGTCTTAGCCCCCCCAGATTTGTTGCTACCTTTAAGTACATTGCACAGAAGTTCTTTAATCCCAGAGAGTCTATCTGGGTCAGTAATTGGACCCCCAGTTTCCTCATCTGTCACATGCATCACGGCTGCAGCCCGTGTGTTGTGTGTCCACACCTCTGCATTCACTACATTGCATTTAAGGTGAGTGAGAACGGCACTCACTTCTGAAAGTAGCCCTGGTCTGTCACTTCCTGTTAATTCAATTGCAGTATGGTCCATCGATGGTTTAACCCCAACAGACCTCATTGAAGATGAATAACAACCTTCTGGCCCAAGACACTGAAAGATAAACCCAAACAATCAGGTACGCCAATAAACAGTGAAGTAAAAAAAACAGAAAACCCATTCCAACTCACCTTTTTAATATAATCTAGCATCACTTCATCCTTAACCTTGTTTCCATTTTGATCAGTAACATTAAAAACTGGTAAGGACAAAAAAAAAAAAAACCTCATAACTGAGTTTGACACTGCCAAAATATGGGGAGTATAAACTTATCTTCAAAAGGAAAAATAAAAGAAAGAGAGAAAATCTTAATTACCATCCATAAACCAGCCTCCATCAGAAGATATATATGCTTTAGTAATGATTAGGTTAAGATCAGTAAGGACTTGTACAACATCGAGAAGTATTCCATGTTTGTTTTGACTATCAACCTGCAGCATCACAAAACAGAATAAGTATCAAAAAAGTCCCATAAAGAGAGAAAAAGATAAAAAATTTAAAAAGTCGTCCAAAATTGAAGGCGAAAGAGTACAAGGAGAGAAAAGAATCAAAGGCATACCTGTATTACAGTTGCATTCTTGCAGGTTTCATTATCAATCACAACCCTGACAAAAAGGAAATTGAACAAAGTGATGTTATATCTCAAAACTGCTTAACTTCAAAACAAAGAAGAAGAAGAATAAATACTGGGTGGGTTCATTCTTTTGATGAATTTCTCATATTCATCATCACTGTCCTGTGAAAAGCTCATGCTGACCTCTAAAGGAAAAAAAAAAAAAAAAAAAAATTGTTTAGATAAAGAAAAAAGATTAAAAAAAAAAAAAAAAACAGACCATCGACAAAAGACGTTTATTCTAATCACCAAACCAATCAAACAGAGATACTCTCAACTTAATTAAGCAAAGAGAAGATATTATTAAGCAACATCATCCTTAAAAAGAACTTATCAAACACTTCGGATTTAGAGAACTAACCTGACTAATCATAAAAAGCTCAAAAAAACTGTTATAAACCCGATACCAAGACAAAACCAATTAAAGAGTTAAATTCAAGCACAAATACCACAGCACTAATAACTTAAATTAAACGACATATATAACTAACAAAAATCAAAATAAGAATCCCAAATCTTCATATTACCAAGACTCTCAAAACACAAAACAACGAGTCGACTATCAAGACCAAGAATAACAACAACACTGAAAATCATGAAAAGTTAGCACCTACCCATTACAATTCTTGACACTATATCTCGGTTCTCTCAACAACAAAACCACCACCACCCCCCCAGACTCAAAGCCTTTGTTTTTTGCTCTTCAACTCATTATCATGAAAACTACTACAACAACAGTTTATATATATATATATATATATATATATACCCATAAAGGGTCTCACTCAAGAGATCTTCTTTATCTTCCCTGATACCCTCTCTCATTAGGAAATAAGTATTTTTATATTATTTTATCAAGAAAATCGAAATGACCCAAAATATTTCTAAATCAGACACCAGACACGAGACTCCAAAACCCGGACTTGACTACTTATATAATCAACTTTATTTAAATTATTTATTATTTATTAGTCTAAATCAGTATATTTTCCCAGTACTTAAAAAGAAAGTTCCCAAAACTCGGTGTATGAATTGTAATGTTTCCACAACCGTCCAGGCGGATTTTAGCGACGGTGTCGGGTCGGTGCTAGAATGCGCTTATGGTATTCTATAGCTATAAGTTCGTTAAAAAATATGCACGTGTTAAAAAAGGCCAAGGGTATATTGTTCCAACGTTTGTGGAGAGATTTGGTAATTGGAATTTTAGGGCCATAGTTTAGGGTGTCCTAATTTCCTATAAATTGGTTTTAATTGTGGTCATTAGTGATTAACTAATAAACTAGTCAAGACTAAAATAAAATTTAATGGAAAAGTGACAATACATTAAAAAAAAAAAAAATAAAAAGACTCCCTGTTGGATTATGTTAACGTGTAGTTTAGGAATATGCTTTCAATTTCGTCCAAAATATCTTTAATGAAAATATATATATTTATAGTTATAGAACATTAGAATGTGACAAATAAAGGAAAAAAATATCAAACTAAAAATATTGTTGGTACTTTATAATTGCTTCTAGAAGATTTTTTTTTTTTTTTTTTTTTTTTAAAGCAAAATAAGTGCTTTGCTAGGTTGATGCTGTTTAGGAAAATTATCTAACCTAGTTCCCCTTAGTATTTTTTTTGTGCCTTTTTTATTTATTATTTTTCAACTCAAAATATTAAAAATCAATTTGTAATTACTCCCTTCTTTAGGATTATTTGAACAACATATATGTTGATGCTTGATTTTTTACACTAACGATTTGCTCATGCAAAATAGTAAGCTGGCTTAAAAATTACATGTGAATAGAAAATGCAATAAAGTAAATGGAAGATGATTTTTAAAGTGGTTTAAATATTGAAAGCGAATCCTACGTTTATTGTTCTTTTATTATTCTCTGACTCTTTTTTTGATATTACTAATAAGGCATACAAAGAATGAAGAAGTGCTTTGTTTACAAAGAAAAAATAATAAAACTCAAATGTTTGTCTAACTCTCATATGTCTAGCCCCTTTTTCACAAAGAGGGGTGTCCATTTATACACCTTTGAGATCAGTGTAATGAGTGTTTTTGTAAGTTATTATGACACGTGGAGAGCTCTCATTCATCTTAATCTTTTATTTTGGTAAAGGTGGGACTTTTATACAATATCTTGGAGACGGTTTGAGCTTGACAATTAATACACTTTGTCTTTTAGGTAGAGTTGACATCGATGTGACTTTTTACACAAAACAATATATTTATATATTTGGTAAGGCTAAGGATTTAAATACATAGACAAATTAAGTTCAGTTATGTTTATGAGAAATGTCACAATCAATTTTGCCAAGTAATGTATGTAATTAATAAACCAATATGTGGAACATAATGGATGAAGTACTATAAATGTATGAAAAATATACCTAAATTTAGTTTTAAAACCATGGTGTTTATGGTAAATACAAGAATTATCCTGAACAATATATATATATATATAATATATATATTATATATAAAATATAAAAATGTCAATGTTTTGGTCTGTTTGATTAGAAATGTAGAGTTATGATGTGATAATTTATAATGTGGGCGGTTTGCTAAATGGATGAAAGAAGGCGAAAGCATACAAAGGCTAACTCTATCAACGATCTAATCCCATACCATGTCAGTTACAATTTCTGGCGGCTAGGGTTTTCAATTAAAATAAGGGAGAACAACATTTTCCCACCCAAGGTTTGGCAAAACTACACTTTCCCACCTGTCAAGTTTCAAAATGACACTTCCAACTCTTCGTCAGGTTCTATTAGTATTTTTTGTTAATTTTAATTGAAAAAAAAATGCCCTTAAAAAGGCGTTTGTATCATATAATGTTTTATTATGAGGGTATATTATATTAACAGAAAGAAAAATCACCTTGAAGATTACTAGAAAGTTTAAAAAATGTGTTTGGTTGGTTCGAATAAATTGATAAATAAATGTTGGTTGTGAGAGGATAAATGGGTGGATATGTTATATAGATTAAAATTGCCCTCCTTTTTAAATATAATATAATAGTATTTTTATTATTATTTTTTGAATAATTTCTTTTAACCTCCTACATTTGATTTTGCTAAAACACCTAGTCATATAAAACTTTAATTTTAGCAAAATTACCCCCACCACCCAAGCCACTGTTGGCAACCAGCCACCACCCGCGGCCATTGCCGAAAGTCGACAGAATGGCGCACGACTGGCGTCTATGGCCGGCGAAGCAAAAATGGTCATGGATGACAAATCCATGGCCGAAAATGGCTAAATCCATGGCCTTTCATGCCCAAGATGTGGCCATGAAAGGCCAGATCTTTGGTCGTTTCACAACACATCTTTGGTGTGAAACGGCTCATGGCCAGAAAAGACCTTATCGACACACAACCAGTCAAATTCTACCGGGTGCACCATATGACGACAACGTCGACGAGGTAGTGGTGAGTCACAGCTGGCAGTGGGCTTGGGTGACTAGGGTATTTGTTAACTTTTAACTTTTGTGACTAGGGTGTTTAGCTAATTTCTCAAATGTAGGGGGGCGGGGTAATTGTTATTTGATAGACATTTGAGGGCAATTGTGTCTGAAATGATTTTTAATTAAGGGAAAAAGAGTAGAAAAATCATATTACCCTAGTATGTTTTAATTACACTCCTAACAAGGTAATAAGAATACCTCATATCACTAACAGTAAACATTGTAATAAAGATACCGTAAATTTTTATTATTACAAACCAAACACAGAAATCTTGCAAAAAAACAAAGATATACTCCTTATCTTATTACCCCGATCCAAACGGCCCCTAAATAGTTTATTCTTAATAGCTTTTTGGCTGCTCTTTCATATATTAAGATTTTATATGTTAATTAGTAAAAATGAAAAACATTATATTATGAAAAACATTATAAATTAGTAAATTATTAAATAAAGTGATGAGTATTGATGACATTATAAATAAATAAATATTAAAGTCATTTAACTTGAACAATTTCATAACATTATTTCTAACTTTTTAGTTGGGGTTTATTTTTTTATTTTTTTTTTAATATCAACTTTTTAGCTAATTAAAAATAATAAAAAATTTATAAAATGAAATAATTAAAGGTATTTCTCTTTTTAATCAAATTAAGAAAAATAAATAAAACTAGACAAAGATTGAAAAAGTGCCATTTGATCTCGACAGATGAAAAGGTCATTTTGCTGAACTTGGGTGGGGAAAATGTCGCTATCCCTTAAAATAATTAAATTAGATGAGCAGGACATGACTCATGAGGCAGCGCAAGCAGAGGATAATTAATTAAGAAATAATAATTATAATAATGATAATTGATTTTGGATATTAATGCCACCACATGGTTAAGTAAGCAGGCATATTGAATTTTAGTTATTGTTGTGTGGGCGCATACACGCGTGTCTTGAGGGGAGTTGCCGGTCTCATGTCTTTTAGTGTTCTCCCCATGTCTCTGCATTCTTCATTCATCATGTTCTCTATATTACTCATCGTCTTTTGACTACAAATATAATTATCAATTTAATCACTAAAAAACAAACAAACTCACCTCGTAAACAACAATTGGTGCATCCCCGTTCACAAAAATTTGCTCCAAGAATTCTCCATTGATGTTGGAATTAGGTAGGTTTGAAATTAGTGTCTTCCACCTATCAAGAGTGATCCATAAATATTCACGGCGGTGGTGCTAAGTCTACGCGACGCCCCATTGAGGTAAAGCCAAACACGCTATGGCTATATAAATATACCAACTCATTTGCAATTTGCAAGTACACAATACTAAAGTCCCGGAATTTGTCTCACCATGGGCTTGATTTGACAATGCCACCATCGAATTTCCTTTCATCGTTTTATATATATGGCCAATTGGGCATCCCATCCATTCAACCCTCCTAATCAGCCATTTTTTGTCAGCAATTATTGTACATTTGCTTACTAGTTCCCAAACATCTACTACTGCCCTTGCAAATTGTATCCAAAACACCATTTTGATATTTTGGAGTTTTGTATAAAAAAAATAAACTCAAACTTTTTACTGAGAAATCATTGATTGTTTTACTCTTGTTTAAATATTGAACTAAACACATGTTTTTGTTGTTATCATTAATTTTTAGAATATATATATTGCCAAACACATTATTGGATATTGAAACATCAAATTCTTTTTTTATATATTTTTAAGGGTTAATAATTATAATCTCCCTTAGGTATAATTAAATAACAAAAAACCCCTACGTTAGAGAAATTACAAAAATCTCTATAATTATTAATTTTTTTTTTGTGTTAAAATAAACAGCAAAGAGCTAATTAAGTAAATATTTATTAACTCACTACGTTATGAATTCTAACAACTAATTAACGGCAAAAGATTTTTGTTATTACTAAAATCTCAAGAAATTTTTTATTACTTAATTAAATCTCAAAGAAATCAAAATCAAAACCATCTATTTTAGAACTTCAATTTAAAGATGCACATTATATAAGCCTTATGGTAATCGGTTATAACTATGCCATGTCAAAATATGTTTAACCCAGTATAACATTTTGGTTATATTGAATATCTTATAGAAAGTTGATTATATAAACGAATTTTTCCAAATATATGATTAAAATATAAAATATTCAAGCTACATCACATGGTCGGTAACATTGCCTTAATAATGATCATCTCGTGACACAGGCCACTGCTAATTAACTACTAACAACCGTTCTAACCGTCTTCCAAGTATGGTTAGTAATACTAATTAATTAAGATTTAACCATAATCAAGTAAAACCTTGGGTCAACAGTCAAATCAGATTAGACTGATAAATACTACACTACACATACAGCGAGGTAGTTGATTATTAAAAAATATATATATATTTATGGGGACGAGGAAAGGTGCACGTGACAAGAGGCAGACCCGTGAGCAGATTTACATGTGGAGCCAGCATGGCAGTCACGCACGTAACACGTGCTGGGTCATAATATTCTTTTTTTTTTTTAATGTAATAATTAGTCTCTTCAACCACACGGAGAGTCATTTTGATTCGTCGCAGCACATTCTCCACGTCAGGAAAAAAGCTAAAAAGCGCATATGGGGTGTGATTTTGACGTTCGCAAATGGTCCCTTTTTTTAAAATTCTTGTTAATTGTTTATTTCTAGTTGAGAGCAATTGGAAGAAAACATTATTTCATTTAAAAAAAGACATATTATTCATTATACTGATTAAAAAATTAATATATATTCATAAAAATCATTTTAGTAAATAAAAATAAAAATAATGTGTATAAATGTGGTGTTGAAAAACAAAATCAAAAAGTAAAATGGGTATAATGAGTTAGGATATCAAACATTTTTGGTCAACGTTTTTTAAGTTACATTTAAATTAGAAAGGTACGGAACACAATTACAATGACAGATTGAGGAAAAAGAAGAAAAAGAGTGACATAAAAATTGGAAAATGGGTTGGGTTAGCTTAGGTTAGCCCAGAAGGAAGGTGGTCCACTTTAGAGTTTGGAAACTAAAACGCGCCCACCTAATAAATGAAACGGCAACAAAAGGAGAGGTTATGTTATGTAATGTAATGTCCCCGCTGTAGTGGTCCCTACGTCCTAGTGATGAGATGAGATCCGATATCCTTCGACACAGACTGGAGCGATAGATACTACGGGCTGCGGCTAGGCTGGGGGTATACTTATAGGTATAAAAACACTTCAGACATATGCAAGTGGGTGTGGTGACAGCTGCCAAGCTTAGAGGCATGGGCGCGAAAATCGGATCTTGAAAGACGTTTTATTTGACGGCTGATTTATGTTACGTTAATTTCCAAGAAATTTTGCATATCTTTTATTCAGATTCCTTCAAGATTCCTTCCACCCTCTTCACCACCTAGATTCTACCCCCTTCAAACATGCTCTGCTCTCACTAATTTTCATGACCTCCATTTGAATTTTAAACAAAACTTTATTTTTAATAAATTCTATGGCGTATTTTATATAATAATAAGCCCGCAAATCGATCATCATTGAATGAAAAACTCATCATCAAACTCGACAACTATTTTCACTACTCACTCTTATCAATCCCCACATGCTTTGTTTCTATAAATAATCACAAAATTAATTAATTTCAACGTGAAAATTATTTAAACAACATAAAAAACATGTTAATTCACTGCCTGTCATCATATACACAACTATTGATAGAGAAAAAAAATGTATGAAATAATATTCAAAGAATAAAATTTGTGGTTGGGTGTGAGAAATGGATGGATAAAAATGATGTTCAGAGCAAACATGTTTGCATTGTTGGTCATAATTCTCGAAAGATTAACCCAAAATGATTGATACCTTGAATATTTCAAACAAAAGAACACATGCATAAATGGGAATGGGAGTACGTACGGCAGGAAATTTGTGTTTGTTTGGAGTATCATTTATTTGTTCTCTCCATAATATTTACAAAAACACTCCAATTTATCACTCTCATGCTTTTTTGCATTTTCCCTTTGTCATATCATCTTCCAAATTCTCTTGTCCATCTTGGGTCAAGAATTGGGCTTTCACCTGTCTAAATGCACTTCATGAACTGGGCTACCCTAATTGCTTAAAAAAAATCCAGTTCATAAAAAGCTCACACCCCAAATTAAAACACCACTGGGGTGGGCTCATTTTTTATTGATATCTCCAAACCCCACTCCCTTATACATTATTTTTCGGAAATTTTAACATTCTAAATATACTTTTTTTTTAAAAAAAAAAAAAACAAATTTTTCATTCATGTTAAATGGTTATAAAATGAGTAAACGACATCTTCCCACCCAACGTTTCGGGAATCTACAAGTTCCCACCCCTGGTTTCATAAATTCCATATTCCCACCCTCAAATCAACACTGTCAATCATTTTTTTTTGTTCAAACACAATATACACAGTGCTATTACCAAACTGCCCTTAATAAATAAATAAATAAATTATTTTTTAACCCCAAATTAGTAGAATTAGAAAAATAACCATCACACTTTCAAATTCATTTCAATAACACCATTTTCTTCAACCTATGCAATACGTCGAACAGTGGTGAGCGACGATAGTAGCAATGAAAATCAAGAGCCAACGGCTGGGACAACAGCTAGAAAAAATCCACAACCAATCAACAAATCAAATTCACTCCAAAACACAACAAAAACCCAACAAATCGAACTCCAAACGGAGGCTTCAAATCAACCCAAACGGAGCTATCACGCGAAGAGATGCGGATGCGACGGACGGCGACCGACGACCAAACCATTTTCAGAGATGGAAGGAGTTTTTGTGAGGGGAGGCTGGCGAGGTGAATGGCTGTGACTAGAGGGAATTCTGTTGCCGGAATCAACAGGAAAATGGCGAACAATATTTCAGCTCATTTCAACCAAAGGTGTTTCATAAATTCAAAAACAAAAAACTACATCTACTTCTATAATCTCGAAATTCAACCCAGCCAAGGCATGAGCAGCCAAAGCCAACATCCTTCCATAAATACCAAACTGTGACTTCTTCCCTTTACAGCTTCACCAAACTCCTTCAATTCTTTCCACTAAAAATCACAAAACATAATCTTGAATCAGCATTAACCTATAAAACTTGTAAAGGAAACTATCACACCCACCTAACTTTTCACTCTCTTTCTTTGATACTATTGATGTTGGATTTTGACATCAACGACTCTTACGTGCAAAGTGCTAAGTTGACTTAGAAATTACACATGAATAATTCATGAGAAGTGTTTATGGTGCTGAGATTATATATGTTTGTAGAAACATAAATAATAGATAGACAAGAGAGATTTTTATAGTGGTTCGGATGCTTAAAGCGAATCCTACATCCGTTGTTATTTTATTATTCTCTAACTCTTTTTTTGATATTGCCTATAAGGCATACAAAAATGTAGAAATGCTTTGTTTATAAAGAAAAAATAATAAAGCTCAAATGTTTGCCTAGCTCTCATATGCCCAGCCAGCCCGTTTTTCACGAAGAGAGGTGCCCATTTATACATCTTTGAGATCAATTAATGAGTGCTTTTGCAAGTTGTCTTGACACGTGGGGACCACTCTTAATCCTTATCTTAAAATGGGATAGGATTAATATAAAAATCTCTTGGAGGTGGTTTAGATTTTGACACCAACGACTCTCACGTGCAAAGTGTTAAGTTGACTTAGAAATTATACGTGAATGATTCATGAGAAGTAGAAGTGTTTATGGTGATGAGATTATATATATTTGTAGAAACATAAATAATAGATAGAAAAGAAAGATTTTTATAGTGGTTCGGATGCTTAAAGCGAATCCTACATCCACCATTATTTTATTATTCTCTTACTTTTTTTCTGATATTATCTGTAAGGCATACAAAAATGGGAAAATGCTTTGTTTACAGATAAAAAAATAATAAAGTTCAAATGTTTGCCTAGCTCTCATATGCCTAGCCAGCCCGTTTTTCACGAAGAGATGTGCCCATTTATACACCTTTGAGGTCAATGTAATGAGTGCTTTTGCAAGTTGTCTTGACACGTGGAGACCGCTCTTAATCCTTATCTTAAAATGGGATAGGATTGATATAAAATATCTCTTGGAGGTGGTTTGGGGTTTTGACAGCTAATACCCCTTATCTTTAAGTGCTTGTTGAACTCTGATTGGTGGTGTTGACATCAGCGTGTATTTTTGGCACAATAGATACCAAAATCTCCCACCTCCTTTCCTCTTCACTTTCTTCAATTTCAACCCAAAAAAATGGTCATTACTATTAGTAAACCGGCTTAAAGATTTGGTGTGTTGGTTGAGGTGAATAAATCGAGTGGTTGGGCGCTGCACTCACTAGAAAGGCAAAAGTTGTGTAGTGAAGAAGAAAAAATGGAGAAATGCGAGAGGGAGATGGACAATCACAACTAGAAATAGGCTGGGCAAGTCTAACTAGTGGCTGGGCAGACAGAATCATCGAAAAGGACCGGAAAACAGTGGGTGGTGGTGATGGCATCGACAAAGATGAGGGAAAGCGGAAGAGGAAGAGATTAGAGTTGAGGTCGGTGGTGCTAAGTTCTACGCGACCGCCATTGGAGTAAAGCCAAACACGCTATGGCTATATAAATATACCAACTCATTTGCAATTTGCAAGTACACAATACTAAAGTCCGGAATTTGTCTCACCATGGGCTGATTTGACAATGCCACCATCGAATTTCCTTCATCGTTTTATATATATGGCCAATTGGGCATCCCATCCATTCAACCCTCCTAATCAGCCATTTTTGTCAGCAATTATTGTACATGCTTACTAGTTCCCAAACATCTACTACTGCCCTCAAATTGTATCCAAAACACCATTTTGATATTTTGGAGTTTTGTATAAAAAAAAGTAAACTCAAACTTTTTACTAAGAAATGATTGATTGTTTTACTCTTGTTTAAATATGAACTAAACACATGTTTTTGTTGTTATCATTAATTTTTAGAATATATATATGCCAAACACATTATTGGATATTGAAACATCAAATTCTTTTTTTATATATTTTTAAGGGTTAATAATTATATCTCCCTTAGTATAATTAAATAACAAAAAACCCCTACTGTAGAGAAATTACAAAAATCTCTATAATTATTAATTTTTTTTTTGTGTTAATAAATACAGCAAAGAGCTAATTAAGTAAATATTTATTAACTCACTACGTTATAATCTAACAACTAATTAACGGCAAAAGATTTTTGTTATTACTAAAATCTCAAGAAATTTTTTATTACTTAATTAAATCTCAAAGAAATCAAAATCAAACCACTATTTAGAACTCAATTTAAAGATGCACTTAATAAGCCTTATGGTAATCGGTTATAACTATGCCACGTCAAAACATGTTTAACCCAGTATAACATTTTGGTTATATTGAATATCTTATAAAGTTGATTATATAAACGAATTTTTCCAAATATATGATTAAATATAAAATATTCAGCTACATCACAGGTCGGTAACATTGCCTTAATAATGATCATCTCGTGACACAGGCCACTGCTAATTACTACTAACACCGTTCTAACCGTCTTCCAAGTATGGTTATTAATAAATTAATTAAGATTTAACCATAATCAATAAAACCTTGGGTCAACAGTCAAATCAGATTAGACTGATAATACTACACTACACATACAGCGAGGTAGTTGATTATAAAAAAATATATATATATTTATGGGACGAGAAAGGTGCACGTGACAAGAGGCAGACCCGTGAGCAGATTTACATGGGCCAGCATGGCATCACGCACGTAACACGTGCTGGGTCATAATATTCTTTTTTTTTTTAAATGTAATATTAGTCTCTTCACCACACGGAGAGTCATTTTGATTCGTCGCAGCACATTCTCCACGTCAGAAAAAAGCTAAAAAGCGCATATGGGGTGTGATTTTGACGTTCGCAAATGGTCCTTTTTTTTAAAATTCTTGTTAATTGTTTATTCTAGTTGAGACAATTGGAAGAAAACATTATTTCATTTAAAAAAGACATATTATTCATTATACTGATTAAAAATTAATATATATTCATAAAAATCATTTTAGTAAATAAAATAAAATAATGTGTATAAATGTGGTGTTGAAAAACAAATCAAAAAGTAAAATGGTATAATGAGTTAGGATATCAAACATTTTTGTCAAGTTTTAAGTTACATTTAAATTAGAAAGGTACGGAACACAATTACAATGACAGATTGAGAAAAAGAAAAAAGAGTGACATAAAATTGGAAAATGGTTGGGTTAGCTTAGGTTAGCCCAGAAGAAGGTGGTCCACTTTAGAGTTTGGAACTAAAACGCGCCCACCTAATAAATGAACGCAACAAAGGAGAGGTTATGTTATGTAATGTATGTCCCCGCTGTAGTGGTCCCTACGTCCTAGTGATGAGATGAGATCCGATATCCTTCGACACAGATGGAGCGATAGATACTACGGGCTGCGGCTAGCTGGGGTATACTTAAGGTAAAAAACACTTCAGACATATGCAAGTGGGTGTGGTGACAGCTGCCAAGCTTAGAGGCATGGCGCGCAAAATCGGATCTTGAAAGACGTTTTATTTACGGCTGATTTATGTTACGATTTCCAAGAAATTTTGCATATCTTTTATTCAGATTCCTCAAGATTCCTTCCACCCTCTTCACACCTAGATTCTACCCCCTTCAACATGCTCGTCTCTCACTAATTTTCATGACCTCCATTTGAATTTTAAACAAAACTTTTTATTTTAATAAATTCTATGGCGTATTTTATATAATAATAAGCCCGCAAATCGATCATCATTGAATGAAAAACTCATCATCAAACTCGACAACTATTCACTACTCACTCTTACATATCCCCACATGCTTTGTTTCTATAAATAATCACAAAATTAATTAATTTCAACGTGAAAATTATTTAAACAACATAAAAAACATGTTAATTCACTGCCTGTCATCATATACACAACTTTGATAGAGAAAAAAATGTATGAAATAATATTCAAAGAATAAAATTTGTGGTTGGGTGTGAGAAATGGATGGATAAAAATGATGTTCAAGCAAACTGTTTGCATTGTTGGTCATAATTCTCGAAAGATTAACCCAAAATGATTGATACCTTGAATATTTCAAACAAAAAAACATGCATAAATGGGAATGGGAGTACTTACGCAGGAAAATTGAGATAATTAAGACTAAAAAGCATGTGTTGTTTGGAGTATCATTTATTTTTCTCTCCTAATATTTACAAAAGCACTCCAATTATCAATCTCATGCTTTTTTGCATTTTCCCTTTGTCATCATCTTCCAATTCTCTTGTCCATCTTGGGTCAAGAATTGGGCTTTCAAATTAAGTTCAGTTATGTTTATGAGAAATGTTACAATCAATTTTGTCCAATAATGTATGTACATTAATAAACCAATATGTGTGGAACATAATGGATGACGTACTATAAATGTATGAATAAATAGACCTAAATTTAGTTTTAAACCAAATGTGTTTTTATGGTAAATACAAGAATTATCCTGAACAATATATTATTTAAGGTTATATATATAAGATAAAAATATATATAAAAATGTACAATGTTTTGGCTGTTTGTGATTAGAAATGGTTACAGATTTGTGTGATAATTTATAATGTGGGCGGTTTGAATGAAATGGATGAAAGAAGGCGACAAGCATACAAAGTCTACCTCTATCAACGGCATCTAATCCCATACCATGTCCAGTTACAATTTCTGGCGGCTAGGGTTTTTCAATTAAAATAAGGGAGAACAACATTTTCCCACCCAAGGTTTGGCAAAACTACACTTTCCCACCTGTCAAGTTTCAAAATGACACTTTCCAACTCTTCGTCAGGTTCTATTAGTATTTTTTGTTAATATTTAATTGAAAAGACAAAAATGCCCTTAAAAAGGCGTTTGTATCATATAATGTTTTATTATGAGGGTATATTATATTAACAGAAAGAAAAATCACCTTGAAGATTACTAGAAAGTTTAAAAAATGTGTTTGGTTGGTTCGAATAAATTGATAAATAATATGTTTGGTTGAGAGGATAAATGGGTGGATATGTTATATAGATTACTAAATTGCCCTCCTTTTTAAATATTAATATAATAGTATTTTTTATTATTATTTTTTGAATAATTTCTTTTAACCTCCTACATTTGAAATTTTGCTAAAACACCCTAGTCATATAAAACTTTAATTTGTAGCAAAATTACCCCCACCACCCCCAAGCCACTGTTGGCAACCAGCCACCACCGCCGGCCATTGCCGAAAGTCGACAGAATGGCGCACGACTGGCCGTCTATGGCCGGCGAAGCCAAAAATGGTCATGGATGACAAATCCATGGCCAGAAAATGGCTAAATCCATGGCCATTTCATGGCCAAAGATGTGGCCATGAAAAGGCCAGATCTTTGGTCGTTTCACAACCACATCTTTGGTCGTGAAACGGATCCATGGCCAGAAAAGACCTTATCGACACACAACCAGTCAAATTCTACCGGTCGTGCACCATTATGACGACTAACGTCGACGACTGGTAGTGGTGAGTCACAGCTGGCAGTGGTCTTGGGTGACTAGGGATATTTTGTTAACTTTTAAACTTTTTGTGACTAGGGTGTTTTAGCTAATTTCTCAAATGTAGAGGGGCTGGGTAATTGTTATTTGATAGACATTTGAGGGCAATTGTGTCTGAAATGATTTTTAATTAAGGGAAAAATGAGTAGAAAAATCATATTACCCTAGTAATGTTTTAATTACACTCCCTAACAAGGTAATAAGATTATCCCTCATATCACTAACAGTAAACATTGTTTGCAATAAAAGATTACCGTAATATTTTATTACTTACAAACCAAACACAGAAATCTTGCAAAATAAACAAAGATTATCCTCCTTATCTTATTTACCCCGATCCAAACGGCCCCTAAATAGTTTATTTCTTAATAGCTTTTTGGCTGCTCTTTCATAATTTATTAAGATTTTATATGTTAATTAGTAAAAATGAAAAACATTATATTATGAAAAACATTATAAATTTAGTAAATTATTAAATAATAGTGATGAGATATTGATGACATTATAAATAAATAAATATTAAAGTCATTTAACTTTGAACAATTTCATAACATTATTTCTAACTTTTTAGTTGGGGTTTATTTTTTTATTTTTTTTTTTAATATCTAACTTTTTAGCTAATTAAAAAATAATAAAAAATTTATAAAATGAAATAATTAAAGGTATTTTCTTCTTTTTAATCAAATATTAAGAAAAAATATAATAAAACTAGACAAAGATTGAAAAAGTGCCATTTTGAATCTCGACAGATGAAAAAGGTCATTTTGCTGAACCTTGGGTGAGAAAATGTCGCTATCCCTTAAAATAATTAAATTAGATGAGCAGGACATGACTCATGAGGCAGCGCGAGCAGAGGATAATTATTAAGAAATAATAATTATAATAATGATAATTGATTTTGGATATTAATGCCACCACATGGTTAAGTTAGCAGGCATATTGAATTTTAGTTATTGTTGTGTGGGCGCATACACGCGTGTCTTGAGGGGAGTTGCCGGTCTCATGTCTTTTAGTGTTCTCCCCATGTCTCTGCATTCTTCATTCATCATGTTCTCTATATTACTCATCGTCTTTTGACTACAAATATAATTATCAATTTAATCACTAAAAAACAAACAAACTCACCTCGTAAACAACAATTGGTGCATCCCCGTTCACAAAAATTTGCTCCAAGAATTCTCCATTGATGTTGGAATTAGGTAGGTTTGAAATTAGTGTCTTCCACCTATCAAGAGTGATCCATAAATATTCACGGCGGTGGTGCTAAGTCTACGCGACGCCCCATTGAGGTAAAGCCAAACACGCTATGGCTATATAAATATACCAACTCATATGCAATTTGCAATTACACAATACTAAAGTCCCGGAATTTGTCTCACCATGGGCTTGATTTGACAATGCCACCATCGAATTTCCTTTCATCGTTTTATATATATGGCCAATTGGGCATCCCATCCATTCAACCCTCCTAATCAGCCATTTTTTGTCAGCAATTATTGTACATTTGCTTACTAGTGCCCAAACATCTACTACTGCCCTTGCAAATTGTATCCAAAGCACCATTTTGATATTTTGGAGTTTTGTGTAAAAAAAATAAACTCAAACTTTTTACTGAGAAATCATTGATTGTTTTGCTCTTGTATAAATATTAAACTAAACACATGTCTGGGGTTGTTATCATTAATTTTTAGAATATATATATTGCAAAAACATTATTGGATATTGAAACATCAAATTCTTTTTTTATATATTTTAAGGGTTAATAATTATAATCTCCTTAGGTATAATTAAATAAACAAAAAACCCCTAGTAGAGAAATTACAAAAATCTCTATAATTATTAATTTTTTTTTGTGTTAAAATAAAACAGCAAAGAGCTAATTAAGTAAATATTTATTAACTCACACGTTATGAATCTAACAACTAATTAACGGCAAAAGATTTTGTTATTACTAAAATCTCAAGAAAGTTTTTATACTTAATTAAATCTCAAAAGAATCAAAATCCAAACCATCTATTTTAGAACTTCAATTTAAAGATGCAAGTATAAAGCTTTATGGTAATCGGTTATAACTATGCCACGTCAAAACATGTTTAACCCAGTATAACATTTTGGTTATATTGAATATCTTATAGAAAGTTGATTATATAAACGAATTTTTCCAAATATATGATTAAAATATAAAATATTCAAGCTACATCACATGGTCGGTAACATTGCCTTAATAATGATCATCTCGTGACACAGGCCACTGCTAATTAACTACTAACAACCGTTCTAACCGTCTTCCAAGTATGGTTAGTAATACTAATTAATTAAGATTTAACCATAATCAAGTAAAACCTTGGGTCAACAGTCAAATCAGATTAGACTGATAAATACTACACTACACATACAGCGAGGTAGTTGATTATTAAAAAATATATATATATTTATGGGGACGAGGAAAGGTGCACGTGACAAGAGGCAGACCCGTGAGCAGATTTACATGTGGAGCCAGCATGGCAGTCACGCACGTAACACGTGCTGGGTCATAATATTCTTTTTTTTTTTTAATGTAATAATTAGTCTCTTCAACCACACGGAGAGTCATTTTGATTCGTCGCAGCACATTCTCCACGTCAGGAAAAAAGCTAAAAAGCGCATATGGGGTGTGATTTTGACGTTCGCAAATGGTCCCTTTTTTTAAAATTCTTGTTAATTGTTTATTTCTAGTTGAGAGCAATTGGAAGAAAACATTATTTCATTTAAAAAAAGACATATTATTCATTATACTGATTAAAAAATTAATATATATTCATAAAAATCATTTTAGTAAATAAAAATAAAAATAATGTGTATAAATGTGGTGTTGAAAAACAAAATCAAAAAGTAAAATGGGTATAATGAGTTAGGATATGAAACATTGTTGGTCAACGTTTTTTAAGTCACATTTAAATTAGAAAGGTACGGAACACAATTACAATGACAGATTGAAGAAAAGAGTGACATAAAAATTGGAAAATGGGTTGGGTTAGCTTAGGTTAGCCCAGAAGGAAGGTGGTCCACTTTAGAGTTTGGAAACTAAAACGCGCCCACCTAATAAATGAAACGGCAACAAAAGGAGAGGTTATGTTATGTAATGTAATGTCCCCGCTGTAGTGGTCCCTACGTCCTAGTGATGAGATGAGATCCGATATCCTTCGACACAGACTGGAGCGATAGATACTACGGGCTGCGGCTAGGCTGGGGGTATACTTATAGGTATAAAAACACTTCAGACATATGCAAGTGGGTGTGGTGACAGCTGCCAAGCTTAGAGGCATGGGCGCGAAAATCGGATCTTGAAAGACGTTTTATTTGACGGCTGATTTATGTTACGTTAATTTCCAAGAAATTTTGCATATCTTTTATTCAGATTCTTTCAAGATTCCTTCCACCCTCTTCACCACCTAGATTCTACCCCCTTCAAACATGCTCTGCTCTCACTAATTTTCATGACCTCCATTTGAATTTTAAACAAAACTTTATTTTTAATAAATTCTATGGAAATGGAGGCGTATTTTATATAATAATAAGTCCGTCAATCGATCATCATTGAATGAAAAACTCATCATCAAACTCGACAACTATTTTCACTACTCACTCTTATCAATCCCCACATGCTTTGTTTCTATAAATAATCACAAAATTAATTAATTTCAACGTGAAAATTATTTAAACAACATAAAAAACATGTTAATTCACTGCCTGTCATCATATACACAACTATTGATAGAGAAAAAAAATGTATGAAATAATATTCAAAGAATAAAATTTGTGGTTGGGTGTGAGAAATGGATGGATAAAAATGATGTTCAGAGCAAACATGTTTGCATTGTTGGTCATAATTCTCGAAAGATTAACCCAAAATGATTGATACCTTGAATATTTCAAACAAAAAAACATATGCATAAATGGGAATGGGAGTACGTACGGCAGGAAAATTGAGATAATTAAGACTAAAGAAGCATGTGTTTGTTTGGAGTATCATTTATTTTTTCTCTCCATAATATTTACAAAAGCACTCCAATTTATCAATCTCATGCTTTTTTGCATTTTCCCTTTGTCATATCATCTTCCAAATTCTCTTGTCCATCTTGGGTCAAGAATTGGGCTTTCACCTGTCTAACTGCACTTCATGAACTGGGCTACCCTAATTGCTTAAAAAAAATCCAGTTCATAAAAAGCTCACACCCCAAATTAAAACACCACTGGGGTGGGCTCATTTTTTATTGATATCTCCAAACCCCACTCCCTTATACATTATTTTTCGGAAATTTTAACATTCTAAATATACTTTTAAAAAAAAAAAAAAAAAAAAAAAAAAACTTTTTGTTTAGTTAAATGGTTATGAAAGAGCTAAACGACATCTTCCACCCAACGTTTCGGGAATCTACAAGTTCCACCCTGGTTTCATAAATTCCATATTCCCCCCTCAAATCGACACTGTCAATCATTTTTTTGGTTCAAACCACAGTATACACAGTGCTATTACCAAACTGCCTTAATAAATAAATAAATAAATATTTTTAACCCCAAATTAGTAGAATTAGAAAAATAACCATCACACTTTCAAATTCATTTCAATAACACCATTTTCTTCAACCTTGCAATACGTCGAACAGTGGTGAGCGACGATAGTAGCAATGAAAATCAAGAGCCAACGGCTGGGGACAACAGCTAGAAAAAATCCACAACCAATCAACAAATCAAATCACTCCAAAACACACAAAAAACCCAACAAATCGAACTCCAAACGGAGGCTTCAAATCAACCAAACGGAGCTATCACGCGAAGAGATGCGGATGCGACGGCGGCGACCGACGACCAAACCATTTTCAGAGATGGAAGGAGTTTTTGTGAGGGGAGGCTGGCGAGGTGAATGTGGCTGTGACTAGAGGGAATTCTGTGCCGGATCAACAGGAAAAGCGAACAATATTTCAGCTCATTCAACCAAAGGTGTTTCATAAATCAAAAACAAAAAACTACATCTACTCTATAATCTCGAAATTCAACCCAGCCAGGCATGAGCAGCCAAAGCCAACATCCTTCCATAAATACCAAAATGGACTTCTTCCCTTTACAGCTTCACCAAACTCTTCAATTCTTTCCACTAAAAATCACAAAACATAATCTTGAATCAGCATTAACCATAAAACTTGTAAAGGAAACTATCACACCACCTAACTTTTCACTCTCTTTCTTTGATATATTGATGTTGGATTTTGACATCAACGACTCTTACGTGCAAAGTGCTAAGTTGACTTGAAATTACACATGAATAATCATGAGAAGTGTTATGGTGCTGAGATATATATGTTTGTAGAACATAAATAATAGATAGACAAGAGAGATTTTATAGTGGTTCGGATGCTTTAAAGCGAATCCTACAACCGTTGTTATTTTATTATTCTCTAACTCTTTTTTTGATATTGCCTATAAGGCATACAAAAATGAGAAATGCTTTGTTTATAAAGAAAAAATAATAAAGCTCAAATGTTGCCTAGCTCTCATATGCCCAGCCAGCCCGTTTTTCACGAAGAGAGGTGACCATTTATACATCTTTGAGATCAATTAATGAGGCTTTTGCAAGTTGTCTTGACACGTGGGGAACACTCTTAATCCTTATCTTAAAATGGATAGGATTAATATAAAAATCTCTGGAGGTGGTTTAGATTTGAACACCAACGACTCTCACGTGCAAAGTGTTAAGTTGACTTAGAATTATACGTGAATGATTCTAGAGAAGTAGAAGTGTTTATGGTGGAAGATTATATATATTTGTAGAGAAACATAATAAATAGATAGAAAAGAAAGATTTTTTATAGTGGTTCGGATGCTTAAAGCGAATCCTACATCCACCATTATTTTATTCTTTTTTTTTTTTGATCTTATATGGAAGGCATACAAAAAATGGGAAAATGCTTTGTTTACAGATAAAAAAATAATAAAGTTCAAATGTTTGCCTAGCTCTCATGCCTAGCCACGCCGTGTTCACGAAGAGAGAGTGCCCATTTATACACCTTTGAGGTCAATGTAATGAGTGCTTTTGCAAGTTGTCTTGACACGTGGAGACCGCTCTTAATCCTTATTTAAAAGGGATAGGATTGATATAAAATATCTCTGGATGGTTTGGGGTTTTGACAGCTAATACCCCTTATTTAAGTGGTTGTTGAACTCTGATGGGTGGTGTGTTGACATCAGTGTGTATTTTTGGCACAATAGAACCAAAATCTCCCACTCCTTTCCTCTTCACTTTCTTCATTTCAACCCAAAAAAATGGTCATTTATATAGTAACCGGCTTAAGATTTGGTGTGTTGGTTGAGGTGAATAAATTGATGGGCTGGGCAATGCACTCACTAGAAAGGCAAAAGTTGTGTTGTAGTGAAGAGAAAAAATGGAGAAATGCGAGAGGAGATGGACAATCACAACTAGAACTAGGCTGGGCAAGTCTAACCAGTGGTTGGGCAGACAATCGTCGGAAGGATCGGAGAAAGGTGGGTGGTGGTGATGGCATCGACAAGATGGGGAAAGCGGAAGAGGAAGAGATTAGAGTTGAGAGAGTTTTTTTATCCTCTCTTCTTTCTCCTCCTAGAAAATGACCAATTTAACATTCACCGTTATATTAAAGGATTTTCATAGTTAAGGGGGGAATGTAATTTATGAAACCAGGGGGGAACTTGTAGATTTGCGAAACTTGGGTCGGAGCATGTCGTTTACCGTTATAAATCTACCCTGAAACATACGCCATTAAATAAGCAAATCAACAAAAAATATCGATTTTAAATAACCTATACAAAACATTGAATTAAATATATCTCGTATCATCAATGTTGCCCAATTTAAGGTATTAAAAAAAATCAAACAAAAATAAATTATGATAATAATGAAATCGTTTTAATGGAAGAAAGTTAAAAAAAAAAAAAAAAAAAAATCTAAGTGTTCAAAGCATATCGCCCATTCCTCTTCTAGCAGTTGGGCATTTTATGAGGAAGATAGGAAAGTAGGATTTACTGAAAGTTCCATTGAATATGGCTAATTTTAAAGGGATTTTCTTTGAATAATAAATGAAAGCGGTCAACTATGATTCTAGGTGTATTACTTAGGAGTTAATCTATCTGGGTTGTTATAGGGGTGACCATTAAAGAGATTTATCGGTTATCAACTCTAGGGCTGGGGGTTAGTGGAGATGTGCACAAGTGGGCCGGACACCCTTGGTCACCAAAAAAGAAAAAAAAAAAATTAAAATTGCATTATGCAATGGGTTCTTAGTTTAGTTAACTACCGCTAGATGATTGAGTGGTTCGTAAGGACTTTTGAATGTATTACTTAAGAGGTTTTGAGTTTGAGTCTATCTTTGATTGCTAATAAGAGCAGTCATTGGAACTCTTGCTTAGCTGATAATCAGTTTTGAGAAATTAATTGAGGGTGTGGTAACCTGACCCACATATCCTTGGCCATTAAAAAAAAAAAAAAAAATGGGTTCTTGGTTGAGCTTAGGCTTGCAAACAAACCGAACACGAACGAATACCCCCATTCGAAACTGTTCGATAAGCACCAATGGGTGTTCGAAATCATGTTCGAACTTGAATGAACACAAAATGGTTGGTCAAGTTCGTTCGATTAACAAAACGATAAGTTTGTGATCGTTTGATTAACAATCTAATCTAATCTTTGCCCACAATGTGAATATGTATAGCGCATATGTAGAAACATTAAGAATATATATCACATTCAGATACAAACACAAATTCACGGGCACTACCAAACATCAGCATAAATCTTAAACAAATTTTAGAAACAACATTTTCATAAGCAGAAAGTGCAACCTGTGTTGTGGCCAAGATCGTTTGCCTCTCTCTTTTAGCATGGATGTCAGTAAAAACAGCCGTGACCTCTCACTCCTTGTCATCGATTTGTTTATGCAAAATAGATTTCATTTTCATTGAAGCTGAGATAATGCAAGAAGGATAATGATTTTGAAATAAAATTATTCTCTGGCCTTCTCAATTTGATGGGGGCTAAAGCTAACTGTTGAGTGCTGAGGTGCTAGCGTGTGTTGCGTTGAGGCATTAAGGAAGCTCAAAATTGCAGAAAAAATTAGGACTGTGAGTGAGGTTGTGCAATTTGCAAGAGGGATAATGTGGAATTGGATTTGGATTTGGGCCGGGTAAGGGAAAATGTGGAATTATGTTTGGATTTTGTTTTAAAATTTGGACTGGGTGGGTAAGGGAAAAATAGGGATTGGGTTAGGATTTTTGTTTAAAATTTGGGCTAGGTTGGGTAAGGGAAAATGTGGAATTGGGTTGGGGTATATATATATTATATATATATATATATAACCATTACATAATTATTAAAATTTTAAATTTTTACGTATATATTTGTATCAACACTCATAAATTCATGTAGAATGAGGCTAATAATAAATGATCATAATATGTAGATTATTGTTTATATATTATATTACATAAATTATTATAAATATTATGTCTACTTATATATTTTGTATCACACTCATAAATTCATAGTGAATGAGGGTCTATTGTAATATATGATCAATACATAGTGTGATTAATTTGTTTTAGTATATATCTATCTATTATACTCTTAATATATATATATTATCGTTATTATCTGTATATATATTTTATATCAACACCTACAAATTCATAGTGGCATAGTGGCATGAGGGTCTATTGTAATATATAATCAATACATCTGTGTGATTAATTTGTTATATATGTGTGTGTGTGTGTGTGTGTGTGTGTGTGTGTGTGTAATTGTGTATATACAAAATTATTATCATAAGTATATCAATCATTGATTAATATGTTATTAAATTTTATATATATATATATATTATCATTACTGTCTACATATATATTTTGTATTAACACCCATAAATTCATAGTGGTATGATGGTCTATTGTAATATATGATCAATACAAATGTGTGATTAATTTAAGTTTAATTAAGCTATTATGTTATTAAATTTATCATACTATATATCACTTGATTATATAATATGTTATGTTCATCAATTTACCATACTATATTTAATTAAACTATTATGTTATTAAATTTTTCACGCTATACATCACTTGAATATACAATATGTTATGTTCAGTAGTTTACTATACTATATTTATTATTTATTAATTGAAATGCTATCTCATAATATTTAATTATTGATTACATTTGAAAAAATATGAAGTTATTATGTTATTAAGTTATGTATGTATCATAATAATATATTATTTTTTAATTAAAATGTTATATAGTTATATATTTGATTATTGATGACATTTGAAAAAAAAAAATCCAAACATATTATATATATAAGAAAAACAAAAGCATGACAATATTTTATTATTGATTACCATTAAAAAAATTAATCCAAACTAAATCAAACATAATATAAAAATGAAAAAAAATATAAATATATATAATAATGTATACTATTTTTTTCGAACATAAACGAAAGAATAATAGAACAGATTATTCGTAAACAGATTGATTAGTTGAACGTATCATGTTCGCGAATATAATCGAACGAACATCCTATGTTCGAACTCGAATCGAACATATTATCAAACAAACATTGAACTATTTACGAACAGTTTGTTATTGAGTCAAATCAAATAGTTATCGAACGAACAACCGAGCTCGCGTTTGCAGCCTTGAGCTGCAGGATACAAATGTAAAATGAAACTGTTGGCGCTAGACTGTCGCCATTGACTGTCAATTACAACATCAAATTAGTGCATCAGAAATTCAGAATTCTTGTACTCTCCTCTAAAGGATGTTCTTTTTTTTTTTTTTCCTATAATTAATTAAAAATATATATTATACATCTCAATTTTTATTTTCAACCAATTGATATTACATGATATTAACTTGGAGGTCATGTGATTTTTATATGATTGAGAATATCATGATATGCACTTTCAAAACAAACATACATCGCTTCATATATAAAAGTTAAAATTTGAAAATTTTCATTTAAAGGGCAGATAATTAAGTTTGGAAGGTAATTCAAAGGCTTAAACGGGTAATTATTACCCAGCACCTTAGTATTACTTTGCCATTATTTAATTTACGTAGCACACTTACATTAACACTGGACGCCTCAAAAACCACGACTATGTACGCCTGCATGATAGTAAATATTACAATATTTAAATTGGTTAAATTAAAATTTTAACCCAAATCCATGCCACTTCTGTTCCGTAATTTGATCAAGCCGTTCTATCATCTCAGAGGTAAGAAGATTCTCTGAATCTCCAATTTCTCCTCTCCTAAAGAAGAAGTTATACTCTTCACCCGACGACATTTTTCCGCTTCTGTTTACCTCCAAATTACTCAAATGATCGAAACTACATAATTTCAAGATAGAATCCACCAAACCTTTTGTCTCCTCTTCAGCCGAAAATGGGCACCCCAAGAACTCCGCCAACCTCCTCACATGAACTTCTGGCTCTTCTTTCATGTCCTCATACTTCAAGAACATTACCCTTTCAGGAAATTCCAAGCTCGCCTTCCAGTAGCCCAAAACATGATCCCAAAAGGGTCCACATATGCTCACTCCCCTGCAAAATCTATCGAAAATCTCTTCAAGACAATTCTTACCCTTTTCTGCAGGTCTTAACTTGTTCGCAAAATGCCAAAGTGACACAAAAGTGTCTTTAGGGTTTCTACACAAATAAACAACTTTACAGGCCGAGTCCTTGACAGATGTAGGCAATAAGACAAATGGAAGGTGAGTTGCAAAGAGCCTTGGAGTGGCTAAGTTGGTGAGATCAGGAACCTGATTATCAACGTATAGTTGAAGTTCCAAGAATGGGACAAGCTCGTGAGGGTTGTTTGTGAGCAAAGGGTGTTGTTGAGGATCATCAACATAGCGCAAACGGTTGACTAGGGCAAATATTATAGCCTTTAACCAAGTGGTGCCCGCCTTAGGAGTGGAGACAAGGAGGATGTCTGAATCTTGAGCTTGGAGGTGATTCCGACATGTTAGAACTCCTTGCAATTGCCTAACGTGGTGCCAAAAACCTTGGTATTGATAGAGATGATCGGCAACCCAACCGGTTTCGGAAGGAAGGGAAGATAACAAGTGGTGGCATTCTTGTGTCAGGCAATGTTCCTGCAAGTATTTAGGAAGATCGTCGGTCGAAGTTCCAACGTTCTCTGTAGGCATGATTTCAGAAAATGCTTAGTAGTAGTGATCTTAACCCCTCTTTGGGCAGCAGAGTTTCTTGCATTTATATAATATAATGACTAATACTCCACTATCAATAGTTAAATTTAAAATTTCATGATACATCACACAATATCTTTACACGAATCTTTTAATTTCTGGTTAAGAAAGACGATTGTAGAAGCAAATAGAGAAACAATATTCCCACCTAACACCATAAAGGAGAAATAAATAATCAAATTAGGTGAAAGGATCACAGAAGGAGAAGATATACATATAAGAAAGAGAACTATCTTTTACGCGAATCTTTCAATTTCTGGTTAATAAAGACGACTGTAGAAGCAAACAGAGAAAAAAATATTCCCACCTAACACCATAAAGGAGAAATAAATAATCAATTTAGGTGAAAGGTTCACAGAAGGAGAAGATATTCACATAAGAAAGAGAACTATCTTTTAGGAAAATTGTTACGGCCAAAAATCGTCATTGGCTCAAATAGGAAAGCGGGATCGACAATGAGAGATAGACAAGGCCCAATCCCGATGCGGCTCAATCCGGATTAGGCCAATTCGATACGAGACCCAAACCATCCGGGGCACAAGCCTCCTAATCCCAGTTCACTTCCGAGACCTATGAGCGAATTCAGAGTCCACGGGTACCCATAGATCACTTTCCTATTCAAACACTAGTAAGGTAGCGTACTACCGCCCCAACTCCCCTAAGGTCCGTGTCAGAGTCACGCTAGGATTCCCTCTCACGCCAGGATTAGGGGGTCAAAGAGCGTATCCCTGGGGGAAACATATTGCTATGAGAACTCCCAATCCCATCAAGATTGGGAGACCAAACAGTCACTATTTAAACAGAGGCTATCCCTCTCACAAGGCAGATTACACTACACCTTTAGACCCCGGAGTTCCCACTTGAGAACTTCACACCACAACCGTAGTCACAGGCTCTGACTAGACTTCTGGTAATCTCTCTACTCCCTAGCCCTCACTAAATCAGCATTTTTCAGCCTTGCTGACTTGAGGGTCGGAGTGCCTACGGCAAAAACCACCCCAGTATTTTCCGTCGCTTCACGTTTGTTTTTCTACGTGTGTAGGTACAGCGGATCGCTAGTGGTCTCAAGCTCATGGGATTAGTCTCCTCTTCCGTACAGGTAGATTTTTACGTCTACAAAAATTATTCCAATATTTAAATGATGTATCATTAATGATAACTTATGTATGTTAAGACCATTTCCAACCCATTGCACCAAATTGGTGCAAGTTTAACACCAAATTGGTGTGATTTTTGGTGTAAAATACTATTGCATCTCCAACCTATTGCACCAAATATTACACCAAAAGGAATATTCTTTAGAATATTCTCTTTCTTTTTCTTTTATTGTAATAACCAATAATTAATCTATTTAACTCATTATTTATATATATATTAATTAAATATTAGGAATGATATTTTTATTAAATAATAATTACTTTGAAAATTATACTAATTTAATAAAATTAAGCATTTATTTAATCAAATAAACGTTACAATTAATATAGAAAAACATTACATCTAATATAAAATGACACCAAAAAAAAAAAAAGATAACAACAACACAAAAGTAAAATTCCATATTGATAGTAATTTAATTTTCCGAATTAGTATATTCCTCCCACAAATGATCAATTAATGTATTTCAAAGAGCATGGTGAGCCTCTGTATCCTTGATTTATCTATGTCGAGTAAGAAAATTTTGAAATCGGACATTTTCATCTACGACAATTTCAACTTCAGGAGTTTAATATTTGCATTGAATAAAGTTTTGTTTTTAATTTTTCATCATTTTTTGAATTATATCATTATTATGAATTTATTAATATAAATAATAATCAAATTAACTTAAATACAAATAAAAAAAATTAAAAAAAAAATTTAATGTATGAATAGTGCCACGCCAATTTGGTGTGGAGCTACAGTGCTGCACCAAATTTGGCGTGGCACTGTAGCAGGACACCAATTTGGCACAGCTAATGGCGCTGGGTTGGAGTAGAAATTTGCGTCATTTTGGTGTAAAAATACCAAAATGACGTAGGGTTGGAGATGCCCTAAAGCATGTGATTGAATCAATCCTAAAGCAACTGAATTCTTGCTTTGGATACTGGAGCTGTGGGATCTCTTCAAGGCAAATCTAAAGATGAAGTTCAAAGAATATTGATGAATGGTACAACATCAATGGGCAATGCCTTAAATTTTCTAAGAAAACATGAAGGTAGCGTTTGGTTAAGGGAATGTTTTATTATTCGAGAATATTATATTAATGGAAAGGTAGATTACCTTGAAGATTACCGAGTATAAAATATTTTTGTGTTTGGTTTGCAGGGGATTTATAATTGATAATAGTGTTTGGTTGACAATAATTTTATATTACATAAGGTTATTTTACAAAAATACCCTTACTAGTTCTGATGTTTGGGAATCAATTATGGCTTTGCTTGGTTAAAGAGGTATAATTTTGCCCATTTGCAATTAGTTTCTATACTTGTCCCTTCAAAGTTTAAGAGTTGGGCGAATCTTTTCTAAGTTTTTGCTTAAATTATGTAACAAAATATAACCATTGCAAACAATTTTTATTTTTTATTCTGGGTAACTGGTTCTTTTACAAAGCAATATTGTGGGAAATGACCAATGAGCCTTTTTTCCTAAGCCGCACTAAGAAATTTGAAACATAAAATAACAAACACAGCAGCAACAAGGTACACTGCAATACTGGCATTCATCACCCTAAACACACCATTACAAACCTGCACAGACATCAACCTCAAGCCCAACAGCAACACCCACCAACTGTTAAACCAACATACACAACTTGTAGCTCAAACATGCAGTGCAGGCTCTCAACACCCCTGCCCAGTCGTCATACGATCATGTCCCGTTCCTCCATAACACCGTCACCTAATGCATCAAACATGCAAACCATATCCTGCAGTAAAAAACCTACTACACAACTAAAAACTACAACCAAAGAGAAAACACAAAACAACAACCCACAAACAACAGAAAACCCATTCCTCTCTCTATAGCATACCAGACATTGAAATGCACCCAACCCCACCAAAAATCTCCAAACACAAAAGAAAAATCCATAATCCACACCCCTCTTCAGCCCATTCCGAAACACATCCCACCATCCATACATCTGATGAAACTGTTGCAATTTAGCTATTTGAAACAAACATTTGTATGTAATAGATATTTCAATAGAAAAGAAAAACAAAGTTATGCCTTATCATAATGTTGGATTGTTTTGGAATTTTGTTTTGTAACACATGAACTACTTTTTGTACAATAGTTATGGAAACACAGAATTTACAATAAAACAATGCGGCCGAATGCATGTTACTCTAGCTTTAACCTTTTTTGCTGTTTTCATAGATCTGTACAAGTTAGGAAATCATACTTGTTAGTGATGCAAATACAATTCATGACCATGATCATGATCAATGGTGACATAGCCCATATTATATTAAATCGGCAATTACAACAGCAAATGATTACCACTGCCTCACTCTACGCGATGTCCAACAGCAATTTGTCATGGAAAGATTTGACATCATCCTCCCCAAACCTATCATTTTTCATTTATGGTGAGGCACAAATTACACAACAACATAATGAATAAGCAATTGTATCTTGATGGAAAATGATGTAAAAAATTATGAGTGGCAATTCCTTTCGATTAGGGAAAATTTCGCTGGTGCACATTCGAGGAACTTATATATATAATAAAGCACAAAATAGCCGCAATCAGTTTGGTTCCTTTGCTGGGGCACCTGGACACACATAACATTCAGTAAGTCAGTGAGCATATGCACAGATGACAACGAAAATCCAAAATGTGACCCCTGTGGGGTGTAGCCCTACACACATTAGGCACCATGAGAGGTATTTCAGCCACTCGGTTAGTCTTTCCCGTTGTTGTTTCAACAGCAGTGATATCGAGGGCAAACTTGTGGAACAAGTTGTGGAATTAAAATTAGCTGCAATATTAGCCACAGATTCTAGCACAAGTGAAAAATTTGGAGCAGGATCTTGAAAATTGTTAGAAGACCTTACTTTCTTATCAGAGGTTCAAACCTCCTTGGGTTAGCCGATCGAAGTGAATCCAACAATAGCATGCAGCTTATGTAGGGTTCTGATCGCGCTACTTCCCCAAAGTTGCATAAGATCAGCAAACTCTAGTGACCCCTGCATATGCAGAAATGTAGAATAATAGCACCCCCATCAATAGAATCGAAAATTACCTTGCATTTATAAAAATCAGCAAACATTGACTAACCATAATACAATGGGAATGAGCACATATTTCGTAGAGAATATGTCCTTTTTTTTAATCCATTTCACAACCTTCTGCCTACCAGCTCGTACGAAATACAAGAAAAACCACATGGAATTGAGACACTTGAAATCCGATATGTCAACATGTGTAGATCTTATCCATAGTTTCCTATCATAACCAAAACTATCAACACCACCAAAAAGTTTTCGATTTAAAAATTACATGGACGCAGGTGAGAAGCATTCCCCAAGTGCCGATCGAACGTATTGCTAGTCAACATTTCATGTTGTCTACTAGTGGCAATGCTGTTACTTGCTCGTCGTGGAAGTTTCTTACCTATAAAGAAAATTGACCTCATTATTTTGTGAAACGTTATTATGTTCCCCAAAGAACAAATATATGAAACCATATTCCTTACCGTCAAATTTGCTCTAACTAGAGACCATCCATATAACGTCTGAATCACCATGACAGCCATGGTCAACACTAGTTGGTTTGGCCTTCTGTACAGGTTCCATTCCCCATAAAAATGCATAATATGTGCAAATCTACTTCATCAAATACTGATAAGTCTTCCACAAACAAAGTAAGAATTTATGAAATCACATTATTGACTTTCATCTTTGTCCTCTCTGCACACTGGTCATGTGGCATGTGACTGTCCATGACACCCAATCTCGGCACTTTCCCCTCTCTACCTTTGTGTAGATGTCATTCACCCTGAACATGTGTAAAAAATACAGATGACAATCAAATTTAAAAACATGTAAAAAAAGAATGAGGAAGTAAAAAGCAAAGGTAATTTTGTTATACCTTGCACTCAAGATAACTGTTGCAGCACATGATAATTGGATATCATAATAACAACAACAACAATATATATGACAGTACGCAACACCATTTCATATTGTGATTACCATTTAATTAACAACATTTACAATCCTTAACAAAAACCAGGGTATTACACAACAAAAGATATTCACAATGGGATATGGTTAAGTGCTAACACAATGCACTATCACACATAATAAAAAAGTACACAACATCCACAGTCTATACAATGCATATACTACACCATGGTGTTTCATAGTAAAAAATACGCCATACCCATGCAACTGACAGACTTCTATTAACGTAGCACATTCATCTAAACAAACATATCAATGCACAAAAAAGTTAAACCCTATCATAAATATATTACTAATCATCAAATACTGGACGATACACATTACTTGTGAGCTGTTTCCTCACAAACTCCTGCCTAAAATGAAGCGGTAATGCGAAGAAGAACTCAATTTTGTGAGGTTTCTTACATATCACCTCCCCTGCCTCCAGCAGCTCATCAACTATGAACTCCCAACTCAGCTATTGCATTGAACAACGAATTCCTCCTATCTTTCTCTTTAGACTCCCTTTTGAAAAACGATGCAATGTCTTTAATTTGTTTGCAGGTTCCTTCAAATGCTTTGCTAAACCTGCCCATCTAATCCATGAAGTCAGAAAAACCTTCATCCCTAACCTTCCTCTTGCGGCTGCTGACAGCCCTCCTACTAGGGCCACCTGTGGCTGTCTGACATGTAAAACTAGCCATCTCTTCCTTCATCTAAATAGTGCTTTGGCCATCCACCTCAAGATCGACATCGACGTCCATATCTGTCTCATTAATCGCCTCATTTTCTGTCTCAAAAGCCTCCACCGCATCAGTAGGGGTCTCTGTAGCCCCTCCAGTTGCTTGATCTTTACCAAACACTATGACTAACAAGTCATAGTGGGGGAATGGTCTGTGCCACAAGCCTTTCGCGGTAGAATGACTCTATAAAAAAATAAATAAATAATATGACAGAGGAATGAAAGTTTAAAAAAAAATTAAACATGTAAACAATTTCAATCAATAAAAAGCACTTACTTTAACTCATTCATTGAATACATCTTTGGTTGCGGTAACACACTTCTTCGCATCATTCCATCTAAATCCACTGCCATTTTCTATCATCTCATTGATCGCATGGTACTGGTGCTTTAGTAACTTATACCTCGAATCAATGTGAGGAATTGCCTTAAGGCCATGTCCAGGATGCCTCTTGCAGCATTTTTTCCAGTTGGGACAGAAACCCAACTTTAACTGTGCCATTATCTACACCCCACTGATTGCTTTGCTTCAGTATTACAAGAGAGTCAACTCAATGAGCATCTTCATTCTTCGTCTACTATTTTTTGGTCGCGGTACTCTTGGCTTTACCCTTTCCTTTTGTGTTAATGTTTGGTATGTCCAAACTCAAACTCTTTTCACCACTTTCGTTTTTTGGATCTGAGTTGTCCATTCTATAAAGAAACTTCAATAACACATTAGATAAAAACACAGCAAAGTAGCCCCAAATTTTAAATGATTTATACTACAAGAAACGAAAGAAAATAATAGAGAAATTGTAAAAGTTGTTGCACTGACAAAATATATGCACGCCACAGAATGAAAGATAATAACTAAACAACTCCAATTTAACATACAACAAAGCATCAACAACTAAAACATAACAGAAGAGAAAAACCAGGTGCTACAAGTGTTTACAATACAGTCACAATAGAAACAAAGTAAACCGATCAAATTGTTTGCAATAGAAGACATCAACACGGACATACACATTCAATAGAAACCTTAATAACCTGACACTACGTATTTCACAAAGAAATCCAATTGTTGAACATTTCTTGAGTTAAATTATCTCTCCACACAGTCCACGCGGCACTCGTCTCCACATGCATTATAACTTCACCAATGTCCTCCTCGTCGTCCTCGACATTGCACACTTCACCGACCTCACTCTTGATTGGGTCTGTTGGCAGTTCATTTCTAATGAAGTTATGTAAAAGGCAGCATGCTGAAATAATGTGACATAACCGGGTAGAAGGATGTTTCTCGCAAAAAACCCCATCTTTTCTTTAGTATACCAAAACACCTCTCAATACAATTTCTTGCTTGAGAGTGTTTTATGTTGAAATATTCTTGCGGTGTCCCTGGTTGACGACCTTGCCTCCACTCATTCAAATAATATCGTTGCCCTCTATATGGTGCCAGGAACCCTTCCCCATTAGTGTATCCAACATCACATAAGTAATAAAACCCTACCATGAAATTAAACATGTTAGAATAAAAAAACCATTGACTATATAACTATATACAACTATAGAAAACATAAATTGATCAACGATTTACCTTGGGTGACCTTTAACCCATGTCTCCTTTTGATGGCATCCCTCAACACCTTATCATATACAGCTGAACCTTCCCACCCGGGGAGGAGATAAATAAATTGCATGTCCGGTGTGTAAACACCAAGCACATTCGTTGCAGTTTCATTATTTCGGGTGCAATACCTAGGTTTGTCAAATGAGTCCACGTGAACTCATATATATGTTCCATCTAAAGCACCCAAACAATTCTAACAGGATAGCAAAAACGAGGAAAGATTAAATTAATTTCTAGATAATGTCATAAGCAAACAAATATGAAAATGATAAACCGAATGGGTACAATGTGTACTTGAACCATTTCCATCTGTCATCAGTTGAATTCTCCAAGATGGGATCTGGTTTTTTTAGCAGAATTTTATGCAGTCTCAACACAGCTTGCAGCACTCCATGGAAATTTCATGAAACTGTCTCACCAGATCTTTTTGTTTGTCTTTTAAGAACTCTATTCTTCACATGGTGCACAATTATGTGAAGAAAACTAGCCACCATCTCTTCTATAGTTGCATTTCTAGTTGATGCTAACCCGCCAATACTTTTTAGTAAATGACATAACTTGTCAAATGATTTGACATCCATTCTACAATTCTCAAGACATTATGTATCACTATCGAAAACCATGTTCTGTAAATTGAGTGACCTAACATTATGTCTATCAATTCGATCGGCAACATATCTTATAGGACGCCTACCTATTGCTCTTAGATAATGCCTACCCCTGTAAGTTATAAAACCCATAGTATTCCTATTCATATGTAGCATAGCAAGCCCAACAATTAGAAGCATGGCGAACATGCTTTCCATCATGAGCAATTGCAAAAGTAAGATTGTGACCAAACGCATCTTCTGCCTTAGGGGTAAACGAGCCATGATTGTTTCAACTACTCCATGTACCAACAAGCATAACATTACTCACAAACACCTATACTGTTTCAGTTCACAATTTAAAGTACATCAGCACCAAAGCCATTACACTAGACATTCAAAACAAACTATGGAATGGCAACCACCCGAACCCAAACAACAAAATGTAAAACCCAAAGGCTACGAATGCGTACAGTTTAGGAAGATACAAATTGCCATTTCAAATAGCACATCACAGAAAAAGAACATCCACACAATCACTGTATCACACATGCATACCGCCTTAACAAACCCAAATTGAAACAACACAATTTGAAACAAAACAGGGAAACATAACCCAAAATTTAAACCAACATGCTTCATTCTCTACAACGACCATATCATATTAAAAACTAAAGACCATCAACCATGCCCAAACACTGACACTTCAAACCAAGATAATCATGCCAACAACATGCCCTTTTTCATTCGAACAAAACATCAATATATTTGTGTGCAAGTTTCGTGTATGAATGGACAAAAAAAATTGACTTTTTTCTTCGAAGTTGTTTGATTACTGAAAATGGCGTATTGAATCACACAAAATACAGTATTACAGAACTCACCTAACTCGATTAAAATGACAAAGACAAATTGTTGGACTTCAGGACTAGAACTACTTGACGACGAATAAAAATCAACGCATCAGTGTACGATTTAATAAACAACAACACAAATGTTCGGTGAAAGGAACCAACCTAGTGTGCTTCGCGTCGATTGGAGAAGAAAGAGAACCCTAATAGCACCGCTGATTTTCATTGTGGAGGAAAAGAAAAAACGATGATGGATTAGGGTTTAATTGAACATAATATGTATTTATAGTTTTTTCAAATATCAAGGGCTTTTTTTGTCTCTATAAATTGAATATGGGGGGCAGAAATGTCATCCTAAGTCAATTTGGGGAACTTGTAATTTAAAAGATATATAAGGGTAAATGTGTCCAGAATGATAAAATATTAAAGGCAAAATAGGGTAAAAAATATGATTACCCCGGTAATCTAACATTAACACCCCCTGAGCAAGTAATTTGATTACCCCCAATATTATCAATAGTAAACACTATTTGTAATAAAATGTTACTGTAATATTATATTACTTGACAACCAAATGAGAGAATCTTGAAAATTAAACAAAGAGTACAGGATTAATCCTATTTCAGCCCGAACCAAATGCACCCGAAATGAAATAATTGTCATATGGAAATTGAAATATAATTATTAGGATCTGACATTGAAGTGATTAAATTTCACTAAATTTATACTTAAAAAATCAAGACATAAAAATTGTTATTTCAATTAATGTGAAAATTTCTTTGATATGATTATTATATCATTTATTACATTACATCATTATTCATTAGTATATATACATAGTCTCAATGAGGAAATTCCAAATTTAATTTCCTCGCTGAGGACTAAATTTTTTTATAGTGTATGATGTAGATAAATAAATTGTCACAAAGATTATAGGCATACATTATATCAAATTTTATTGAAAAATGCTACATTATGAAGTTAATTAAGATGTAAAGTTTATTACATCAAGTCAACACCAACAAATAAACCATTACATAGTTCTATGGTTATGGTATTGTAAGGTATTGCTATCGCATTAAGATATGTTGGTATAATATGCTAAAGCAATATAATTAATGCAATCCATTATATATATGGACCCTCTCTATAATCCGAAATAAATTAATCTCACCGACCTTTTAAACAATTCTTAATATGTATAATATGATATCCACTCAATTATGGGAGACATGCATGTGGATCATGCCTGTAAATTTTAAGATTTATGCTTTTGGGTAAGTTACAAGCATATCTTTCAAAGATCACAAAGATAATACTTTAGTCTTTTAATATTATAATGTTTTATGATTCATGAAACATAATTGGATTGAATTTTGTATGTATGTGAAAATATATGTTTCTTTTTTCAACAAATGAGATCTATATCCAATCACAGTGATGATCGGTTGGATATGTTTAGATATTTTTGAATTCTGACTCTCATTCAAATTCAGGCTACCTGCTGGACCCCAATACCACAATCATTGATACCTCTTTAAGACAAAAAATAAAACAAAATAAATTCCCTCGTAAAAAACATTAAACATGCATGCCGGCAACTTGTATGTGTACCTTACTGAACGGACTACTAAATGCTTTTAAACTTGTTGTGAGGCCTTAGATGTCACGTTAGTGTGGAGTTAACCTCAAGAGATTGGCTTATGGTTAAGAATGTTTGTTCATTTTATTGTTTTTCTGGGTTCAAACCACCTTAGGATCATCTATCTATTATATTTGTTGCTTGCTTGGAACGTTGGACTTGTAAGATGTTCAATAGACTTTCGAGATTAATTGAGGTGTGTGTGAGTTTATCTGAACACCCTGATTATCAAAAAAAAAAAAAAAAAAAAAAGTTTGGGAGGAGTCCGTGAGAATATTAGACTAAAAGAAAGACATTCCTATAACATAAATATTAACTATTTTTAGTGTTATTAGGAATATTGCTATAGCTCAATAAATAATTAATTAAGTTTGAAGCTATAATAATGAAAGTATTTGGTAAATAATTCTTGATACTTATTAAGTTTAAGGTTGATTATAAAATAATCAGTTTTATAAAATGATTCCAAAAGTTAATAGGAGTAGCTTTTCAAAATTAGATTATTTCTTGTTGATGCGCGATTTTTACACCAACGAAATACAAGTGTGAAATGTTGAGCTGTCCCAAAAGGCACACGTGACTGTAAAGGAAATGACAGTAAATGCAATGGGGATAGTTTTTAAAATGGTTTGGATGCTAAGGTAGCAAGTCCTACATCCATTGATGCTTATATTGATGATAAGGGTCAGGTCGCTTTAGCTGACTGACTTTACAATGGTAATACAAGGTATCAAATGCTGAAAATTCTAGAGAGAGAGAGAGTAGCTAATCAAATGTAAAATATGCGAATCCCCTTCAATGAGAGAGGGGCTCTCAATTTATAGAGGAATGGATTGAGGTAATTATCACTGAATCTGTGGGTTGGTGAGATTATCTGTGCAAAATCCTTCTTTATGTCACATTGTCCACCTTCTATAGTGATTTACACGATTTGGAGTATGGATTGGACACGTGGGATCATCATAGCTCTTGGCTGGCCTGGCGCGCGCCCACTATTCTGACAGAAGCAGGTTGCGGGCGTTTCCATGATCTAACTTTTGCATGCTGACTGGACCTTACATCAGCCCTTATATTTTTTAGGCATAACAGAAGTCCCCTAGTTTTTAAGGTTTGAGGATCGAACCTTGGAAACTATAAGTCATGCCGTGATTGGATGATTTCTGGAGATTCTGATGATTCCGACCTGTTTGAAAGTAGGTCGGGATGGCACTTTTTGCAAACACGACCTCGCATGATCATTGTTTACAGAGGACGAGCGACCTGATTTCGTCAGACGTCACTTGTTGTGCTTTAGGGATGGATGCATTTGATGAAGCAGTCTCTGCGCTGATAGATGCGTCTGCACGTGATAAGTGACAACCAGGTGCTTTAAATGCGTTGTACGCCGACACAGTACACTTTATCAAAACATTAAATGCGTGGCATGTTGGAACGACGCCCCTTACCAGAGCATTAAATGGAGATTGAGGCGCAATTAGTGCTCTGAGAGAGAGATGGCCGTCGTTTAAGCTTTTCAACGGGAAAGATGAAGATTTGACTTTCTTCAGTCATGACGCTCACTCTTCCCCGTTGATGTGCGACACGTGGCCATGATCAATGGTGAGAAAACTTTGCCGCCCAAACGCCGTTTTGATTCCGAGAAAACCAAACGTTGGTTCATGCACTATAAAAGCTCAAATCTTTCTCAAGCAATGTCACCAGAGTCTTTTTCACAGAGAGTAAAAGATTTTTGCAAGCCTGGAACTTTTGCCTTCCAAACCAGCATTTTTCGGTATTTGAGGAGGAAGCTATTCTCATACTCCGAGAGGTAAGAACTTTTCTCTGTTTTTGTTTCCTTATTTTCCATTGTTAAATGGCGTCAGTCTTCCGGTAGCCCATCGGAGACGAGATGCTTATGTCGAGTTCGAGCCATGAATGGCGGCTCGAATCATGCTGTTAGGGTTTTCTTTGGGATTTAGGAAGTTTTTTTCCTTCCACGTCATCGTACGAAATAGCGTACGGTGGCTAAATGACCCTTCTGCTTGTCCCTTTTGCAGACCGGCAAAATGGACCCCTCAACAACCAGATCCGAATAGGGAACCGGTTCGTCCCCGCAGGATGCTCCAAGTATCCCTCCTGAGGTCTTCTCGGTACCTACCGGGGATGAGCTCGAGAGGGTAATAAAACAGTACGGTATCGAGGTGGACGTTTTCCTCGACATGGCACACTCATCGCGCTACCCGTTAAGTGGTCTGGCCGCCATCTCCAAGGAGATCATCAAGGGTGGGGGACTGATCCCCTTCCACCCTTTCATCAGGTCACTTCTGGATCACTTCAGGATTATTTCGATGCAGCTGACTCGAAACGTGTACGTCATTGCCTTTGCAATGTACATCGTGTGTTGCGAGAACGGGTTGGGCGAGCTGACCGCGGTGGAGCTCGGCTGTTCATATTTCTTAAAAAAGAGCAAGGACAAGGATTCTTATTACTTGTCCAAGCGACCTACTATCGCCGAGGGGATACACAGTTACCCTAGCAATGCGGGGGCCTATGAAACAAAGTTTTTCTTCTTTTACTATGATGGCCATTGCCGCTTCCAGGAACCGAGTAGGCCTCTTTTTTTTTTTTCTTTTTCTTTTTTTGGTTGAAGAATTCTTTAAATTCGAAATGAGTTTTCTTTCTAACGACCTGATTCCTTTCTGACAGTTAACAAGACTACTGACTTAAGGCTGCTCTTCGATCCGAATAGGATCTAGAATTTTGGCTTCCTACCGGAGGACTTTCGCAACGTGAAGAAGCTCGTGACTACCGCGAATCTATGGAAATACAGTTTCTTCAACGCAAGCGTGTCTTTAGAGCCCCCATTGAGTAAGTCTTGTTAACTGGTCCTTTTCTGGTTGTGAAATGAAATACTTTGCTAACGATGCTTTGTATGCAGCGACCATGCCTTCAAAGGAGTCAGAGCAGCCGCGACGAAGGCCACTCAATTTTCCTCGGTCAAGAAAAGCCAAAGCGGCTCCGACCGTTCCCTTGGCTGAAGGTGTAGCATCGGGCCCACTGGCGCGACCTGCTGGAACTTCTCAACCTTAACCGTCAGAGGACGCACCAATCCGAACCACGAAGGTCTCCCAGTCGTCAACTGCTCGCCCGAGCTAAAGACAACGGCTCAGCAAAAGAAGAGGAGGCAGATTCAGGTCGAAGAGTCAGAGACCGAATCTGAGGAAGATCAACCCAAGAGGTCGCAGTCGGACGTGAGGAGGTCAGGTAAGGAACCGATGGAAGACACAACCACTGTCGAAGGAGCGAAGAAGAATACTCCTGTGCTGGACTCGCTGGGGAACCTGTCGGAGTACCTGCAGTAGGTGGTCTACACTTTACTGGAATGCGGACTCTCGGAATCATTTGAGCAGTTCCAAGATTCCAACGACGTGGACCTAATGTCCACATCGGTCCAACATTTAAGCAAGGTGAACGAACTGTCCTCGGCGAGGACTACCCTTAGCTCCTTTTGATTAGCTAACTCTTTCTTTGTTCGCAAGCCCTGGTTTCCATGCGAATGTCCCTAGAGAAGGTTCGACTAGGAGCCGCAAAGGGGGAGGTCATTCTGAAGGAAGAGAACGCAACGCTCAAGCGAAGCTTGGAAGCCTCCAAAACAGAGAGAAACCTGTCTTCTGAGTCAGCGAACCGGTACTTGAATGAAAGAGACGTGGCTCTTTGAACGGTGGACTTCCAAAAAGCGAAGCTCGAGCGGCATGCAGAGGAAATAAAAGAGCTTCAAAGGACCATAGCCAGGCTCTCCAAGGAGGTCGGAGAGAGGGACTAGGAGCTCAAAGCGACCTGTCTATGAGCTTTGCAAACAGAACAAGAGAGGGATGCCTCCGAGAAGCAAAGGCAAGCTCTCGAGGCTGAACTTCAGGCAAGTCAGGGAAAAGTTGCTTCCCTGACCGAAGAGATGCAGAATTAGGCAATAGAGGTCGAGGAGAAGGTTGTCGAATGGGCGATCGAGTCTATTTATGCATTGCGACCGAAGAATCTGCAACTTGATATGTCTGACCTTTCGGAGGACTAGCAGGATACCCTCATGTCTAAGGCGCCGGAGGATGACGAAGCGGCGGCCGCTCGAGTGTCTGATTAGACAGAAGGTTCGGGACATGCCTCGGAGAAACCCCCAGCCGACTAGCCCTAGGACAATGAGGTCGGTCCAGATTAGGGCTTATAGTCGTTCCATTTTGCCTGATGTACTCTTCTCATTAATGAAATACATTTTTGCTTTTACAACTTCTGTTTGCTTTATTATTCATGAGTACATTCTGATTTCTTACATTATTGGAACAAGTGTGATAACATAACACATTTACACAAACAAGATTACATGCGAAGATTGTTACAAGCGCACAAAGTAACACTTTACAAGGAAATGATTTACAAAAATCAGAAATTAATGTACAAGGAAAACTGAGTTCGGAATTACTGATAGTATGGTCGAAGGTGCTGAGCATTCCAAGCTCGGGGTACTTTAGAACCCTTCAGCCTTTTGAGATGATAAGTCCCCAGTCTTATCACTTTGTCGATGCGGTATGGACCTTCCTAGTTCGGTCCTAACACTCCTACACTTGGTTCCCTGGTACCGAGAAGAACTTCCTTTAACATAAGGTCGCTGACCTGAAAATCTTTTCGTTTGACCTTTGAATCGAAGAACCTCTTCGCGCGTTGCTGGTAGGCTGCTATCCTTAGCGAAGCCTTGCTGCGATGTTCTTCAACAAGGTCTAGACTTGCTCTCATAAGTGCTTCGTTGTCGACCTCATTGTACAAGTCCCTCCGAAGTGAACCAGTTCCTACCTCTACAGGGATCATCGCTTCACATCCGTATGCTAGCGAAAAAAGTGTTTCTGAGGTGGAGGTTCTTGGGATTGTTTTGTACGCCCATAGGACTTCGGGGAGCTCGTTGGCCCAATTCCCTTTGGTTGCACCAATTTGGCCTTTAGAGTGTGCTTGATGGTTTCATTGACAACTTTAACTTGGCCATTTGCTTGTGGTCTTGCGACTGAGGCGAATTTTTTATGGATGCCCAGCTCGTCGCAAAACTGCCTGAATTCCTCGTTGTCGAACTGTTTCCCATTATCCGAGATGAGGGTATGAGGAATTCTGTAGCGGCACACAATATTCTTGAAAACGAAGTCTTTGAGCTTTCTGGTGGTGATTGTGGCTAGCGGTTCGGCTTCTACCCATTTGGTGAAGTAATCTACCGTGACCACAGTATATTTAACTCCCCTTTTCCCGACTAGCATCGGACCGATGAGATCGATCCCCCACATGGAAAAAGGCTAGGGGCTAGTCATGGTTATCAGTTCGTGGGAGGGAGCTCGTGGTATGTTAGCGAACCGCTGACACTTATCACACCTCTTGACAAAGTTGTAGGCGTCATCTTGGATTCAGGGCCAATAGTATCCTTGAAAAACAACCTTGTTTGTAAGAGATCGCGCGGCGGTGTGATTACCGCAGATCCCTTCATGTATTTCCCTCATTATGTATTCTGCTTCTTCGCCGGTTACACATCGAAGGAGAGGGGCACTAAATCATCGCATGTACAGCTGGTCCCCAATGAGGGTGTACCGAGCAGATCTTGTTCGCAGAACCCTTGCCTCGACCTTGTTGTCAAGCAAGATCCCATCTTTGAGGTATTGGAAATGGGAATCATCCAGGAATCTGATTCTGTCACATTCATGGCCTGTTCGATCGGGCCAATACTTGGGGCCTCGATGAATCGAACAGGAATGCTATTCGACGCTTCTGAGTCCAATGATGAGGCTATTCTTGCCAGGGCGTCCGCCACAAAGTTGCCATCTCTAGGAATCTGAGTGATTGCGAAGTGCTTGAACGGCTCGAGTGCGGCCTTAGCTTCTTTTAGATAACGGATCATGTTTTCTTCCTTAGCTTGGTATTCCCCTAAAATTTGGTTAACGACCAACATGGAGTCGCTGTGGATACTGATCGCGGTTGCCCCCATTTCTCTGGCCAACCGAAATCCAGTGAGCAGAGCTTCATACTCGGCCTCATTGTTGGTTTCCTTGAATCCGAACCGAAGAACGCCGTGAACGCGAGCCCCGAAAGGAGAAGACCTACACCAGCCCTCTTTCTGTTCGATGATCCATCGATATAGAGGCTCTAGATCGACAGATTCTGAGCAGTTTCCTGGATGGCTTCGCTAGGCTGTTGCTCTGACTCACTTGGAAGATAGGAGAATTCTGAAATAAAGTCAGCAACAACCTGCCCTTTGATAATCAATCTTGGCTTGTACTTCAGATTGAACTGACTCAATTCCATGGCCCATTTAAGCAATTTACCCAATGTCTCTAGCTTCTGGAGGACTTGCCTGAGGGGGTAATTAGTCATCACATGGATAGTATGAGCGTGGAAGTAAGGTCGCAGCTTTCTGGAAGCGATCAACAGGGCATAGGCTAATCGCTCTATTTTCAGATACCGCATCTCGGTATCCGTTAAATGCTTGCTTGCATAGTACACTGGCCAACTGACTGACAGCTACAGGAGCAGGATCTCTTACGGAAGAGGCTTGGACAGGAGAGGTGGTTTCCCAAGGTGTTCTTTTATACTTTGGAACACTTGTTCACACTCGGGAGTCCACTCAAACTTCTTATTGGCCTCCAGAACATTAAAGAACGGTAAGCAGCGATCTGTTAGCCTCGATATGAATGGACTTAGTGTCGCTATTCACCCATTAAGACTCATGACCTGTTTTTTGCTGGTCGGGCTTTCCATATCGAGCAGAGCTAGAATTTTCTTGGGGTTGATTTCTATTCCCCGTTGGTTAACCATGTATCCTAGGAATTTACCTGACGATACTCCAAACGAACACTTGAGAGGATTCAGTTTCATTTTGTACAGTCGGAGGAAATCAAACATCTCAGCGAGATGTGCTATGTGATCTGCAGCGACATGGGATTTGACTAGCATGTCATCTACATAGACCTCCATTGACTTGCCGATCTGGTCGGAGAACATCCGGTTAACTAATCACGGGTAGGTCGCGCCAGCGTTCTTGAGGCCGAAGGGCATAACTTTGTAGCAATACAGCCCCCGAACTGTAATAAAAGATGTATGCTCTTCGTCTGGCCTGTACATCAGAATTTGATTATATCCCGAGTACGCGTCCATAAAACTTAGCAGCTCGTGCCCCGAGGTGGCATCCACTAGCTGGTCAATTCTTGGCAGGGGGAAGCTGTCTTTAGGACAGACCTTGTTGAGGTCGCTGAAGTCGACACAGATTCGCCACTTGCCATTGGACTTCTTTACCAGAACCGGGTTGGTAACCCAGGTAGGGTAAAGTGCCTTTTGGATGAACCCGTTTCAGAGGAGGTTATCCACCTCTAATTTTAAGGCGGCATATCGCTCCGGATCCATTGCTCTTCTTTTCTGGCGAACTGGCTTGGTTTCGCTGTTGATGTTCAACACATGGCAAATGATATCCGGGCTGATCCTGACCATATCTGCGTGCGACCAGGCGAACACATCGATATTTTCTTTCAGGAAGCTGATTAGCTCGGAGGCGAGCTGGGGGTTGAGACTGCTCCCAATCCTTAACACTCGGCTCGACTCCTTTGTGTCAACCAGTACTTCGGACAAATCCCTAACTGGCCCACTGGAAGGGCTTTCCTGAATTCGAGGATCCATATTATCCTCTGCTAGGCCAAGCTGTGGCTCGATCCGACTGATCGCCATAGCCTGTCGAGGAATACCATGTGAGACACCTTTCCCTCTACACGCCATCTACACCGCTTTTATGTAGCAGTCGCGAGATGCGCTTTGTGATCCGTTAACTTCCCTTATCCCCGTAAGAGTAGGGAACTTCATCTTGAGATGGTATATGGAAGTGACTGCCTTGAAGCTTCTCAGTAGAGGTCGCCCCAGGATTCCATTGAAGGCAGATGGGCAATCCACGACCAAGAATTCAGTAACCTTAGTCATTTCGTCATAGTCACCCAGCGTGACCGGAAGTTGGATCGTTCCTTTGGGGATCAGGTGGTCCCCTGTAAAGCCGTAAAGAGGGGTCGAGGCGGGCTTCAGGTCGGCCTCATCCGAGTTCATTCTTTCAAAAGTGGTCTAGAACAGGATGTTCATAGCACTTCCGTTGTCCACTAGCATTCTGCGGACGTTATGGTACCCTGTGAGGGGCGTGATCACGAGAGCGTCGTCGTGAGGATGATGCAAATGGGCTGCCTCCTTTTTGAAGAAGGTGATCGGCTCCTCCTTGCGAACCTTTTATGGTCGCTGCGACGTGTTCATCACCCTGATTGGGTCGTGATGAGTCTCGCGAGTATATCTTTCTTAGGCACCTCGCGTGTTCCCCGCGAGGTGCGGCCCTCCAAAGATTATGTTAACACTACTATACCCTTTGCGATCACGACTTTTTTTTCCTTGCTCCCCTTGACTCTTCTCTTGCGCGGGAGCAAAGTCATCAATATACTCCTTGAAGTGCCCTTTCTTGATGAGCTCTTCAATTGCCTGTTTTAGAGCTCGGCACTCATCTGTGTGATGTCCGTGTTAGTGTATATTAGTGTATGCCCTAGAAACCATTCGTGTTGTCGGTTTCAGAGCATTTTTCTTGTATCTATATATATCATAAATAATGGAAGAAAGAGTTCTTCAATTCATATACATAAATTGCTTCCTTTATTCAGTCATGCATTTAAAATAAAGTATGTATATGAATTGTCCAGATGATTCATTTAATCGGTAAATGAATTATCGAAAAGGGTTCCCTACGGAAGCAATATAATTTGGGCAACTATATTGCACAGTAGGCATATCGGATGCTTCTGAAAGATATCATGAGTTGATATAAGTACGGATGACGATGATAGTCATGTCACTGGGGAATTGGTATGGATTAAAAGTTGGTGAACTATTTTTCAAACGTGACCGAATAACGACAAATCACTTGGAAAAGCATGTAGTCAATGATTTATCTTTTGGTTATATCAGTGCACGATGTAGTCCTTTGATCTGAGACATTGTTGTCGAATCCGATATGGATGCGTATGGTTCATACGGTGTATAAGTACGAGACTAATCATGTTTCGTATAATAAAGCCTATTTGGTCATGCGTTGTTCATATGCGGAAACGAACGATGGTCAAGAGCGGATTCATTGACTCGGAAATATAGGATCGGGAGTACCGCTGACTTCATTCGGATTTGAGTTCCTAGACAAACATCGATAAATGTCGGAAAACAGAATCTCTGGCCAGAGTCTATTATTAGTCATATAAAAGCAAGTTTGTGATGACGAGTTCCAGACATATTGATTGACGATTCGGTAGATGATCGAGTTTAGGATTTTGATATTCCATGAATCCATGCTCGATCAGGATATCTCAATGGAGGGACTTTACCTGCATGGTACGTATGATCTGAAATGGGTTCAATGAAGTATTTCTTCATCGTGGTTTAGGGACTATGGCACATTGCTAGATGTTTACCATAGTCGTTGGGCCTCCGGACAGGTTTCTGGATTCATCCAAAACCGGCTCATGGCTAATCCACGGTGGACCTACATGGTCACACCAATAGCCTTGAGAAGTTAGAGAAGGATGAGAGAGAGAAATGATTATTCGAAGAGGGCTAGCACCTTCCGAGGGTAATGACAGGATTTCTATAGTAATAGTTACATAGAAATTTTTTTGTGACATTTTAAGGGTTAAAATGGTCAAGCAATAATTAATTATATTTAATTATTATATCTTAAAGTGTTAAGATGAATGAGATGAACAAAAAAAATAACCTTTTAATAGTTAAAGGGTAAAAAGGATAAATTTATGGGTTGTTAATGTAAACTAGTTTAGTTTACATGGGCCCTTGAATAATATTGATTATTCAAAGGGTAGCATAATAAATTCATGGGGTCCCTTTATAAAATAAGATTTTATTGGGCTTGGAAGTGAAAAATAAATAATTACAAAATTGCCCAAGTATATATAAATGCAAAAGGTTGCATTTTAGTTCATTCTTCACTTGTTCACTCAAAAACAAACTAAAACTCTCTCTCAAACCCACGGCCACTCTCTAATCTCTCAAGGTGGTGTTAAAGTGTGGAGGTTTCATCATTTTGAAGCTAATCTTAATCAATCCAAAGCAAAGGAGTAGGTATAATCTCTTTTCAAGCTTTGTATGAAAAACGTTTTTTTTTTAATCGATCCTTTCATGCTTTCTTCTCCATTTCCACCACTGTTCATGCATGCATGCTGGTCTTTCTGTCCGTTGTCCCGATGGAAGCGATAGTATTTTTTATTATTTCTCGCTGTCGCGGGAGTTTTAATGGGCTCAGGCTCTCTGAGCAGGCTGGCTTCCTCGGATTTATCAATAATAGCCGATACAAATGCGTTCAATGGAGTATATTGGTTTCTGTCGCGATCGCGACGAGGGACAGGAGCATAGGACTTTTTGGGCTCGTAATAAGGTTTCTTCCCTTTTTGCTGATCGTCAGCGTCCCCTCTGCGATCAGCTCTTCTACTATCCCCCCGACCAGGCGTACTGCCTGAAGCGCCCGGGTCGCGACGGCGGAGTGCTACCAATGAATTTTCTATCCGAAGGTACTTCTCCGCAAGGTTATAGAATCCTGTGAGGGAAACATCGTCCTTAGCCTGTAATTCTTTCCACAGGTCGGTTTGTGGACGAACTCTGGCTATGATGAGAGTCCGAACAGACTTCTCAGGAGTATGAGCCGCCTTGTTGAGTTCTCTGTGGAAACGGTCAATATAGGACTGGAGGGATCCATCCCTTTCTTGCCTTATATTGCTGAGGTAGCTCAAAGGCATCGAGAACTTTCGATTTGCTTGAAAATGTCTTAGGAACGTCACGCTCATCTGAAGCCACGAACTGATTGATCCCGCTGGAAGCGACCTGAACCACTGTTTGGCATGAGAGGTCAAAGTCACTGCCAAACAACGACATTTTGCTAGATCTGAGACCTGGTGAAGTTCCATCAGGTCGTTAAATTCATATAAATGATCCTACGGATCGGAATTTCCATCAAACGCCCGCATGTCGGGCATCCTGAATCTTGGTGGGAGTGGAGCGGCTAACACTTCGAGAGAGAAAGGGGACGCAGATGTGACCTGCCCCTGTTCATTTTGCTAAGCTCTTAGTCTGTCTAGAGCTCGTTGCAGTTCCTCAATTTGTGGCAATGGAGTCGCTTGGGGATTGCTTTCACCCATGCGAGTTCGACCCTCGCAATTACGATTAAGGAAAGTCCGGAGGTTGGGTTCCTCTTTGCCTCGGCCGGCAGTTCTGGCCACTCTCGACACACGCTGGCTAGAAGCGTGTGATGGTGATGAAAGGTGCGGGGTATTTTCACGACCTTCACGTTGGTAAGAACCACCCCGCAAAGTATGGGACCCTCTCGCACGATGGCAATCAGGATCATTTTGCTGGCAGTGATAAGAATCGCCCCGTCCAGCACTTTTATGGGTGTGTACTTGCGACGTGGCATGGGACAGCTCGGGCTGCGTCTTTTCACCGAGTCTCAACGAGACTGGTATTCTATTTGGGACATGGTCGGTGTTTACTGGCCCTTTGGAGCCCTGGGGCTTTTTTTTGCCACTTGCTTACCCTTTCGTCTACGCGCTGCAGTGCTCGCGGCACGGGCTATTTCCCTTTGGCGCGACCTGCAGGCATTTTTGGCGGTTGCACCGCCGCAGCTGACTTGGATGGCACGCCTTGGTCCAAACGGTCCAACCTTTGGCTGACCATCTGGAGAGTATTGTCAAACCTCTCCAAGTAGCTTCTGATGGCAGGGACAAGCTATGAACTTGACGAGATATCCCCTGCAGCATTTTGCGGGGCTGAAGGTTTTTTGGAAGAAGTGTACCCCTGGACTTGGGGGAGCCCCTCGACGCCCTGGTTAGTTTGCTCAGGTTCTGGTTGGCGGGCCATTTGCTGTTGTAGGACCGGTAAGTTGGAGATTCTCTTGATGAAGGATGAACATTAAATCAGGCCCTCCTTCTAGCGCTAAACTGTTGATGCGTGATTTTTACACCAACGAAATACACATGTGAAATGTTGAGCTGACCCAAAAGACACACATGAATGTAAAGGAAAATGACAGTAAATGCAATGGGGACAGTTTTTAAAGTGGTTCGGATGCTAAGGTAGCAAGTCCGACGTCCACTGATGCTTATATTGATGATAAGGGTCAGGTCGTTTTAGCTGACTAACTTTACAATGGTAATACAAGGTATCAAATGCTGAAAATTCTATAGAGAGAGAGAGAGTAGCTAATCAAATGTAAAATATGTGAATCCCCTTCAATGAGAAAGGGGCTTTCAATTTATAGAGGAATGGATTGAGGCAATCATCACTGAATCTGTGGGTTGGTGAGATCATCCGTGCAAAATCCTTCTTTATGTCACATTGCCTTCTATAGTGATTTGCGCAATTTGGAGCAGGGATTGGAAACGTGGGATCATCACAGCTCTTGGCTGGCCTGTCGCACACCCACTATTCTGACAGAAGTAGGCTGCGGGCGTTCCCATGATCTGACTTTTGCATGCTGACTGGACCTTACGTCAACCCTTATATTTTTTAGGCATAACATTTCTAAAACTGACTTTTTATTATAAAATGACTGACATGTCATACATAACTCTTCGAATTACAAAATTAAGTTAAATAAACATTTGATTTAATAAATAAATAATTTCATAATTTATTCAATTAAACAGAAAAAAAAAATTGAACTAGTAGTTGCTGGCTACCACCACCAACAGTAGTCAATAAACGTTGACCAATAGTTAGCGCTAGTCAACAATGGTCTGTTGGCAGTTGGCACCACATTCGGTCCTATCAGGATTGGAAACTTTTGATCTATCAGAATACTGTTGAATCATCGAATTCAACGTCGCTTTGACCGCAGAAGGTGGCCTAATCTTTCCCCATAATCTATGGCCAAAATATACGTCAGAATCCGATGATTCAAATAGCTTTCAACAGATTGATGACCTATAGTTCTAGTGGAACATGTGGTTGCGTAAACGTGCCAACTTTGGCCGACGTTGATTGTCGATCAATGGTGGTTGACCGACAGTTGTCTGCTTTTGACTGGCACCGCTTAATTTTTTTTTGAATTTTTCAAAAATTATTAGTTTTATAATTTATTTTAATATTTATTAAATACAAATTTAGTATTATAAATGTATTTGAAGAAATGAAAGGTCCTTTTTGGTCATTATACATATAACAATAATTTCAAAATTCAATTTCATACAATCATAGATTTTCGAAATCACAACAATTATAAAAGTAGTATTTATCGAACGCATTCCAAATTATTTTTAAAACTGGGGAAAAGCTGAATAAACTTAAAGTTACGGCAATAGGAAACAAGCCATTTGTTAGGGTTGTCTTCAAGTATATAAATAAAGAAAATTAAAAACTATAATGGAATTGAAATTTATCCTATGTAGTTTTGGGTGTTAATTCCTTTTTAGTCCCTATTGTTTTAGTTTACTTCCTTCAGGACAATGGTTTCAAATACTGCTGTTTAGTCCTTTGACTAAATAAAATGTTAGTTAACTATTAAATCAATTGAAAGGACAAAAATACCCCTTTTAAAAAATGAAAAATTACTTACACATCAACCCTAAATTAAATAAACATATTACATACTACAGATTCAAATTAAATAAGAACATTATACATTACAAATTCATCATATTATATAATTTTCATTTCTAATTGTAATTGTTTATTATTCAATTTGCATGTATAATGTATTTTTTTTTTAGTGTGTGATATTATATATATTTTACTACACCATTTTAATAAATCTTATACCAATGTTCAATAAAATTTTGATAACTTTAAAATAGGGGTTCCTTGTTATTCGACATAAATTTAATAGTCAACAAATATTTTATTTAGGGGGTGTTTGTTTGAGCTTATGAAAATTAGCTTATAAGACAAGTGCTTATAAACTAAAAATTAGTTTATAAGCATTTAAAATTTTAAGCAATTACGTGTTTGGTTAAAGTACTTTAAGTGACTGATAAGTAGTTGACTTGTTTGCTAAAATGTGACTTATAATATTTTATTTAAAATGACTAAAAAATATATTCCATTAAATAAGGGTATACTTGAATTTAAAATTAAACAAGGATAATGTGGTAATATACTTGGTTAAACTAACTTATAAATGAGTGCTTTAAATAAAAAAAAAAAAAAAAGTACCTCCCCCAACTTTTTTTTTTTTTTTTTTTTTTTTTTTTTTTTTTTGCTTATAAGCTCAAAAAAAGTTATACAAACATGTCAGCTTAATTTTAGAGTTTATAAGCTAGTTTGATCAATTTATAAGCTTAGACAACACCCTCTTAGTCAAAGGACTAAAACAGTAGTATTTAAAACCATTATCCTGAAATACAATCATTTTTAATTCCTTATTATGTTCAACGACTCTAATCCCCATAAAAAAAAATGATGACTACAACATTTTTTTAATTTATAAAAAATGGTTAACAAATATAAGCCATATTCAACAACCAAATCCATAAAGAGCCGGTGGCTTGTATCGACCAGCAAGGTCGCAACTTTACGGTCGTATTTTGAGGCTGTAGGCCAACAAGGTCGCAAGTGGGGCTCTAGTGGTAGTGGTGGCTGTGGCTTGATGAATTTTGGTTTATGGGTAATATGAGATATTGGAGAAGACGAGAGGAGAGGGAAGAGGCAATAGGCAATAGGGTTCTTATCTTAGGGTCTTTTTATTTCTTTAATTTTAGGGTTTTTAAAATGAGTATAAAGGTTTCTAAAAATTTTAAAATTTTCAAAGTGATCAAAAGCTTCTTTATGAAAACTGATGTGAACCAAAAACAAACTAAAAGAAAGAGATGAACCGATAGTCTTTTCAATTTATAAAGAGAAACTAAAAGAAAGAGAAGAACCCATAATCATTTCAAATTATAAAGTGAAAAACGTTTTGTCTTTTGCCAATCCATTTTTTTATTCTACATATATTTTTCAGATTCCGCTGCCAACAGTAATTACAAATTAATAATCAACAATAATATTTATATTTTACTAAATCTTTTAAATATTGATACTACTCTAAAGTTTTCTTTTATAGTCGTTAACAAAATAGATGAAAAGCATCAAATTTATGGAAATGAAAATGAAGGAAAATAGCATGACAGCATGCGTACAAGACTCATAATCACATGAGCTGGCTGCACTTGCATTGTAGGGAGCATGAACTGATTCATACCAGTACCAGCCTATAATCAAACAATAAAAACATGTATTATTAAAAATGAAGAGATAATAAAAAATAAAAAAAAGGGCTGGGATCCTAGGATCAACAAGGATGCTAACACTAACCAACAAAAATCTCCCACTGTAGCCCTTACTTAACAATGGAGGTTCCCAATGGACAGATCATACCTGACAATTCTATGCATTATAGCAACGTGAAAGTAAAAATATTGCCAATTTTGATAACAGCAAACATACGTACGATATTATAATTTTAAACCAGAATCATGCAACTTTTCTTCAGTGATCTCATCCAGGCGTTTTATCATCTCATTCGTCAGATGATTTATCGAATCTCCCACCTCTCCTTTCCGGAAAAATGCTTTATACTCCTCTCCGGTCGACATTTTCCCGTTCTTGTTGACCTCCAAATTGCTCAAGTTATTAAAACTACATAATTTCAAGATAGAATCCACCAAACCTTTTTTCTCCTCTTCTGGCGAAAATGGACACCCCAAGAACTCTGCCAACCTCCTCACATGAACTTTTGGCTGCTTTTTCATTTCCTCGTACTTCAGAAACATTACCCTTTCAGGAAATTCCAAACTTGCCTTCCAGTAGCCCAAGACATGATCCCAAAAGGGTCCATACAAGCTCACTCCTCTGCAAAATTTATCAAAAGCCTCTTCAAGGGAGCTCTTACCCATTTCTGCAGGTCTCAGCTTGTTTGTAAAATGCCAAAGCGACACAAATGTGTCTTTAGGATTTCTACACAAGTAAACAAGTTTGCAAGCTGAGTCCTTGACAGATGTGGGCAACGAGACAGATGGCAGGTGGGTTGAAAAGAGTCTTGGAGAGGTTAAGGTGGTGAGATCAGGAACCTGATTTTCAACGTATAGTTTAAGTTCCAGGAAAGGCACAAGCTCATGAGGGTTGTTTGCGAGCAAAGGGTGTTGTTGAGGATCATCAACATAGAGGAAACGGTTGAATAGGGCAAATGTTATGGCCTTTAACCAAGTGGTACCAGACTTTGGAGTGGTGACAAGGAGGATATCAGAATCTTGAGCATGGAAGTGGCTTTGACATGTTAGAACTCCTTGTAACTGTCTAATGTGGTGCCAAAAACCTTGGTATCGAAAGAGATGATTGGCAATCCAACCTCTTTCAGAAGGAAGGGAGGTTGTTAAGTCCCTGCATTCTTGGGTCAGACCATCATCCTTCAAGAATTTAGGTGGAGGACAAACAGAAGGTTGAGGTGTCGGCATAGCTTTGGAGAGATTAGTAGGCTCAACTATTGGCATGATTACTAAAAGCAAAAATAGTTGGGACGTTTTTATTATATTTTTTATGCTAAGCAGTAAGCAGCTCGGTTCCTCGCTATATATAATACTATTTGGGGTAAAAGTAATGCTAAAAAATTTTTAAGGAGAGATCGTTACAACTTACACGCATCTTTATTTACTGGTCAAGAAATGCAGGAATTAGTTTAGTTTTAAAACGTGCTATACATAACCAGAGTCACAGGGGCGGACCCAGCGCCTGACGTTTAAAAAAAAAAAAAAAAAAAATTTGTTTATATACGCCGACGTCAAAATCGGTGACAGATTATCGAGAACTGATACATTTACACCACTCTTTTACACAATATTTATTATATCATAATGTGGTATATGTTATAACCACATAAATTTTTAATTATTTTTAATTTTTAATAGTATAATAAAATTTATATAATTATGACATATGTCACATCATATGTAATAAAAATGGTATAAAAGAGTGGTGTAAATGTAGCATTACTTATAAAATGGTGTAAAAGAGTGATGTAAATATAGCATTACTCTAAAATATATGAGTAATGCTATACTTACACCATTTTTTTATACTATTTTGTAAACATCATGATGTGGCATATGCTACAACCATACAAATTCTATTATAATATTAAAAATTCAAAATAATTAAAAATTTGTGTGGTTGTGACATATGTCATATCATGATATAATGAAAATTGTGTAAAAAAGTGATGTAAGTGTAGCATTACTCAAAATATATACCCAAGCCTACCTTTAGATTTTTAAAAAATAAAAATTATTATACATATATCCAGATCCACAAAAAACTTATTATTAATATATATATTACACGCCCACATCATATTAAAAGTTTAAAACTGTCTCTGCTCTTCTCCACGGCTCCACCCATTTTTTATAATTTTATCCCCAACATTTTTTACTCTCTCATTCTATTTCTTATGCTATTTGCTCTTAAAACTTTTTAAGACTGAAATTGTTGAAGCTTTCACTACTTAAGGTGCCACAATTAGCTCCGTTTTTTGTTTTATCAGTTTTAGATATGTGTATCGCTCATTTCAATTTAGTTTATTTTAGGATTGAATCATGCTTTTTTTTTTTTTTATTCTAATTTGATAGAAAACTGTATGCATCTTATGAGTTTGTTTTGTGTCTAAGAATGTTCATGCTTTCCCAAATTAAACTTTAACTATATTTTACTGGACGTTATTCTTCATCCTTCACCCACAACTTTCCTACATTTCTGTTTAGCTGCTGGAAATTATTAAGGAAATTTGAGTTACTATCTATATTTATACCAAGAAAATTCCCCTTTTTTTTTAATTAATTCATATTAAAAGTCAACGCAGCGTTCACTTGATTTAAGTTTTGGTTGACTTTAGCTTAAGTTAGGTTTGATTAAAGTTATGAAAATTTATATTATAATCTTTGGAAGCAAAGAAAAAAATAATAAATAAATAAATGACAAAAAAAAAAAAAAAAAGAGGAGAAATAAGAAATTTGTGTGGAATTTTTTTATTATGGTTGTTGTAAACTCTTTTTATTATAATAGATTTAAGTGGACCGCTAGATTTTCGTGGTTTTTTTGTTCTTTTCACACTGAAGAGGGTTTTCTACGTAAAAAATTTCTTACGTTTCCTTGTGAATTTGATGTTATTTTCAATACATTTGTTCAAGGTTTTACTTCTCATATATTTATTTAAGTAAGAAAATATTGTATTGTTGCATTATTTCCTTTCAAGTTCTTCGTATTGTATTATTTCATTTATTTAAAGTTTGGTGATTTTTTAAAATTTTTCACTAGTTGTTTGGTAAATAATGGTAGAACTGCAGAGGCCCTCCCTAGACAAAAATCCTCAGTCTACCACTAACCAGAGACTCATCCGTAGATTAGTTCAAATGGTAAGACGGGTGCTAAGATATGTGGTTAAGACACAAAATTTCAAGTTCAAATCCCCTAAACTCTCAAAATTTGAGTAAGTAATTATGACATAGGATATTGTGAATTCAAGTTGCAGGTAAACTCCTCCAAACATCTTTTTTCAAAAGGTCGAACGACTTACACCTACCAAGGTTTGGCGAAACAATATTGGTACCCAAAAGGTTAAAAAATGACAAATATGTATCTTCCATCATGTGCTGTTAGTGATTTATGTTTACTAATGGTGAAAAGACTAGAATGCCCTTTGAGAAATATTAGTCTATTTTTTTAATTACTTTTAGACCTTAAGTTTATTAAATTTATCAAATACCCCCAGAAAAAGTTTAAAAATTAACAAAAATACCCCCACCCATCCATACTTTCCAGATTCCAACAGCCACCGCTAGTGGTAGTTGGAATATGTCACAACGATCTACACCACCACCGAAAATTGTCGATACTTCATCGATCTGGCCTTTTCTGGCCAGATCCATAATGGATCTGGCAGGAAAAAGCCAAATCTGATAGGAAAATGCTAGATCTGGCCGGAAAGTGACAGCCAAAGAAATGGCTGTCGTTGATTGTCAACAACGGCCAAATCTTGGCCATCGTTGACAGACAACGACGATCAGGATGGAGTGTTGTGGCCGTTGACGGCCATATTTGGCCTTAGATCTGGCCTTTTCCGATGGGTCTGTGTCGTAACGTAATTTTTCGACCAGATTCCGGTGGTGGTGGTCAGAATCTGGCACTGCTGGTGGTGAGGGTGTTTTTGTCATTTTATAAAAATTTTATATATTAAAGTGTTTAGTTAAATTAGTAAACCTAGAGGGTTTTTTATAAATTTTTAAAAAACTAAAATATCAAACTTTCAAGGGTATTCTAGTCTTTTCATCATTAGTAAACAGAAATTACTAACCGTACATGATAGAAGGTACCTATTTATTATTTTTACACCTTTTGGGTATCAAGTTTTGTCAAACCTTGGGCAGGTATAAGTCGTTTGCCCTTTTCAAAAATATAAATAATAGTTTAATTATGTTAGAACTGGGGACAGTTAAAAGAGTCTATCAAATATTATAATAAAGAAGAATAATGCATTCATTGACTAATTAACCTTTCATTGTATAATGTAAATGAATGAGTTGCTACATTAGCTAAATTACAAAAAAAGCGATAGTTACAAAGCATGATGGGCGCCCACCCAAGATCAGTAGATCACAAATTGCATCACGAATCACGATGCATTACATTTTAAAATTCTATTACTGTATTGTATTATTGCTTATGCTAAATGACAGCATCCTTCGATTTTATCTGTCAGTTGAAAATGAAAAAAATTTCAAAACAAAATATGCTTTTTCGCAAATTGTATTTATTTAAATAAAAGCATTCGATGGAGCTGCCTAGTTCAGAAATAGTTCAACTGCAATCTGATTTGGATTTCAGTGGTGAATTTTGAAGGACGCGTAGCAACAACAATAACCATAACCTTTATATTTAGGTGAACCTCACTCTATAGTCTATTTATGTATAGCAATAATGGTCTGCCGTTCATAATATTGTATGTTCAACCTCTTTAAAAGAATGATCGCCTATTAATTATTTATTTTTAGTTGAATGGACTGAGACTAATCTCTTTTGAAACAATGGGGATCTAAGAGATAATGACAGAAGCAGTAGTCACTAATTCTGGATAAAACACAAAGAGCATCAATTTGCTTCCACCAAAAAAAAAAAGAAAAGGACCTTTTTTTAAAACAGTGAAAGCAATCAATCGTTGGACGGCCTCTAAATTAATTGATGGGCACCACCAACCCTACCAGCGTTCTGTTGTCAATTCTCATTACACTGCTTTCATTCCACCGCCACTGACAATATTCCTGTCAGGTCGCAATAGCCTCAAGCCTGATTCAATGGAAAATTATTAAATATGGAATCTTTTAAAAACACAAACCAATGCAGGTTTTAAACAAGACCAGAGATTGCCATAACTCATAAGTGACTCGTACTGAGGAAAAGTAATAACTGGGTCCTGATAAAGAACTGGATGGTAACAACATAATAGATCCCTTCAAGATGATGCTCGATCAAACTCAATACAAGAAGATATTTTTCACTATCATAAGCATTAGTGGCTCAAAATTATGCTTAAAGCTTTGATCTTCATGACATATATGTATCTACAAATATTTCACAAAAAAAAAAAAGGGTTCATGTCCATCCGCAATATATATTTGCAAATTACGTTTCAACAATGTATATGGTGAATGGTACTGGTTGAAATGAAATTGGGTATTCACCGTTTTATGAAGAGAAGGAATATGGTACAAACTTCGGCCTTTTGCTTTTTCATAAGTTGGATCCAGGTAATTGTTGGAAAATTATAGTTAAAATGAGACCAAATCATTTTGTCCCATAAATACTTTAGGACCTTTGGAGGTCACCAAATAGCTATGTGAATCAGACTTTAGAGGAATAGGTAAAAAAGAATGTCCACGATTCACTTACAAGCCCAACAAAGTAATGCACGAAGGCCCAACAGGCTACACAAAAGCCCAACTATAACAACATGACAAGATATTTACCAGTAGTGATCAAATCAACCGCAATCCTAACCGGGGGTGGCCCAGCGTAGCCTCAGGGTTTTTTCCACTATATATATATATATATATATATAGAGAGAGAGAGAGAGAGAGAGAGAGAGAGAGAGAGAGAGAGATTTTTTCCACCCAAATAAAGGCTTTATGACACTTTCCCACATACAAATTTTTAAAATATTATTTACCTACCCAAAAAAATACACTTTTTGATTTGGTGGCGAACTAAGAGCAAACTTCATTAATTCTTTTAGGTCTTTTGAAGAGAGAAGACCGATGAGTCTTTTGGTGATCAAAATTTGACATGGGAGTGACGGTTATGTAAACCCTAATCGCTTGACTACCGACGATTGACAGGGTTGACGAGAGTAAGATTTAAAGGGTTTTGAAGAGTGATGATCGAGGAAGAGAATGATGGTGGTGTGAGGTTGCAACGATACCGGAATCGACCGACGATTGGTAGGGTTGGTGGGAAAGTGTCATTAAATGTATTTTTTTTTTTTGGAAAATGGTATTTTAAAAGTTTGAGGATGAAAAAGTATTATTAAATTATTATTTAAGAAGGAAAAAATCGTTTACTCTCACTATATTTTTATATTTCTATGCTGAAATGATACTGTTTTTATTTCCGCTAAGTAGCAAAGTGCCAATGCACCACTTCACCTTAGTGCCTTTCATTTGCCCACATTTTTATAATATTCTTCTATTTGTAAGCCCACCATATCATTTTCGCCACATTTTCCAATGAAAGACATCGTTTTATTATTGTATTTCTGTATTACACCATGTCATTTTTTTTTTCTCCCAGTAAAATTTCACTTTCTTACGTACCTTCTTTGCCGAAACGACACCGTCTTGTATTGGGCAACTAGCAAAGACCCCACTGCACCGCGGGTGGTATTATTACTATTTGAATATTGACTGACTCGTCCGGAGTCTCAGGTTCACAGCCCACTGATTTGATTTGTCTCACAAAACAAACATAAGCAATAGCCGCATTAAGCATAAACGTTCCAACAACAATTAAATCAGGAAATGAAAATGGTAACTCTCATTGTGGCCACCACCATCGATCCGGCCTCCATCAACCCAGCCACCGCGCTCTTGTCCATGCCCGGCTGGCACCCTGGTCCTTCCTTCCAGGTCAGTCACTCATTACTCTCACAACACCTGATCAATTTCTTCATATTCTTTGCATTTTAATTTCAGTTTTTATGATACAGGAACTTAAGAGCTTTGCTAATCAACAAGTGAGACTTTTACAACACGACAAAGGCATAGTAGTGGAGGATGATTTAGACAATCGTTGGGAGGAAGCTACTGGTGAAGTTGTAAACGATGTCATATTTCTCAGCAAACACACCGCCGTTTCGAACCGTCCTGCTCTTACTGTTCATCCGATCGGTACAATTTTACATTCGTTTCTGCAATTTATTAACTGTGATGATTTTTATTTATTGTTATTGTTATTATTTGATAGGAGTGCCTCACTTGCGTGAAGGAGAGGTGACGCCACAGGGTGGCAGGCCTGGATGGGCGGCGCCGCCCAATCCAAGAATTGGCCCGTGGCTCAGGCTCTTAAAGAAAATTGCTCAGTCTCATAATTTAGTACCTGAATTTGAGGTTTCATCTGCTTCTCTCTGGTTTTTATTTTTTATGAATTTGAAATAAATAGTAGTTTATGTTGTTATGCATGGATGTAGATTACATTGGAGGGTACACATCATGGACCCGTGACAAATAAGCCGACTATGTTTGTTGAAATAGGTAAGTTTCGTCTCATTGCAGATTTCTTGCAACATGATTTATTTCTTTGATTGTAACGAGGCTTTGGTTTAACTTTTGGAATTAAACTCAGTGCGCAAACATAGAGCAGCAGAATTTGCTTTTGGTGAGAAGATGCTTATGAATGTTTAATCATGGAGAGAAGTAAATTACAAGTGATATATGATGGCATAAACCTAATGTTCAATTAGTTTATCTATATATTAGTTTTCACGATAAACATTTCATTTGAGCTTTCCAGGTTGATTAATGTTGCCCACAAAATAAATACATTATATATGTTTTAATGTCTTTAGAAGATGTTGTATAGCTTATTTTTCCCAGACAAGATAATCATCTTCATACTTGAGAAGGGCAGGAACCATCTTAATTTCTGAGGTGGAATGCAACTTAGTAACAACCACATAGCGTACTTGTAAGATTATCAAAGTAATGTAATAAAACGTGATAGAATCAGGAGATTTGCAAAGCTATTCGTGCCAATAATGTATTGTGAAATTAACAAATATTTAGTGTAAAAGAACTGAAATTGCAAGAGAAAGAGAAGTGCAAAATTTTCATTTATTTGGGACGATTCACAAAACCAAAGGAATCTCTATTTATAGAGTCCCAAGCTGCTTACCTAAACCAATTGGGCTTGGCCACAAAACCAGGCATGTGTCAAAATGGAGGGAATCCTGCTCTTCATAATATGTGAGTAATTGAAAATCTGTGTCTTATGTTTAATATTTTCTACTGATTGATATAGGTAGTACAGAGGAATATTGGAGGAGACAGGATGCTGCTCAAGTCATTGCTCTGGTTGAGTACATATTTTCGACTTTACTATTTCAAGCATTAATTTTTTCTGTCTCTATTGTATAGTATAATATGCAGGTTGTTAGAAATCACATTCTTTTTTCACTAAATATTTTGTTGTGTTTGTGCCTGAAGTTAATTTGGGAGGGACTTGGTCTTGGGGAAGGTGCAGCTATAGGAAATTGGAGCAGGTACTGACACCATTATTGAACAACAATCTCAGCTTTTGTCCCTCATTTGAATAATTTTTTTTTTTTTTTTGGCATAAAAGAGTTCCTTGAGTAATATCATTATACACTTCAATGCATGTATTTTGATTGTCCAACAAAACTGTGTCTCTCTGCATAAGTAGACTTGTTTCTTTTTTGATTTTCTTGTGCTCGCTTACTTGTTTAATGTGAATGGTGAGCTGGTGCTCCAAGTATCATGTGAACTTCTCTTCTGGTTGCATGTTCTGTTTACTGTTTCTGTAACTTAATCATCGCATGCTTGCATTTTGAATATTCATTGTATGTATGCCCTTTGACAAATTCTTTGATTTATTATACATCTTGCCATTTTCCATCAAATCATTAAACCATCTTCTTCTTGATGATGCTTTGCTTACCCTATTCTTCTATATTGATATCCTAGGGAGAATGGCAAGAACAAGGTTCTTCTTGGGATAGGTGGAGGACATTATGCACCTCGGCATATGGACATAGCTCTGTAAGTTAATGTTGTATGTCATTTTTCCATTTCCACATAGGGCTATATCTGAAACCTTCCTGTTAGTATCACATATAACCTATGAACTATAAGTTTGTTATATGAAAGATTGGGCTAAGAGTGTTAAATTTGTTTCTGCAAAAACATCTAAATTGGCCTTAATATATATTTTTCCCTTCACTTCACACTCCCTATGTTTCAGTTCCCCAATTTTAAATTGAGATATGTACTTCCATACAAAAATGTGCAGGCATGTGTTTGTAGAATTTTTTCTTTTAATGAACTCAACTATTTTTGGTTTATCAACAGCTTTCTTAGTATGTGCATGTATTCAGGAGGCTGTTGTAGGACAAGTACTTATTCATTTGTGTTTCCTTTTCAAAGTCACAGCTTCTTGCACTGGGGAACTTGGGTAGTTTATGCATATACAGAATAAATGGAATGTGGAAAAAGTGTTAACGTATGATAGATTGAAGTTTTCTTTATAGTACTTTCAAGGCTCTCCAATCCTCCTAAATAACAGAAAGAGAAAAAAAAAAAAAGAGTAAATGACTTATAGTTTTTCTTCAGCATCTTAATGGACCATTTCATTGTTTGTAATAATAGGAAAGATGATGTATGGGTAGGCCATCTACTTTCTGGATATTCCTTGCCAATGGAAGATCCAAACCAGTCAAAAGCAGATACCGTTGCAAAAGATATTGGTGGAACTTGGAAACAGGCCATTAAAGCAGCTTTTGATACTACGAAATCAGCTTTTCCTGGTGGGGAAATTTTGGCGCATCTTGACCACAAGTGAGTTCACAAACTAGACATTTTTAACGCAACTCTTAACACTTTTTGCATTTTAAACCACATTTTGTTTCTTCATAGTCTTGGCTGGGGGCAATGAAATCAAATGTTTGGAAGAGTTGGTGCCCCTTCCATTTCTGCTAAGCCATTAAAGACCTTTGCAGATGCTATAGATGTCTGGGTTGTGGAATTTTACCAGAGTCTCAGGTATAATAATAAGGTCATTTTTCTCATCTCTATTTGAAAATGAAGAACAAAATTGTGTAAGCAATTTTAACTTGATGGTTTGTAGTGAAAGATCTTAGATGAGCTAGTAAGGTTTCGAATCATGTTTCTTCAATGCTCTGGTTGTTTCTCTTCAATGGCTTTAGAAAATGGCGAACTAGGAATTTTTAAAATCTATTGTAGATTCTAGTTTTTTTTTTTAATGTAACAGTTTTAAAATTTCAGGATAAAACATACTCTTAAGATACGTCAAAAACAAATGCTTGATCTAAATGTGTGGTTACTTCAATTGATTATGTGTGGCCGTTTAATTTGGGTGATGTGAAAAGTAAAATACACGGGGAGAGTGCTCTTTAATTTGGGATTATGGTCTCATTATTGGACATTTATACGTTGTTTGTCCTGTTCTTTGTTTTCCAGCCATGATACATATTTGTCCAGGACATGTTAGATAATCTGTGACTTAAGCAAATTACTGATTGCAGGAGTTTTAAAGGCTGGCAGAAAAATGCCATTACTGGATTTCTGAGTGAGCAGAATATCAAAGTTGGGAAGCCAAATGACTTCAACTGATATGGATGTTCGGTCTTGCGGACAGTTTCATCATTTCTTGAAATGAGAAAGTTTGGGAGTTTGACAACTTGCCACAGACTCCATCACAACAGATTCCATTACAGTATAGATTTATAGTACATGGATCCATTAGTGATTACTATCAATCAGTTGTTCCTCAGAGGCCAGAGGGGTATCGACATTGAAATCAAAAGCAAATGAGACAGAAACAAATATATAGATGTATATGTTTTCTAATACCAAAATTATATCATGATTGTTTTTTATCACATCTGGTGTGAATACGTGAAGTCATTGTCATGAATTGCGTATTAGAGTTTTGCAATCCAGTTCCATGACTATCTAATCTGTGGATCTGGAAAGGTCGATAAAAACATGATAAAATGCTTGTTTTACACGGTTATCTTTAAAATCATGTCATACTAGTCAAGGTCAAGGCATTTGAGCGATTCGGCCTAACTCAACTTTTCTCGCGCCTTCTTTCCAGATTGCAAAAACGATGGGCCTATCCTATTTTTGTTGCACCTGGGGGGGAAAAACGCATAAAATGCTTGAAAATTTATAAAATCTACCTTGGAATAATCGGCACCTTTATTCCATTTTTTTAATTTGTGTAACGTTTCTTATGTCCATAAAACAAAAACGTGGTATAAATAACCTAATGATAACATTATTGTATTACAAGATATGTAAGCTTATTGTTGTAAACTTTCAATAACAGCACAAAGTGAAGTGGTAAAATTTATATTGAATGTTGGCATGACCTTTTTAGTAGCGTTGTTAAAATGTCAACATACAATTTGAAGGTGTTGAGNAATTTTGGCGCATCTTGACCACAAGTGAGTTCACAAACTAGACATTTTTAACGCAACTCTTAACACTTTTTGCATTTTAAACCACATTTTGTTTCTTCATAGTCTTGGCTGGGGGCAATGAAATCAAATGTTTGGAAGAGTTGGTGCCCCTTCCATTTCTGCTAAGCCATTAAAGACCTTTGCAGATGCTATAGATGTCTGGGTTGTGGAATTTTACCAGAGTCTCAGGTATAATAATAAGGTCATTTTTCTCATCTCTATTTGAAAATGAAGAACAAAATTGTGTAAGCAATTTTAACTTGATGGTTTGTAGTGAAAGATCTTAGATGAGCTAGTAAGGTTTCGAATCATGTTTCTTCAATGCTCTGGTTGTTTCTCTTCAATGGCTTTAGAAAATGGCGAACTAGGAATTTTTAAAATCTATTGTAGATTCTAGTTTTTTTTTTTAATGTAACAGTTTTAAAATTTCAGGATAAAACATACTCTTAAGATACGTCAAAAACAAATGCTTGATCTAAATGTGTGGTTACTTCAATTGATTATGTGTGGCCGTTTAATTTGGGTGATGTGAAAAGTAAAATACACGGGGAGAGTGCTCTTTAATTTGGGATTATGGTCTCATTATTGGACATTTATACGTTGTTTGTCCTGTTCTTTGTTTTCCAGCCATGATACATATTTGTCCAGGACATGTTAGATAATCTGTGACTTAAGCAAATTACTGATTGCAGGAGTTTTAAAGGCTGGCAGAAAAATGCCATTACTGGATTTCTGAGTGAGCAGAATATCAAAGTTGGGAAGCCAAATGACTTCAACTGATATGGATGTTCGGTCTTGCGGACAGTTTCATCATTTCTTGAAATGAGAAAGTTTGGGAGTTTGACAACTTGCCACAGACTCCATCACAACAGATTCCATTACAGTATAGATTTATAGTACATGGATCCATTAGTGATTACTATCAATCAGTTGTTCCTCAGAGGCCAGAGGGGTATCGACATTGAAATCAAAAGCAAATGAGACAGAAACAAATATATAGATGTATATGTTTTCTAATACCAAAATTATATCATGATTGTTTTTTATCACATCTGGTGTGAATACGTGAAGTCATTGTCATGAATTGCGTATTAGAGTTTTGCAATCCAGTTCCATGACTATCTAATCTGTGGATCTGGAAAGGTCGATAAAAACATGATAAAATGCTTGTTTTACACGGTTATCTTTAAAATCATGTCATACTAGTCAAGGTCAAGGCATTTGAGCGATTCGGCCTAACTCAACTTTTCTCGCGCCTTCTTTCCAGATTGCAAAAACGATGGGCCTATCCTATTTTTGTTGCACCTGGGGGGGAAAAACGCATAAAATGCTTGAAAATTTATAAAATCTACCTTGGAATAATCGGCACCTTTATTCCATTTTTTTAATTTGTGTAACGTTTCTTATGTCCATAAAACAAAAACGTGGTATAAATAACCTAATGATAACATTATTGTATTACAAGATATGTAAGCTTATTGTTGTAAACTTTCAATAACAGCACAAAGTGAAGTGGTAAAATTTATATTGAATGTTGGCATGACCTTTTTAGTAGCGTTGTTAAAATGTCAACATACAATTTGAAGGTGTTGAGCTTTGAAGCTCTTGAAAGGTGTTATGCCTAAAAAATCAGGGCTGACGTAAGCTCACGCCAGCAATGACCAATCAGAGTTCTGGAAGGCTTTGTGTCGTCCAGATGCTACCACGTCGCAGAAGGACGAAAGAGATAAGGTTGTCGTCAGTCTGACAGGTGAAAACTTGGCTTGTGAGTGCTAGGAATTGTCCACCTGCCCAAGTTTTAGACGATTTAAGGATATCTTCTGTGCAGTCAGCCAATGGGAAGCAGGTTAAGAATTATACCACATCTGCCCGACTGCAGAATTATGATTATTACTTTGAACCTCTCGACTATAAATAAATGGCTCCTCTCTCATTTATGGGATCAGTTCATTTTTAATCTTCTAATAACATACTCTCTCTCTCTATTTAAATTCTCTCTCTATATTATATCCCAACTTGCTAAATTAACGTGTAAATCAGTGTGTGTCTTGCGCTGCTGTTTATTCTCAAACAACACATTGTGAACTTTGAATCCTGTTGGAAGCCACCACCAGCGCTAGAGGACGATTCAAATCCACTACCTTATAATTTGGAGGAAAAAAAAAAGTGTAGGCATAGAATTGTAGCATTGACTTAAGATAGGCCGACCATGTCCTCTTCGTATAACGGGGAGTGTCCAATTGTCAATTAATGTTGAACAGGAAATCAGACCTAAATGTTTTTAAAATTTATTCCCCTCTTACTGTTTTTTGCCTATTCTCCAAGCTATACAACCAACTTTATCTTATAAATCGGCTTTTGTCAACTCAATAATGCTTGAGTTACCGATAAAGGTACCGATTTGACATACTGATTAAGTTAAAATTTGAGATTTTGAGAATTGGGCAAATGCATCGGTATGGGAAAATCGATAATTTACTCGGTAAACGTAATATTACTGTTGTCAACTGCTTTGCTTTTGTCCTTTTCATCTCATTATGTACATCGCCTTTGGCCTCCCATTAGTACGCATGATTCAACTAATTTCTTGCGCAAGAATTAGATTTACATTCAATATGACATCATTTCATATGTATGTCATGCTGTTAATGGTACATGATTAGTTGTTAGATGAATATTTTTTTTTTTTTTTTTATTCGGGTTAATTTACGAATATCTTAATTAATTTTCGAGGTTCATTGAATACCCTATAAACCTAAAGGACTGGATAAACTACAATATTTTTGTGATAGGTAGCCCAATGTTTGAACCCAATAACTCAAAAAATGAAACAAATCTCTTTGATCGTCAAATCAACCCCTTAAGGTTATTAGATAAGCACTGTCCTACTAAATGGATTATATTCTTTTTGTCTTTATATTATTTTCTGAGTGTTGAATGCGCTTTCTGTATTTTAAATTTCACAATACATTTATTTTCACATTTTAAATGGATTGTGTATAGAATTTTATACCACCTCATAATAGGTAATTCACACCCTGTAAAGATGTATAATATTTTTTGTATGTTAAGAGTCATTTCTCCTAACTATTTCCGCAAAAATGTATAGTAAATAAAAATATTTGAATTTTGAATACTTAATGCACAACTATTTCTCTCTTAGGTAGTGAGGATATTTCATAATTTAAACACAAAATTGATAGATTAATGTTTGAATTTCAATTTAAGCTACTTATATTTAATCCAATTGTAGGTAGGGAAAGTTGTTAATTATGGCCCTAGGGAAGATTCTATTCAAACTCTTTATAATAAACGAGTCACGTACAGTACATATTAATTACCTCTCCAATCACTTAATCATAAATGATTTGTCACAACATATTATTAATGAAATTGAATTAAACATGTTTCCAGTACATTATATTATCATTATTGTTCCTCTAGAGGCTTCGTTGTTAGTAATAAAACACTGGTGGCGGCACTTTACCCCATTGAACCTAATAATAATTAATTTAAGTAAAAAACTTTGATTTTCTTCAACATTGAACCGACCATATAATATAATTAAATATATTTAAATGAAATTTGAGATTAACTTTATAATAAGAGACATCTTAAATTCTTAATATTAATATGTATGTTAACATCTTACATGGCAGATGACATGTGAAGATGCGGAATTGGGAAAGAGAACAAGGGATATATATATATGTATAATTATATATATTTTATTTACTGAAGCGTCCAACCAGGAGAATTCACTTAGGATCCCCATGCAAGAGGAAGTCTCCTTTTTGTCTTAATCATAACGTTAATTATAACTAATCGATTAGGTCAAACTCTCTCCTCCTACCCATATGCATTTTACATTAGAGTAAATTATGATTACGATATACATGAAAAGGGGATTATTATTTAATTTAAAAATAAATTTAAGTTTTACTTAGTACGTTAAAGAGAAAGGTATTTAATTTCCTAAAATGAAAAATATTAGAGGAAATTAGTTAGAACTCAGCAAATGATGGAAGCCTACCTACCATATCTACTAACTTTAATGTTTATAATTGATGTTCATGTCATGCATCACACATTCAATTGCTTAAAAACTTTATTGTAAAATTATTCTTCCCACCAAAATTAATTAGTTTGGATCAGTTTATTAAAAATAAAATTCCTCAATCATAAAATGTTAAATTCATTAATTAAATCTCTTTTTATGTTTAAATGTTCAACTCCTACATGTATAAATGCGTTTTAAATTATTAAATATTTAACCAAATTTCTTCCTTTTTAATTTAAAGAAAAATACATAAAACATGGAAAATAAAATAAAAGGATAAAAGCATTTGTTTCTTTCTCCCTTTATTCTATTGCCGGGCCCAATACTCCTTATGACAATAAAAATCCTCCAAATTGTAGTAGCTAATCATACCACACGTGTTCACTTCCCCTACTTTATCCTCATCTCTCATCATGGACCTACAACCCATATTAGCTTCAACTACACGTGTAATACATCATGACACGACGGTGCTGATCCCAAAACCACCGTTTTCCACTTGAAGAAAACAGTACCGGTACAGTAAATCATCAAATCAATTATTAAAAAAATCAAACGGCGAAACCCATGCCATTGACTCAAATGAGTGGAGAGGATGAACTGGGAATGGGTCCCAATCGCCAATGGAAAAAGAAGTAAAGCTGACAAAGAAAATATGAAATAAAAGAAGAAAAAAAGTTATCTGTAATATAATAATAAGACTACAGATTACTGAGAGCCAGCTCAAGATCTCAACGAACTGACACACCATCATATTCTCACAGACCCTCATCGCATACATTTAGAGAAAAACAAAAACAAAAACAAAAACAAAAACAAAGTCCCCGCCCCCAGCCACCCGATTACAAGACACACAAGTTGACTTTTTTGAGGTTGTGCTGTAAAATTTTCACTCTTTGTCATCTTCGAGGGACAAAACACAACACAACAAAAAACAGTTTGAATGTGAGTTTCAGGTGGCAAAGTGTCGAAAACTTCAAACAAACGAGAGAGATTTTGTTAACGTTTTGGTGTTTGGTTAGCGGGAAAATCTGGTGAGGGAAGCAAGGAAAGTGAAGGAACAGGTAAGGAAAATAAATATTGATTGTTGTTTATTGGATTTCAATATTTATTGGATTGTTGTGTTGAGGTGGAGGGTGATAATTAATGCCAAAACTTCGGCCTAATAAATAGGTGGGGGTTCACAGATACTGCAAAGAACTCAATAAGAATTAATTGCAGTTGACCTTTAATATTAGGTTTTTGATGATTACAACTCACTTACTATTTACTGTCTCTCTCTCTCTCTCTTTCTATTCATTGTCCTTCCTTTTCTCCATTTACTATTTGCTTTCCACAAACAGCAACCTCTTTATTTAAGCTTAGGATTCAGATTTCATTTTGAAAGCTTCATATCTTTATATGTAAGTAACGATAATATCATCCCTTCAGTTTAAAGTTTTCTTCAACTTATATGTGGATCTCACTCTGTTCTATTTTTCTCTAATAGCTTGATCTGCTGAGTTGGGTATGCTTTTTTTTTTTTTTTTTTTTTAATTTTATTTTGAGACGTCTGCAAATTATTGGCCTTATGTTTTATCTTTTTCCAGTGATATGGAACTGGATTGTAGGTTGTGATTTGTGAATCGAATCGAGAGGAACAAGAAGATACTCTTGTTTAGCTGATAGCAAGGTTTTTTTTTTTTTTGGTTTGGATTTGATGCAGATCTCTGGCATTTCTATTTTGGCATTCCAATGTTTGTTCATGGGATAGGTAAAACCATCTGGGATTTCACTGATTTCTTCTAGAATTTTAGTTTTTATTAATGGGTTAGATCTGACTAGAGCTAGAGAACAAAATAAACGGTGTTATTGTTTTAAAGGAGGGCCATATGGGTTGCTGAATAATATTTTTAATTTAGGTATGTATTTAGCTGTGAAAGTTATGTAAGCTTTAGGAAAAGTTAAACTTTTCTTGTTCTTTTGTTATATAGGAAATGTTTAAGATTCCACATGCTTAACATATATTGGATTTGGGAGAGATCTTATGTACTTATTTTTCTCGATAATGTTCTTTAGTGCGTGTAATTGGATAGCTATTGGTTTTTCTCAACAAACATTAGCCCGAACAATATAATATATGTAGCTACTTATATACATTCATGGGACAGGATTAATTACTGTTTCAGCTCTGCTTTTCATTTTATTCTATTTTGGCTTTTGACTTCTGATATTGAGCACGCTTTTCATGATTTGTTATGTGTTAAAGCTGTTGAGTTGATACTGGTCCTTTTTTAACTATTTATTCCTAATATCTTTTTACTTGTCAAAAATTAAAGAGACATGACTGTTTAAATAGCTTAATTTGGCCTATTTGTTGGAGATTATTCTAAACTTCTGGTTGATGTGGTTTTCCTCAATAACTCAGTTTTAGCTTTAATTGTTAAGAATAGTATATACAGTTATTATGTACAGTATGTTCTCTAGTTGCATTTTTCATTAACATTTTCTATGTGACTTGTTGAATTTGTTTATACTAGGAATCTATATTACTACAGTCATTTATACCTTTAAATTTGTATACTTGTTTCTATCAATACCAAACCTTCTTTTTTTTTTTAACACACGAACAAAAAAAAAAAAAAAAAACTTACATCTTTGTTTGCTCTTTTTTACGTTTAGGAGTGAGCAGTAATACTGTTGATTCTGTTAAATGCTTACTGATATGAGGTTACTTCTTTTTTTGGACCTGAGCAAACATTCTTCTGTATCTGATAAAGCCTTTCAAAAGTCAAAACCCTGTATTGTTCTAAAAGTATGAGCAACTAGTGACGGTGAAATTCTCTGTGATTCAAATTTGCTACAACGTTTGGTTATGAAAAAAAAATTTCTAATCAGATCCAGGACTTCTTTGTCAAATTAATAAGGACTTCGTAATAAGAAGTTTTATTTTGTTTTTGTTGTTTAATTATGATGTCTTAATTTAGTTTGTTCTACGGGAAAACCAATTATAAATAAGCTTGTTATGTTTCTAGTTGTTCAGAATTTTGATTAATAAAATTAATAAATTATTCCCTTGGGAAGTGCTTTTTCGTGTATCTGAGATTATCTTCTTGTGAATTTTGTTGTTTTTGGATGTAAACTGTTATGCTAGACTGTTTATGGTGTATCTATATTCTGTTGTCATTATGTTTGTTATTTGCTTATGGTTTGCTTTCTAGAAGTGAACTCTGCTGATTTCATCCCTAAACTTCAACACCTTAATACTCATTTGGTCTCTTACAAAGTATATTTAAAGAGGGGTAATTTTAGACTGCTTATTTTAATATAGTTTTTATATGTGTTTTTGGTTGGCAGAATTAGCTTGCACTCCCTGAATTCTGAATTCTTGAAGATATCACTCATAGTAGCTGTGAAGAACTTCCTCATCTTTCCCAATCCATGTGAACCATGAAATTTGGTAATAATATAGTCTTCTTTTGGATTTCTTTTTTTCATTCCCAACTCTGTTTTTACATATTCTTTATCATCTTTACCTTAGAATTAGCATCTGTATGCTGTCTGTTTTGTTCTGGGAGTTAAATTTGGTATAATCATAACCGTTTCTGCCTTTTGGTTGGCAATCAAAATTCTTGATGACCTTAAAATGCTTAAATTATTTTCTTGAGAAGTTGGTTTATGGAAGTTGGGGATCTTGCTTGAGCCTATTATTGCACTGTTTATATTATTCAGGCCCATAACTTAGCTGGCAAATTTAGATTTTGATCAACCAAGTGGTGCAATTTTTTTTTGTTTATCTTACTTTCTATTAATTGTTACTCAACTAACACTTCTTTTCGTTACTCTAATTTCCTGTTTTAGAATTCACCATAATAAAATATTTTCTCGTAGTTTCAGATAATGAACAAGTATTTGCCCATTCAACTCTAGACCGCAAGTCTGATTCCAAACCTTTTGATTATCAAGACAATGCTTTGGAGTCCACTAGGCTGAAGTCAGGAAATAGTATTGTAAAGGAATATCAGAACGGAGTCTTGTGTGCTTCAAAACCCAGTGAGGGGGACGCAGATAAATTATCATATATGAAAAATGATGCAGATGGTTGGACTGCGACAAAACTTGATCGTTCTGTGAATTTGAATGATATAGCAAATGACAATGAAAAGGATTTCAGAGATCTGGCAGCACAACATTCTCATTCTTGCCAAGAAACAGAATCATTTGAGGACTCAGTTTTTTATATGGACAAAAGTGTTATGGAATGTGAACTACCTGAGTTGATAGTTTGTTACAAAGAGAGTACATACCATGTCAAGGATATTTGCATTGATGAGGGGGTACCTTCCCAGGACAGGATCCTGTTTGAGAGTGATACAGAAGAGAAGGGTGTCTGTTCCTTCCTTCCACCTGAGAAGAATAGAAATGATGAACTGATGGAAGAAAAAATCAATACTGTTATGCCTCTCGTAGATGTGTTGAAATCTTCGGCAGAAAATGATTCTAATACGGATACTGTCAATCAATATGATTTTCCACCCACACATGATTCTGACAAAGATACAGTTGGTCTATGTGATTCTAAGGATTTAGTGTTGACGGATGAAGTGAAAGATGATGAAACAGACAAAACTGCAGATGATGTCTCAAAAAAGTTCTCACTTGGAGATTTGCTGTCGATGCAAGGTTTGACAACAGAGAACTCATACTCCAAGTCTTCCAGTAATGATGAAACAGAGACTCAGCAGGTACTCATCTTCATGATTAAAATTACTTTGCAGTATAACAATAGTTACTGTAATAAGATTTTGGATTCCTCCTGTATATAGGCTCAAATCTTCTTTAGGAGTACTTAATAATAAATTGCCATATTTCTTTGTTGGTTGAGATACTGACAGTGAAATAGTTTCCTCATCAATGGAATTTGGGTTCAATATATTGCTATGTAACTACTAGATGATAGTATTATTATATCAGGTGCACAGTTTCAAAATAGTTGCATATAGATTACCCCAACAGATTAACTTTTTCTTCTTATGATGTAAAGAGAGAAAGAGAGAGGAGAGTATGTGATAAAGATTTTAATGATTTGAGTGCAGGGCTGTGATGGAAAAAAAGTCTTGGCAAGTGATGCTTTTGTTTCTCTAGCCGAAGAATCAAATAGTGGCACCAAGGAAGAGATCATGGTGAGCTCTGATTTGGTTTCTGAGGTGGAAGATTCAAACAATGGCAGTGAGGAAGCAATCTTGGCGAACTGCACAACAGTTTCTGCAAGTGAAGGAAATCATAATGGCAGTAAAGAGGCGACCTTGGCAAGCCCTGATCTGGTTTCTGGAGATGCAGTCTTGGCAAATGCTGCCTTGGTTTCTTCAGCCAACGAATCAAACGGTGGCACTGAGGAAGGAGAGTTGGTGACCTCTGATTTGGTTTAGGCAGCTGAAGAATCAAACAATGGCGGTGAGGAAGAAATCTTGGAAAATTCTGCTCTTGTTTCTGGAGACGAAGAAAAGAACAATGAAGCAACCTTGGCAAGCCATGATCTGGTTTCTGGGTCTGAAGAATCAACAAAAATCAGCATGGATGAAAAGTTATTATATAATAGCAAGGTGGAGACTGGAAGCATAACTTTTGACTTTGATGCTTCTGCTTCCACAGCAAGAGGTAAAGAGGAATGTCCTCATAATGGTAATTCTAAACAAATTGAGACTCCAGACACCTCAAAACTTGAAGATGCTCCAAGGCTGTCAGTTTCAAGCCAGGTTCGCAATGGTATTGGGGAGTCAAGTTTCTCTGCAACAGGTCCTATATCAGGTCTAATAACTTATTCAGGGCCAATAGCATATTCTGGAAGCCTCTCTCTTAGATCTGATAGCAGCACAACAAGCACCCGTTCTTTTGCCTTTCCTATGTAAGCATCCTTCAAACATTTTTTTTCTTCCTTCATTGTTCATCTGTCCTTATAGATTTAATCCAGAACTAACAATTTCATATTTGTTTATTACATTAACAGACTACAGTCTGAGTGGAATAGCAGTCCAGTAAGGATGGCAAAAGCTGATCAGAGACATTTCCGGAAACATAAATGTTGGAGACAGGGCCTTCTTTGCTGTAGATTCTAAATGCTCTATTTTTCTATCAATAGATTGAAGTTAGAAAGTATATACATGATAAAATTTCATTTTTTTTTTCTTAGTTTTATTCTTACCCTCTTCTATATGTTATAATATGATTTATCAAGTAATATAGGTATACATCTTGCTCTTTTCTCTGATCTTACAAACGGGGAGTTACGTACAGTAGGTTTATGGTCTCAACTTTGTTGTTATGGAGAAATGTCTTATACTTCAGAAGTCAATGCATTTATATCAATATTTTCTCTTGTTATTAACGCAATTTTGTGGTAGTGTGAGAGCGAGAGCCAATTTTTTCTGTAAAAGTAGCAGCTCATTCAAAATTTGAACGAATTGTAGAGCAGAGAATCAATTATGATTTGCTGCCATTTTCATTAATCAAAATAGAGTACATATACACAGAGGAATAACGAGATCACTCCTAAATACAACAGGAAGTCCTAGTCTTAAGGAAGACTCAACAGCTCTGCTATATACAAGGAAATATTTGAATTTGAATAAAGATTGATAATAGATATATGCTACATGCTGATATGCCCCCTCAAGATGGGCCACGTGTAGAGAGGCCAATATTGTCTCTTAAATTCTTAAATTGGGTTCGAGGTAGGGGCTTTGTAGGAAGATCAGCAAGCTGGTCGGCAGAGGACACATGTGCCACACGAAGAGCACCAGATTGAACTTGATCACGAAGAAAATGGTAATCAATAGCTGTATGCTTCATACGGGAATGAAAGACTGGGTTGGAGCTTAGTTGTGTTGCACCAACATTATCACAGTAGACTACTGGGGGTTTTATCAAATTGATACACAATTTAGAGAGTAAAGAACGAACCCAGCATAGTTCGGCAGCAGTGGCAGCAACTGAGCGATATTCAGCCTCAGTGGAAGAGCGAGCAACCGTTTTTTGCTTTTTAGAGCTCCATGAAATGAGATTGCGTCCAAGATAAACAAGATATGCACCAGTAGAAGAGTAATCGTCTTTGTTACCTGCCCAGTCAGAATCTGAAAATGCATGAAGTGAGTCAGAGAAGGCATGAAGTGACTGAGGTGAATTTCGATGTAGGAGGAGTCCATCATCCAAAGTGCCACTGAGATGGCGTAAAATGCGTTTAACAAGGTTCCAACGTTCATCTATAGGCTGATGCATAAACTGAGACATTTTGTTGACTGCAAACGAAATTTCAGGTCGGGTGAGAGACAAATATTGGAGGCTACCCACAACAGTTCAATATTCAGATGGATCAGAGAGGAAAGATCCTGATGCCAGCGTGAGAGATGACGAGTTGGTTGGTAAAGGTGTATGAACTGGTTTGGCAGCTTGCATATTAGTTCTAGTGAGCAGATCCTTTATATATTGCCTTTGTGAGAGTAGGAGTCCATGGCGATGAGGAACAACTTCTACACCAAGAAAATACGATATAGTGCCCAGATCTTTGAGAGAAAAACGCTGAGCTAGACACTCAACAACTTAGGATACAAGATCGTCACTATTCCCAGTGATTATAATGTCGTCAACGTATACCAGCAGATAGAGTAGGCTGGTTCCAGTGTTTAGAATAAACAGAGAAGTGTTAGAGTGAGAGTTCTTGAACCCAAAATCTATAAGGAGTTATCGCAATTCATGATACCAGGCCCAAGGAGCCTGTTAGAGACCATAAATGGCTTTGTGAAGCTTGCATACATGGGTGGGTTTATCAGCGTTAATGAAGCCAGGAGGTTGTGCCATATATACCGTTTTTGACAGATTACCTTGGAGGAAGGCATTGTTTACATCCAATTGGCGAAGAGACCAACCATTGCTTACGGCAATACTGAGCACAAGTCTCACAGTAGTTGGCTTGATTACAGGATTGAAGGTTTCAAGATAGTCCACACCTGGTCTTTGATGAAAGCCTTTGGCTACAAGGCTAGCTTTAAACCTGTCAATAGAGCTGTTAGAGTTTCTTTTAATGCGAAATATCCACTTACAACCTACAAGGTTTGTGATACCAGTTGGAGAAACAAGTTCCCAAGTCCCATTGTGAACAAGGGCATCATACTCTTCGGACATAGCTTTGCGTCAGTTTGTGTCTTTGAGGGCCTGAGTAATAGATATGGGTTCTGAACTGGGTGAAGAGGCTAGGTGTGTGTGGAGATTTAGTTTTTGGATAGGTTTGGTGATATGGTTTTTGGCTCGGGGAGTCATGGAATGGCGAGGAGCTGGTGTAGAGACATGTTGTGAGGCAGGTTCTGGTTGCAGTGAAGGTTCTGGTTGATGGGGTGTTGGAGATGTGTTTGGAGTGCGATCTGCAGCAGGGGCCAATTCCATAGCATGTACTTCTGGAGCGTGAGAATGCGTTTGTGCTGGAGGAGGAATGGGAATTGTGATAACTGGTGGAATCCAATCAGTAGCTGTAGTGGAGGTAGGACGAGGTTGCTGAATGTTGAGTGTGGTGTAAGGAAATATAGATTCGACAAATTGGACATGACGAGAGACATGTTTTAGAGGTGGTTGGGTCAAAACAGAGATATGCACTTTGAGACAAAGAGTAACCAAGAAAGACACAGGGTGTGGACTTAGGGGCTAGTTTGTGGGGTGAATAAGGACGAAGCCATGGATAACATAAGCATCCGAAAATTTTGAGTTTAGAATAGTTTGATGTGGTTTTGAAAATTAATTCAAAGGGAGTGGAGAGGTTGAGAGTAGTGGTAGACATTCTATTAATTAAGTAGACTGCAGTACTGAATGCATGAGGACAAAAGGTGAGAGGTAAGGAGGCATGGGAGAGTAAGGTGAGGCTAATTTCGACAATGTGACGATGTCTTCTTTCAGAGTAGCCATTGTGTTCGGGTGTATGAGGTGGAGTGGTTAGATGGGTTATACCAACGGTAGAAAGGTAATCTTTGAGGCCTAGATATTCTCCCCCATTGTCAGAATATAAAGTGATGATTTTGTGGTGGAAGTAATTTTCAACAATGGTTTTATAGCGTTTAAATACTTCCTGAACATCTGATTTTCATTTGAGGGGATAAAACCAGATGTATTTAGTAAAGTGATTGACGAATATGAAATAATATTTAAAGCCATTTGAAGTAATAATGGGAGAAGTCCAAACATCAGAAAAGATAATTTGAAGAGGGTGTGTAGACACAAGGGAGGAAGTAGAAAAAGGTAATTTATGACTTTTATTGCAGAGGCATGCATTACATGAGAAATCTTTTGGCATAGAGGAAGATGATTCTAAACAATTATTAGAGAGAATATGCTATAATATTGGAAGAGCTGGATGTCCTAAACGATTATACCAGTTGGTAGATGTTGTTTTGGCTGTAGAGAATGCTAGAATCGGGTTTTTGGGAGCTATCCATTCATACACTCCATCGTTAGTACTGCCCTGGAATATAATTGCCCCCGAGCGAAGATCCTTCACAAAAGATGAAGATGGTAAGAATTCAACTGACGTGTAAAACCCCTCCCTAGCCGGGTATTTCCTAAGTATCCCTTGGCCATTGAGAACCTAGAAAACGCACGCCTAGAAAAGAAGTTTATTTTAAAATCCTATTTAAAGAATAAATTTGTAGTTTATAAACATATTTATTTATATTTATTTATTAATTCAATTTCCAAACTATAATAAGTTCATTGTATAAGTCAAAAAAAGAAATATAGTTTCCTTTCTTGGAGTAAATTATGAAATCCATAGTAATACTTACTAGAACATATATACTTTTACAAAATTTACTAGTAATTTGATTTCCTTTATTAATACAACATATTTACTCCATTATAGAACATGGACATATTTACTACATTATGAAATATGAACATAATTACTACACTACATATTAGCAAAACTATCCAATAGTCATTATTAAAACATCCCTTCATGCTCATAGCGTTCCTCAGAATCCTCTCCCAGCTTCATGCCTTAATCCTTACCTTAGTATTCAAAGCACAAAGGTACTCCTCCTTGGCTCCAAAGTTTCACCTTTCTTTAACCCTGAAATTGAAGTTCTTTAAGGATGGATGGTGATCTCCTTTGAAAATCAACTTGAAATCCTAAGAAAATTTGAGAATAAAAGCTTGGATTAGTGGCTTTTATGGTGGATTTGAGAGATGAAGAAGAAGATGATATGTTTGGGGTGTACAAGGCCGACTACTCTCTCTTTAAACCTTGTAAATATTTATTCAATTGTTGCTCTAATGTGATTGGTCAATAAAAGTTAGGTATAAGGGTCATTTGGCATAAATTTTTCATATAAGGGCATTTTGGTCATTTCCACCACAACATAAAGATAAGCACTCATTTAATGCCATTTGACTTCTTTAAAACACTTAACCATTAAGCAATCCCATTAGGTGAATGACTAATTTACCCTTGGTGCACTTTTATGGACACTTAATCATATGGTTTTGTATGAAAATACCATTATACCCTTGGTTACCGTTTATGCCATTTAACCTTATTAGTCAACTTTATGACCATTCTACCCTCATTTCTCTTCAATGACATCACCCTTTACACTTTATAATGGCCACATCTCGAAATACATGTAAATTGACCATTTTACCCTTCCATTCAAAAAAGAAAAATTACTTGAAAAGGTAAATTTCATAGCTTAGGGCATCGGAATAATAACGCGGGGTTTACATGACGCATTGTTAGTGATGCAAAACTGAGAAATGGAAATTAAGTTTTTTTTCATGGTTGGTAGACAAAGAACGTCAGATAATGTAAAAGTTGAGTGTGGAGATGAAAGAGTGGTAGAGCCTGTGTGTGTGATGGAGAGACTTGTACCATCTCCGATCATAACATCATCAAATCCGTTGTAAGGTGAGTGAAGGGACAGATTGTTTAGATCTACTGTGACATGATGAGAGGCGCCACTGTCTAGTAACTAGGTTGAACTTGGTGATGTGCTGTTGGCAACAAAGTTAACTCGTGGCTGCCAATGAGCGGTTGAGTTGTTGGATGATGAGGGCGCAATGGTGGAGGATTGAAAGGGAAGCACTTAAAAGGAGGGACATCTCTTGGCTGTATGTCCTTGGACTCCACAGATCTGACAGAAGCCTTGATAAGGTCTGGATGGAGGACGGTTGCTGCGATTTTGGAAGCGGTGATCTGAGTTCATGAGAGGACGGCCATTATTGGTTGCTGGTGGACGCCAAGTCTGGTTGCCAGCAGGTGCCTGTGAGGGAGAGAGGGTATGCCAATTATTAGATTTGTTTGGGCGCCATTGTTGGTTTGTTTTTATTGTTGGATTGGCAGTAATTGGAAGTGATGTTTCTGAACTTGTGATTGCTGATGCAGAGGCTGCAAAGGAGAGTAGCTTCTCGTGGAGCTCATCAAATGAGATGGAGGTGTCACGAGCTTGTACTGCACAGACCAGTTCCTTGTAGTCGTCGCCTAGGCCATCCAGGATCTTGTCGATGAGGTCTTCAGGATCCAGTGGTGCACCTAGGATAGCCAGTTCATCAGCACAAGCTTTGACAGAGTGCAGATACTTGGTTATATTCTGACTGCCTTTGTTAGATTCTTAAGTTGGTTTTTGACTTGTTTGATGCGACCACGTGAGGGTTTGGCATACGTGTTGGCAAGGATGGTCCATGCTTCTTTGGCAGTCTTGGCTCGGGCAATGAAGGGAATGATGGTAGGAGAAAGAGAGCAAATTAAGGCATTTAGCAGCAGTTGATCTTGACAAATCCAGAGTTTGTGAGAAGGATTGGTTGTGTCAGTGTTGTTTGCTGTGATGGTGGTGGGAGGACATGGTGTGGATCCATTGATATACCCAATGAGGTCATATCCAATGAATAAAGTTTCAAATTGCAGCTTCCAGGATAGGTAATTATAGAGGTGAGTTTGAGCTGATATGTTGAGGGTGATAAGAGGAACCTCAATGTTTGGAGGACTAGCGGCAGAGGTAGTGTTGGTGGAATTTGGTGTTGTTGTTGTCATTCTGGTGTGGGACAGCAAGAGAGTAAGAGTGAAACAAGAAAGGAAAGAAGAGAAAGGTTGAAAAAAAATGAATGGGTAGGAATCGATATGTGCTCTGATACCATGTAGAGCAGAGAATCAATTATGATTTGCTGCCATTTTCGTTAATCAAAATAGAGTACATATACACAGAGGAATAATGAGATCACTCCTAAATACAAGAGGAAGTCCTAGTCTTAAGGAAGACTCAACAGCTCTGCTATATACAAGGAAATATTTGAATTTGAATAAAGATCTGATAACAGATCTATACTACATGCTGATACGAATGAGCAAATAGTCTGTGCGACAAATGCTGTCATATAACAAAAGAAAGATAAAGATGAAAGTCCCAAATAAGGAGGAATAAAGGGGAGCTGCAGCCTTATAGCTGCAAAAGGAAACATTTATATGGGCCCGAGAAATTAAAATGATTCAACTCCTTAATTATATGTACTGTATTATATGTACATATTTTTTATACAACATTATATGGTAAAATATAATTGATTGATTTTAAATTAAAATTAAACTTTTATCCAATCATCTTTTGTCATGTAATATTAAATGAGAATGTTGTATGTGTAGTATTATTCATATTGAAATAGCTAATGCTAATATAACCAGCAAAGTCTATACTTTACTTTCAAGATGAACAAATCAGAATATTCTTTCTTTAATAATGTTTTGTTAATAACCGAGTTATACAACTAGTCATACAAGTAGATAAAAATTATACAAAATTTATGTAAAATAACTACTCTGTTATTTGTTTTTTGTTTGTTTGTATGATTCAGTTATAAAACTCAGTTATAAGTATAATATTACTCTTCTTTGTAACAAGACGAGAATCAGAGTTTAACAGAAGAAGAATAATAAAAACTCGTAAATTAAAAATAGGATTTAGAAAGAGATGAAAAGAAAGAAAATTACTTGAGACCCCCAAAAGAGATCCTGAAAGGGTCATGAAAACAATTAAGCTCATAATTTTCATATGTTCAATTTCTTTTTCAAGTGGCGGAGTGATGATGGGTCTGGTGTAGTCCATTGAAGGATATATAGAGCAACCCACCATTTGTAGTTCTGATTCAATCTTACCAAAATTCTTGATGGATCCTGCAAACTTAAATATGGGCGCACGGAATGGGACGTACGCTTCGTCTTTATTGCACATAAATTTGAGTCAGAGAAGACATGCATTTAAGCATGGGAAGATGAAGAAAATAAATTTTGGGTGGAGACTTGAGCTTGAGCAGCAGTAAAGTTCTGCCTAACTTCACTATTATTCCCCGGGATTTATGTATTACAATCTGCTTGAGCAATATCTTTAATGTAACTTTATTGAAACATTAATTCAGGGTTCTCCCAAAACAAATAAATCTATATGTATTACGTCAATTCAAAAGAAGAAGTTTGAACTTAAGAAGAACTGTTCGGTAAGGGAACATTCAGCCGAAGGATACCAGCTTAAAAAAAATGCAATTATTATATATCAATTGCCCTCTTCTCATATGCCTTTGAAAACGGAATTTAATTGAAGTATGAAGTAGCTTGAACACATTAATATATTGAGTCTCAAGAATCCCATGTTGAATATGATTAAGAGAAGGTATTAGAGTTTATATATATAAGAAGAAATTATCACTTCATCTAATAAGTTAGTTTTTTTTTTTGGGTTGAATATCTAAACGACCGACAAATGATATGATAATATGGTAGAATGAAAGAACCCTTTTGGACTCTATCATAGAGAATAGTACAAAACTAATTGAATATTTTTCAAGTGAAAAATGAGGTGGCTTGGGTTGCTTGTTTGTAGCCAAGAATTTATTTGAAATCTAGTGCAACACATAAATAATTTATTTTCTCCATAAGAAAGAAAGATTGAGTTGTTGTTGAATCTTAAAAAGTTAATAGCATTTTGGGGTTGATGGTGATATGTGCAATGTTTTGTAGACATTATTTTTTAAATAATAAGAAAAAAGAAGAGGGCCTACAACAGTACGTGACAAAAGCAACTCAAATGGTGTGAAGTTATCTCCTCAAAAGCAAGTATAAGTATAAGATTTCTATGTACTTGTTTTGGAACTGTTCATTTTGTGCTTTGTGTTTCTCTCTCTCTCTCTCTCTCTCTCTCTAGGGGCTTCCTTGGTTAATATAAAACTCCATCCCACACCCTCTTCAGATCATTCATCATCTTTATTACATGCAATATTATCTCCAGGGACTGTAACTATGGAGCTTATAGTGATTACTTTGTTTTTCATTATTAGTCTCTCCTTAATATTTCAAGCGCCCTGTGCTTCTTCTCTTCACATTCAAGTGCAATCTTCGCATGAAAAAGGTAAGCATGCATGCACTTGTTAATTTCTTTCCTATGAATCATGAGCTTATTATGACTATAATCTGTACTATGAGCAGCCATTGAAATACAACTTTCTGATCTGCCGACTCTGCCAAGAAAGCTTAGAGTCACTGCTGAAGTAACAGTAAGAATCTGTTCTTAAAGAACCGACGAATTAACTAATCTTGTTTTTGTTTGACACATATATAATCTCGAGTAATATATATATATATCTTTCTACAACTTACCATTTCCCCTTCATGTTTCGAAAAATAGGTTAAACAACATGGAGGTCCAGAAACAATGTCACGCAACAACCAGGAGAGTGAGCCTGTTCAAGCTGGTAATCATCTATTAAACTACTCCTTAATTACCATAGCACAGCCATTCAACGGAAGGGTTTTTATTCTTAAGATATGTTAATTAGTACTGATGAACTCATGCTTTTACTAGCTTAAGAACAGCGCACAGCAACAAACAGTAGTTGTTGCCAGCTCGAGCACCATGAATAATATGTCCAGAGCACTTTAATTTTCTTTTTTCCTTTTCCCGGCTATATATCACTCTCCTCCTTCTTTTTCTTTCTTTCCTTTTTCTGTCAAAAAAAAAAAAAAAACACTGCCTCTTTCTTTATATAAACACTTGACGAATAACTTCTGCATATAGTTCAGTTTAACACTTTACTTTGAAACATTTAAAAAGGTATTGATCAAACCTTGTTAATTTAAAACATAAAGTGTATATATTTATAAAAGAAGAAGAAGCATGAACATTAAACTATAGTATATAATTGATAGTGAATGTGATTTGTGTAGGGAAGAAGACATACAATAAAGAAAAGGGAGAGATGCATGGAGGCAAAGGGACAAGGCAAGAATGGGTGGAGGGGACAGACACGTCACAATATTTTACGATGGATTATTCTCATGTAAAAAGACGACGCCCCATACATAACAAGTCCTTGCCGGTTGGTCCCTAAAACATGCCCCCATATCCCAGTACCAGTACAAATTAAATCAACCTTTTTGGGTTACAATTTTGTTTTTGTAATTACGGAATTGAGGAAGGTGTTGTTTCTTCATATCTTTAATGGCCGACATTGTTGTTACAAATTCTAGGATCTATTACTATATATATATATATATATGCATCTTATGTATCCATCTTCTCTTTGTTTGATTACTAGTCAAATGGGGCTACAAACCCCAATATTTCGTAACATGCTTTCACAACTTGCTAACCAATTTTCTAATTAATTTACTCCATTAATCTAATATTCTATGCTTCCTTCTATGTTTAAACAAATTTTATATATTATATTATATAGTTTTGATGGAAGTGGGTGACAAGTTAAAACAATTATCCTTGATATGCACTTTGTTCATCAGGCCGTACATTTCGCCTCGATTATGCATCTTTGAATTGAATGGTACGATTTTAGTCAAATTACTCTTTAACTCAACCCTGACTGTTTTACAGCTGTTACTTTTATTAATTTTTAATTACCATTGTGCCCAAGTGGTAATGCTGAACGCTGATGGTCACTCTCTCACAAATAAACTATAACTTATTAGAGGAAGGTTAATGGATTTAAAGGAAAAAGTACTAATGGATTTTGCATCAACCAACAATATAATACTTGTAGTAATTGAATAATTAAGTGTTATGTGCGTATGAGGCAGCGGTATTTAGAATAATACAACATTCATGGTACAAATTGTTTATATATATATATATATATATATATATATATGTTGCGTATAGAAAATTGTTATCTTTAAGTATTGAAATAAATAATAGAACATGTTTAATTGACGTAACTTTAGAATATCATGTAATTGAATTACGTAACATAAGGAAATTAAGCTTTATTTATTTAATGTTATAACTAACGTTATTTGAATGTTCTCATCTATTAACACCACCTTACTTGACTTTTAAGATTATTGTGCCATGATTTTTTTATTTTTAATTATTATGTGGATTAAGAGCAAGAGTGCAAGACACATGGTGTTGCGAGGTGACATCAACAACCTTCGTTGTCCAACAAAATGAAAGTTTTTAAGATTAAATTTAATTAATTATTAATAAATTTTAAAGGGCTGAAAAGTAATGGGGGGATGGTTGTTTATCCCCATCTCTAAAACTTGTTGGTTAAATCATCTCCTAGAATGGGGCGGACTTTATCCCCATCTCTAAAACTTGTTGGTTAAATCATCTCCTAGAATGGGGCGGAGGGGTAGCCTTCTAGGCCCTTCTTGGAAAATCTGTCTTCCCTACACAGAACACCACGCATTTGTGTGATAACCTTACTTAGAAGCTTCACAATCCGCTATGCCTCCGTAGATTAGGACTGCCGATTGAAGACCTAGACAACATCTTTAGCAGACTATTACCCTTTTTACATCTGAAGTTACTTAAACCAAGGATTTGCTTTTGACTTGGAAAGAGTAACCGTTGAAGCACAGGACCCTTCTCACCAAATAACCACTTTATTCAAATGCTACATTTGTTTAATTTTCACCTATCAAGACAAAATATTTACCATTTAAGATAAAGTTTGGCTTTACACTTGTTTATTTGTCTTAAATAACTTCTTTAAATTATCTCTATTCCAATTTTTAAATTCCAATCACATCTCATAAAATCTTAATCTATATTAACATATTTTATTTACGTTCTTATTTTACCATTATTGTGGCAAACATGGTAGATGCATTCAATTTCAAATTATTAATTTGCAAAATTAAAATATTTTCGTTATATTTGATCAAATTCATGATTTGTAATATAAATTGTAAATGTATATCATAATTGATATTGATAAGGATATTTAAAATTTATAAATATAAACACTTAATACTCATAATCTAATATCAAAAAATTATAAACAAACATATCATAAACATTTAAATATTTAATTCAATCTTATTTATTCAAAGTTATTTAGTAATCAACACTATACCGTTATGAGACAAATTACCAAACACCACCTACGTCTCGTATAGAATTAGACATTAATAATTATATTTAATACTTTTTTTTCCTTATTTAACAAATATACATAGAATTTAAAAACAAAATGATGAGAAGATTTGTTCCATGTTATCGAGGGTAAAAAATAAAAAACTAAAAAATTGAGAGAAGGGAAATGTGAAACATGCCCTTTTTGTAACGAAATACAATCAATTTAGTTGTTAATTTTATGAGTTTAATATTATTCTCTTTTAAGTACTATATATATATACTATAAAATTAAATTATAAATCTTAAAAATAAAAAAATAATAGTAAATCTTCTACCATCTTACCCTCGTTTGGTACACTTTTCGTACTCTATTCAACTTTACTACCTTATAAAATCCAGTACAAAACGTGTTTATTTTAATATTAATAATTAAATTCAAAATTCAATCATATTATATTCAACTCAAAACATTTAACAATTACTTTTCACAATAAAAGTTTATAAATTAACAAAAACACCTCTACTCACCTAAGTCACTGTCACCTGCCAGCAGCCACCGTCAACGTCGAAACAACACACAACCGGCTGGATCTGGCCGTTTGTGCATCAATCTTGTCTTTTCCTGCTAGATCTACCGTGGATCTGGCCATTGACAACCAGTTTCTAACTATATATCTAACTAGAAAAGACAAGATTAGCGGACGACCAGCCAAACTCAACCAGTTGTGCGCCATTCTGGTGATTGACGGCCACCGTTTGATGTTGATGGCTGGCTGCCGGAAGTCAAGTGGGTGCGTGAGGCGTTTTTGTTAATTTATAAATTTTTATTATAGGAGATGTTTAGCTAAATTAACAAATTTAATGGGTTAAAAAGTAATCCAAATATTTTTAAAAAAAAAAAGTTTTCAAGTGCTAAATACTATCCTAAAATGTATTCGGATTTTTTTTTTTTTAAAAAAAAAAGTGTACGAAACGCAGTTATATGTTGACTATTGAGCACGTTTATGAGATGAGTGTCTGAGACCGTCCATGTCGACTTGCTATGGGGGCATTTTATTAAAAGACCATATGGAGTTCAAATTTAATTAAAGGGCCATGTAGTTTGAAAGTGTTAAGTAAATAGCCTTGTTTTTTTATTAAGGTTAATTAAACGTGATTACAGGTTAATTAGGATTAATGAAGTATTGTGTAACCTTTTAAAACTTATAATATGTGCCCAAGGAACCGAAATTCTTGCAAACAAACCCAAACACCTTCTTCTTCCTCCTCGCGCCACATTAACGGATCCCTCCCCTGGTTGTAAGCTTCGTCTTCATCTTCTTCTTCTTCTTCTTCTTCTTCCTGCGTCCTATATATCTTCTTCTTCTCGCCATTAACACTATCTTCTTCCTCCACCATTAACATCTTCTCCGCCACAGATTCTCCTCCTCCTCTTCTTCCTGACATTTCGTCCAGGTATGTGTATCTCCCATTTCTATTTTATATTTCGATTTACAAAGATTTAATGATGGATTGGGTTTGGGTTATGATTTTGATTTAGTTGTTTAGGTTGTTGGATTGTGTTTGATGTAATGGAAGTTGAAAGGAGTGAAATTTGTTGAATATTTTCTTGCATTATAGGTAGCTGGAGGTGGTAGCACCGATTTTAGGTGGAGGTGACTGAAAATGTGTTATGGATATGATGGATCGCTTAAGCGATCTGGTGTATCGCTGAAGCGATTTGGTATAGTGCAGTAGTTCGTAGATTGCTTAAGCAATCTGCTAAAAGTCTGGTGTATAGCAGAAGATCGCTTAAGCGATCAAGTAAATGGCATAAGATCGCTTAAGTGACCAGGCTTATTTATACTGGATCGCTTAAGCGATCCAGTAAATGATATACTAGATCACTTAGGCGATACACTAGATCGCTCAAGTGATTGTGCATATGCTTTTTAAAATCTTTCAACCTTTAATAAATCAATTAATAATATTTTTTTTCTTGCATTATGGGTACTTGGCTATTATTAGACATGTGACAAGTTATTTTGGGTGTTGAATATTTTGGTGAGTGGGTGGAGGAAGAAAGTTGTTGGAAGTGGATTGGGAAGAGCAAAGAAGTTATACCAATTGCTGTGAGCACATAGGTTAGTTTTGATGAGTTGATTAATGAAATAATTAGAAGAGGTGATTTGAGTTGCTCACGTAGCGATATAATTGTGAAGTATGTTTTAAGCAGAGTTCCTGAACATTATAAGATACCTCCTACTACATTAAAGTCGGATGAAAGTGTGAAGTTATATATGATTGATGTGGCTGATAATGGTTTGAGGCCAATTTTAAGGATTTCTTTTGTAGATAAACCATTGGAAGTTAGTTCAAAGGAAAGGGATAACAAGGAAGTTGGCAGAGATTTGCCTGATTTTAATTTGAACTACGAGGACATTAATTTGTTAGTTGAAAAATCAAGAGTAGGCAGTGATTTGGGTGGTGAGGAGGACACTGTAGAAGAGGTTGGTCATGTGAGGTAGAATGAAAATGTTAAGGGGGAAGACCCCGTACATGTTCTTGCAAATGTAGAAATTCTTTTAAATACAGATTATGCAAAAGGTGTAGTTTATGAGGAAGAGAACACTATGGTCGTTTATGCAGGTTTAGAGGGGGCAATTGCAGGTAGTAGTGAATCAGCTCATGGTTTTACGGATGGATCAGAGTTGTGCATAGGGTATTTATTTGACAACAAAAAGGAAGTGGTGAGGAAGCTAAAACTTGTTGTTGTGAGAGGTAATTTTGAGTTTATCACCAAAAAGTCAAATTCATTAGTTGTGACGGTTGCATATCGTGAACGAAAGTGCAAGTGATAGGTTTATTGTAGAAGGTTGGCGGAGTCCCAAAAATTTATTCTTAGCACATATACCTGTGAGCACACATGTGGTTTGTGACATATTTCAGGTGAGCATCGACAAGCCTCTACTAATGTTATTGGACAATTTGTCAAAAGTCAGTTCGTTAAAGGGAAAAGTCTATCTCCTAAAGACATTCAGAGACTTGTGCACACAAAGTTGGGATGTGTTGTTAGTTACTGGAAATGTTGGAAAAGGAGACAACATGCACAAGATTTTGTGAGGGGCACACTAGAGCATGGGTACACAGTATTAGAAGCGTACCGTTATATGCTTGAGTTGAAAACCAAGGTAGTAAGACGACTTTGAAGTGGGATAGGAATATGATGTTTAAATATTTTTTTTTGCTTACGGCTCTGCTATAAGGGGTTTTGCAAACATGAGAAAAGTGTTGGCTGTTGATGGTTGCTTTTTGACGGGAGAGTATGGAGGTACATTGTTGATGGCCACTGCACATGATAGCGAGAATCACACATATCCTATTGCATGGTGTGTGGTTGACTCTAAGAATGATAAGTCGTGGACTTGATTTTTTTAGCAATTATGTACGATAGTGCCTGACAGTGACGAGTTGTGTATAATATCCGATAGGCACAACCCTATAAAGTAGGGGACTACCACTATTTACCCTCAAGCACATCACAGATTCTGTATGAGGCACTTTAGTGAGAATATAAGACAAAAGTTTAAGTGTGTTGGCCTCCTTGAAACATACTACATGGCAACAAAAGCTTATTGGGTTGATGAGTTCGAGGAGCACTTCTAATAAATCTGAATCAAGGATGATAGAGTTGCTAAGTATCTTGAGCATGATGTTGGTTTTGAGCGATGGAGTAGAGCTTACTTTCCTGGAAGAAGGTTTCATGTCATGACTACGAACATAGCTGAGTCCATAAATTCGAAGTTGTTAATAGAAAGAGAGTTTCCAATAGTTGCATTTTTTGATGCAATCCAGAGGACATTGTCACGGTGGTTCCATGAGCGTTGTACGGAGTCAGATAATTTTACTACAACCCTTGTTCCGTCAGCTGAAAAATTATTGCGAGAACGTATGGAACTGTCAAATATAATGTTTGCCTATCCTCTTAATGCTCAAGAGTTTACCGTGTGCGGCTATGGTCTAGATGCCCTAGTTAACCTTGTTAGTAAAACTTGCAGCTGTAAAGTGCTTGACATTCAACGTTTACCTTGTCCTCATGCACTAGCAACACTGAAACACCAATGGAAGCCAGATTTTGGTTCAAGAAAATGAAACTTTGCTTCCCTCTCTATATGGCAAATCACTACATGCTGGCTTATTCAGAAATGATATATCTAGTTCCTCCAGAAGAGCAGTAGGTAGTGCCGGCAGAGTTGGCTGACATTATCATCCATTCACCATTCAAGAAGACAGAAAAGGGGAGAAAAAGAGTTAAGTGTATTCCATCAGCCTTTGAGGTTCCCCGGAAGATGAATAAGTGCTCAATTTGCAAGCAACCTGGCCACAAGAGAAGCAGTTGCCTAAATAAATCACATGCAGATCCAGAAAATTAGGTACTTGGCTTTTACGTCTATATTAAACATATATCCATAAACTTGGAAAAGAAATATTAAAGTAAATTACCCTTAATCATTAATCGCTTAAGCGATAGCACGTGTCGCTTAAGCGATCCCGGCTATTTAGCCTTGGTCGCTTAAGAAGGTTACAACTATTGTGCTGAAACACTTACTGTGATAATATGAGCCGCTGTTCATAGTTAAAAAGTTTCTGAAAAATTCTGGCACTCTCTTGGTCTACAGAGTGTAGAGCAGATGGTTGCAGAGTTCAATTTTATATAAATATATTTATATATTACTTTCTTGCCAAAAACTAACAAAAATAATAGAATAACAGTAGATCATTCAGTTTTATGTACGATGCTGACTGACAAAGACCAAAATGTTATTTTCACATTCTATTGAAATGAAAAAAATAATTAATGATAATAAATATTAAATAAAAAAGGACTAAAAATAGTAATAGAATAACCGTAGATTATTTAGTTTTATGTACGAGGCTGTAACTCTGCAAAACCATCGGCACAAACAATCTTTTGACTAGTCATTCAAACTTCATTTACTCCTTAAAACAACAACTCTTTTTAAAATCAAACCGAGAAGAATCTCAAAAGAGTGTAATGTTTTCAATTATTGATGTTTTAAATTTTATTGATACCTTGAATAAATCATCCTATATATTTAGTATTCTTGTTACATAGCCTAAATATATGTTGGTGATTTTAGTTTGGAATTAGGTTGTCAAATTGAGGAGAAAGTATGAAATTAATATGTGTTGGTAATTTTAGTTTGTCAAAATTAATGAGAAAAACTGGAAAAAATATGTATTGCCTATGATATATCGCTTAAGCGACAAAGAGTTTTTCATAAAGGATCGCTTAAGCGACAAAGAGTTTTTCATAAAGGATCGCTTAAGCGATGTAATGAATCGCTTTAGCGATTCTGCACCTGGGCAGATATTGATTCTGCTCAGCATATGATCGCTTAAGCGATTTGAAATCGCCTAAACGACCAAGGATAAAAGCAAAGAATCTCTTAAGCGATATGTAAATCGCTTAAGCGATTGTGCATCTGGGCAGATCTTTATTCTGCCTCGGACATGATCGCTTAAATGATCTAAAATCACTTAAGCAAGCAAGGGTAAAAGCGAAGAATCTCTTAAGTGATATGTAAATCGCTTAAGCGATCGTGCATTTGGGCAGATCTTTATTCTACCTTGGACATGATTGCTTAAGCGACTAAGGGTAAAAGAGAAGAATCACTTAAGCGATAGGTAAATTGCTTAAACGATCGTGTATCAGGGTAGATCTAGATTCTGCCTCGGACATGATCGCTTAAGCGATCTCAAATCACTTAAGCAACAAAGGGTAAAAGCGAAGAATCTTTTAAGCGATATGTAAATCGCTTATGCGATCGTGCATCTGAGCAGATCTTGATCCTGTCTCGGACATGATTGCTTAAGCGATCTGAAATCGCTTAAGCGATCAAAGGTAAAAGAAAATATTCGCTTAAATGATGTCCTATCTCGCTTAAGCGATCTAGTGTACATAAACCGTGATCGCTTAAGCGATATCCTGTGTCGCTTAAGCGATTAAGGCTAATTTCTTTTGTACTCTACAATAATCATTCTCAAATTCAAGGGTAGAGATTTGGGTTGAAGAGAACTAGATAACCATGCAAGCTTAGTGAACATATCTTCTTCTTCTTTCTTCGAAACGTAAAGATGTTAAGACTTCGAGCAAGAAAATAGCTTCAGAGTTGAGATATGGATGAAGAAGAAAACGGTGAAATCGTTAGAGCATTGATAAATAGTACACTCTTTTGAGATTCTTCTTAGTCTGATTTTAAAAAGTGTTGTTATTTAATTAAAATATAATCACGAACATAGTCCACTGAACTTATCGTACATCTTATATGTTTAATATACCATATACGTTTAATATAGACATAAATTTACTAATTTAATTAAAATATAATCACGGTTATGATCCAATGATCTATTGTTATTCTATTATTTTTGTTAGTTTTTGGCAAGAAAGTAATATATAAAAAAATAATATTTATATAAAATTGAACTCTGCAACCATCTGCTCTGCACTCTATAGACCAAGAGAGTGCCAGAATTTTTCAAAATTTTTTTGACTATGAATAGCGGCTCATGTTATCACAATAAGGCTAAATAGACGGGATCGCATAAGTGACACGTGCTATCGCTTAAGCGATTAAAGATTAAGGGTAATTTACTTCAATATTTCTTTTCCAAGTTTATGGATATATGTTTAATATAGACGTAAAAGAACTAATTTAATTAAAATATAATCACGATCATGGTCCACTGAACTTATCGTACACCTTATATGTTTAAGATAGCGTTAATCGCTTAAGCGATCTGTGAAATGCAATAAAAATAATCCGAATACATTGGATCGCTTAAGAGATTTGGTGCTGTCGCTTAAGCAATCATGTGTATTTAGACTTTAGTCGCTTAAGTCATTTGGCGCCATCGCTTAAGCGATCTGTGTATTTATGTTATCGCATAAGCGATTATTCACTTTTACACTTGGTCGCTTAAGCGATCACTTACAAGGCAGAATCAATAAGTGCCGACATGCACGATCACTTAAGCGATCCTTTGCTTTTACCCTTGGTCGTTTAAGCGATTTTAGATTGCTTAAGCGATCATGTCCGAAGCAGAATCAAGATCTGCCCAGTTGGACGATTGCTTAAGCGATTTATGTATCGCTTAAGCGATTCTTCACTTTTACTCTTGGTTGCTTAAGCGATCATGTCCGAGGTAGAATAAAGATATGCCTTGCACGATCGCGATCGCTTAAGCGATTTACATATCGCTTAAGAGATTCTTCGCTTTTACCCGTGACCGCTTAAGCGATTTTAGATCACTTAAGCGATCATGGCAGAATAAAGATCTGCCCAGATGCACGACCGCTTAAGCGATTTACATATTGCTTAAGAGATTCTTCGCTTTTACCCTTGGTCATTTAAGCGATTTTAAATCGCTTAAGCGATCATATCTGAGACAGAATCAAGATCTGCCTAGATACACAATCGCTTAAGCGATTTACCTATTGCTTAAGCGATTCTTCGCTTTTACCTTTAGTCGCTTAAGCGATCATGTCTGAAGCAGAATCAAGATCTGCCCAGTTGCACTATCGCTTAAGCGATTCTTTGCTTTAACCCTTGGTCGCTTAAGCGATTATGTTCGAGGCAGAATCAAGATCTGCCCAGATGTATAATCGTTTAAGCAATTTAAATATCACTTAGGCGAATCTTTGCTTTTACTTAGATCGCTTAAGCGATCATGTCCGAGGCAGAATCAATATCTGCCCAGATGCACGATTGCTTAAGCGAATTAGGTTATCGCTTAAGCAATCCTTTATGAAAAACCCTTTGTCGCTTAAGCGATATATCTAGTCGCTTAAGCGATATATCTAGTCGCTTATATATCACTTAAGCTATCATGGGCAATACGGATTTTTCCAACTTTTTTCCTGAATTTTGATAAAGTAAAATCACCAACATATATTAATTCCATATTTTCTGCTGAATTTTGACAAACAAAATTCATCAACGCATATTAATTCCATATTTTCTCCTGAATTTGACAAGCTAATTTTATTAACACATCAAGGCCATGTGATAAGAATACTAAATAAACTCAAAGTCAAAAGAGGGAGAGAAATACTGAATTGCTTTTGTATTAATCTGAAATGTGTCAATTACATTGAATGACAACATTATGTACAACAAATAAATGTCTATATACACCCCAAAAAAAGGTAGGGCTGGCAGCCTCTATCCTCCCTCTTCATCATTCTCTTCAACCACTTCCCCATCCTCTAAAATTATCTGGTACACCTGTAGCATTAGCACCACAACCTAAGTATCAACACCCTCACGCCTAACAACACCACCTGATCCAATTCAAGACAATCCAATTATTTAAGACAACCAAATAAGACAACATCACATAAATTATAAAATTCTAAGTCCAACTTCCATGCCTTTTGATGATAGCATTAACAATGACTTGGATTGGGTTCTGGTCACTCAAAAGGGATCCATATGCCCATGGAAGCACTGAACAGCCCAACGCTCCCGACAGTTGCTCATTATTTTGCCATTCAAGCCGTCTATCGTGGTGTTGGTCATGTCGAACTCAATAAATTTCAGTGCATGTGCCCCACAATCAACACTACAATAGGAAAAAGACATTAGCATTAAAATCAGCTTATAGAACAATTGTATTATGTAACTTTTATACAAAATTTACCTTGAGTCATTTGTTGGGACGGGAAAGCGCTTGAATGACCACTTTCCCATCAGCACTTGATCACCGAAGTACTCAAACATCCCACTGTCGCACAACAGCCGTGGGAACAACATAGATAGTGCTCCAACTCGGTCTCCAACTGCCTCTCTTGACAAATAGTTGAGTTGCAGTCAAGGATCTTTAGCAAGCCCTCCTCTAGATGCGCAACGACGGTTATCCAGTGCATATCCCTGATGTTGATGATGCATTAGACTCTTTTAACCTTTGCCCAACTGTAGCCATGTTTGGGCCTTTCCCCTCGTACATACTGCATGATCCTGTTATCAAACTGAAAATCATCAAGCATGCAGTCGAAGTCATCTGTGCCCAATCTTTTTCGCTTGGCTCCTCTTGCTGTATCTCTACCAATGGCCTTCTTCATTAAAGTGTCATATGTCATTATTAACGTTTGGCTAAAGGCCACATTGGTGATGGCACAATCGAGATACAATATATCACCATTGCTGCTGTGGTAGTCTCATGAGTGCCAATACTTCATCGATATGCTGCATCAAATAAAAATAACATGATAAGTATACAATTCCTCATGAAAAACATAAGCAAAAATAAGGGAAAATAACTCACCGAGTTGTCAAGCCACCTGCCCGTTGTTAACATCTTTTCAAACCAGTCCCAGGGATAGTACCCGGTCTTCTACTTTATATAGGCATCACTTCCAGATTCATCGTAATAGGCATAAAAGAGTTTTTTTTTCTTTTCCTCCTCTATTGGCCTATACAAATCGACCTTTAACTCCTCTGTTTTCACTTGCCCACTTCTTCCCCCTTCCTCCATTTGCACATCACCACTTCTTTCGCGTCCTGCCTCACGCACTTCCATTATCACTTCCCCACTTCCTTCAGCAACCTCCTTAACTTCCTCCATTTTTGCTTCTCCACTTTCGTGGACTTTCTCAATTTTTTTCTTTATTTTCCTCTTGTTTCCATACGTTGCTATGGTGTAAGGAGATTTAACAAACTTACTATTTCGGCTCTCTCTTTTTAGCTCAGGTTGCACTTCAACCGCTTTCAATACTTCATCAACTTCCTCCTTCACCCTACCAACTTTCTCTGCCACCTTATCAACTTTCTCCTCCACCCTTTTCATACGCTCTTCCATTTTCTCAAACCGCTCATAAACGGCTGTTGTAAAACTCTCAAACATACCGTTTATGAGGTCAACCACCTCATTCTCCTGACGCCGATGCCTTGACAAAGCGGTACTTATTGTACCGGTTTCCCAATTAGGTAGAGGCGTACAAACTTGTTCCTCCTCCTTTTCCTCCTCCCTCCCACTGATTGGAGCTTTATCATCCTTGGCGTCACCAATATTCTCAAGCAGTGACCCTGTAGCTGCATTCACATGCTTGACCCCTTTTAGGTCCCGCATTAGGCAGTCTATCCCTTCATCTGCTTCATCCTCCAGTGCATCGAAGGAAGTAACATGCTCCTCTCCCGCTTCCTAGTAGCGATGAGGAAGGGATTGACGACTCCCAGCAATAAGAAACAAAATTAATCGGATTTAAGCCATAGTTAAAAGCAAGTATGTATTCAAAAGCTTAATCCTTTAATCTTACCCCAACCGCTTGAATTTCGATGTCTATTTTGTCATAATCTCAATGGGTACATGTAAACCCCACGTTATTATTCTGATGCCCTAAGGTACGAAATTTACCTTTTTATGTAATTTTCTTTTTTTGAATGGAAGGGTAAAATGGTCAATTTGCATGCATTTCGAGATGTGGCCATTATAAAGTGTAAAGGGTGATGTCATTAAGAGAAATGAGGGTAGAATGGTCATAAGGTTGATTGATAGGGTTAAATAGCGTAAACGTTAACCAAGGGTATAATGGTCTTTTCATGCAATCCATATGAATTCAGTATCCATAAAAGTGTACCAAGGGTAAATTAGTCATTTAACTAATGGGATTGCTTAATTACCAAGTGTTTAAAATAAGTCAAATGGCATTAAATGAGTGCTAATCATTATGTTGTGGTAGAAATGACCAAAACACCCTTGTATGAAAAATTTATGCCAAATGACCCTTATATCTAGCTTTTATTGACCAATCATAATAGAGTAGTAATGAAATAAATATCTACAAGGTTTTAAGAGAGAGAAGTCGGCCTTGTACACCCCAAATGCATCATCTTCTTCTTCATCTCTCAAATCCACCATAAAAGCCACTAATCCAAGCATTTTCTTCTCAAATTTTCATAGGATTTCAAGTTGAATTTCGAAGGAGATCACCATCCACACTTTAAGAACTTCAATTTCAGGGTTTAAGGTGACTTTTAAAACCTAGTTTGTTGTGTTTTTTAGTTAAAAGAGAAATTCATAAGTGGTTATGTGTATAAGGTAGAAAGGGTGAATCTTTGGAGCTAAGGAGGAGTGTCTTTGTGCTTTGAATACTAAGGTAAGGAAAAAATCTCCCTTATTAATACAATTGATAACACCTAGGGTTGATGAAACTTACATTTATTTATGTTAATTTGAGTGTGATGCCATGTTTTGGTTATGGATTGTGTAAATGGGTGTGTTGATTGGTGTATGTGTGCATATGGAGGATGATTATGTCAATTAAGAGATTTGTAGTTGGACGATGTTTTGGCACTTTTTGGTTCAGTGAAAAGGGAGGTTTTTATGACCTTTTATACTTAGAATGATATGGCAAATACTATGAATGTGCAAATGAAGGTGACATGGTTAAAAATGAATAGAATTCGGATTTGGCTTTCTAAGACTTAAACTGTACATGCTTCACTAAATCGGTCATAACTGAAGTTATAAAAGTTGGATTGAGTTGATTCTTTAAGTTTTAAACAGTTAAAAAATAGACCTAAAACTTTTATGTTTTAGGCAAAAATTAATTCGAATTGGAAGATGAGGAAAACATTACTTGAAAAGTGATGAACTGTATGGCATCCACCTCCTTAATAGAGATTCCCATTTTTTTTTATAAATTCTATTAATCCACTGAATATTCTTACTGTCGAAATTCCTTGTGTTGTATGAAAAATTGAATGACTTAAATTAATGAATTTAGTAGGAGAATATTCATGTCATGGAGTTTTGCTAAATTGATTGATGAGTTGTGCAATTGGCCAAGGTTACATGTTAAATGAATGAATAGTATGATTGAGCATGGGAGATGTTATCCCATATGTTTGCATTCATAATGGTAATGCATATAGCTTATTTAGTTGACTTATGAACGAATTTATGAAATGTTAAAGAATGAATTCCATGAGTCTCTTGAGGTATAAACCAAGATTAAAAGAATTGAATCTTTGTGGGAACCATGAGTCCTTTGAGGTGACGACCAAGAACAAGGTAATGGTTCAAATGAATCCGATTAGATAACAAAGACTAATGAAAACATCAAGTACAAAGACAAAAGGAATAGGCATGCCATGTTTATGAATATTGCATAGGTCATATATGTTCTATGTTATATTATGTATGATTATATTATGACTTATGTTTATGAGAAAAGTCCAAAGTGTATGATATGTTTTATGAACTTGTTAATGTCGATGAATGACAGTCATGTCTTGTAGGTAGGTAAGGTCCTGAGTAATATACTTGTATAATGAACCTGAATAGTTTATAAATGACCATATTCCCGTACTGAGCGATTAGCGCTCACCCCACGAAATGTTTTAAAATGTTTTGCAGGTAAGGATTGAGGAATGAAGCTGGGAGAGGATTATGAGGGACGCTATAAGCATGAAGGGATGTTTTAATGATGACTATTGAATGGTTTTGCTAATATTTAGTGTAGTAATTATGTTCATATCTCATAATGTAGTAAATATGTCCATGTTCTATAATGGAGTTTATATGTTTGTGTTAATAAAGGAAATCAAATTGCTAGTAAAATTTGTAAAAGTGTGTATGTTCTAGTAATTATTACTATAGATTTCATAATTTACCCCAAGAATGGAAACTATATTATTTGACTTGTACAATGAACTTATTATAGTTTAGAAATTAAAAAGAAAAAATGTTTTTAAACTACAAGTTTATTCTTTAAGTAGGATTTTAAAATAAACTTCTTTCCTAGTCGTGCGTTTTCTAGGTTCTCAATAGCCAAGGGATACGTAGGAAATACCCTACTATGGAGGGGTTTTATAGTTGGTATCAGAGCGCCATTTTGGGTGTTCAAAATGATGTTTTGATTGAATTGTTATAGTTATTTTATATTTAATTGATGTTGGTAATGGTGTTTGTAAGTAATGGAAGTATCATTCCTCATGCGTCCCCAAGATACTCTCTCTAACCGATTGCTGTAAGTATTTTCTTTACTTGCTTAGTGAATAGAATTAGCTAACATTGATTGAAATTTGTGTGAGTAAAGGGTTCGCGAAAGGTTAATAGGAGGGGCGAGGAGAATGTCAATGAAAAGGGCACTAGTGAACCAGTACCATCGATTACCAATGCGTCCTCTAATAGTGGACCAGTTACGTCTACCCAAAATGCTTCTATTTTGGATGAGGATGCAATCAACAGGATGATTTAGGCAACCATTACTGAGGCCTTTAGGAGGGTTACCCCGGAAAGTATAAGTAACCAACTGATCACAAATCCCTCAGCTCCAGTAGTTCAACATCAGCTCCAGTAGTTCAACCTCAGCTCCAAATACTAGTTCCACCTCCAGTAACCAGACCAATTATGCTGATGGGTGCTACACCTTCTGCTCAAGTGGAACCAATCTATAATCTTTCTCAAAAGCACCAACCTCCAGAGTTCAATGGTTCAAACGATTCGGCGGTGACAGAGGAGTGGTTAGAGACTGTCGAACGAGCAAGGCCTTGTTTCCTATGAGTGACCAGGAAAAAGTCCGCTATGCTTTCTATTTGTTGAGACGAGATGCCCGGGTATGGTGGAAGCTAGTGGAGCATACCTATGTGACGAGTGCCTTTTCTTGGAATGAATTTAAAAGGCTATTTAAAACAGAATACTGGTCGACAGACATGTTATCCATAAAGACTCAAGAGTTCACGGAATTAAAGCAGGGTAATATGACTGTTAGAGAGTATGCTACAATGTTCAACTCCCTAGCCTGTTTTGCTCCTACTATGGTGAGTACTCAACAATGCCGGTTAAAGAGGATTATTAATGGATTGCACCCAAAAATTACCCAGATTGTTATAACGGGTGGTCAGCCTCCTCAGACTTATAGTGAGGCCCTGGAACGGGCATTGAGAGCAGAGATTTATGTGAATAAGGAGAGGCGGATGGAGAACCCCAAGTTGGTGATTAGTAGTTCTAGTTCGGGCCAGACAGTAGTTTAGAAAGTTGAAGTGGGCAATTCCACTCAGGCCCCAGAGGACAAAGGTAAAAGAAAGTTTCAGCAAAGATTTCAAAAGAAGGGCAGCAAAAATAAGAGGACTCCACAACAACAACAGAGAAAGAACAATCTTCCCTATTGTCAAAAATGTGGGAGACAACATAAGGGAGATTGTCTATTAGGGACCAATGTATGTTTCAAATGTAAACAATCGGGACACATGGCAAAGGACTGTAAAGTTACTCAGGCTACTTCCCTTCAGACTATTGGCGGTTCGATTGCCAGAGTTTACTCAATGGCTTAGAAAGAAGCCGAAGCCAATCCATCTGCAATTACTGGCCAGTTACAGTTCCACTTTACCTCTTCATATGTACTGATTGATTATGGGGCTACCCATTCTTTTATGTCATATGGTATTATAAAAAGATTAGGTTTAGAGCCTAGTAAAGTGGAACATTCTGTTAAAATTGAGATGTTTAATGGAGAGAATTATTTTGCTGATAGGTTGTTAATGGGGGAAACTATAGTGATTGATGGGCATGAGTTGAATGCGGATTTGATTGTTTTTTATATGATTTTGGGAATGGACTTCTTGAGCAAATATGGAGTATTGATAGACTATCGAAAGAAGAAGGCCATGTTTAATTTAGATGTTGGAGACAGATTCACCTTTGGGGAAGGTCATCTACACAGCCTGATGATAAGTGCAGTGAAGGCTATAAAGATGATAAGGAAGGGTTGTACAGGGTACATAGCTAATATGGTGAATAAAGAAAAGTTTTCAGACTTTAGTGTTCGGGATGTACCCATAGTACGAGAATTCGAAAATATATTTCCAGAAGATTTGCCAAGACTTCCTCCTGAAAGGGAAGTGGAGTTTTATATAGAGTTAGCTCCTTGTACGACACCAATATCTAAGGCCCCGTATAGAATGGCTCCAGCAGAGTTACAAGAGTTAAAGAAGAAGCTTAAGGAGTTGTTGGATAAAGGTTTCATTTGACCCAGTCATTCTCTATGGGGAGCTCCTATTTTATTTGTCAAGAAAAAAGATGGTTCGATGAGAATGTGTATCGATTATAGGGAGCTCAATAAGATGACGGTGAAAAACAAGTATCAATTGCCAAGAATTGATGACTTGTTTGATCAGTTAAAGGGAGCTTCAGTGTTTTCCAATATTGATCTTCAGTCAGGCCACCATCAAGTGAGGGTCGCTAACAAGGATATTCCGAAGACTGCATTCCGAACCAGATATGGGCATTATGAATTTATAGTGATGCCATTTGGATTGACTAATGCACCAGCGGTGTTCATGGATTTGATGAATAGGATTTTCCATGATTGTCTAGATAAATTTATAGTAATTTTTATAGATGACATCCTGGTCTATTCCAAAACAAAGGAAGATCATGAAGAGCATTTGAGATTTGTGTTACAAAGACTAAGGGAGAAAAATTTATATGCTAAGTTCTCTAAATGTGAGTTTTGGTTGGATCAAGTAGCATTCTTGGGACATGTTGTTTCACAAAAGGGTATTTCAGTGGACCTTAGTACGATTGAAGCAGTGATTGAATGGCTAAGACCAAAGACCGTAAAGGAAGTTAGAAGTTTTCTTTGGTTTAGCATGGTATTATAGGAAATTTGTGGAAGGCTTTGCTAAATTAGCTTCTCCACTCACAGTTCTAACAAAAAAAGAAGCCCCGTTCAGATGGATTGAAACCTGTGAGAAGAGTTTCCAAGAATTAAAAGGAAGATTAACTACTACTCATGTTTTAACTCTTCCAGAGCAGTGAGTATGTAGATTATGATATTTATACTGATGCTTCTCATAATGGTTTGGGGGCGGTATTGATGCAAAAAGGCAGGGTGATTGCTTATGCCTCTCGTTAACTGAAAGACTATGAAAAGAGGCATCCCACTCATGATCTCGAATTAGCAGCTGTAGTTTTTGCTTTGAAGATTTGGAGACATTATCTCTTTGGGGTTAAATGTAATATTTACACAAATCACAAAAGTCTAAAATACTTTTTCACCTAGAAAGAATTGAATATGAGGCCGAGAAGATGGCTTGAGTTGGTGAAGGAGTATGAATGTGATAGTATGTATTAGTTAGGGAAAGCTAATGTAGTTGCAGATGCCCTTAGCAGGAAAGTCTCCTTAGCTCAGCTAACTTTTCATAAGCACCTACAACAAGAGATAATGAAAGAGGGGATAGAGTTGGAGATTGGGAAATTGTCTAAAATTGAAGTTCGGTCTAAGTTGTTGGAGGAAATTAGAGAAAAACAAGCGGATGATGGGTTTAGTAAAGGAATTGAGCAGCAATTGAAAGATGGCAGAGAATCAGAATTCAAATGGGTGAATGGAATTTTGAAATCTAGAGATAGAGTGTATGTTCTTCAGGATATTGAATTGAGAAAGAAGATTTTAGAGAAAGCACATAGTACTCTTTACACTGCTCATCCAGGGAGTGTAAAGATGTATCAGGATTTGAGGAAGAGCTATTGGCGGCCAAGGTTAAAGAAAGATGTAACTAAGTATGTTACCAAATGCTTGGTGTGCCAGCAAGTTAAAGCAGAACATCAGCGCCTTTCAGGACTGTTGCAGGCCTTTAGTATTCCTCCATGGAAATGAGAAGATATTTCTATGGATTTCATTTTAGGTCTTCCTAGAGTGCAAAGGGGTTATAATGCCATTTGGGTGAGTGTAGATAGATTGACTAAATCTGCTCATTTCATTCCAATTACAGATAAGATCTCCTCTGATCAGATAGGCCAATTATATGTCAAAGAAATAGTAAGATTACATGGAGTACGTAGTAGTATTGTCTCAGACAGGGATGTAACATTTATGTCTGTATTCTGGAGTAGCATGCAAAAGGCACTGGGTACTAGGCTTAGTTTCAACACAGCCTATCATCATCAGACAGATGGACAGACATAAAGGACGAATCAAATATTAGAGGATATGTTACCGACTTGCTGTATAGTTCACAAGCTGAATTGGTGTGACATTCTCCCTCTAGTTGAATTTGCTTATAACAATAGTTATCAAGCAACCATTAAAATGGCACCATATTCGGCCTTGTATGGAAGGAAATGTAGATCTCTGTTACATTGGGATGAAATAGGAGAAAAAAATGCATTAGCTCAAGCTCTTGGTCCAAAAATGACACAAAAAATGATAGAAGATGCAAAGTTAATTTGGGAGAGAATGAAGCAGGCCCAAGACAGACATAAGAGCTATGCAGACCCGAAAAGAAAGGATATAGAATTCCAAGCAAAAGACAAAGTGTTTGTGAAAATCTCTCCTTATAAGAGGGTGATGAGGTTTGGAAGAAAAGGGAAGCTTGCCCCTAGATATATCGGTCCATATGAGGTATTAGAGAAAGTGGGCAAAATAGCTTACAGACTTGCCTTACCAGCCAGTATGGACCGGATCCATAATGTTTTCCATGTTTCCCTATTGCGAAAGTATGTTAGTGATCATTCGCATATACTATAAGCAAATGAAGTGGAGTCAAAAGATGAACTAATTTATGAAGAATGTCCAATTCAGGTTCTGGATAGAAGAATAAAAAAGCTCCGAAATAGGAAAGTACTGCTTGTTAAAATAATATGGAGGAATCATAATGTAGAAGAAGCGACATGGGAGGTTGAGCAAGATATGAAGGAAAGATATCCAGACCTTTTCAGCTGAATTTCGAGGACGAAATTCTTATAAAAAAGAGGGGGGGGGGGGGGGGGTGATGATTGTAAACAATGGCGTAAACGGTGACCAAGGGTATAATGGTTTTTTCATGCAATCCATATGAATTAAGTATCCTTAAAAGTGTACCAAGGGTAAATTAGCCATTTACCTAATGGGAATGCTTAATTACCAAGTGTTTAAAATAAATCAAATGGCATTAAATGAGTGCTAATCATTATGTTGTGGTAGAAATGACCAAACGCCCTTATATGAAAAATTTATGCCAAATGACCCTTATATCTAACTTTTATTGACCAATCATAATAGAGTAATAATGAAATAAATATCTACAAGGTTTTAAGAGAGAGAAGTCGGCCTTGTACACCCCAAATGCATCATCTTCTTCTTCATCTCTCAAATCCACCATAAAAGCCACTAATCCAAGCATTTTCTTCTCAAATTTTCATAGGATTTCAAGTTGAATTTCGAAGGAGATCACCATCCACACTTTAAGAACTTCAATTTCAGGGTTTAAGGTGACATTTAAAACCCTAGTTTGTTATGTTTTTTAGTTAAAAAAGAAATTCATAATCCACCATAAAAGCCACTAATCCAAGCATTTTCTTCTCAAATTTTCATAGGATTTCAAGTTGAATTTCAAAGGAGATCACCATCCACACTTTAAGAACTTCAATTTCAGGGTTTAAGGTGACTTTTAAAACCTAGTTTGTTGTGTTTTTTAGTTAAAAGAGAAATTCATAAGTGGTTATGTGTATAAGGTAGAAAGGGTGAATCTTTGGAGCTAAGGAGGAGTGTCTTTGTGCTTTGAATACTAAGGTAAGGAAAAAATCTCCCTTATTAATACAATTGATAACACCTAGGGTTGATGAAACTTACATTTATTTATGTTAATTTGAGTGTGATGCCATGTTTTGGTTATGGATTGTGTAAATGGGTGTGTTGATTGGTGTATGTGTGCATATGGAGGATGATTATGTCAATTAAGAGATTTGTAGTTGGACGATGTTTTGGCACTTTTTGGTTCAGTGAAAAGGGAGGTTTTTATGACCTTTTATACTTAGAATGATATGGCAAATACTATGAATGTGCAAATGAAGGTGACATGGTTAAAAATGAATAGAATTCGGATTTGGCTTTCTAAGACTTAAACTGTACATGCTTCACTAAATCGGTCATAACTGAAGTTATAAAAGTTGGATTGAGTTGATTCTTTAAGTTTTAAACAGTTAAAAAATAGACCTAAAACTTTTATGTTTTAGGCAAAAATTAATTCGAATTGGAAGATGAGGAAAACATTACTTGAAAAGTGATGAACTGTATGGCATCCACCTCCTTAATAGAGATTCCCATTTTTTTTTATAAATTCTATTAATCCACTGAATATTCTTACTGTCGAAATTCCTTGTGTTGTATGAAAAATTGAATGACTTAAATTAATGAATTTAGTAGGAGAATATTCATGTCATGGAGTTTTGCTAAATTGATTGATGAGTTGTGCAATTGGCCAAGGTTACATGTTAAATGAATGAATAGTATGATTGAGCATGGGAGATGTTATCCCATATGTTTGCATTCATAATGGTAATGCATATAGCTTATTTAGTTGACTTATGAACGAATTTATGAAATGTTAAAGAATGAATTCCATGAGTCTCTTGAGGTATAAACCAAGATTAAAAGAATTGAATCTTTGTGGGAACCATGAGTCCTTTGAGGTGACGACCAAGAACAAGGTAATGGTTCAAATGAATCCGATTAGATAACAAAGACTAATGAAAACATCAAGTACAAAGACAAAAGGAATAGGCATGCCATGTTTATGAATATTGCATAGGTCATATATGTTCTATGTTATATTATGTATGATTATATTATGACTTATGTTTATGAGAAAAGTCCAAAGTGTATGATATGTTTTATGAACTTGTTAATGTCGATGAATGACAGTCATGTCTTGTAGGTAGGTAAGGTCCTGAGTAATATACTTGTATAATGAACCTGAATAGTTTATAAATGACCATATTCCCGTACTGAGCGATTAGCGCTCACCCCACGAAATGTTTTAAAATGTTTTGCAGGTAAGGATTGAGGAATGAAGCTGGGAGAGGATTATGAGGGACGCTATAAGCATGAAGGGATGTTTTAATGATGACTATTGAATGGTTTTGCTAATATTTAGTGTAGTAATTATGTTCATATCTCATAATGTAGTAAATATGTCCATGTTCTATAATGGAGTTTATATGTTTGTGTTAATAAAGGAAATCAAATTGCTAGTAAAATTTGTAAAAGTGTGTATGTTCTAGTAATTATTACTATAGATTTCATAATTTACCCCAAGAACGGAAACTATATTATTTGACTTGTACAATGAACTTATTATAGTTTAGAAATTAAAAAGAAAAAATGTTTTGAAACTACAGGTTTATTCTTTAAGTAGGATTTTAAAATAAACTTCTTTCCTAGTCGTGCTTTTTCTAGGTTCTCAATGGCCAAGGGATACATAGGAAATACCAAACTAGGGAGGGGTTTTATAGTACATTTCTTGATATGCCACCGCAACATCCTAGGAAATTGTGGTCGCTCATCCGAAGTCTTCATCCTCCCCCCCACCTTAGCCAGCACAGGGATGACCTCACACATCCAAGCCTACATTGTAAAAAAATGGTCCATATCACAATTAAAACACATATAATACAAAAAATATAACAAAAAGCCCCTAATATTTACCTGCATTGCCCATCGGAAGCCAAACAAATTGTACGTGCTCGCTCTATTCGTACAGACAGATTAAGACTGCTTTAACGCCATGTTTTTTCCTTGCAATGAGTCCATGGTTAGCGTAAATGATGCCCGTCCCCATGGATAAGCATTAAAGAAGTCCAAGTTGCTTGCAAACTTCACCCAATCCATAGTAACGACTTTTGTTGAGTCAGAAGCCATTAGGATCGAATACACGAACCATACCAGACACATTTTGAACCTCTCTGAAGAGGTATACCCACCTTCTTCTAACCTTTCCTCTAAATCGCGTCCCGTAATAGACGCTTTCTCCCCTAAAACCTTTTTAGCCAAGTTTACGGTTCCCTACTGTTCTTTATTCTCTATTGCTCTACCGCTTCTGGAAATTTCCCACATCTTAAGCTTGTCACCAAGGCATATTCCATCATCCCAAAACGTAATGGCTTTCCATCCACCACGAACCACATTTCTTTATTTTTTTTTTGCTTTTAACTGAGTGCAGCAACATATAATGCACTCCCTGCCCCCAGAATGCCTTTTTCCAATTTTCTCCCATCTTCATAAAATGATCGAAACAACTTTCTTTAAATTGGTCTAAACCATTCCTCAGTTCCTGTAAAATCTCCATTATTCTCGTAAAAATTTGCCAACTTGACCTAACTGTCACCCTTACAGGGAAGTACAGTACCTTATTGTTTACAACCTCTAACCCATAGTCTTTATAGTTTATGCTCCGGAAAATCTGCACAATCGATATAAACAAAATTTCAGCAAAAAAAAGAAACCAAAACAACTAATAGGCTGCCAACATAGTTTGTAAACAAAGAAAAAGTATCATACAATCAACTTTTCAACTAATCTTTTCATGTGTATGACAAAAAATAAAAAAGGCTTTTTGTGGTTTCATCGGAGCAGTACTTTATAAGAAAAAGTATCAACTTTTCAATTAAAGGAGTCAAGAAAGTAATCTTGGTTTCTAGTTCAAGTAAACCAGCCATGTTCCATTTTATAAAGCCTTGAAACANAAAAAAAAAAAAAAAAAAAAAAAAAAAAAAAAAAGGAAGGTTTTTTGAGGTTTCATTGGTTTTGTTTGATTTAGAAATTATGGTATAAAGTTGAGTGGTGATGGTGAGCCAACCTAAAAGTAGTGACCTTCTTCTAATAATAAGCTGGCTAATCGTATAATGATATTTAATATTTGTCCTTCAATCATCTAATGTTTTGACATTTAATCAAAATATAACAAACAAAGTAATTTGCCCGTTATATAATAAAGCAACGAAAAATCTAATGCATTATAGCCAGCCTTGCAATTTAACACTTCTAACACAACAATCATAGCCAACCCTGCAAACAATCATGAAACCCCTACAGCCTTATAGTAGTCAATTATGGGCAATAATGTTGTCACTATTCTATTTTAAAGTTCATTTGCTCAAACTGATGGCATTTTGATTGATACCCTTTTGAAATAACAACTCTAAACTATAACCTTACTAATCTCTTTGTCAGACTAATAACATATTGAATCTTGAAGTGTGAATGAATCGAGGTTTTGACTTGAAATATTTTTGAATTCTAGTTATACTTTTGATAACTTCTAGGTGGTGATGTAGCTTAAAGCTTTTGGTTAACAATTGCCATTATGTTTGTGGGAACTTTGAACAGGGTAAATCAGTGGACGTTCAACAAGCTGCTGGTTTGTTGTTGAAAAATAACCTTAGAACAACATACAAATCTATGGCTCCTGCAAACCAACAGTATATAAAGTCAAAGTTGTTGCCTTGTTTAGGAGCTACTGATAGGCACATCAGGTCCACTGTTGGGACTGTTGTTAGTGTTTTTGTTCAACTAGGTGGGATTTCAATATGGCCTGAACTGTTGCAAGCTCTAGTAAATTGTTTGGATAGTAATGACATCAATCATATGGAAGGTGCTATGGATGCTTTGTCCAAGGTATATCCTGCTTTTTAGAACTAATGAATCTTTCGGCTATTAGTTTTTTGTTCTATATTTATGTAATCTATCTCCAAATTATACATATTTAATTTTGTTTTCAACTTCCATATGACTATGTTCCCCACCTTACTTGGTCTGAATCTCACACTAAATTCTAAAATCTATGCAAACAATCATGCAACCCCTCGCGCAGCGCGCACAGTGCTGTGCGTGGTCAGCCTTGCCAATATGCAGGGCAACCCTCCAACCTGCCAAATTCAGCCACCTCCTGCCATCCCCAACCCACCAAACTCCTGAAACAACCTCCCTATGGCCTCCCTTGCCTTCCCTCATCCTTTGGAACCCAAACAAAGCCACTCCACCAATGTCTGCCAACTGCTTAACAAAACGCCACAACCACATCTCCCCTAAATTCGCACAAATCAATCCATTTTCTCATCCAATTCAAAAAAACAAGTAAAAATAAGTACCATTTCTTCACCGGCGTCCTCCTCCTCGCCTGAATTCTCGCCAGCGTCCTCCTTTTCAAAACTGTTTTCTGATTCTTCTCTCTATTCTTGTGTCGTCATCGTCTCCTCTGCCTGTGGATCACCTTCACTCATCGGATGATCCACCGGAGTGTCGTCTTCGACAGCCTTTGAACTGCTAGCGCTACAGAGGTCTAGGTTTCGAAGTGGGGTTGAGTTTTCTTCATCTTTGTGAATGTCAGCCATGATTTTGTGTAAGGAAGCTTTAGGATTGAAAATGGATTGAATATTTGTCAGAATTTGGGCACTATAGTCGTTGGAAATTGCAGAGAAAGGAATAGTCTTCGTCGGTTGTTTTTTAGCTAACACCTTCGATTAAGCGATTTTGAATGGGTAGGGCTCATTTTCAAATTTCAAAATTTAAACAACTTTCGTTAATTATGATTTTACCCATATATGTTTAAATTTTTTTAGTTTAACCCATTTTACATATTTAATGAATCCTAAGTGTACCACATCAGCTTTTCTAAATTAAAAAAAATCAAAAAGATTTTCAATGTCATTTGTTAAATGCAAACTTAGGATGTTGGGGGAGTTAAATTTCCTCCTTGCTAGTTGCTACTACGAGTGATATGATGGGAAGATAAGAAAGGAAACGGCGTCGCACAACCACATCGACTCAACGTAAACGAAACGAAGGAACTTCTCTACGAGTCCTATTTCAGTTAGAGAATGGAGGACTTTTGGAAGAGAGCCAAAACCTTCGCGGAAGAAGCGGCGAAAAAATCACAAAGCATAACGACCTCAACGAAAATCGCCGATCTGGTCGCCGAGACTGCCAAGAAGTCTAAAGAACTGGCATTGGAAGCGTCTAAGAAAGCCGATGAGATCAAAACTGCGGCGCTCAAACAAGCCGATCAGATCCCTATCAAGTCCATCACCGACATCATTCCTCCTCAGCTCTCTTCGTTGTCGTCCATTGCCACCTCATCATCCTCTTCTTCGGATCTCACCATCTCCGACTCTGAGCTACGGAAATTCGGTGTCACTGATGATTTGAAAGAGTTCGTTAGAGGACTTACTTCTAGTACATTCCAGAACTTTCCTATTCAAGGTAGGTGAAAAATAAAGTCACTAAAAGTTCAGTCCTTTTTTTTATTTTTTGTTTTAATTTTTCGGCATTGTGAGTATATAGATGAAGCTGAGACGTCTGATGTGCCTACCACGACTTCGAATGTGAGGAAGGATCTGACGGAGTGGCAGGAGAGACATGCTACGCTTGTTCTCGCCACTGTCAAGGTAATCTAAGATTTTTTTTTTTTTGAGAAATGTATATGTATTAATTTGATATTTTTGTACATCAGAGGTGGAATTTAGTTTAAAGTGGGGGACTAATTTTTATAATAATTAATTGCTGCAGGCAATCTCCAAGTTGAGATATGAATTATGCCCCCGTGTTATGAAAGAAAGGAAATTCTGGAAGATATATTTTACGCTTGTTAGCACTCATGTAGCTCCGTAAGTAACTTTTAATTTATCTAATTCTGTTTTGGCTTACAATACGTTAAAACTTTGCTTCATTGTGATCTTGGAAAAAAAGTGACTTTGACGGTGTCTTAGTGTAAACATTGTTGTTTATGAATTCTTGTTAGTAGAAGAGATTTGTTATTAGAATTGACGTCATTTTGTATTGTATCCAGAGAAGAAAGAAACCCGAAGACAATTTTAATAAGAATGATCTGTTAAATTTCTTCTCATCAATAGTATGTTCATGGGTAAACGTTGATTCATATGTGTTTGAATTTTGTGCAAAATAGTGTAGATCATTAGAAACTGAACATTTGGCATGGCAATATAGGTTAGACAATTGGAGTATAGTTAACTGTTTCCATTTAAAGCCAATATTTGTTGATTTCTTTGGTTTCCATAGCCCGCTTGTCAGAGCCCATGAGATAATGCAGTTTTTAATTTTTTGATTTCTCGGTTTGGGTATAGTGGAATAAAATCAAGATAAAAAAATTGAAACCTGAATAAGAATATTTATGTGATTTATATTTTAAGGCTTGTTTTAATTAAGCTTTATAGATGGAATTACTGAATCTTTAGAACATATGCTAATGAATAAGTGAGGTTCCTGTTGAATTGAGTTAGTTGGTAAAGGATCGCAAAATGTAAACTGGAATCGCAAAATGTAAACTGAAGTACAGAGGTGAATTTGGGAAGAAGACAGAATAATTCTCATTAACAAAAAAATACTGTAGCTTACAAATTTATAATACAAAAGGAAAGTAACTTCCAAAACTAACTATTTTTACATTACAGCTAGCTAAGTCAACCCAGTCAACCATTCTTAATATCCCAACATCCTCCCTTAAACAAAACCTCTACAACTTGTCACTACTTCCAGTAACCAATATTACCAACTATCCTAACATCCTCCCTTAAACAAAACATCTTTAACTTCCATTACTTGTGTGACCATTATCACTACTTTTGCCACATTATCAATCTGCTGCACCTTAGATCAATCAAGTAAATATCACCTAAAACCACCAATATCTTTCTTGTCACCAACAAACCTGCAAAACTCCATGACAAAGAAGTGCAAGCACATTCCACCAGTAACCCTGCAAAATTTCATCATAAAGAAGTGCAAACAAAGCTCCACCAGAACTACAAACAAAATTCTACCAGAATTGCAAACAAAACTCCACCATATCCATCAGTAAAAAAAAATGACATCAATATTTAGCTGGTAAGAAGCCACTCAGGCAACTGCACCAACTCCAGTCACCTACATCATCTTCAGCAGACAAACTCAATTGTACACCAAACTTCACAGCTGCTAAGAAGCCACTCAGGCAACTGCACCAACTCCAGTCACCTACACTAATATTTAGCAGACAACCTCAATTGTACACCAAACTTCACAGTTGCTAAGAAGCCAAGTTAGTTGGTAAAGGGTCGCAAAATGTAAACTGAAGTACAGAGGTGAATTTGGGAAGAAGACAGAATAATTCTCATTAACAAAAAAAACTGTAGCTTACAAATTTATAATACAGAAGGAAGGGCAAAACAGTAACTTCCAAAACAAACTATTTTAACAGCTAGCTAAGTCAACCCAGTCAACCATTCTTAATATCCTAACAAATTGATGGAAATGTCTCTTTATCTTTGCTATACTTAAACTCAGGTATGAGAAGCAGTACATGGAGGAAATTAAGCTCAAAGCAAAGGAGATCAAGGATGACCAAGTGAAGCCAACTCCTGTAGTTGGAGATACTGATAAGTCAGAGGTGACGGGGAAGAGCTCGAAAAGTAAGACTTCATCCACTGAGCAGGACTTGGACACATTTCTTTTGGGAGATCTCGAAGATAGTGATGGGGGTCCAGGTATGTTCTTTTAACTCTGGGATGCATGGTCATGATCCATAAGCCAATGTGATCTCAGGTTCACCATTCAGATGGTTGCGACGTTCTTTTCTCAATTCAAACTTTATCACCCTTGCCCTGGGTCTATGATGTGACCAAGCATTCAATTATTGCATAGTATAAGTATGTAATCTTTCTGCGCAATATAACAGCTCTCCTGCAATGCAACTTGTTTGCACCTGACATATTCACTTTGAGCGATGTAGTTATGATGCATCAATGTAGTCAATTGTCAGCTTTGATGACAACATAATGTATCAGTGCGTTTTGAAATTTCCAGAATGGTATCGAGTTGTCAAAAAATTGAGCTGTTGAAATAAGAGATGGTGAAATGCCTGATTGAGTGGAAATTGAAATGCTTCAATGCCTTGCTTTCTTTTCTTTTTCTTTTTCAATTTTAATGCATTTAAAGATAAGTGTTGGACTCTCTTTGTGGCAATATATACAATAAGAAATTGAATGATGTAGCTCATTTGTTGAGCTCTTTGAACGTTCTTGTTATTTTCTATGCTAAACGAAGAACTTGGTGAATTGATAATGATATACATTTTCTAGTGATAAGCTGTTTTCTTTTTCTTCTGTGGTCCACAAGCAAAGCCCATAAAATAATGTTCATTCCTTGTCATTGGTGAACGTAGTTTGCTCAATTTTGGCTGGTTAACTTTATTGTGTTATCATTTTCAGTTGCTTTTATCAGCCTATGCACATTGTATACAGAAGTGATCTTCTGGTTTTACTTATTGCACAAATTTTTACATGTGGACTAGGGCAAGATCACGAATAAACTGCACCTGACAATTTATGTTTTATTGTCTTTGGTGTTTGATTTGGCAATTTTACAAGCTGTTGGCACATTGTCTTTCAGATGATGGTGATGCAAGCTTTGATGATGATTTTGACAAGATTGGCAATTCTGTAAGTTACCTTCTGATTTCCTTCCTGTCAGCGTCCAATGTTGTACCTTCTGTTTTACTTTTCCCTATTTCTTTAAGAATCATTTGAGGTTTCACCAGAATTTGATTATCAATGACGGACATGATTAGTGTGCAGCACCTTGCCGGAGTAGTTATACCTAAATTAATTTGCATTTGTTTCATTTATGGCCATGTCCAGGATGTTGAGGATGAGAAGCGTCCCGAGAAGGCAGATGCTACTGACAGCTAGAGTGCTGCCAGTAATTGATGAAGAGGACTGCAGATGAGAAACAAATGAACAGTTAATGCAGTATCCGAAAGTTTACGAGGGTGAACTTTGGTGGAGCCGTGGAGGTAGTAGAGGTTTGGTTTGTTGGAAAATATGCAGATGGTATTTACTTTTGAGTAATTGTGTTAATGTTGACAGATTATGGTGCCTATTTTTAGTTAAATAGAGGAGGTTAGAATTTCAATGTGCCTTGTACAGCACAATGTATTTGTTAATTCAAAATGTTTCATTGATTGTGATGAGAACACCCGAAAATCACCCCCAAACTCAATGAAATACTGTTAATGAAAACTAAATGGCACAGCTCTGTTTTGGAGACCCAACTGATATATATTGATTTGAATGGCAAAACACCGTAAGCAGAAGAATAAAATGACAAGAAAAGATAAAATAGTTGCTAGCACGTCGAGGGTCTAGCGGCCTTCCAACTAATTCCAGTTTCTCTATATCCCATCAGCTAGCTATTGCTCCCCTTTAAATACAACTGATATCACACTTTCTGTACTCAAGTAATCACACTTTTCTACCCTCCCTTACGTGGAGATTCCTCCTAACCAATTCTAATCTGAATTCCCCTTGCTGCCATTGTCCACTGAATTTCCCAGGTTGCCCTTTTTCTTCTTCTTGTACAATTTAGTTATAGGAGGCTTATCAATACCCCACCCTTCTTCGAGACCTACCTTGTCCTCAAGGTGAAAATCTGGAAACTGCAGCAAGATCACATCATAAGCCTCCCAAGAAGCTTCAAATGGTGGGCGGTCCTGTCATTTAATTAGAACCTCCAGAGAACCATTCAGCAGTTTGCAAGTAGAGAGGACTGCTTCAAGATAAACCTGTAGTTCTAAGTCTTCAATTAAAAAGGGGGGAAGCTGTTGATCCGGAACTGAAGAGTGGAGACTTGGCTTAAGCTGGGAAACATGAAACACCGGGTGGATTCTAGAAGTCGGCGAGAGGTCCAATCGATAGGCCACAAGACCAATCCTGTCTAACACCTTAAAGGGCCCATAGAAGCGGGGACTTAGCTTCTCATTGAGCTTCCTAGCTAAGGACCGAAACCAATATGGTTGGAGTTTCAAATAGGCGAAATCCCCTGGGTGAAAAACAACATTCCGGGGTGTGAATCCGCAGACTGCTTCATCTGCTCTTAAGCAACAGCCAAATTGTGCTTGAGGTCTTCCAATATGGCATTTCGGTCTCTAATCTGGCGGTTGACATCTTCAATCAAAGAGGGGCAGTCCGTGAGTTTTAACAGAATGGGAGGGTCTCTGCCATAAAGAGCTTTGAAGGGGTCATTTTGGTGGAACTGTGGTATGTCGTGTTGTACCAAAACTCAACCCACGCTAACCATTTGGGCCACTGTCGGGGTTGGGAGCTGCAAAAACAGTGGAGGTAGGCTTCTAAGCACCGGTTAACCACCTCTGTTTGCCCATCTGTTTGGGGATGGTAGGCAGAGCTGAATTTAAGAGATGTACCTGCTGCTTTAAACAACTCTTACCAAAATTGGCTCATGAAGACCCTATCGCGATCATACACAATAGATTGTGGAAAACCATGGAGTTTTACCACCTCACATATGAACACAATGGCGACATCCTTGGCTGTGTACGAATGGGTTAACAATAGGAAATAGGATTATTTCATGAGACAATCAACTACCACGAAGATAGTGTCAACCCCTTTGGCCTTTGGCAAACCACCGATGAAGTCCATTGAAAGGTCACCAAACACTTGGGTTGGAATAGGGAGGGGCTGTAACAGCCCTGCAGGCCTGAGTGAAGAATGTTTATTGACTTGGCAGGTAGCACATGTCTGTACAAATTTGATCACATCCCTTTGGATACCCTCCCAAAACACAATAGTAGTAATGCGTTTATAAGTCCGAAAGAACCCAGAGTGGCCCCCACTCGGACTACAATGAAACTCTTCCAGCAACTTCAGAATGAATGTGGAATTTTTAGGGAGGACTAACCTATTTTTAAACAATAAGAAACCTTTGCGAAGCTGGTAGTAAGGGCGACTATTGGGGTCGAAAAGAAGATCTTGAACAATAAGTTTGAGCTTCGGATCAGTTTGTGCTTCAGTTGCTAAAGCATCATAGTCTGTGAAGTGAACTGTGGTGATGGCCGTGAGTTCCCTAATGTCGTCTCTCCGGGACAAGGCATCAGCCACCTTGTTAGAATTGCCCAGAAGGTAGTGAATCTCAAATGAGTACCCAATCAGCTTCGAAATCCACTTGTGCTGATCTGGCGCTTTAACCCTTTGGTCCGTGAGAAATTGCAAGCTTCTCTAGTCTGTCTTGATGATAAATTTGCAACCAATGAGATAATGACTCCACTTACGAACGGCAAAGACAATAGCCATAAGTTCCCGTTCATAGGCTGACTTCAACCGAGATGGCAGTGAGAAAGCCTTGCTGATGAAAGCAATTGGCCTAGCATTCTGCACCAAAACGGCACCCATTCCAGCTCCTGAAGCATCCGTCTGAATCTCGAATGGAAGCTCAAAATTAGGTATGGTTAAAACGGGAACAGTGGTCATGGCGGTCTTGAGATTGTCAAATGCCATTTGAGCTTCCTTACTCTAGCTAAATGAATCCTTTTTTAATAATTGGGTAAGGGGTTGGGCGATGGAACCATAACCTTTCACAAACTGTCGGTAATAACCCGTGAGCCCTAGAAACCCTCTTAAGCTTTTCACATGATGCGGTACCGGCCAAGATATCATTGCTTCAATCTTTTGCGGGTCAGCCTCCACCCCGTTAGCAGAGATTAAGTGGCCCAGATATTCCAACCTGTATTTAGCAAACAGACATTTCTTTTGGTTTACCACCAGTGAGTTATCCTGCAAAATTTGAAAAGTGTGTCGTAAGTGTTGGATGTGGGTAGTCATGTCCAAGTTGTAAATGAGAATATCATCAAAGAAAACCAGAATAAACTTCCGTAAGAATGGTCGAAAAATCGTATTCATGAGGGCCTGGAAAGTAGATAGGGCATTCGTTAACCCGAAGGGCATCACCAAGAACTCGTAATGGCCCTCGTGGGTACGGAAAGCTATCTTTGGAATGTCTTCCTCTTTCACGCGGATTTGATGATACCCCGACTTCAAATCTAACTTGGAAAAGACTGTAGCTCCGACTAGCTCATCCAACAGCTCTTCAATGGAGGGGATAGGGAACTTGTTGGGTATGGTAATGCTATTTAAGGCTCTAAAGTCAACACAAAATCTCCAACTCCCATCCTTTTTCTTAACTAACAACACGGGACTGGCGTAAGGGCTCGTGCTTAGTTGAATAATCCCCGCATCCATAATTTCCCCAACTAATTTCTCAATCTCATTTTTGGAGATAAGGGTATTTATAGGGTCTGATATTGGGTGGGTTGATTCCTGGTTGCAGGGTAATGGCGTGATCAAGCTTCCGACGGGGGGGCAGTCTAATGGTTTGGTCAAAAACTTGGGTGAAATCTGTCAATACCTCTGCCACCATAGGGTCCAATTGTTCTTCTTTTTGATTTTCTCAGACCTCTATTGAATTGCATTCCACCACGTACCCATCCCCTTCCAGTGGAAGTAGCCCAAGTAAAGTCTTTAGAGAAACCACTGTTTTCACCAGTGAAGGATCTCCTTTGAGGATCACTTGCTTCCCTTCTCTATCGAATGCCATAGTCAATTTGCCCCAATTGGAATAAACATCACCTAAAGTGCTAAGCCAAGTAATTCTAAGGACCACATCAGCCCCACCCAATTGAAATGGAAAAAAATCATGCTGAACTTCCATTCCCTGCATTTCAATTTTGATATCTCTACATATCCCTTCACCCTTGATTTTGAATCAATTACCCACCATGACCCGAAGGACTTCGTTCCATCAATCGGAATCCCCAATTTTTGCACTAACCCCAGTGAGATAAAGTTATGCGAGGCTCCACTGTCTACCAAAACCACCACCTTCTCACTTCCGATCTGCCCCCGAAGCTTCATGGTTATTTCTGAAGTAATGCCCACGATGGAATTTATGGATAGTGAGAGAGGATTACCTTTCGGAGAGTTTTCTGACTCTGGCTCACCCGTGATTTCCCCTCTGTCAGGTTCATCGTCATCCATCAGCAAAGGAACTTGAAGACATCGACTTTTACACCGGTGATTTGGCCCAAATTTCTCGTCACACCAGAAGCACAGCCCCCTTTAGCGTTTATACTACAAATCTGCCTCCGCCAGTCGCCGGAATCCGTCGTTGCGAGGTGGAGTGGTTGTTCTTCCCATCGTTTTTTCTCTCCTGTCCCATATCCGATTGTTCTATCCTGTTTCTGGAGGTTTAACTCCCATATTCTAGCCATTTTGTCATCCCAAATCTGGAGCAATGGAGACCCGATTGTATCTCTCGGGTTTGCTTATTTGTGTTTCGGATTTGCCCATTTGGTTTTTAAAAAGTCTAGGCTTAGATTTGTCCAAGACCCGGTTTTTCTTTTCTATTCTATGGGCCTGGTCAATGAGCTCAAATAGACTATTGAACTTACTTACCCTTAACTCAGCCCTTAACTCTTCCTTAAGACCATTTGCAAAAATACCCATCAAAAGATCTTCTCTTAACTCACGCAGGGGAGCTAATGATTCTTCAAACTGCTCACGAAATTCAATAACAGTCCTAGTTTGCTTCAATGCGACCAGTGCTTCATACGTAGACCCCTTATACGATGGCCTGAATCTTTCCACAAGCGTTGATTTAAAATAACTCCAGGAGGTTATTGGCGACCGAGTTCAACCCACTGGTACCAGTTCACAGTTCGTCCCTCCATACACACTGCTGCTGCCTGTACCTTCTCTTCCTCTTAGTATTTATTTACTGCAAAATACCAATCAGCTCTGAAGGTCCATCCAAAGGGATCATCCCTGTTAAATATCAGTAGTTCCAGTTTACGAATCTTCTTGTCCTCATTCTCGTTATCGCTGCCCTGTTTTCGTTCAGATTCCTTATCGTGGCTGGAAGTTTTATCCCCGGTTGAGGAGGATGATTTCTCCTTATTTCGTTGTTCATCCCTTTCTTCCCTCATACGCATTAATTCGCACATCTCCGTAAAGTACTCCCTCACACTTCCCAGGTCAATTTTCATCGCGTCCATACTTTCTTTTACTATCTTCATTTCTTTTTCCACGTTTTCCATCCTGTTCTCCATCTTTGGTTTGACCATTCCCCAACCTAGCTCTGATATCAAATTGATGAGAACACCCGAAAATCACCTCCAAACTCAATGAAATATTGTTAATGAAAACTAAATGGCACAACTCTATTTTGGAGACCCAACTGATATATATTGATTTGAATGGAAAAACACTGTAAGCAGAAGAATAAAATGACAAGAAAAGATAAAATAGTTGATAGCACTTCGAGGGTCTAGCGGCCTCCTAACTAATTCCAGTTTCTCTATATCCCATCAGCTAGCTATTGCTCCCCTTTAAATACAATTGATATCACACTTTCTGTACTCACGTAATCACACTTTTCTACCCTCCCTTATGTGGAGATTCCTCCTAACCAATTCTAATCTGAATTCCCCTTGCTGCCCTTGTCCATTGAATTTCCTAGGTTGCCCTTTTTCTTCTTCTTGTACAATTTAGTTATAGGAGGCTTATCAGATTGTTTTAGAAATTTATTATCAAATGCTCTTATTTGATTTTGTTCTCAACATATAATGGAGGACTGGAACTTTATAGAACTGCTTATAATTTATTGGACAATACTATTGAGGATAACAGGTAGGGAAGGTTAGGGGTGGGATAATCGGTTAACCGAACCGGATGGGGTAAATCGAAAACCAAATCGGTTTTCGGTTTAGGAAAAAATGTAAACTGAAATCGGACTGGTTTATAAAATAAATCGAACCGAATATTCGGTTTTGTTATTCGGTTTTCAAACGGGTTTTCACATTATGTGTTTCTGTAGTTACCATTCATCCATCATCATGCTTGAATTAGAAGACATCCATTACCCTGTTTCACATTAAGATACGAATCATTACCCACAGAAACAAAAAGTTGCCGAAACAAACATGAAATTAAGCTTGAATTAGAAGACATCCATTACCTTGTTGAATCGGCGGTTTCGTGATGAACTAGGACTGCTGATCGTGGAGCAGCTGAAGATTGAAGATCTAAATAGGCGAAGATCTAGCTCAGCTATGGTCGTCGCCTTTGGTCGCCGTTTGCCGTCGTCGATGAGAATGGTTAACGGTAATGAGAAGACAGTTTGGAGAGTTTGGTGGTGGGTGGCGTTGGCGAGTGGTGATGGAGTCTAGAAGAGTGGAAGTGTCGAAGTAGAGGTGGAGGGAGGTGGAGTTTTTGCAAAAAGTTGCAGTGGAGTCTGGATTGAAGGGTGGAAGTGCCCAAGTGGAGCTGTGGAGGTGGAGTTTTGCAAAAAGTTGCGATGGAGTTTGGAAGTGGAGGTGGAGTTTGATAAAATAAAATAAAAAATTTATTTATATACTTAGGGTTATTTAGGGTAAAAACCGGTTTGGGAAAGCTCTTAAACCAAAAACTGAACAGGTTTTCCAGTTTTTCAATTTTTACAAATCGAAAACTAAACCGGTTTACAAAAAAAACTAGATTTTTGGTTCGGTTTCGGATCGGTTTTCGAAATAATTTCTCTCACCCCTAGGGAAGGTAAGTGGAGAAAAATATGCTACAATTCATCTTTAGGATGGGAGCGAAAACATTTGAACCCACTGAGGTATCCTTGAGCTAGCTCTATACCATGATTCCGTATTACCGAAATTGAACATCTTGGAATATTTATTAACCACTTGTTCTACACAACGAACATTTTCAAGCTAGTTATCAACATGTATTATTTTATTTAAAGGCGTTTAGATCATATAATGTTTTATTATAGAGAGTTGTTATATTGATAGAAAGGTAGATCACTTTGAAGATTACTAGGAATGTTTAGAAAATGTGTTTGGTTGGTTCGAATAAATTGGTGAATAATATATTTGGTTAGGAGGATAAATGGACGAGTATGTTAGATAACAAAATTACATTCCTTTTTAAATATTAATATAATATTATTTTTTTGAATCATTTCTTTTAACCCCTTACATTTGAAATTTTGCTAAAACACCTCATCCATATAAAATTTTAATTTGTAACAAAATCATCACCATCCACCCCAAGCCACTGTTAGGAGCAAATCACCACCGTCGGCTACCACCGGCAGTTGATAAAATGACGCACGACTGGTCATATATGGTCGGTCATGCACCAACAAAGCCATTTTCGGCCATAGATCACAAATCCATGGCCATTTCATGACTAGATCTATGGCCATTTCACGGTTGTGAAACAGAGACTGTGAAATGCCATAGAAACGGCCAGATCTGATCGTTTCCAGCCATGGATCACAAATCCATGGCTGAAAAGGCCTTATTGGCTAGATCTCGTCGGTCGTTCACTATTATAGCAGTCGACGGTGGTGGTCTTGGGTGGCTAAGGGTATTTTGTTAATTTTAAAACGTTTTTGTGGCTAGGGCGTTTTAGCTAATTTCTCAAAATATAGGGGGCTGGGTAATTGTTATTTGGTAGATATTTGAGGGCAATTGTGCTCGAAATGATTTTTAATTAAGGGTAAAGTAGTTATGAAAATTAGATTACCACGATAATGTTTTAATCCTAGAAGTGGGAGAGGGTATTGGATTACCCTCCACTTTACCAACAATAAACACTATTTATAATAAAAGATTTTCGTAATATTTTATTATTTATAAAATAAATACTGAATCTTACAAAATGAACAAAGATTACTTCGTTATCTTATATCACCCTGGTCCAAACGCACCCTTAGAATTAGGTTAGACTAATTGAACAATGTAAACTATATGAGAGAGTTGATCTTCTGTTCACTCACGCGGCACTTGCTCTCATTACACGCAGAGTCAGCGAGCTGGGAAACTGTTTATAATTTCCACTCTCGGTAAGCTGGTGATTTATAAATCTAGTCAGAAATAAAATAAGAAATAACGGAGCTACCCATTTGAATTAGTTATTTTGATTGGAACGTTTCTAATTGCAAAGCAAAAGGTAAGTTTAAAAAATAAAGACAATTTATATTTTTTTATAGTAATACTCTATAATATTTATGTAGTCATAAAAAATTCCGGTCTCAACTTTGGTCAGTTATAAATAAGAATAAATATCACATTGTAATAAGTTATAATTTTTCTAGGTCCCGTCTTAAGGAATTTGCCTTTACATAGTAATAATTATATGTATATTACAAAAAATACATGTTATGTTACATTAAAAATTTAAGATGAAATAAAATATTTATCTAAAGTTATTTAGGACATTGATTTATGTTTTAAAGTTGTTACCATATCTTTTATCTTGTGGGTATATAATAAGCTGCCAACATGAACATCTTCTTGTTGAAGCCAGAATATTTCTAGCTCTCAAGCATGTTCAGAGCTTCTTGGCATGAAATTTTTGGTATTTCCGTACTATCATCCTTAAGATGATCTTCTTTCTCTTATTGTCTAATTCAAGTAATGATTTTTTCTTCAGTTAAAACATATACGACTTGTTGTTCATTTGGATAATTGAGGAAGATATTAATATCCATTTGATTAGGGTAGTGAAGTTGTCGAATCTGATAACTAAATTTTACAGTGACTCTTTGATATCCATTTCCTTAGTATCATAATACTACTAAAACAATGAATTGAAATCCTAATATTACTAAAACATGAATTATAAAATAAGAAATCAAAATAATAATTCTTGTAACTATATCTGTATTAAATTATAACATCCTTATAGTAATAAATTTAATTGATCTCAACATTATAACTATAGAAAGGTTCTAACATATATATATATATATATATATATAATTTAAAAAAGAAAAGTATATGTAAATAATATCACACATAACATATATAATTAATTTTGATTTCAATTAATAATTTTCATAAATGAGATAACCGAAGAATTGCATTTTTTTTCGGCTTGAACAACATGCACCCACCCATAGTAGGCTATAAAGACAATTTGATACCCAAAAAGTTTGAAAACGTCAGTTATCTACCTTCCGTCCAAATCTGTTAGTAAAGTTCGTTTAAAGAAGGACAATATGATAATTTTATATCCAACAAAAAAAATATAACATTTTGCATTGGTCACGTGTTCATTTTCTCTCTTTAATATTAATTTTATAAAAATCTTCCTTCTCAATTTTAATTATTTTATATTTATAATTAATTTTAATTAAAATTCCATCTTCATCTTCTTCGTCTCTCCCTAGAACCAGGACAACAACCAGCAAAAATGACCAAAGCCCCAAAAAAAACCTCTCTCAAATCACAAGGGTCTGGGGAGTTTTATGGTAGCGATTATGAAAAAAAAACTCCCAAGCAGACCCTAAAAGATTCAATGCAAAAAATCCCGAAGAACCACTCTCAAACACTCAAAAGAACCAAAACACGCAAGGCATAGAAGGGTTGGGGCAAAACCTCAAACAAGTGGTGAGCCAAAACTTGGAAAATCAATCATTAATGCCAAAACCGATCAGAAGTCCCAAAAACACTCCCAATTAATCTCTAACCATCAATTTCCCATTAGAAACCCCCCAAAACACCAATCAATCCCAATTTAACAAACAACAAAAACCCTAAGAATTCAATCAACGATGAAAGTAAGCAAACGACGACGGGAAAAATGGGAGTTTTAGAGATGGCACACCGAAAAGACGATTGGCGGGGAGAGGAAAGGTTTTCGGTGATCGGGCTTTCGGAAAATGGGTTGGGAAGTGCAACAGCTTTGCAAAAGACCCCCCCTTTTTTTGTCCTTTTATGAGAGAGATGAAGAAGATGAAGACGAGAAGAGAGAGAGGAGAGAGGCTTTCAATCTGGCCAGCTTCTAGTCCATATTCCGGTGCCGGGTTCTTGCCTAGTGACCAGAGGAAAAAGAGGGAGAAGAAAGGAAGGAAAGAGAAGGGAGAGAATAAGAGAAAGATAAGAGAAAGCGAAGGGGGAGAAGAAGAAGAAAGATAGGAGATTTGGGCGGATTTTTTTAATGTTTTATTAATGTAATTTTTTTAAACTTTCTTTATTTTTGTATGCACAAACTCTAAAACATAAAAAGTCAAAATTACCTTACAAAAATTTTAGAATATCGATAATACCATTTTAGTTAACAGATTTACTAATGGATTTGTCATTTTAAAACTTTTTGGGTATCACTTTGTCTTTACGGCAAACTCTGGATAGGTGTTGTGTCGTACCCCCTTTTTTTTCTAACAAAGGACAAAAATTGTTTCGCTTGCACTTCTTATGTTCCCCTTCTCCTGTTACACTTTCCCGTCTCCTCCAAACCCTTGTTTTGTTGTTGTATTAGGACTATGGTTCTTTCTTCCCGCTTAACCTCCATATTGCCCTTCTCTTTTCGCTTAATCCCCGCCATATCCTCTTCTCTCTGCAGAGCTGCACACACCTTGCCTTCACCCTCACAACCCCCTCCTCTACCGAAGAAAGTTCCTTTCACACTCTCTGCTCATGGACTCACTTGGCAAGACCCCTACCATTGGATGAGAAACACCAACGATCCTGATTTTATTAACTACCTCAACCAAGAAAACTATTATGCTCAAGCTTTTATGGCTGAGACGCACAACTTGCAGCGTACTCTTTTCTCTGAGATGAAAAACAGAATGCCCGCCAAAATATCAACTCCTCCTGAGCGTTGGGGGCCTTGGTTTGTCCATTTTCTTCCCACCTCATTTCATGCTTTTTCCTAATTCACATCTATTTTTTTTAAATAAAAATTCTCGAATGTTAAATTATTTTTCTTTTCTTTGTAAATGGGAAGTGCTATCTACGGTACACAACATCATTTTACTAACAGTAACATAGAGCGTTGTGATTGTTATATGCTACCATTTTGGTGTTCTTACTGGTGGGTTAACAGTAGTGTTCGTTTGTGATTATGAAGTTCAAGTTTAGTTGATAGATATTGCACTCGAAAGTCCTGTTAACTGTCACTGTGATCAGACACGCTATTATTAGTGGAAAATGTATTTGGAATCAATGAATTGTTGTTTTATTACTACTGTATAGGTTATACTACCAGTACATACCAGAGGGGAAAGAGTACCCAGTTCTATGTAGGAGCTTGGAAAACGAGGAAAGTGGTTGGATGAAGACTATTCTTCGCAATGTGAGAGGACAATTTGGAAAGGAGGAGATTTTGCTTGATTGGAATGAAGTTGCTGAAAAATATGGTAGGTCTTGCTTCCTGGTATATATGACAATCCCTTCTAAATTGCTCAGTAATTATGTTGAGACGATGGAATGTAATGATCCTTCTTTACCAATTTTTGGTGGGTCTAAGAGGCAAAAAGAAATATATACCTCACCATAGCGGAGCTTCGGTAAATTACAATTCTTTTGGCTGTCTATATGCTAGTGTGAAAAAGTGTCATTTGGAGTTTTGAGTTGCTTAATTCTGTACATGGTGGTTATGCTATGTTGTTCATAAAGAATTTACTTTCCAAATGAAAGGAATTTTCTAAAGGGAAATGTAAATGGTCATGAGGAGAACCAAGTTGATAGCACTGACTATGTCCATGTTAATATACCCCAAAAATTGTTTCATACAACTCTTTCATTTGCACTTAGAAGTTTTGCAATGCTTGTACATGATAGTTGTGATTGAGTTTTATCATTTGTGATTTTAACTTTCCCTTGTGTGATTACTGTTTTAGGTTATGTTCATGTGGGTACATGTCGAGTTTCTCCAGACCACAATTTTCTAGCATACACGCTTGATACTTCTGGTTGTGAACGGTTCATGCTTCAAATTAAGGACCTCAGAAATGGATGTATGGTTCCAAGGTTACCAGCTCATGGAGTTGTCAGCTTGGCATGGGCTCAAGATAGCAAGACTCTCTTTTATACTATCTCGAATGAAAATCAACGGCCTTTCAGGCAAATTAATCTAAGCCGTGTTTGAAACTGTTTTCTTTAAGATGGGGATGTTTGCTCATCTACTTAATTGTTTATTTTTTTTACTTGCAGGGTCCACTGCACAAAGCTAGGTTTAGATAATACTGAGGATATCCCAGTATTTTCAGAAAGTGATTCCAACTTTTGTGTGGATATAACAAGCACCAAAGATGGCAAGTTCATAACTGTGAATTCAAACTCAAGGACTTCTTCCGAGGAAGGAATTTACCAATTCATTTTGTTGTGTCTGATTATAAGATAATTGTTTTGTTTTTGGGAGAGTTACATCCTATATTGTTCTTATTACAGGTATATGTGATAGATGCAAACAACCCATTAGGTGGCTTACATAAAGTACATAAGCGTGTTTCTGGAGTACAGTATTTTTTGGAACATCACTATGGTTTATTCTATATTCTCACAAATGCTCCTTTAAGTGAAAATGAGAGGTCACTGGGTGGAGATTACTACTTGGCTACATGCAGAGTTGAAGAAATGCACTCAGCTAACTGGCAGGTATCTTCATTTTTCTAATAGAACCTCTCTTTTTTTGTGCATATCCTTTTTCCTCGTTACATACTTCTTTTTTCTTCTCAGAATATCATTTTTCCAGGTGAAGATATCAGCGTACAAGATATGGACATTTTTAATGGACATTTGGTGCTCTTTCTTAATAAGAAAGGTGTCCCCATGATTTGTTCTATCAGTTTACCAATCAATTTTGATTGTAAGGTAATTGAATTATCTGCTTTATCACATTCTTACTTTCACAAAATCATCAAAAGCACCCTCTTACTATATTAGTGATAATTACACTGTTTTGTGTTGCATCTTATTGAAGTCTGTGATAATAGATTCATCACCAGGTATGAAATGAAAAGTAATGATGATTTAGCAAAGAAAGACTGGGATTTCTTTTGAATGGGCATGTTATGGAATTATTTTTTTCTTGCATATAATTGTGCATCATAAGATAAGATGTATGTTTTTCTCCCTTTGTATGCAGTGTACCAAAATAGCTAAAAATGAAAAAATATTGCCGCCTTTAGTTTTACATAAATAAACATATTTGTTATTCATTTAATGTGTCCTGAGTTGTTATGCAGCATCAGATGGAGCTTGAGAATCTTAATCCATGGTTTTTTCCTCTGCCATCATATTCATGTAGCGTTCTTCCTGGTTCAAACCATGATTTCATGAGCTCTGTATACCGTGCAGTGCTTTCATCTCCAGTGGTATAACTTCTAATAAACTTATTAGATTGAAAGTGCTTATACTTTGTGTGTTGGAGCTTTATCTCTCTTACTTTCTAGCAGTTAGTTTTATCACTGAAATAGTTGGAAATGGCCAGGCACTACCACCTACTGCCTGGCCATTGATGCTCATTCCTAGATTTTTACAGTATTCAAACTTTTAACTTTGATTCTGAAAAAAGAGAAAAATCGACATTTATTTGATTTCTTGAGGTTCCTCTAATCTTTTTCTGGAATGTACAGATGCCTGATGTGATTGTTGACTACAACATGTTGAGACAAACATTCTCAATTGTTCAGCAAGAGGAAGTCAGTGGTGCTTCTGGTAATGCTGGATTATTTTCTACTGCAAGTGAGCTAGACACCACAGAACATATTGACTAACATAACTACGAGGCTGAAAATTAACAAAATATCGGATTGCAGAAATGGAAGACCTTTTCCAGTGCCTATTGTTGTGAGACGAGGGAAGTTGTCTCCCATGATGGTGTTAAGGTTGCATTGACCATTTTGTTCTCAAAAAAATCCTGGCAGAGGGGTCAGTCTCCTGGACTCTTACAAGCCTATGGAGCATATGGAGAAGTTCTGGATAAAAGTTGGTCCGCAGACCGCTTGAGTTTACTTGATCGTGGTTGGGTGGTGGCATTTGCTGATGTTAGGTTGGTTGATTGGGTTTTCTTTATTATTATATTTCTCATGACCAATGTGGCAATGATAATCTGAATACACTTCGTAATTTTCAAATCTTTTATGTAAGTTGAAAAAATGAAACTACCTGCATGTTATCAATAATTCAAGACTTTTGAAACCAAGTCTGCAGGTTTAGTACTTTTGTTTTCCTATTTGTATGATGTTTTGGTTATATATCTTTTATTGTCATCATCTATATTTAGTGTGATTTCACTTAATATATAGCTTAATTGCTTTGTTTAATCTAGTACATCAAATACCCTTCAGTCACTTATCGTCTTCGTTGAAATATAAAATGTCCTTGGTGGTACTTTTGAGATATTTATTATTTCCAGTGACATTTCTTTTTTTTTTTTTTTTTTTTTTTTTTTTTTTTTTTTTGTGGCCAGGGGTGGTGGTGGGGCTGATTCTTCATGGCATGAATTTGGAAGTGGATTATATAAAAGAAATTCTATTGATGACTTCATATCATGTGGCAACTACCTGGTTAATGAGGGCTATGTTTGTCGAGATCGACTTGGTGCCATTGGATATAGTGCGGGATGTCTACTTGTGGGGGCAGCAATAAACATGTTCCCAAAATTGTTTAGTGCTACCATTTTGAAGGTGAGACATTAATGTAACATAAAATATGGTGTTTCTCAATTTGAGAGTGTTTTATTTGCCTCATAAATGGATCTAGTTCTATGATTTTTGCTATAATTTATACTTGGCAAAGAATAAAGAAATACAAATGATCTGAACTCACTTATTTTTCTCTATGATGATAGAAACAAAATGGATGGTATCTACTATGGCTAATTTTAGCAATTAGTATTTCGTGTGCAGTTAAAAGTTGAAATCTTGTCACTGACGTTTGGTTAATGTTTATTTCAGGTTCCATTTCTTGATATCTGCACCACATTGTTGGATCCCAGTTTACCTCTCACCACACTTGACTATGAAGAATTTGGAAACCCTCAGATACAATCCCAATTTGAGTGCATTCGAAGTTATTCTCCTTATGATAACATTACTTGTGGTGTTTGCTATCCTTCAATGCTTGTTACAGCATCATTTCATGACTCAAGGCAATTACACATCTTGTGTTTTCTATTGTTAGCATTTACTTGCTCGTATATATCTTACCTTGCATATGTACATTGTATCGACTAACTTATACTGGTAGAATATAAAATTCTTCTCAGAGTTGGAGTATGGGGAGCTGCCAAATGGGTGGCCAAAGTACGGGAAAGAACTTGTTCTGCTTGTTCTCAGTCAGTAATTCTGAAGACAAATATGCATGGAGGACATTTTGGAGAAGGTGGCCGATATAGTCAGTGCAAGGAAACGGCTTATGATTATGCTTTTCTGATGAAAGTTATGGGGGGTTACAGCAATGACAAATAAATGAAGGTGGTTGTGGGAATGGCGTCTCAAAAAGAGAGTTGAAAATCAAGACTCTGAGGGTTATGTAAGTGATTCATTATTATTTTTATTTTTTAACCATGTTAGTAACTGAATTTGCAGCGCATGAGAGCCTTTGTGGTAACAGTTGTGGAACATCTTTTTCTCCTCTCTGCGATTGCAACTCCAACTATACGAGTTTATGGTTTTGGGAAGGGGGAAAGACTGATGATTAATGGCTCCTACCTCATTTACTTTTAGTATCATGAAAATGAAAAAAAATAAAAAAATTGAAACAATCGGTGATCAATTTCTATGTACTCATTTATAACTGCTATTATTAGTGATGGCAATGGGCCGGGCCGGGCTGGGACCGGGTACCCCGTGGCCCAGGCCCAAGCCCGACCTCATGACACAGGCCCAAGCATGGTTCGAGCCCGTTACTGATATGATAGACAAAGTCCAAGCTCGGCCCGACGGGCTTTTTATAATCGTAGGCCCGGCCCAAGCCTGCCTTTTTTAATAATGTTTATTTTTAAATATTAATAAATTTTAAATTTTTTTTTATATTTAATTTTAGAAATAGTTTTTAAATATTAATTGAAGCTATTTCCGTAAATAATTTAAGCAATAAGTGAGCAATTAAAACTCTATAATATTTGATTATACTAACTTTTTAACTGTGCATAATATGTTATGGTGAAATCCATTTTTATAAGTTGAATCAAACCTATCTAACTTATTTAAAAGCAATTTTAACATGTTAAACCTTCAATACGGGATAAAAATTGTGGTTAGGGTTTGGAAAAAATGGACATATATATATATAGAGGATAATATTGTAATTAAATATATAGTATAAGGGTAAATTAGTAAAATTAATACTAAAATTTTTGGGGACGGGCCGGGCCTAAAGATATACCCATGTCTGGCCCGTACCCGAGATCGGGCCTTAAAATCAAGCCCAGGCCCAAGCCTAAGCCCGTCAACCTCGGGTAAAGCTCGCCCCTTTGGGGCCAAATCGGGTCGGGTATAAAAAAATATCGGGTCAATTGCCATCTCTAACTATTATATTGAGTTGACTTCGGACATTCTGAATTTAACTGCAATATTGCGGATGTATATTAAATTAATTGAATTATACACCAATAAATGCACATTTAAGAGCATCCTTAGCTATCCTCTTTATTTTAAAAAGTATAATTAATGTAAATGAAGAGTATCTTCGCTAATTTCTAAATATAAAGAACAAAATTTTTATTCAAATTTAATAAATTTTTTAAATTTAATAAAAATATTCTTTATTTTTAAGAAAGAGACTTAATAGAAGAGAGAATTAATAAATAAAATGTATAAAAATTTATAGTTTATTAATTAAAATTGGAATAAAAAGTGAAATTTGATAGTTAAACTCATTTTTTAATTTTTGTTTAAAAAAATAAAGAGTATGTTAGACTTTTATTTTTATGAATAAATTTTTTATAATAAATAGTTTAGATCATATAAAGAGTCTTTTAAAGATGTTGAGTTAATTGAATAATTTAATTTAGTTATATATATAACTCAAAACATGTTTTGATGGTAATAAAATGTTCAAATAATGTTTTCAAGTCTCTAACATTTGTTTACAGAAGCTACCTTCTCTTCGAGATACCAATTTTTTAGGAAAAGACAAAAAAGGGGACGGCAGGTTGTTCTTATTTGTTAACATGCCCTTAATTATTTTTTTATATTTTATATTTTAAAAACTTTTTTTTCTTTAAATCCTTTTGTAAAAAATTGTAATATCTCAAGATTTAAACTTTTATTTTATACATAAGTAAAAGATAAATTATCATTTTAGTATTTAATTGTTTTAAATACAAGAAAAATGCCATAAGCTAAACGCATACAAACCATTAGGACCCGTCAAATCAATCCACGTTATCTCAACTAGTGTAGAACTGTTAGATCAAGTAATATTACAGCCGGGATCAATTTTGAGTTAATTAAGAAGCTTTCTTTATTATTTTGCAAATTTGAATCCTCTCCTAAGTCCTAAGGACACATGTTCATAATATTATTAATAATTATTGCTACACTACTGGTGCGATCCACATTATTTCTAAAGGTTAAAAGATTACAAGCCCTGCGTGAAATATGATGATCATGAAAACAAATATACAAAATGATCTTAGTCTGAAAACAACTGACCACCCATGCCAAATCCCTTGGAATCATCTAACTCTTGTATTGCTTCAATGTACTATTAACTTTTAAATCATATGAACAAAATTTATTTAACGTATTGAACACCGTCGCTTGCCAAACCCAACCGACCTATTAAGTTACAGCCATTAACCAGTTCTTCAATTTAAATCTCCAATCTCACCCACAAGTCACAACATTCATCCCCATTTAAAATAAAATTGAAAAAAACCAACAATGTTCATTTCATAAACATTTCCACATTTCAGTGAACCCAGAACACACATGCTCATTTAATTTGTTTTCCTGCCATAACTTAGACTGAATTGCTCGGCTACAACTTAAGCACTCGATTTTCTTTGAATTCCCAACAATCTTCAGGCAGGCAGGATGCCAAAAATAATTACTGCAACGCCAAGTTACTTCAGATTGCCCATTATAAACTAACATACAAACAACACCACAAAACAGATACAAAATCGAAAAACTACCAACAAACTGAAAAGAGGCAAAACTAAGGACTCAAAATCTTGGTACCTTAGGAACCATAAAAGCCATGCTATGCTATACATGAAAAGCTAATTAATAGATTGCTCTATTACGACAGGTTTGGAGATTCTAATGTATAATATCCAGAAGTACAGTTAATTTGCTTTCACAAAAACATACTATACAACACAAAAGTTTGAAGAATTTCATTGACAACACATTTAGATTTTGCTTAATATTGTGACTGATACCAGTTTGAAAATTTATTAATATTTCCAAATAAAAAGTTTGTACAGACAAACAACCAACCCATTATCCAAGCAATTGGACCCCAATGGGCCCCTATTTCATATGTTTTAAATCATTATATATGATACAAGCACAATAAAGGAAATGGCATCCCCTGAACATAAATCACAACATGAACTACATAAACATATAATTCAAGGTAATAGCTCTTGATATGAGTCCCACAATATATGGTAAGAACCCAAGGAAACCAAATGCAAGCATGTACAACAATTGAATGAGAAAAAACCAAATAGAAACAGAAAGGAAGAAAGGACAGAAGAGAAAATAAAGGCGAAAACGAAGACTCAGGAAATGCCATACTAGCCTTATGTCTTCAACCGTTTTTGAGCTTGATCTGAGTCTTCACTGCTGCTGAAATCCCTAAGTTTTGCCATGGCCTGATTGCTAGAGGCGGGATTTTGGGGACCCTGGAAAACAGTAAAGATAGATATTGTCAACTAAATCAAACATGAACTGTAAAATTAATTGATATAAACTTGTAACAGAATAGAAGGTTCCAACCATATAGAAGTGTGTGGTGCTCACTCTTTTTGGTGTGATCTGGTGTGAAAGAAATACAAGGATTTTGGAGAAAACAATTTGTTGTGGGACAAAGTGTATTTTTTGCAGCTTTGTTGGCTTCAGTTTCCAAAGACTTTCAAGATACTTCATCCTTCTCATTCACTTTAACTGAAATGGGGTTTTAGCCAAACCTGTTCTAGTTTTGTCACATTTTAGGGTTACTTATCATGTATAGATACTTATAGTTTTTTGGGGTATTTTGTGTAGATACTCAGGAAAGATCTAGTCAATAGTGGATTTCTTATCCAAAATTATATCTCTCTTTTAACTCCCATTAATATATTTACCATCAGTTACCCATCAAAAAACAAATAAATAAAAAAGAAGGTAACACCGCTAGCAGAAGAGAGTAAGAGATCTGCCCAGACCCCATCTTAACCACACAAACCCAGATTGAAATCATTTAGCTATCTACCCACTGCATACCTTCTCAATGGAACTTCCAGACATCAACCCTCTGTTTGATCGCTTCCCAAGATCAATCTGCACCGAGATGTTGGCCTGTGACAGATCTAGACCAGCACTTTCCAGTGCTTGAGTCAGAGTGTTCAACAACCTGCTTGATACCCAAATCTTAGAGAAGGCTTCAGATAAATGTAATAGACATGCCAATTATCACTCACCAAAAGAATTTATATTTAAAAAAAAAAAAAAAAATTATTCAAAAGGATTTCAACATTTAAAGAACAAATACTTGAATTCTCCTGGCAGCGACCCTTCAGATTCCATATTGAGACAATAATTTAAGCATCCAAAGAATGTTTGAACAGAAATGAAGAATATATTTTAAGAAAAAAGAGAAACATAAGCATGAAAAACACCAAAATTTATTTGAAGAAAAAGATAAATACTCATGAGCAAACAAAGATATTTAGTATGAAAAAACAAAACCAAGAATATAAAATGAGCAAAGGTGATTGAAAAAGATCACATCACGCAAAAGTTGAATGATTAACCACCTAAACCATGACTTAAGTCTCAATACATTTAGCTACATCACCATAGATGTGAAAAGTGAAAAGCCTACACAGAGTTGAGGTTCAAAAGATTGGGAGACATACAAGCACCTTTCAAAAAGTCACTGATATGTTAATCAGTCATAGGATCCATATATGATAACTCCCCACCACTCCACCACACAACTCAAATATAATAGTTTCTAAAGCAACAAGTAAGATAGATAACATTTGTGCTTCATATTTTCCACACATCTGGTAATTGGAGATATGAAACTAACAAAAACAAAGATACAAACCCCAAAGGGAGAAACCCCAACATGAATTCAGATTCTCTCAATGTAAATGATGACAGTCAACCTAATAATTGGTGTACCATATATTTACAAAAATTAAAAGCATAATTATTTTATCATTCTTTATTAATACCCACCCTTGGGAGTACACACTTGATATGCTGATTGTCCCTCCTTCAACTGTCAGCTCCTCCTGTTGGTTCATTATATCACCAGTGGTGGGACACTCATTAGACTGTGCGTCAGAAACCGGTCTCTGAAGAGGATGCACTAGCATATCATTTCTTACAGCAGTGGGCATGTTTCCCTGCAAAGACATGGGCAGAGGTGTTCCCTTGTTTGCTAACTCCTGTTGCCGATCCATTTTGCAGGAGACATCCCTGCTAGGATCAGACTCTAAAGGGTTCTGTGAGCTTGTAAGCATGGTTGGAGGAATGCCATCATCAAATTTCCCAGGAAACATTGACCCTGGACCAGAACCATTTTTGGCATGCGGTTGACCAGCAAAACTTTGAACGCGCCAGTGACTATTTCTCTGTTACAAAACAGGAGCACAATGAGTTAACATGAAATGCTTGTAAGCCAACTGTTGTTCATCGTCCTCCCACCCCAGAAAGAAGAAAAAAGGAATGATATAAGAATCAAACTTTAAATATTTTTTGCAGACAGAGAGGCAAAGGGTAGTGGACTTTGTGGAAAAAGCAAATAGAAAAGCAACTGATATAGATAAACAGAGAAGCCAAAGATTCTATGAGAAATTTGAGCCCCAAGTCATTGCATTACAATATCAACCTTGTTATGATCAAACCCAATAGCCTAATGTAAGAAATACCAAGATGAAATAAAATTAGCATATTTTAGATGAACTAGTGAATGATATCGACAATTTGCTACTTAATGTTTGTCTCTTTTTCTCTTAAATTTGCAAAGACAATCCATTCACAAAGCATTATTCAAATGAATCCAGACAAAAATCTGCTGATGCTTCTGCAACCTTCAATCCGAGAATCCAAAGTCCCTTAAGCAAAATGTAATTTTCGGTTTACTCAATAAAGTAGTTCATCAGGTTAACTTCTATAATAATTATTAAATGGACTATGATGTTCCTAAATTATACTTCTGAAGGATGCAAGTAATATAAGCAAATCAAACACCAGAAGATTCATTATGCAAGTGTCAAATGATACTCGACTCGAATTTCTCTCACTAATATGTAAGAAACTCTATCTCAGAGGTATCAAATCCTATACCAGAATTTGCATAAAGGCACATTGACGAACATTATATAGATACACCTTTTTAATTTTTTAATTGGAATATATGGATAAAAAGAACCAAGCATGGGAGCTTTACCCATGGCATCAACTTCGTGGGCTCAGAACTCCAATCCTGGTATGTACCCTCATACTTCTGCAATTTTTCCTGTAAAAATTGGACATACTCGATCACCTGCAGAGGGAAACTCACAGTCATTCACCACGTTTGAAGAAAATAATTTCTAGCTTAACTTAACATATACACCACAGTTCATTCCCACATACATGACCTACCTCTAATAGGAACGATGCCGTATCTCTCTTTTGATCACTATGGGGTATGAGATCTCTCAATATCTGAAATCTGAGAGCAGCATATTACAGTTCAACAAGCTCAATCAATACCTTTTTTCTCAAATTTCAATTCACACAAAATAAAGCAAGTTCAAAACTTTGACAACTATGAGATTGCTATGGTACTAACCATGTATCACTACCTGGCCAGTCAAAACTAAAATAATAAAATTAACTAATTATGCTTTGTATTTTTTAGAAAAGATATTAGGTATACTTTTACAAAATGTTATTATTTTCATGTTGAATGTCACTACTACGATGTTGCGAGTTAACGAGAATCCTTAATTCCAGTAATGTTAGTAGAATTCTGATGGCAGAAACAAAGCAATTCCTCAAAATATGACAGCAAAACTAGATACAGATTGAGAATACAAGAGGAAGAAGTCGTAGAAACGAAAAATTAAGAATTGAAAAGAACATAAAGACTGGAAATAAACAATACCTCTCATTAATCTTGCTGCGTCTTCGCTGCTCAGTGACAGAATGCTTCGATCGAATAGCACTAGCCTTATCACTGTTTTTACCATCTACCAAATCACATATGAATTTAATCAAAAACTAGGTAGGCATAAAAAATGAAGAAGGAGAGCAGATGGATCTGGTACCTTTGATGTTGTTATTGTTACTGTTAGAAGTGGTTTCTTTCTTAGACATAAAGTCTTCGTCGTCGTATTCTTCGTCGTCTTGATTTGGCTTGGATGTTCTCATTACAGGAGATGAGAGGAGAATATTTAGTTAGAATCGCCGGCGAAAAGTAACTCAGGCGATGTTCAGCTTGTTTTTGGTTAAAAGAGTGGGAGGTGGGGTATGATGGGGTGTGGGTAAGTTCATGTGACTCCCGTGAAGTCACTCCTAGTAGGCCGTCAGTTTGACTTGGTTTTGTTTTGATTGTGATTAAAATAGAGAGGTTGATAAATTGACGATGTAATATTAAATTTTATAAAAAGTTGAAGTGGGTACGTCTCTATAAACGTGATATTATTATATGGAGTTGTGTTTTGTTAAGACATGAAAGGATATTCATGAGAATTAAAAGAAAGTAATAATATAAAATAGCTTGAATTATAATGAATTTCTATATAATATTGTCACTATACAAAAAGTCAATGCAATGCAAGACCTGATTTGTCTTTGGTTTTAGTTTAACATTAACTTTAACAGAGGGATTCACGTGAGGTGAAGGGGTAGGATCATTCAACAAGTTTATTAAGAGATGAGAACAAATTCAAAAATCAAAACCTAAACTCTAAGGCCCACTCCAAAACACACAGTAAGTGGATATTTGTACTTTTTATTTCCATGAATATGTCTGGCAAAACATCAGAGTCTGACAACAAATTAATGTTTTAAGTCTTTAAGAAGACTGAAATAGGGACTATCTCTTCATTTGTGTGTTACAAAGTCCCTCAATATCTCAAAACCTTTCAATTTTAATTTGGACAAATCTTCAGTGCAACTCCATCTTTGCCCATTTGCATGCCATACCACTTTTCTTACGTTATGCAATATTATAACAAACACGATATACCTTCTATCCCTTTTTTGAAATTATAAAAGAGTAAACGACTTTTCCCACCCAAAGATTGTCATAATGATACTTTCCAACTTAAAAAGTTTTAAAATACAATTTTACTATCCAAACGTTATGTTCCATTAACGATTTCTATTAAATATAATGATATAAATTGTGAAGATGAAAATACCCTTTACTATTTGACTTAAAAAGAAAATTTATTATTATCATCTGGATTGAAATCGACGGTAGGCAGTTGTGTTGCTCGGATGAGGAACGGCGAGCAAGTGGGCACTAAGGTGGTAGGGGTTTTGTAGAGTGGGGGCCGATGAAGCAAGGGGTGGTGACGGCTTGGATTTTGGCCACCGGATTCGGCTGGAAGCGGTGAAACTCAAATTCAAACGGCATCGGCAAACTTTGGAGTAATTAGGTAATAGTCAAAAGGTTTTTGGAGTATGGAGGTCAGGGAATCTGGTGGTGGTGAAGGGGTAAGCCAACGTTGCCAGTTTCGTTGGCGCTAGGAGCTCGCGCGAGTTGTCTTGCATGCTCTTTGGGCATGGGCGCAAGGGCTTTGCGTGCACGCTGGCTCGTTGGTGACTAGGGCTTTTCGTTAGGGCAATAGGTTGAACATGTGGTGGGCTTGGATGAAGCAGCAAGGTTGGAGAGATTGGGGAACGGTTGGCGACTAGAAAATCAACACAGCAGCAACACGAACACTTCAAACAACAAACCACAATTCAACACCAGAAAAAAAAAAAACCAATGTTTTGCAAGGGATTGCGATCGCAAAACATGATTGTCTCGCGATGGCGACTGTAGGTCACGACGAGTGGGGGAGGCCAATAGAGTGTGGAGTTTTTAAGAGGTGAGGAAGGGGATTTGTATGGTGGTAACAAGGGTGATTTTCGGTGTCTAAAACAGTCAGAATCTGGCAGTGAAATAGTGAGTGGCCATCGGCTGGTAACACTGCAGTGGCCGTCGGTTGGCGATAAGAGACGGAAACATGGCCGACTTTTATTTGTAGCCTTTTTTAGTTCTAGAAATGTTGAATGTTAATTGACCATCATACCCTTACTTATAATGGATTTTTGACCATCCTACCTTTCTTCGTAGAAAAATTTACTAATAAAACTTTGTTATGGTTAGTATAGTTGTATTTTAAAACTTTTTGATTGAGAAAGTGTCATTAGGCCAAACCTTTGGGTGAGAAAAATTGTTTACTCATTATAAAACGACTGAAAGATCCCATATTTACCTATATCCATCGCTTGGTCGTCAACCGCAGAATCATATAATATTCATATTACTAAAGTGTTGTGCAACAATTTCATTCTTCACATCATTTCTTTTGCCTTCATCTGTATCGCTCTTTCTTTCTTTCTCCTATTACCAATGCTCTGTACATCTTTGTTTCCCCTTTTTCTGTATAAGATATTATTTCCATACTACATCAAGAATCAAGGGATGAAGTTAATGAGATTTTCTGCAACAATATCAGGCACTGTATCGTCAAAGCCTGTTAAAAATAATTGCTCAGAACCTGATCATTGTGATAATTCTGAAGATCATAGGCAGGAGGCTCAAGAATTAATTCCATCTCTCGATTGGTTACATGTGAGTGATGAGACCAACCCCCAAGTCCAAGAGATTCCATCTCTCCACAATTCTGAACAAGTGGAAGAAGGTAATGGATCGTGGACTTGTGAGGAAGACTCGTGGCAAATTGTGAATATTCCAAGTTCTAGCATAAACGAAGAATATAAACCGGTATGTAAAAGTTTAATATTCATTTCTAATAGAACATTATGTATGATATATATGTAGTGTTTCTGTAAGGTTTATCATCATTCATTTATTGTTCTACTGTCTGCAATTCGACGAAACCTTGTCCTTCTGGAGGAAGAAAGAGAAAGAAAAAGAAAAGATAACGAAGAGTTGATAATTAGATGTTCAAACTTTTCTTTTTTCTTTTTTCTTTTTTTTTACTGTCTGGACGTTCTGAATTTTGATATTGGATCTGTGTTGATTTAAGTTTGCGAGTTTATATGGCTAACAGGAAAGGCATTGGAATAAATTATTAAATTCAAAATTTGATATCAGACTATGAAAATTAACGTTTTGATTATTTACTTCAGCATTTGAAGAGGGGCTGAGCTGGAGTGATAAATGCAACTTCATATCTACTACTAAGATTTGGCTTTATTATTATTATGGATTTCGTGATTGGAAATGGAGAGGTCTTTGATCAATAATCGACTAAAACATGTATGAAAAGGTAATTGAAAACTTCCCCGTACAAAAAGAAAGGACTAAATTAAATTTCATACAGCTTATTTACGCAATTACATATAATAATACAGAATCCGTTAAAAAGGATCAAATTTTAAGGCAAAATAAAGTTGACCAGTACTAAATTAGCCGCACTTTATGAGCACTAGAGAAATGCTTTGCAGCAGCCACCATGGCTGCCTCCGGGTTGGTGGGCGGTGCATCTTTTTTGCTCCTTCATCACCTCCGCCTGATATGCAGAAGAATGAAACTAGTGATGTAAAGAACGATGAATCTCTACGGCTCTCTTTCTTATGCTTACCCATTTTCCTTGTTTTAACTTTGACTTCTGTAATGTAATCAGATTGCAGTAATTTTACAATGAAACAAGTTTCCAGACATTTCAAAGAGAATGTTTATTTGAATTCAGAGATATATGTACTCAAACTTCCTGAAGATTAATTTGTTTGGTCAGGTAAACTTAGTACAATATCTCTTATTATTTAAATTATGAATTTCGTAGTGAAGAAGCAAAACTTTGTGTCCTTTGACCATGGCTGATCTCATCCTGGTTTCCGATATCATTTTCTGACGGTCAAGTTATGAAATTCCTAGAAATTTCATATGTCTAACAAAATTATTTTAATAAAATTATTGACTCCATCACAATTCTTTTAAAAAAATTACTCCATCTTTAAGCGTGTTTATATGTAACTGGACAGAGCAAATTCACTAGTTATAAACTTATAATAGTAAATTTATTATGATGTTTAAAAAATATAATTTATAAGAAGATGTATATATTATTAGTATTATTGTTGTTGTTAATTGTTATATATATAAGATAATCTTCTCTTATAACTCAAACGTGGCAGTTGAATTGATAATTATGTCAGCTTTCACGACACCCAAGACACTAGATGATCTTGATTAAATATCAACGGTCGTTTCTTAGGAATGAATGATTATTTCTTATTCCTTCATAAGGAACAACCATTCTTTATGAATGGAATAATCATTCCTTATGAATGAACGATCGTTCGTCCCTAAGAAACGGCCGTTCGCATTTAATCAAAGTTGTCATTTGATGTGGTAGTGCCAATTCTGTTGTCACATTAGAGTTGTAAGAGAAAGTTGTGAGATTGGGTTGTATACATAATATTTTGTTATGTATGTATGTAATAAAGTTATATGTAATACGGTTTTAGTTGATTTCTCTTTCTTCATTAATTGGTTATTTATTTTCATGTATACTTACAGAATATTTGAAAAGCCAAGAGATTGAAAACTTTGTTATGTACATATACACTTTAAGAATCTCACCTTATAGGCTTGTAACAGTTCTTGGTCATGTAAATGTATTCTACCGATCTGTAATGGGGTAATATTCCATTTCTATTACAAAGATTTGACTTAATTATAGCTGGATTTCATGATTAGAATCAGATGTTTCTTTGATTAATGTAGAAATAAGAGGTCTTCCATAAATTATTGACTCATTAAAAGCTAATAGAAGGTAAAGGAAAATTTTCATGAACAGATTGAACTGAAGTTCTTACATCTTATTGCATAATAACAATACAGAGTCCATCCTTGAAGGATCAAATCCTAAGGCAAAACTTGCCCCTAATTTGACACATTAGTTAAAGACGAAGCACGAAATATGAAAACCATAAACTTCACCAGTATGCAAATTAACAGACTAAATTGACGACACTTTTATGGGAAAAACCTTCTGTATAACGGATGTATGGCTGCTTTGGGCTCCATGGGTGGTGCAGCTTTTCTGCTCTTTCTATCTTCGCGTCTGCCGGAGATACCCAAGAATGAAACAAATGATGTAAAGAAGGATGAGTCCCGGCTTTCTTTCTTATGATTACCCATTTTTCCTGTTTCAGTGGTTGTGTCTTTCTATTCAGATTAAACAACGACAATAAAACAGTGAATGATGTATTTGTGTGCTCAAATATCCTGGAGGTTTGCTTATATAAGATATTAATTAATTAATTTCTTGATGAACAAGCTAAACTTTGCGTCCTCTGACCATGGCTGATCTTATCCATCTTAATTTCTATGAAACTTCATGAACCTAACAGTCTTTATGAGATTTCATAAACAAATTCACCCACCTTCAAGCGTGTATAGATGTAATTGGACTCTGGGCAGCTTCATTCAGTTATAATATAGTAAATTTTATGATGCTGAAGACCGCGTCAAAAGAATATTGATTGGACTTAGGGGTGACAATAGAAGCCCTAGTATAAATCCTTCAACAAGAAAGTAGTTGATTTGGTTTTCATGATGGGCTTTGTAAAAAGAATGTGATGTATCAAACCCAGACTAATATTCATGATATTGAATGCAATCTGTGTCTTTCCATTTTAGGTTTTGTTCCTATTGGGCTTTATTTTGTCTTTCTTTAGTAGTAGATTTACTGATCTTATTTGTCTTTGTGTGTTGTTGGAGTTGTTATACATGGACTAAATTTGATCTTCAAGCCATGCCACTTCCAATGTTTCCATACAAGTTAAAACAAGCCTTCTAAGTTGTTACTTTCTCATATATGGGTTTATGATTTGAATGTTTATATTCATTTGATATGAAATTGCCTTCTAGCCCCTTTCTCTCATAACAGAAGAGAGCTACTACAGGGGAGGGGGAACTCTTTCTAGAGGAAGGGATTCGTGTACTGATTGCTTGCCTTAGCTTCCTTCTAATGCTCGAACTGCACTCTGCTAGCTCCTATGCTTCCACTTTCAGACAGTTCCTAGAAAAGAAGTACTAGACGGGAAGATACCTATTTAAGTTTAAGACAGATATCGCTTAACTGATTGCGCCACTCCTCTTTCTAATATATTCTACTGATTGCGCCATAAGTACAGTACTAGAGTAAAGGAGGATCTATTTAAAGGAAGGAATGAAAGCCTGATTGCGCTTTTATCCTTTTTTTTTAATGATCGGAGGTGTCTGAGCCAACTTACGTGTACCTTAACTAATTTCTTAGAACCTTGAAACTACTGGTTAGATAAGAGTTCCAGTGACTATCTCTATGATCAACCAAGGAAAGATTCGAATTCAAGACCTTTTGAGTAATACACCCTAAAGTCTATATTGAACCACTCAACCACCTAAAAATAGTTAACTTATTTATCTTGAAATTCACTCTTGTTTTGTTCCTTATTGAAGACAAACACACTGACATGAATATATCTACAATGGTCTCCCATTTAGATATGGGATTTCCTTAGAATCACAGCAACATTTGAATATTCTTTTAATAATTGTACCCTCATTATAACTTTTAAAAATACAAGTAATTTTAAATAAGTAGTTCTAGTAAAAAAAATTACCCGTATCATATTTTTTGCGACATTTGGATTGCTGTTAATAAACCACTGGACATCTTATCAGTAATCATTATAATAGATTAAACTTTGGAGCATTAGAATCTAGATAGGGATTTATTTAATCTATCATTAAATAAACGAAAATGTTTGTTGGATCAAATAAGGATATATTTGACTTTTCATATGATGATCTATGTATAAAAAGACTTATTTGCCTTAAGTGAATTAAGAAGAAAAAAAGTAATTTAATAGTGAGACAAATCTCTCTCATCATTAAGTTGGGAAATTAAATTTCAAGGAGATATTTTCAAAATCTTAGATTTGTTGTAAAATATTGGATTTGTTACCAAGAAGATTTAAATATTATAATAAATTTATCTGAAATAAGTTTGAAAGTCTTCTTTTACTATAGCACAAACTACACACTTGTGTTTATCAATTTGAAATCATCTCGGCATCCTTTTATTTATCAATTAAATTCATTAACATAATTGAGTCAATTTCTACTTCCTTTAGAACTCTAAGAGCAACGATGTTTTTTTTTTTTTTAAATAATTAAAATAAATTGCATTATGCAACGTTTAAGATATATCATTGGATTGAAAGAGATAAGACTAAGCATAAAATCTGATACAAAGATGAAATATAATTAGTTAGTAAATACTTCAACTAGAATTTATTAAAAACGTGCGCCTTTAAGAATCTTATGAAATTATCTTATTTGAATCTCTTTTAACGTACCATAAGAACAAATGTGTATAATGTGTGAGGATATCTTATGATTTTTTTTTTTTTTTTAATCTCTCTCAATTGTACCAGGCTTGTAATATAAGATCCTCTTATATTTTATTATGTTTTTCTTATTAAAATATTTTAATAATTGATTTATTTATTCTTTCAAATACATGAATGCCAATTTCGAAGACTAATAATCGATGAAGAAATATATAATTAAAAAAAAATGATTAGGCAAAATAGAAGTTTAGAAAATTAGAATAGATTGCGACATTACATTTAGATTTGTAAATAATATTTTCATTGTCATAGTGTTTAAAGATGAAAAGCCTAAACCTAACAACAGACATTATTGTTAATATGCAATTTTCACATAACTATGATCATGAGTCATCACACAATGTCATTAACCATGATTGTTATCTTGTTCACATTTTAAGTTAATAATGCATGGATCGTGTGTTACATAGCCCAACTTTCTTTCTCATACTTAAATTAATTTAATTCTACAATGAAAGCTACACACACTCCTAACCCATAAATACTATGTACCATATTTCCTTTCGTGTCTATCCGTAACTGTCACTATATATATATTTTCACTATCGACGACTGTTTGATTGCAAAAATTGAACCTATCTTCATTCTTAACTAACAACAATGCACATGAACCGCAAAAGATTAAATCTTGAAACAATAGCGAGATTAAACAAAAACCATCCACAGGTGACACAAAGTAAATATTTCATTAAGTCATCGACATGATTAAATGAAAGAAAAAATAGAAAATTGCAACAATTAAATCCAACATTTTTAAACTATTAATGCCCTAGAACTTGATGTATCATTCGAGATCTTAATTATTGGAAGGGCTATAGACTAGGCTTCATTGAGTTCTTTAAAAGCATGGTAGCATTTGACAAGGGGGGACAGGTTCAGTAGAGTCACTCGAATGTTTACATCCCAAGATGTTTTATGCATCGAGAGGTAAGATCATCCACTTCTTTCTTGAGCTCGTTGAGTTGGTGCTTTCTGATTTTGTACAATGTCTTCAAACCAGTTGGAGAAACTGGTAGAGAAGTGTTGGTGGGATTCTTCCTTTAGTAGTGTTTGATCCATTGGGCTGTCAAGAGAAGAAGAAAAATGATAAAGAAAAAATTGTTTGATTCGTGCGACTTTATACTGCATTATGTGGATGTAAATATTATTTGCAGGAGCTGTGCATGTTGAGTTTTTTTTTTTTCATCCTTACCCATAAAACGATTGGAGATTGGACATTAATTGAAGGATTTGTTGAAGTTTTCTTGGTATGACTTGGCATGCTGGAGGAAATTAAAGTGGACGCATGAAGGAAAAAAAAATGCCTACATGACAATAAATGACCATTGGATATTAACTGAAGGATTTATTGAAGTTTTCTTGGTATGAATTGACATGCTGAAGAAAATTAAAATGGACGCGTGAAGGAAAAAAATAAATGCCTACATGACAATGAATGACCAAGTGACTTGGTTGAAGCTTTTGTGTATTGTGTTATTTTGTTTAGTATTAGTATTGGATGTGGCTTCACTTTTTAAACTTTAAATGTAATACTCTTGCCATTAATTGGTAGGAATTTATATATAGCAAGTAGTAATTAGTAAGAAAAGAAAATATTATATACATATACATATACATATACATATTGCATCCTCCAATTATCTCTTCTACCGTATGTAACTTAATTAAACAATCTTAAATTCAAGTAATAATGATAATTTGACTTTGAAATTCAATGTGCATAAAATTTATTTAACATTATGTGACTTGCTATATATGTAAATCCTAGAATCCGAATCGCTAGCAAATCGCAAATCAATAAAAATTAGAATTTCAGATCGAATAAAAAATGTTCTCGTGTTTTTGGTTATCAAGGTCGATGGCAAAGAGCTTGATGAATTCGGAAACTTTGGTGGAGGTGGTAGAAGAGTGGGAGAGGAGGTATTTGGAGTAGAGGGAGAGTGATGGGAGAGAAGAATTGCAGAAGAGAGATCTGATTTTGAAGAAGGGAGGTGAAAAAAGAAGAGAAAAGTGTTTTCAATCGAATAGGATTGGAAAATCAGAAAACAAGTCGAAGTTTCTAGACATAGAAGGATATTTGGATAGGATTAATTTTCAGATAGGATTGGGTAAATAAGTAAACAAACTATTTTCCCATTTTTTAATCCAAATAGGAAAGTTGAATAATGTTTCAAAATAATTTACCAAACAGGCCCATAGATTTCCAGTTGCCAAGTGTGATGTCTATTGCTGTTGTGGTGGCCCCACTAAATCACCAATAAAAAAGTTGAATTTTGTCCTGTGTTGCTTCTCTCCCAGACAAAAACATCCCACCATATTGTTTAATTCATTTGGACCCCAAGGATTCCTTGTCCCTATCTTGTCTTTGTTACGAGGGTGACAGGGAATTCCCAACAAATCCCTTTCTCCGCCTCGCACTACAGGAATTTTCCCTTGTCTTTTGGGGATTTTTCTCCGCACAATGAGGACCAAACAAGGAAAAGCTCCCTTTTTGAAAGAAGCCCCAAGTCAAGTCTGATTGCCAAAAGGAAAGGGATGTCCAACAAATAAAAAGCAAAGGAGTTGCCTACTATGTACCTCTAATCCAAATAAAGCCAACTCTATCTTAGCCTAAATTGAGAATGGCGATGACTTTGTCTTCAAAAAAGAGAAGGGGAAGGTTGGCATTATCTTTGCCCATGCCTTAAGGGCTAGACTAGAACTTTCCCCAATCACCACCCTAAACAGACATATATGGCGAACAATCTAAATTACTACCCTTACCACAAACATATGGGTCACACTCTCGAGATATGCTAAACTTTGAAGTCTTGTGAGGATAAGGAGTAGAGAGGTGAGAGAAGAGAGGTTTAGTGAAAGACCAAGGGGAGAGGACAAAGGAGAAGGGCAGTTGTGATGTAGGATAAGGGTTGGGGGTGGAAAAAGTGGGATATATAAGGAAGCCAATTCCATAAATATATAAATATATCAAGAGTTGTATGACAATTCACCAAACCTAAGGTGAGGTGGGGCGGGGAGACCTCTATCCCCGTCCCCAATTTTTTCAGGGAATCCCCGCCTCGTTCACGGTGAAGTGGGGCGAGGTGGGGAAAAGACCCATTTCTACTTGAAATCATAAAATATACTAGAATGAGGAAGAGAAAATTTCAAGATTCAAGATCACATTAAAAAAACAAATAAATAATTTTTAAAATATTTAGTTTTTCTTAGCCCACTCAACTCTGTTTTCTACCAAGTGGAAAGAAGAGTGAGTAGGAGTAAATATTAGAATAAAGTGGCTTCTAGGGTTTTTATTCTGGATCATTTCTTCAAGTAAGGTAATTGTTGAGAGCTAAACAATGGCTCTTGGTGAAATTTTCATTTCAACCTTATTTGATAGGTTCGGCTTCTCGTGAGTTGTTGGAGGTTGCTCTCAATGGAAAATTGATTCTAAACTGACGAATCTGAGATTATTAGTGTCAAAAATAGATGTTGTGATTAAAGACACAAAGGGAAAGCAAGTAAAGAAGATATAGTCTTGGAATTCTAAATTATTATTCTACCTTTTACTTTTTATTTATTTGTGGTTTATGTAAAATAGAAAAATCAATATAATCAATGTTTGTTTTATTTTTGTCATTACTCATACTTTTCCTCTATTTCATATAAGATAGTCTAATGTCAAAGTGTTTTCATATCTTGTAATTTGTTGATGAATTTCTTTTATGAGTTTGTTATTTTTTTTTTTTTTTTGTTAATTATTAGTTCAATGTTTTGCTAATTATTTAAAAGCATTGCATTGTTGGCTCCATGGTAACTAATAAAAGATAGCCATTAAATTGAGGTTTGATGAATTACAAGATTTGGCAGATGATGTACTAGATGAATTTGGCACTAAAATCTTAAGATTAAACCAAAGTGTGTTGACGAGTACATACAACCCCTTAAAACTAGTTATTATTGTCCTCAACTAGTAGTTAGTTGACAATATAAAGAAGATAATTGAGAGAATCAACAAAATTGCAAAAGAGATAGTTGAGTTTGGTTTGAGAGAAAATGTTGTAGAGAAGGCTACCGGACTGTGGCGAAGGTTACCCTAGATTTCTTTGGTAGTTGATCATATCTTTGGAAAAGAAGAAGATATCGGGAAGTTAATTGGTTTCTTGATAGAGGATATTGAAGCGGGAGTTAGTGTTGTTTGCTTAATAGGTCAATGCAGTGTTGGCAAGATAACCTTGAGTCAGATTGTGTATAATGACGAAAGGGTGAATAAAAATTTTGAACTCAAAGGGTGGACTTTTGTTTCATGAATCTTTGATTTGGTAAAGGTTACAAAGACGATCATAGAGTCGTTGGATAAACCGTGTTTTCATGTTATAAACTTAGAACCACTTCAAAAGATTTTGAGAAGGAAATTGGAGTCAAAAAAGTTTTTACTAGTTTTAGATGATTTATGGAATGAGAATTATGGTGAATAGGATTTTTACGCCTTCCGTGTAGAGTTGGTGCATGTTACGTGCACTTAAGATAGATCTAGTAACAAGACATTGAGATTGGGATTGATGAATGGTGGAGTTACATTGGGTTTTTTTCTTGCTCCTCCCTATTGTTGTGGAGTAGAATTTGATAGAGAAAGGTGGTAAGAAAAATGAATAAAATGGTGATAGGTTTCGCTCAGATATTCTCAAAATACTGAGGTATGCTCAAGCTGGAACGTAATCTAGAATCTTCTCTTTACTTCAACTTCCATAACTTCTTCAATTCAACTCCGATTCTTGATCCGTTTGTTTCCACTCGTCACTCATTGTGTTGCCAACATGATTCTTCATCCGAGCAAACATTTAAGTACTAGTAGCCTGAAAAACACTCAAAAATACCTGTGATCCCGTAAAAGATAATATGAAAATATTAAACAACTTTACCAAATTAAGTCTAATTTGCTACAATTAATCCCCATAAATCACAACTAAATGTGTATTTCAAGCTCTTATCAGTGGTGGGCTTGGATGGAGCAGTGAGGTTGGAGAGATTGGGGAACCAGTTGGCGACCAGAAAATCAACACAGCAACACGAACACTTCAAACAACAAACCACAATTCACACCATAAAAAAAAAAAAACCATTTTTGCAAGGGATTGCGATCACAAAACGCGACTGTCTCACGATGGCGACTATAGGTCACAATGGTGGAAGGCTAGTAAAGTTGGAGTTTTTAGAGGTGAGGAAGGGGATTTGTATGGTGGTAACAAGGTGATTTTAGGTGCCTAAAACAGTCAGAATCTGGCCGTGAAACAGTGAGTTCACATGAAGATGCAGTGGTCGTCGACTGGCGATTAGAGATGGAAACATGGCCGACTTTGTTTGTAGCCTTTTTCAATTTTAAGAATATTGAATGTTAATGACCATCCTGCCTCTTACTATAATGGATTTTTTACCATCCTACCTTTCTTATAGCGAAATTTACAACAGAATGTGTTGTGAGTAGTAAAGTTGTATTTTAAAACTTTTTGGATGAGAAAGTGTCGTTAGGCCAAACCTTGGGTGAGAATTAAAATGGTTTACTCTATTAAAAACGACTGAAAGATCCCATATTTACCTATATCCATCGCTGTCTTCAACCTAGATCATACATATTCATATTACTAAGTGTTGTGCAAAACATTTCATTCTTCACATCATTTCTTTGCCTTCATCTGTATCGCTCTTCTTTTTTTCTCCTATATACCAATCCTCTACATCTTTGTTTCCCCTTTTTCTGTATAAGATATTATTTCCATACTACATCAAGAATCAAGGGATGAAGTTAATGAGATTTTCTGCAACAATATCAAGCACGGTATCGGCAAAGCCTGCTAAAAATAATTGCTCAGAACCTTATCATTATGATAATTCTGAAGATCATAGGCAGGGCTCAGAATAATTCCTCTCTCGATTGGTTACATGTGAGTGATGAGACCAAACCCCAAGTCCAAGAGATTCCGTCTCTCCACAATTCTGAACAAGTGGAAGAAGGTAATGGATCATGGACTTGTGAGGAAGACTTGTGGCAAATTGTGAATATTCCAAGTTCTAGCATAAACGAAGAATATAAACCGGTATGTAAAAGTTTTAATGTTCATTTCTAATAGAACATTATGTATGATATATATTTAGTGTTTCTGTAAGGTTTATCATATTCTTTATTGTTCTACTGTCTGCAGTTCGACGAAACCTTGTCCTTCTAAGGAAGAAAGAGAAAGAAAAAGAAGATAATGAAGAGTTGATAATTGGATGTTCAAACTTTTTCTTTTTTTTCTTTTCATTGTCCGGACGTTCTGAATTTTGATATTGGATCTGTGTTGTTTAAGTTTGTGAGTTTAATGGCTAACAGGAAGGCATTGGAATCAATTATTAAATTCAAATTGATATCAGACTATGAAAATTAACGTTTTGATTATTTACTTTAGCTTGAAGAGGGGTTGAGCTGGAGTGATAATTCATTTCATCTCTACTACTAAGATTTGCTTTATTATATTATGGATTTCACGATTGGAAATGGAGAGGTCTTTGATCAATAATTGACTAAAACATGTATGAAAAGGTAATTGAAAACTTCCCCGTACAAAAGAAAGGACTAATTATATTCATACAGCTTATTTACGCAATTACATATAATAATACAGAATCCGTTAAAAGGATCAATTTTAAGGCAAAATAAAGTTGACCTACTAATATAGCCGCACTTTATGCACTAGAGAAATGCTTTGCAGCACCACCATGGCTGCCTCCGGGTTGGTGGGCGGTGCATCTTTTTTCTCCTTTCATCACCTCAACCTGATTGCAGAAATGAAACTAGTATGTAAAGAACTAGGATCTCTACGGCTCTCCTTCTTATGCTAACCCATTTCCTTGTTTTAACTTTGACTTCTGTATGTATCAGATTGCAGAACACCAATTTTACAATGAACAAGTTTCCAGACATTTCAAAGAGAATGTTTATTTGACAGAGATATGTACTCAAACTTCCTGAGATAATTTGCTTGGTCAGGTTAACTTAGTACATATCTCTTATTATATAATTATGAATTTCGTAGTGAAGAAGCAAAACTTTGTGTCCTTTGACCATGCTGATCTCATCCTGGTTTCCGATACATTTTCTATGGTCAAGTTATGAAATTCCTAGAAATTTCATTACGTCTAACAAAATATTTTAATAAATTATTGACTCCACAATTCTTTTAAACAAATTATTCCATCTTTAAGCGTGTTTATAGTGATTTGACACAGCAAATTCACTAGTTATAAACTTTAATGTAAATCATTATGATGTTTAAAAATATATTTATAGAAGATGTATTATTATTAGTATTGTTGTTGTTGTTTTATGTTTATATTATATATATTATTATTTTATTGTTGTTGTTAATTGTTATATAATATATATAATATATATATATATATATATATAAATATATATAAAGATAATCTTCTCTTATAACTCAAACGTGGCAATTGACAATTATGTCAACTTCCACCCACCAAGACACTAGATGATCTTGATAAATATCACGGTTGTTTTTTAGGGATGAATGACTATTCCGTATTCCTTCATAAGGAACAATCATTCCTTATGAGGACATCATTCCTTATGATGAATGGAATCGACGTGTCGTCCCAAGGACATCGTCGTCGTCCTAAGGAACCGCCGTTCGCATTTAATCAAAGTCGTCAATTTGTGTAGTCAACTCTGCTGCACGTTGAGTTGTAGAGAGAGATTGTGAGATTGAGTCGATATGTAATATTTTTTGTATGATGTTCTTTATGTAATAAATTATATGATCGGTTTTGTGTTGATTTCTCATTCTTCATTAATTGGTTATTTATTTCATGTATACTTACAGAATATTTGAAGAGCCAGAGATTGAAAACTTTGTTATGTACATATACACTTCAAAATCTCACCTTATAGGCTTGTAATAGCTCTTGGTCATGTAAATGTTTTCTACTGATCTGTAATGGGGTAATATTCATTTCTATTACAAAGATTTCACTTAATTATAACTGGATTTCATGATTAGAATCAGTGTTTCTTTGATTAATGTAGAAATAAGAGGTCTTCCATAAACTATTGACTCATTAAAAGCTAATAGAAGGTAAAGGAAAATTTTCATGAACAGATTGAACTGAATTCTTACATCTTATGCATAATAACAATACGGAGTCCATCCTTGAAGGATCAAATCCTAAGGCAAAACTTGCCCCTAATTTGACACATAAGTTAAGACGAAGCACGAAATATGAAAACCATAAACTTCACCAGTATGCAAATTAACAGACTAAATTAACGCACCTTTTATGGAAAAAAACCTTCTGTACAACGGATGTATGGCTGCTTTGGCGCCATGGGTGTGGTGCAGCTTTTCTGCTCTTTCTATCTTCGCGTCTGCCGAGATACCCAAGAATGAAACAAATGATGTAAAGAAGTAGTCCCGGCTTTCTTTCTTATGATTACCCATTTTTCTTGTTTCAGTGGTGTGTCTTTCATTCAGATTAAACAACAACAAAAACAGTGAATGATGTATTTGTGTGCTCAAATTCCTGGAGGTTTGCTTATATAAGAATAATAATTAATTAATTTCTTGATGAACAAGCTAAACTTTGTGTCCTCTGACCATGGCGATCTTATCCATCTTAATTTCTATGAAACTTCATGAACCTAACAGTCTTTATGAGATTTCATAAACAATTCACTCACCTTCAATCGTGTACATATGTAATTGGACTCTGGGCACTTCATTCAGTTATAATATAGTAAATTTATGATGCTGAAGACCGCGTCAAACGAATATTTGATTGGACTTAGGGGTGACAATAGAAGCCCTAGTATAAATTCTCAACAAGAAGTAGTGGATTTGGTTTTCATGGATGGCTTTGTAAAATGAATGTGATGTATCAATCCCAGACTAATATTCATGATATTGAATGCAATCTGTGTCTTTCCATTTAGGTTTTTCCTATTGGTTTATTTTGTGTTTTCTTTAGTAATAGATTTACTGATCTTATTTGTCTTTGTGTGTTGTTGGAGTGTTTATACATGGACTAAATTGATCTTCAAGCCATGCCACTTCCAATGTTTCCATACAAGTTAAACAAGCCTTCTAAGTTGTTACTTTCTCTATATGTTTATGATTTGAATGTTTATATTCTGGACCATTTTTTTTTTTTTTTTAATGATCGGAGGTGTCAGCCAACGTACGTGCACCTCAACTAATTCTTGGGACCTTAAAACTACTGGTAGATAAGAGTTCCAGTGGCTATCTCTATTATCAACCGAGAAAAGACTCGATTCAAGACCTCTTGAGTATTACATCCTAAGTCTCTATTGAACCACTCAACCACCTAAAATGTTGTTATTTGTTTATCTTGAAATTCACTCGTGTTTGTTCCTTAGTGAAGACAAACGCACTCACGAATATATCTACAATGGTCTCCCATTTAGACATGGATTTCCTTAGAATCACAGCAACATTTGAATATTTCTTTTAATAATTGTACCCTCATTATAACTTTTAAAATAAAGTAATTTTAAATAATATTCTAGTAAAAAAATTACCTATCATATTTTTTGGACATTTGGATTGTTGTAATAAACCACTGAACATCTATTATAATCATTATATAGATTAAACTTTGGAGCACAGAATCTAGATAGGGATTTATTTAATCTATCTTAAATAAAGAAACGAAATGTTTGTGTCAGATGATCAGATCAATAAGGATATATTTGACTTTTCATGGATGATCCATGTATAAACTTATTGCCTTAGTGAATTAGAAAAAAAGTGCTTTAATATGAGACAAATCTCTCTCATCATAAGTTGGGAAATTAAATTTCGAGATATTTTCAAAATCTTGAGTTGTTGTAAAAATTGAATTTGTTACCAAGAACATTTAAAATTATTAAATAAATTTATCTGAAATAAGTTTGAAAGTCTCCTTTACTACAGCACAAACTACACACTGTGTTTATCAATTTGAAATCATCCTACATCCTTTATTTATCAATTAAATTCATCAACATAATTGAGTGAATTTCTACTTCCTTTGAAACTCTGAGAACGATGCTTTTTTTTTTTAAAATTAAATAAATTGCATTATGCAACGTTAAGAATATCTTGGATTGAAAGAGATAAGACTAAGTATAAATCTGATACAAAGATGAAATAGAATTAGTTAGTCAAATACTTCAACTAGAATTTATTAAAACGTGCGCCTTTAAGAATCTTAGAAATTATCTTATTTGAATCTCTTTTAACGTACTAATAAAACAAATGTATATAGTGTAGGATATCTTTATTTTTTTTTTTTATCTCTCAATTGTACTAGGCTTGTAATAAGATCCTCTTATATTTTATTATGTTTTTCTATTAAAATTTTAATAATTGATTTATTTATCTTTCAAATACATGAATTACGAAGACTAATATCGATGAAGAAATATATATTAAAAAAAATGAGTAGGCAATAGAAGTTTAGAAAATTAGATAGATTGCGTACATTATGATTTGTAAACAATATTTCATTTATAATATTTAAAGATGAAAAGCCTAAACCTAACACAGACATTATTGTTAATATGCAATTTTCACATAACTATATCTCAGCCATCACAATTCATTAACCTATTGTTTCTTGTTCACATTTTAAGTTAATAATGCATGGATCGTGTGTTACATCCCAACTTTCTTTCTCATACTTAAATTAATTTATTCTACAATGAAAGCTAACACACCCCTAACCCATAAATACTATGTACCATATTTCCTTTGTGTCTACCGAATTGTCACTATATATAATTTTCATATGCACGACTGTTTGATTGGAAAAATGAACCTATCTCCTCTTAACAACAAATGCAAATGAACCGCAAAAGATTAAATCTTGAAACAATAGCGAGATTAAACAAAAACCATCCAAGGTGACACAAAGTAAATATTTCATTAAGTCATCGACATGATTAAAAGAGAAAAAATAGAAAATTGCAACAATTAAATCCAACATTTTTAAACTATTAATGCCCTAGAACTTGATGTATCATTCGAGATCTATTATTGGAAGGTGTAGACTAGGCTTCATTGAGTTCTTTAAAAGCGGTAGCATTGACAAGGGGGGACGGGTTCAGTAGGTCACTCGATGTTTACATCCCAAAATGTTTTATGCATCAAGAGGTAAGATCATCCATTCTTTCTTGAGCTCATCGAGTTGGTGCTTTCGATTTTGTACAATTTTTTTCAAACAGTTGGGAAACTAGTAGAGAAGGTGTTGGTGGATTCTTCCTTTAGTAGTGTTTGATCCATTGGTTGTCAAGAGAAGAAGAAAAATGATAAGGAAAATTGTTTGATTCGTGGACTTTATACTGCATTAGTGGATGTAAATATTATTTGCAGGGTGTGCATGTTGAGTTTTTTTTTTTCATCCTTACCCATAAAAGATTGGAGATTGGACATTAATTGAAGGATTTGTTGAAGTTTTCTTGGTATGACTGGCATGCTGAGGAAATTAAAGTGACGCATGAAGGAAAAAAAAAATGCCTACATGACAATAAATGACCATTGGAATTAATGAAGGATTTGTTGAATTTTTCTTGGTATGAATTGCATGCTAAAGAAATTAAAATGGACCGTGAAGGAAAAAATAAATGCTACTGACAATGAAAGACCAAGTGACTGGTTGAAGCTTTTTGTATTGTGTGTTTTGTTTAGTATTATATTGGATGTGGCTTCACTTTTAAACTTTAAATGTAATACTCTGCCATTAATTGGTAGAATTTATATAGCAAGTAGTAATTAGTAAGAAAGAAAATATTATATACATATACATATACATATAGCATCCCCAATTACTCTTCACCGTATGTAACTTAATAACAATCTTAAATTCAAGTAATTATTTGAAAGATGTAATAACTATGTATTAATTTAGCATGAAAATTGATCTCAAGTTATTCTAAAACAATAATGATAATTGACTTTGAAATTCATTGCATAATTTATTTACATTATGTGACTTGCTATATATGTAAATCCTAGAATTGATCACCAATCGCAAATCAATAAATTAGAATTTAGATCGAATAAAAAATGTTCTCGTGTTTTTGGCTATCAGGTCGATGGCGAAGAGCTTGATGAATTCGAAACTTGGTGGAGGTGGTAGAGAGTGGGAGAGGAGGTATTGGGAGTAGAGGAGAGTGATGGAAGAGAAGATTGCAGAAGAGAGATCTGTTTTGAAGAAGGGAGGTGAAAAAGAGAGAAAGTGTTTTCATCGAATAGGATTGGAAAATCAGAAACAGTATGATTTCTAGACATAGAAGGATATTTGGATAGGATTAATTTTCAGATAGGTGGGGTAAATAAGTAAACAACTGTTTTCCCATTTTTTAATCCAAATAGGAAGTTGAATAATGTTTCAATAATTTACCAACAGGCCCATAGATTTCCATTTGCCAATTGTGATGTCCGATTGTTTTGTTTTGATTGTGATTAAAATAGAGAGGTTGATAAATTGATGATGTAATATTAAATTTTATAAAAAGTTGAAGTGGGTACGTCTCTATAAACGTGATATTATTATATGGAGTTGTGTTTTGTTAAGACATGAAAGGATATTCATGAGAATTAAAAGAAAGTAATAATATATAACAGCTTGAATTATAATGAATTTCTATATGATATTGTCACTATATAAAAAGTCAATGCAATGCAAGACCTGATTTGTCTTTGGTTTTAGTTTAACATTAACTTTAACAGAGGGATTCACGTGAGGTGAAGGGGTAGGATCATTCAACAAGTTTATTAAGAGATGAGAACAAATTCAAAAATCAAAACCCAAACTCTAAGGCCCACTCCAAAACACACAGTAAGTGGATATTTGTACTTTTTATTTCTATGAATAAGTCTGGCAAAACATCAGAGTCTGACAACAAATTAATGTTTTAAGTCTTTAAGAAGACTGAAATAGCAATAGGGACTATCTCTTCATTTGTGTGTACAAAGTCCCTCAATATCTCGAAACCTTTCAATTTTAATTTGGACAAATCTTCCGTGCAACTCCATCTTTGCCCTTTTGCATGCCATACCACTTTTCTTACGTTATGCAATATTATAACAAACACGATATGCCTCCTATCCCTTTTTTGAAATTATAAAAGAGTAAACACCCAAAGTTTGTCCTAATGACACTTTCCAACCTAAAAAGTTTCAAAATACAATTTTACTATCCAAATATTATGTTCCGTTAACAATTTCTGTTAAATACAATAATATGCATTGTGAAGGCGAAAATACCCTTTACTATTTGACTTAAAAAGAAATTTTATTATTATTATTTGGAACGAAATTGACGGCAGGCAGTAGTGTTGTTTGGACGATGAAAGGCGAGCAAGTGGGCAGCAAGGTGGTAAGGGCTTTGTAGAGTGGAGGCCAATGAAGCAAGGGGTGGTGACGGCTTGGATTTTGGCCACCAGATTCGGCTGGAAGCAGTGAAACTCAAATTCAAACGACATCGGCAAACATTGGGAGCAATTAGGCAATAGTCAAAGGGTTTTTGGAGTATGGAAGTCAAGGAATTTGGTGGTGGTGAAGGGGCAAGCCAACGTCGCCAGTTTTAGTGGCGCTAGGAGCTCGTGCGAGTTGTCTTGCATGCTCTTTGGGCATGGCGCAAGGGCTTTGCATGCACGTTGGCTCGCTGGTGACTAGGGCTTTTCGTTGGGGCAATAGGTCGAACAGGTGGTTGTTGTAGATTTTCGCAAGTGTACGAAATCGTGCAAATAATAAAGTGTAAAATTACGGATATCGAACCCAAGGGAATTACTATTATCAATTACCAATAAACTATCCTATCACTATTTGATCAATCTAAATTGTATCAAGGAAAATCTAAACTAAATTAACAATTGAATTTAAAAAGAAAACTGAAAAGAGAACAATTAAAATAAACCTTTGGTTAAAAACAAGATGACTAGACCTAGGGTATAAACTCCACATCAACTCTTATTCATATGTATCGATCTCTCATACTAATTTTATTAAGCTCTTTCTACAGGTCAAACTCCCTGAATTTCCAATAACTTTTTCTCGAACAATTATCAAATTAACCCCTAATTACTAACCCGAATTATCTCTAATCAGATTTAAGCAATTGGAGATCATTATGCTCTATAGAGTTTACCAAAACCTCACAAGTCGTGATAGCCTATCTCTAACGTTCGCTTAACCTATGGTTTACTACCGTAGACCAACTAAGTATGATCTCTCGATCTCAACCTAGTCCATTAGTTCATTCAATTCTTGGGCCCTTAAGAATCAAAAGCATTAGGAATAATAGTAAAACTTAGGAAGAATTCTCAATAAAAGTTAATAATCAAAGATCAATACATAATCAAGAGATTGGGCTACATCTTAGCCCTAGAGAATAAATTTAGTTCATAATAAACATGAAAGAAACAATCATATTTATTAAAACAATCATCATGAGTTTATAAGAAAAGAACAAGGAAAACTTCTTTATATTGTGAATCAAAGCTCCAGAATTTCTGTTACTTCTCTTCTCTGCAGATTTTTCTCCCTTTCTTCTCACTAAAGAATCCTCTTAATAATGCTAAAAGACTTCTATTTATATCCCACAAGGGTTAGGGTTTTGTTTTTCCTTAATTCTATTTGATTTAGAACCCTTAACCCTATTCTCCTACCTAAAAATGGATAATAAGTTAGTAACTTCCGTGACTGTGCCGCGACACGGTGTTGCGGCATAGTAGCTACTGGAAAAAGTGTACCGCGGCACAGTAGTTGCTGCCCTTCTTTCCGCATCATTCCACTGTTCTTCAAAGATGATGATTTTTGAACTCGATAACGATGAAATTTGGAAAAGTGGTAAACATATGAAATGTAGCGTTTGAATCATCTTTCCAATGGTCCAAGAATTGTCTTAATCCGAGTTCTAAAGCTCAAGATATTCTCAAAATACTGAGGTATGCTCAAGCTGGAACGTAATCTAGAATCTTCTCTTTACTTCAACTTCCATAACTTCTTCAATTCAACTCCGATTCTTGATCCGTTTGTTTCCACTCGTCACTCATTGTGTTGCCAACATGATTCTTCATCCGAGCATAACATTTAAGTACTAGTAGCCTGAAAAACACTCAAAAATACCTGTGATCCCGTAAAAGATAATTATGAAAATATTAAACAACTTTACCAAATTAAGTCTAATTTGCTACAATTAATCCCCATAAATCACTAACTAAATGTGTATTTTCAAGCTCTTATCAGTGGTGGGCTTGGATGGAGCAGTGAGGTTGGAGAGATTGGGGAACAGTTGGCGACCAGAAAATCAACACAACAGCAACACGAACACTTCAAACAACAAACCACAATTCAACACCATAAAAAAAAAAAAACCAATGTTTTGCAAGGGATTGCGATCACAAAACGCGACTGTCTCACGATGGCGACTATAGGTCACAATGAGTGGGAGAGGCTAGTAAAGTGTGGAGTTTTTAAGAGGTGAGGAAGGGGATTTGTATGGTGGTAACAAGGGTGATTTTAGGTGTCTAAAACAGTCAGAATCTGGCCGTGAAACAGTGAGTTCACATGAAGATGCAGTGGTCGTCGACTGGCGATTAGAGATGGAAACATGGCCGACTTTTGTTTGTAGCCTTTTTCAATTTTAGAAATATTGAATGTTAATTGACCATCCTGCCTCTTACTTATAATGGATTTTTTACCATCCTACCTTTCTTTATAGCGAAATTTACTAACAGAATTGTGTTGTGAGTAGTAAAGTTGTATTTTAAAACTTTTTGGATGAGAAAGTGTCGTTAGGCCAAACCTTGGGTGAGAAATTAAAATGGTTTACTCATTATTAAACGACTGAAAGATCCCATATTTACCTATATCCATCGCTTTGTCTTCAACCATAGAATCATACAATATTCATATTACTAAGTGTTGTGCAACAATTTCATTCTTCACATCATTTCTTTTGCCTTCATCTGTATCGCTCTTTCTTTTTTTCTCCTATTACCAATCCTCTGTACATCTTTGTTTCCCCTTTTTCTGTATAAGATATTATTTCCATACTACATCAAGAATCAAGGGATGAAGTTAATGAGATTTTCTGCAACAATATCAAGCACTGTATCGGCAAAGCCTGCTAAAAATAATTGCTCAGAACCTTATCATTATGATAATTCTGAAGATCATAGGCAGGAGGCTCAAGAATTAATTCCATCTCTCGATTGGTTACATGTGAGTGATGAGACCAAACCCCAAGTCCAAGAGATTCCGTCTCTCCACAATTCTGAACAAGTGGAAGAAGGTAATGGATCATGGACTTGTGAGGAAGACTTGTGGCAAATTGTGAATATTCCAAGTTCTAGCATAAACGAAGAATATAAACCGGTATGTAAAAGTTTAATGTTCATTTCTAATAGAACATTATGTATGATATATATTTAGTGTTTCTGTAAGGTTTATCATCATTCATTTATTGTTCTACTGTCTGCAGTTCGACGAAACCTTGTCCTTCTAGAGGAAGAAAGAGAAAGAAAAAGAAAAGATAATGAAGAGTTGATAATTGGATGTTCAAACTTTTCTTTTTTTTCTTTTTCATTGTCCGGACGTTCTGAATTTTGATATTGGATCTGTGTTGATTTAAGTTTGTGAGTTTATATGGCTAACAGGAAAGGCATTGGAATCAATTATTAAATTCAAATTTGATATCAGACTATGAAAATTAACGTTTTGATTATTTACTTTAGCATTTGAAGAGGGGTTGAGCTGGAGTGATAAATTCAATTTCATCTCTACTACTAAGATTTGGCTTTATTATTATTATGGATTTCACGATTGGAAATGGAGAGGTCTTTGATCAATAATTGACTAAAACATGTATGAAAAGGTAATTGAAAACTTCCCCGTACAAAAAGAAAGGACTAAATTATATTTCATACAGCTTATTTACGCAATTACATATAATAATACAGAATCCGTTAAAAAGGATCAAATTTTAAGGCAAAATAAAGTTGACCAGTACTAAATTAGCCGCACTTTATGAGCACTAGAGAAATGCTTTGCAGCAGCCACCATGGCTGCCTCCGGGTTGGTGGGCGGTGCATCTTTTTTTCTCCTTTCATCACCTCAACCTGATATGCAGAAGAATGAAACTAGTGATGTAAAGAACGATGAATCTCTACGGCTCTCCTTCTTATGCTAACCCATTTTCCTTGTTTTAACTTTGACTTCTGTAATGTAATCAGATTGCAGAACACCAATTTTACAATGAAACAAGTTTCCAGACATTTCAAAGAGAATGTTTATTTGAATTCAGAGATATATGTACTCAAACTTCCTGAAGATTAATTTGCTTGGTCAGGTTAACTTAGTACAATATCTCTTATTATATAAATTATGAATTTCGTAGTGAAGAAGCAAAACTTTGTGTCCTTTGACCATGGCTGATCTCATCCTGGTTTCCGATATCATTTTCTGATGGTCAAGTTATGAAATTCCTAGAAATTTCATTACGTCTAACAAAATTATTTTAATAAAATTATTGACTCCACAATTCTTTTAAACAAATTATTCCATCTTTAAGCGTGTTTATATGTGATTTGACACAGCAAATTCACTAGTTATAAACTTATAATAGTAAATTCATTATGATGTTTAAAAAATATAATTTATAGGAAGATGTATATATTATTAGTATTGTTGTTGTTGTTAATTGTTATATATATATATATTATTATTATTATTGTTGTTGTTGTTAATTGTTATATATATATATATATATAGATATATATATTAATTATATAATATATGAAAGATAATCTTCTCTTATAACTCAAACGTGGCAATTGACAATTATGTCAACTTCCACGACACCTAAGACACTAGATGATCTTGATTAAATATCAACGGTTGTTTTTTAGGGATGAATGACTATTCCGTATTCCTTCATAAGGAACAATCATTCCTTATGAATGGGACAATCATTCCTTATGAATGAATGGTCGTTCGTCCCTAAGGAACAGTCGTTCGTCCCTAAGGAACCGCCGTTCGCATTTAATCAAAGTCGTCAATTGATGTGGTAGTGTCAACTCTGCTGCCACGTTAGAGTTGTAAGAGAAGATTGTGAGATTGAGTCGTATATGTAATATTTTTTATGTATGTATGTCTTTATGTAATAAAGTTATATGTAATCCGGTTTTAGTTGATTTCTCATTCTTCATTAATTGGTTATTTATTTTCATGTATACTTACAGAATATTTGAAGAGCCAAGAGATTGAAAACTTTGTTATGTACATATACACTTCAAGAATCTCACCTTATAGGCTTGTAATAGCTCTTGGTCATGTAAATGTTTTCTACTGATCTGTAATGGGGTAATATTTCATTTCTATTACAAAGATTTCACTTAATTATAACTGGATTTCATGATTAGAATCAGATGTTTCTTTGATTAATGTAGAAATAAGAGGTCTTCCATAAACTATTGACTCATTAAAAGCTAATAGAAGGTAAAGGAAAATTTTCATGAACAGATTGAACTGAAGTTCTTACATCTTATTGCATAATAACAATACGGAGTCCATCCTTGAAGGATCAAATCCTAAGGCAAAACTTGCCCCTAATTTGACACATAAGTTAAAGACGAAGCACGAAATATGAAAACCATAAACTTCACCAGTATGCAAATTAACAGACTAAATTAACGACACTTTTATGGAAAAAACCTTCTGTACAACGGATGTATGGCTGCTTTGGGCGCCATGGGTGGTGGTGCAGCTTTTCTGCTCTTTCTATCTTCGCGTCTGCCGGAGATACCCAAGAATGAAACAAATGATGTAAAGAAGGATGAGTCCCGGCTTTCTTTCTTATGATTACCCATTTTTCTTGTTTCAGTGGTTGTGTCTTTCTATTCAGATTAAACAACAACAACAAAACAGTGAATGATGTATTTGTGTGCTCAAATATCCTGGAGGTTTGCTTATATAAGATATTAATTAATTAATTAATTTCTTGATGAACAAGCTAAACTTTGTGTCCTCTGACCATGGCTGATCTTATCCATCTTAATTTCTATGAAACTTCATGAACCTAACAGTCTTTATGAGATTTCATAAACAAATTCACTCACCTTCAATCGTGTACATATGTAATTGGACTCTGGGCAGCTTCATTCAGTTATAATATAGTAAATTTTATGATGCTGAAGACCGCGTCAAACGAATATTTGATTGGACTTAGGGGTGACAATAGAAGCCCTAGTATAAATTCTTCAACAAGAAAGTAGTGGATTTGGTTTTCATGGATGGGCTTTGTAAAATGAATGTGATGTATCAATCCCAGACTAATATTCATGATATTGAATGCAATCTGTGTCTTTCCATTTTAGGTTTTGTTCCTATTGGGCTTTATTTTGTGTTTCTTTAGTAATAGATTTACTGATCTTATTTGTCTTTGTGTGTTGTTGGAGTTGTTATACATGGACTAAATTTGATCTTCAAGCCATGCCACTTCCAATGTTTCCATACAAGTTAAAACAAGCCTTCTAAGTTGTTACTTTCTCATATATGGGTTTATGATTTGAATGTTTATATTCATTTGACCATTTTTTTTTTTTTTTTAATGATCGGAGGTGTCAGAGCCAACGTACGTGCACCTCAACTAATTTCTTGGGACCTTAAAACTACTGGTTAGATAAGAGTTCCAGTGGCTATCTCTATTATCAACCGAGAAAAGACTCGAATTCAAGACCTCTTGAGTATTACATCCTAGAGTCTCTATTGAACCACTCAACCACCTAAAAATTGTTAATTTGTTTATCTTGAAATTCACTCTTGTTTTGTTCCTTAGTGAAGACAAACGCACTCACATGAATATATCTACAATGGTCTCCCATTTAGACATGGGATTTCCTTAGAATCACAGCAACATTTGAATATTTCTTTTAATAATTGTACCCTCATTATAACTTTTAAAAATACAAGTAATTTTAAATAAATAATTCTAGTAAAAAAATTACCTGTATCATATTTTTTGTGACATTTGGATTGTTGTTAATAAACCACTGAACATCTTATTAGTAATCATTATAATAGATTAAACTTTGGAGCACAGAATCTAGATAGGGATTTATTTAATCTATCATTAAATAAACGAAAATGTTTGTTGGATCAATTGATCTAGATCAAATAAGGATATATTTGACTTTTCATAGGATGATCCATGAATAAAATACCTATTTGCCTTAGGTGAATTAAGAAGAAAAAAAGTGCTTTAATAGTGAGACAAATCTCTCTCATCATTAAGTTGGGAAATTAAATTTCAAGGAGATATTTTCAAAATCTTGGATTTGTTGTAAAATATTGAATTTGTTACCAAGAACATTTAAATATTATAATAAATTTATCTGAAATAAGTTTGAAAGTCTCCTTTTACTACAGCACAAACTACACACTTGTGTTTATCAATTTGAAATCATCCTGACATCCTTTTATTTATCAATTAAATTCATCAACATAATTGAGTGAATTTCTACTTCCTTTAGAACTCTGAGAGCAACGATGCTTTTTTTTTTTTAATAATTAAAATAAATTGCATTATGCAACGTTTAAGATATATCATTGGATTGAAAGAGATAAGACTAAGTATAAAATCTGATACAAAGATGAAATAGAATTAGTTAGCAAATACTTCAACTAGAATTTATTAAAAACGTGCGCCTTTAAGAATCTTATGAAATTATCTTATTTGAATCTCTTTTAACGTACTATAAGAACAAATGTATATGATGTGTGAGGATATCTTATAATTTTTTTTTTTATCTCTCTCAATTGTACTAGGCTTGTAATATAAGATCCTCTTATATTTTATTATGTTTTTCTCATTAAAATGTTTTAATAATTGATTTATTTATTCTTTCAAATACATGAATTACGAAGACTAATAATCGATGAAGAAATATATAATTAAAAAAAAAAATGAGTAGGCAAAATAGAAGTTTAGAAAATTAGAATAGATTGCGACATTACATCTAGATTTGTAAACAATATTTTCATTATCATAATATTTAAAGATGAAAAGCCTAAACCTAACAATAGACATTATTGTTAATATGCAATTTTCACATAACTATTATCATCAGCCATCACAACGTCATTAACCATGATTGTCTTCTTGTTCACATTTTAAGTTAATAATGCATGGATCGTGTGTTACATAGCCCAACTTTCTTTCTCATACTTAAATTAATTTCATTCTACAATGAAAGCTACACACACCCTAACCCATAAATACTATGTACCATATTTCCTTTTAGTGTCTATCCGTAATTGTCACTATATATATACTTTCATTATCGACGACTGTTTGATTGGAAAAATTGAACCTATCTCCATTCTTAACTAACAACAATGCAAATGAATCGCAAAAGATTAAATCTTGAAACAATAGCGAGATTAAACAAAAACCATCCATAGGTGACACAAAGTAAATATTTCATTAAGTCATCGACATGATTAAACGAAAGAAAAAATAGAAAATTGCAACAATTAAATCCAACATTTTTAAACTATTAATGCCCTAGAACTTGATGTATCATTCGAGATCTCAATTATTGGAAGGGCTGTAGACTAGGCTTCATTGAGTTCTTTAAAAGCATGGTAGCATTTGACAAGGGGGGACGGGTTCAGTAGAGTCACTCGAATGTTTTACATCCCAAAATGTTTTATGCATCAAGAGGTAAGATCATCCAGTTCTTTCTTGAGCTCATCGAGTTGGTGCTTTCCGATTTTGTACAATGTTTTCAAACCAGTTGGCGAAACTAGTAGAGAAGGTGTTGGTAGGATTCTTCCTTTAGTAGTGTTTGATCCATTGGGTTGTCAAGAGAAGAAGAAAAATGATAAAGGAAAATTGTTTGATTCGTGTGACTTTATACTGCATTACGTGGATGTAAATATTATTTGCAGGAGTTGTGCATGTTGAGTTTTTTTTTCATCCTTACCCATAAAATGATTGGAGATTGGACATTAATTGAAGGATTTGTTGAAGTTTTCTTGGTATGACTTGGCATGCTAGAGGAAATTAAAGTGCACGCATGAAGGAAAAAAAAAATGCCTACATGACAATAAATGACCATTGGACATTAATTGAAGGATTTGTTGAAGTTTTCTTGGTATGAATTGGCATGCTAAAGGAAATTAAAGTGGACTCGTGAAGGAAAAAAATAAATGGCTACGTGACAATAAATGACCAAGTGACGTGGTTGAAGCTTTTATGTATTGTGTGCTTTTGTTTAGTATTAGTATTGGATGTGGCTTCACTTTTTAAACTTTAAATGTAATACTCTTGCCATTAATTGGTAGGAATTTATATATAGCAAGTAGTAATTAGTAAGAATAGAAAATATTATATACATATACATATACATATAGCATCCTCCAATTATCTCTTCCACCGTATGTAACTTAATCAAAAAATCTTAAATTCAAGTAATTATTTGAAAGATGGTACATAATCTATGTATTTAAATTTTAAAGCCCCATGAAAATTTGATCTCAAGCGTTATTTCTATGGAAGACAATAATAATGATAATTTGACTTTGAAATTCAATGTGCATAAAATTTATTTAACATTATGTGACTTGCTATATATGTAAATCCTAGAATTTGAATCACCAGCAAATCGCAAATCAATAAAAATTAGAATTTTAGATCGAATAAAAAATGTTCTCGTGTTTTTGGCTATCGAGGTCGATGGCGAAGAGCTTGATGAATTCAGAAACTTCGGTGGAGGTGGTAGAGAGTGGGAGAGGAGGTATTTGGAGTAGAGGGAGAGTGATGGAAGAGAAGAATTGCAGAAGAGAGATCTGGTTTTGAAGAAGGGAGGTGAAAAAAGAAGAGAAAAGTGTTTTCGATCGAATAGGATTGGAAAATCAGAAACGAGTATGAGTTTCTAGACATAGAAGGATATTTGGATAGGATTAATTTTCAGATAGGTGGGTAAATAAGTAAACAAACTGTTTTCCCATTTTTTAATCCAAATAGGAAAGTTGAATAATGTTTCAAAATAATTTACCAAACAGGCCCATAGATTTCCATTTGCCAAATGTGATGTCTATTGCTGTTGCGGTGGCCCCACTAAATCTCCAAAAAAAAAGTTGAATTTTGTCCTGTGTCGCTTCTCTCCCAACCAAAAACATCCCACGATATTGTTTAATTCATTTGGACCCCAAGGATTCCGTGTCCCTATCTTGTCTTTGTTACGAGTGTGATAGGGAATTCCCAACAAATCCCTTTCTCTACCTCGCACTACAGGAATTTTCCCTTGTCTTTTAGGGATTTTTCCCCGCACAACGAGGACCAAACCAAGGAAAAGCTCCCCTTTCTGAAAGAATCCCCAAGCCGAGTCTGGTTGCCAAAAGGAAAGGGATGTCCAACTAATGAAAAGCAAAGGAGTTGCCTACTATGTACCTCAAGTCCAAATAAAGCCAACTCTATCTTAGCCTAAATTGAGAATGGCGATGACTTTGTCTTCAAAAAAGAGAAGGAGAAGGTTGGCATTATCTTTGCCCATGCCTTAAGGGCTAGACTAGAAGTTTTCCCAATCATCGCCCTAAACAGACATATATGGCGAACAATCTAAATTACTAACCTTACCATAAACATATGGGTCACACTCTCGAGATATGCTAAACTTTGAAGTCTTGTGAGGATAAGGAGTAGAGAGGTGAGAGAAGAGAAAAGAGAGGTTTAAGGAAAGACCAAGGGGAGAGGACAAAGGGGAAGGGCAGTTGTGATGTGGGATAAAGGTTGGGGGTGGAAAAAGTGGGATATATAGGGAAGACAATTCTATAAATATATAAATATATCAAAAGTTGTATGACAATTCACCAAACCCAAGGTGAGGTGGGGCGGGGAGACCTCTATCCCGGTCCCCAATTTTTTCAGGGAATCCCAGCCTCATTCACGGTGAAGTGGGGCGAGGTGGGGAAAAGACTCATTTCTACTTGAAACCATAAAATATACTAGAATGAGGAAGAGAAAAAATTTCAAGATTCAAGATCACATTAAAAAAACAAATAAATAATATTTAAAATATTCAGTTTTTCTTAGCCCACTCCAACTTTGTTTTCTAACAAGTGGAAAGAAGGGTGAATAGGAGTAAATATTAGAATAAAGTGGCTTCTAGGGTTTTTATTCTGGATCATTTCTTCAGGTAAGGTAATTGTTAAGAGCTGAAAATGGCTCTTGGTGAAATTTTCATTTCAACCTTATTTGATAGGTTTGGCTTCTCGTGAGTTGTTAGAGGTTGCTACTCAATGGAAAATTGATTCTGAACTGACGAATTTGAGATTATTAGTGTCAAAAATAGATGTTGTGATTAAAGACACAAAGGGAAAGCAAGTAAAGAAGATACAGTCGTGGAATTCTAAATTATTATTCTACCTTTTACTTTTCATTTATTTGTGGTTTATGTAAAATAGAAAAATCAATATAATCAATGTTTGTTTTGTTTTTGTCATTACTCATACTGTTCCTCTGTTTCATATAAGATAGTATAATGTCAAAGTGTTTTCATATCTTGTAATTTGTTGATGAATTTCTTTTATGAGTTTGTTATTTTTTTTTTTTTTTGGTTAATTATTAGTTCAATGTTTTGCTAATTATTTAAAAGCATTGCATTGTTGGCTCCATGGTAACTAATAAAAGACAGCCATTAAATTGAGGTATGATGAATTACAAGATTTGGCAGATGATGTATTAGATGAATTTGGCACTAAAATCTTAAGATTAAACCAAAGTGTGTTGACGAGTGCATACAGTCCCTTAAAACTGGTTATTATTGTCCTGAACTAGTAGTTAGTTGACAATATAAAGAAGATAATTGAGAGAATCAACAAAATTGCAAAAGAGATAGTGGAGCTTGGTTTGAGAGAAAATGTTGTAGAGAAGGCTACCAAACTGTGGTGAAGGTTACCCTAGATTTCTTTGGTAGTTGATCATGTCTTTGGAAAAGAAGAGGATAGCGAGAAGTTAATTGGTTTCTTGATAGAGGATATTGAAGCGGGAGTTAGTGTTGTTTGCTTAATAGGTCAATGCAATGTTGGCAAGACAACCTTGAGTCAGATTGTGTATAGTGATGAAAGGGTGAATAAAAATTTTAAACTCAAAGGGTGGACTTTTGTTTCAAGAATCTTTGATTTGGTAAAGGTTACAAAGACGATCCTAGAGTCGTTGGATAAACCGTGTTTTCATGTTATAAACCTAAAACCACTTCAACAGATTTTGAGAAGGAAGTTGGAGTCAAAAAAGTTTTTACTAGTTTTAAATGATTTATGGAATGAGAATTATGGTGAATGGGATGTTTTACGGCTTCCGTGCAGAGTTGGTGCATGTTACGTGCACTTGAAATAAACGTAGTAACAAGACATTGAGCTTGGGATTGATGAATGGTGGTGTTAGATTGATTTTTTTTCTTGCTCCTCCCTATTGTGGTGAAGTAGAATTTGATAGAGAAAGGTGGGAAGAAAAATGAATAGAATGGTGATAGGTTTGCTTCGAGGGAAACTCATTTAGTGCATCGACTAGTAATCTCCTCTAACTAAAGGAAAAGTCAAACTGTTAGCTATTGCGGCCTCAACTTCAAAATTCAGTTAAAGTAAAAGTTGGTTGAATTGATTTAGTGCAGTGGTAGGCAATCTCCTCTAACTGAAAGCAAAATCAAACTATCAGCTATTAGGGCCCTCATCTTCAGAATTTAGTTCAAGTAAAAGTTGGCTGAATTGAAGCAAAACGAAATCCGAATGTTTCAAAGTATGTTATCTAACAACTGTATTTCATTTTTTTTAAGCCTCCGAAAAACAAATGACAATTTCTAGAAAATATGATATATTATTTCTTACTACTTGCTTACATTTATATATATATCTTCCCCAAATCTCTCAACAATCAATTCACAAATTCACAAAAAAGGTCTAATAAATACAAACATAAACAATATGAATCTACTGAAAGGACATCAATTCAAATCCTGGATTTTCGAATTGAGAGAGATATTGAGAGAGATCAAGAATTCTCACTATTTCTTAGATTCATGGACCCAATTCAATTCAGTGGGATCTTTCATTCACATTTTTTTCCACCAAGAACGTTTTATAAAACTCTTGGACCCACGAATTTGGAGTATCCTATTTTCACGCAATTCACAGGGTTCAACAAGCAATCGATATTTCACGATCAAGGGTGTAGTACTGTTTGTAGTAGCGATCCTTATATATCGTATTAACAATCGAAATATGGTCGAAAGAAAAAATCTCTATTTGACAGGGCTCCTTCCTATACCTATGAATTCCATTGGACCCAGAAATGATACATTGGAAGAATCTTTTGGGTCTTCCAATATCAATAGGTTGATTGTTTCGCTCCTGTATCTTCCAAAAGGAAAAAAGATCTCTGAGAGCTTTTTCCTGGATCCGAAAGAGAGTACTTGGGTTCTCCCAATAAATAAAAAGTGTATCATGCCTGAATCTAACTGGGGTTCGCGGTGGTGGAGGAACTGGCTCGGAAAAAAGAGGGATTCTAGTTGTAAGATATCTAATGAAACCGTCGCTGGAATTGAGATCTCATTCAAAGAGAAAGATATCAAATGTCTGGAGTTTCTTTTTGTATATTATATAGATGATCCGATCCGCAAGGACCATGATTGGGAATTGTTTGATGGTCTTTCTCCGAGTAAGAGGCGAAACATAATCAACTTGAATTCGGGACAGCTATTCGAAATCTTAGTGAAAGACTGGATTTGTTATCTCATGTTTGCTTTTCGTGAAAAAATACCAATTGAAGCGGAGGGTTTCTTCAAACAACAAGGAGCTGGGTCAACTATTCAATCAAATGATATTGAGCGTTTTTCCCATCTCTTCTCGAGAAACAAGTGGGCTATTTCTTTGCAAAATTGTGCTCAATTTCATATGTGGCAATTCCGCCAAGATCTCTTCGTTAGTTGGGGGAAGAATCCGCACGAATCGGATTTTTTGAGGAACATATCGAGAGAGAGTTGGATTTGGTTAGACAATGTGTGGTTGGTAAACAAGGATCGATTTTTTAGCAAGGTACGGAATGTATCGTCAAATATTCAATATGATTCCACAAGATCTAGTTTCGTTCAAGTAACGGATTCTAGCCAATTGAAAGGATCTTCTGATCAATCCAGAGATCGTTTCGATTCCATTAGTAATGAGGATTCGGAATATCACACATTGATCAATNTTGTGGTGGACCAGAATTTGATCAAGAAAGGTGGGAAGAAAAATGAATAGAATGGTGATAGATTTGCTTCGAGGGAAACTCATTTAGTGCATCGGCTAGCAATCTCCTCTAACTGAAGACAAAGTCAAACTGTCAGCTATTGCGGCCTCAGCTTCAGAATTTAGTTAAAGTGAAAGTTGGCTGAGTTGATTTAGTGTAGTGGCAGCCAATCTCCCCTAACTGAAGGCAAAATCAAACTGTCAGCTATTAAGGCCCTTAGCTTCAGAATTTAGTTCAAGTAAAGTTGGCTGAATTGACGCAAAATGAAATCCGCATGTTTCAGAGTATGTTGTCTAACAACTATATTTCATTTTTTTTAAGCCTCCAAAAAACAAATGACAATTTCTAGAAAAGATGATAAAATATTTCTTACTACTTGCTTACATTTATAGGAAAAATAAATATCTTCCCCAAATCTCTCAATAATCAATTAACAAGTTCACAAAAAAATCTCTAACAAATACTAACACAAACAATATGAATCTAATACTAGGACTTATTAAAATTCCAAGAAAATCAACACATAAGATGCACCTAGGAGCAAAATAATTATAACAACATGTAGTGAACATGTTGTGCAAACTGTTGAACTAGTCCTGTTTTTCGTTTGCGAGAACTATTTGAAGATGATTAATACATATATATAGTGTATGTAATAGGTCATATATATATAACATACATACATATACATGTCATATATATAGTGTACCGTATAAATCTTTACATGTTGCATTTCACATGCCATATATATATATATACACCCACATTTATCTTTACATGTCATATATATAGTGATCTTTAAATGTCATAAATATGTGATAAATGCATTGAAAGTATTGACGTACTATATATCTTTACATATGTATATATGTGATAAATATGGCATATAGTATGTAGAGATGGGCGTTTGCCACGGCCCGAACGGGGCGGGAAATCCCGAAAAATTCGGGGATAGGGCCGAGGATGGTCCTCAGAAAAATCCCTGCACCCGGGGACAGGCCGGGGGAGGGGATAGTGCAATCCCGGCCCTGGCCCATCCTCGTGAAGCCCCGCCCCTCTTTTTTAAGAATTTTATGTTTTTTTTTTTTTTGTTCCCTTTGCAAGATTGTATATAAAATTAGAGTTTAAATCATGGTTTTAAGTAACGTATCTAAATTTATGATATTTACTTTTATAATACTTTTTAATGTTTGTATTAAATTTATAGAAAAATAATTTAAACGAGGGAGTCTAATAATTAAATATATATATTATTACTTTGTGATATATTTAATTATTACTTTGTGAATTTCAAAAAATAATAATACATGGCCCAATTTTTTTTTTGATTAGATTATTATAATTTACCAAACCAATATATTATGAAGTTTATGTTGCAACGGATGATTTGAGTATATTATGAGATTTATGTTGCAGCCTAAAGGATGTTTATATTTTATGGCTTTGAAATCCATGAGCATGTTTTAATTTTTGCCAAGAAATTGTTGTTATTCACCATATTCATATCAATTCTTAGTGAAATTTTCTTTCAGGTATTTGTTTTATGAATTTTAGTAGATGATACTATTTCAGTGGAACATTACAATGCCTCAGCAACATAAAGCATTAGAATGTGGAATCTAAATTCTTCTATTTAATACTATATAGAAAATGTGTCACTAACTTAGTAACAATTAAATTAGTTTATGGTGTTAGTTATGTATTTTTTTTTAATCTTAATTTAAATTTTACAAGAAATTGTTGATTTTATATTTTTTTAGCTTAAATTTAACCTTTTTAATGAATTAACTACTAAAATTAAACAGTCAAATATAGTACCTACTAACGTGATAGTTTCTCACAATTAAAATAATTTAATATCATTGTTGTGAGAACATGCAGAAAGTTTTGATCTACACGGGGCAAAAATCCCCATTCGGGAGATAAATCCATGCGGGGATAAATTCCCCGCAAAGGCTCGGTTATCGGGCCGGGACGGGACGGGGATGGTCATGATTTTGTCCCTGCAGGCCGGGGATGGTCATGAGAAAAATTGTCGCCCGCGGGGATGGTCCTCGGAGAGGGTAACAGGGACGGCCCCGGGGCATGGGGTCCTCAGCCCCGGCCCCGACCCAGCCCACGCCCATCTCTAAATCTGACAATGATTAGATATGGCAAGAGACGTTTCTAGGAAATATGCAAATCTTCTTCTTCTTCTTCCTCTATTTTTTTATTTTTTGGGTGACTGGAGTGTTCGGCCTAGCTTGCATACACTTCAACTAATACCCGAGGCCCTGAAGTTGACAGCTAGGTAAACCTCCAGTGGCCACCTCTATTAGCAATAGAGGTGAATCGAACTCATGACCTCTTAAGTAATACCCCAAGAGTCGCTATTTAATCACTTGGCCACCCAAGGGTGGTTAGTATGCAAATCTTCCCCATGAGTTAAACAGATCAAATGATGACAAAANAAAAAATTAGTAATCATTTAAGCAAGTAATTATATTTAATTATTTGACATAAATTTAGTTTTAACTACATCATAACATAATTGTTTTTAAGTAAATATGATAAATAATAAAATATTTATTTAAAAATATATTACAATTAATCACCTATAATTATGAACAATATAATGGATTCAAGTAATGGTAAAAGGGAAATAATTTTAAGCCTTCACCATTTTCTCTTTTAGCTCACATCTTCTAATTTATGTGAGAATGTAACTGTAATAAAAACTATTATTCTTCTTCTTTTCCATTACTTGAATGTTAGATTGTAACATAAGCTTTTTTTTTTTTTTTTATTATTATTATTGGGATTGCTTTTGTTATTAGGAATAGCTTGATATAAATAGGTCTGTTATATTACAAACAAAATAATGACTTTTCAAGAAAATAATGTGAAGCAGGAAATTCATAAAAATGTTCAAGACATAAGTCACAATGCAATCCTGAAGAAAATATAGAAAATTATAAATAAATAAATAGCTCTAGGAAACTATTCCAAATAATTCTAGGGCAAATCGAGACATTACCTACCAATGAATGCCCTGGAAATTCCTTTAGGAAGCACTCACAAAATAAATCTGGTAGTAGTTGGTCTAGCATTAATTGCTAGGAACTTTACCAATTGAGCAGAGCTAACTAATCCCTAGAAGCAATATTAAAGTAAGTGCGTAGCAATAAGAGCCAATAGACATATAAATAGAGAGCAAACAACACAATCCCACCCGAAGTTTGGGGAAATCCCAAGTTGATACCCTTGGTTCAATTTATCCCGTTTTGCCACTCTTAATCTAACATTGTTAATAACTGATGGATCTGACATAGTGACAATGATTAACAATGACTGAAATACCCTTGAACCTTTGACTTTAGATTATTTAGCAAATAAAAAACTAAATAGACATGTAAAAAACCAAAAATGCCCCTAAACCGTTTGAAAGTTCAGCAACAATTGTTTGAATGTTGAGGGTTTAGCTGTATAACAGCAAAGTAATGTTTCTTAAAAATTGGCATACATCCTGAAAAATTTCAAGTTTGAACACAAACACATCCTACACAAAACCAACAGCAAAGATCATACTACAACCATACATACTGAGTTAAACACTTTTGCATTGAACATATATATGAAAAATACATAATTTGGCCTTGAAATGTGATGATTAACACCCAAAAACAGAAAATTAAAGTTGCATATTACATAAAAAAAACCCACTACAGTAGTCCTAAATCAATTACAACATTCAAAATAGACAACTTAAATTAGTTGCTGTCTTTACAATATTATCACATCATATTTGCACACCATGACTAACAAACAAAGTCCTATGTACAACTTCCCCAAATTTCACCAAAATACAATAGCATGCTTCAACTCCACACATCCAAAAAAACCAACATCATGCTTCTACAGTTTTATCACACCAAAAAACAACAGCATGCTTCAACTCCACACTTCTTAAGTACCTAAAAAAAATAAAAATCATAAAATCAATTTAAGAGGCTGCCCTTGATAGTTTGAAGCAATGTAACAATATTAAATTTGAAGGACTAATGTTACACTAACCTACTACCCTTCACAGTTGCTTCAATATTGACATGTCTGACTTGTTAGGGCTGATGAAACTTTTCCTCTCTAAACAAAGCAAAGAAAAAAAATGTTAATGCAAGCAAATTCTATTACAAAAACAATACTAATCATGTTAAATAAAATCTTTAAAATACCCTTTGATTCTTGTTGTTTGAATGATTTTGTGGGCATCGTCTCTTGTTATGTCCCAAAGTTCGACAGATCCCACACCTAAGTGTTGCACCTTTGGTCATCCTTGGTTCTTCACCGACATCCTTTTTTCTGTCTTTTTGGGTCTCCCAACCTTGCTATGTTTGATAGGTGGATTCAGTTGCCTACCTCCAAGCAAGTCAGTCCAACTAAGTGGGTCAAGTATGGGGTGAATGTGATCACCATATGTTTTTACGTATGAAGTGATCATCAATGAAGAGTCTACATAATCTTCCATATTTCTAATGTTCCTAAAAAGCAAACAGCGGACTGCATGTACACAAGGGACTCCAGAAAGTTGCCACATTCCATAGTCACAAGTTTGAGATTGAAGGTTTAAGATCTAACGTCTACTGGGAAGGCAGTTGTTATCTACCATTTCAAACTAATCACTCCCAGGCCAGATAGCTTCAACATTCCTAGCAGTCTCAATTAGACCATTGATTTTCCTATGTACAACAAGGGGAACAGTTGTGACCCAATCATTCCTAGCCTTTGCCCTAGCTTGCATCTGTACCATAACCTGCCTCCTATAATGCTCTAACAAGCTTAGTATGGGTAATTCTCTGTTCTTTCCTAACCAGCTATTAAACACTTCACACATGTTATTTGTAACATGATCAGATTTGGAATCAAGGTCGAATGCATGCCTTGACCAGGATCTCACATCATTTTCAATCATCCACCTATGAGCTTCTCTATCTACAGCTTCAACCTTTTCCATGGCTTGTTGAAAATTAGTGATATTGGCAACCCTACTAATAGCCCAAAACAAGTTCCTTAACCTTAACCCAGGGAATTTTTTTCCTAAAGTTAGCATAAACATGCCTAGCATAATGTCTAACACTAGCATTTGGCCAATAAGTTTGTATAGCATCCACCAAACCCTTCTGCCTATCACTCATGAAAGTGACAGGGTCAATGTCCCCTATAAACTCCTTCAACAAGGTTATGAAGTATCTTCATGATTCCTTGTTTTCTATCTCACAAATGGTAATTGCTACCAGGAAAATGCCATTGTTAGCATCCATAGAAACTACTGACAATAGTACTCCACCATAAAGCCCTTTAAGATGGCAACCATCCACACCTATAAAATGCCTACAACCCTCTATAAACCCTTTCTTTTGTGCTGCAAATCCTAAGAAACACCTCTGAAAGTTTGGAATCCCTTCTGGACTAACAGATTTCACATTATACATGGAACCTGGGTTGGTATGTTTGACAATGTGATCATATTTCAACAAACCAGCAAAGGACTCTGCATGGAACTTGTCTGACCTCCCCTTTGCCGGCTTATTAGCTCTATAAAGTTTGGATCTAGACAACTGCAGATAGTGTTTCCTACTATGCACCTAGCAATAGCTTAATTGATGAACCCTTTTGGGATATGATGAAGTCTCCCATTTTTTCAACCATCCAAGCACTGGTTGCCTTTTTATTATTATAAACCCTCGTGCATGTATGTGTGTGCCTATACTTCCTAATCTGAAAAGGCACATCATCAGGCATGAATGCAACATATAGATGAAATGGATAGTTTGCTTGCTTACATTTGGCCTTAAATCTTCTTCTCTCAATGTGAATCTTTCTAACAAAATACCCTCTCTGAATTACATAATCTCGAAGCACCTTCCTAAAGTGATCAACTCCCTCAAACATTTGACCAACTTTGAAGTGGATTTTCCCATTATCCCCATATGCAAACTGTTGACCCTTCATGTGCTTGCTAAACCTAGTTACTGCATCTTCATCATCAGTAGACCCTTCATATGAACTGTCCTTATGGTATTTAGACATTTCTCCTTGAACTTCAATGTCCTCTACCCCACCATTACCTTGCCTAGTTTGATTTCCCTCAACCTTACCACTTCCCTACCCAATTTTAATTCCCTCTACCACCCTACTTTCCTATCCAGTTTCTATTCCCTCAACCACCCCACTTCCCTGTCCATCCTGCCCACTCTCATGGTCTTCTTCATGATCACTTTCATTACTTTCAACACTCCAATAGAACTCATCTGGAATAGCCTCTTCAGCTTTCTCATTATCCTGCCTCATAAAACCCTCATTGTCCTCTGGTTGGGCTTCTAATAAAGTTATAGGTTCAACAAAGTCCATTGGTATGACTTCTACATAGACCCTTATTACTCACTTGCCAAAACTCTTATATTGCTCAAATATGAATTCCATATCACCATCTCCTTCCACTACGTATCTAGCCCCTGAAAAGGGTAGCTCAACCTCTACCTTAAACTTCTCATAAGGGTTCATTTCGACAACCTCATTCTTCGAAGCCACACATCATTTCACATCTTTAATAAAACATATGTAACTATATTCATCCGGATCGACATTTAGTATATCATATTCTAAACAAAACACTTTAACTTTAAAGTCATAGGAATTTGATTTCAGTCTGCATAAACAAACACAACCAAGCAATTATAAACAAAAAATCAATTGCCACCACCCTACAATAGCCATCACCACCCTACCACCACCCAAGGTATATAGCATTGTAACACCAGATATTGTCAACCACTACTAGGCAGCATTTAAGACAGTTATTGGTTTCCAGCCAATATGCCAAAAATCACCCTAACGCCACTATCAACTTTACCACCACTGTACCACCATACACACACCAGCACCAATACTAACACTGTCATGCAACAACAATACCCTAAACCCCCACTACACCAAAACTTTAACCCTAATCCCCCTACTACCACCATCACCACCATACCACCACCCCAGGTATGTGGCATTGTTATATGTAAATAAACTGTCGATATACCTTGCCACAAACCACGTCACCATCAACTTTACCACCACTGTACCACCATACACACACCAACACCAATACTAACACTGTCATGCAACAACAATACCCTAAACCCCCACTACACCAAAACTTTAACCCTAATTCTAAAGCCCCCTACTACCACCATCACCACCATACCACCACCCCAGGTATGTGGCATTGTTATACCAGAAGTTGTCAACCACTACTAGGCAGCATTTAAGATGGTTACTAGTTTCCAGCCAAAATACCGAAAGTCACCCTAACACCACTGTCAACTGTACAACCATTGTACCACTACTATACCACCACTATATTACCATACATACACCACTAACAATACTAACATTGCCATGCAACACCAATATCCTAAACCACCACTATACCAAAATCCTAATCCTAATCCTAATCTTAATCCTAAAGCCTCCTACAACCACCATCACCATCCTACCACCACCTAACAACCACCCTAACGCCATCATACAATCACCATCACCAACCAACCAGCAACATACCCCCATTGAACTAGCAAACATGCACCACTAATCCATCTACCACCACCCTAACACCACCACCACAACCCTAACATCAATACACCACCACAAAAAACATAACTAAAAAACCAATTCACAGAAAATCCAGCACAAACCATATACAAAAAATACGTAAATAAACTGTCGATATACCTTGCCACAAACCACGTCACCATATTGTCCATCTCCTTGAACCGTTGTCTTTCTTTACCTGTTGTTCATCTTCCTCTAACCAGCGAGACTTCTCTTCTCTTTGATGGCTTGTATTGTCTACATGACCGGTACGATGGTTTCGGGTTAATGGGTTTAGGTCTGGTTGTCGTTTCGTATTCACTGGTTTACGTTTGTCGTTGATGTCAGTTTACGGTTTACCATTTTTGCCAAATGCCACTTATGAAGATGATAAGCGTACGAATGATTTTGTTCATCTTGTTTGGAAGTCAAAGCAAAAAAACCAAGCGGCAAGGATTCGGTAAGGCTTGAAAGAGAGGTTGTTAGCTAGAAGGATATTCATTGGAATATTGATTTTGTTCATCCTGTTAAGGAGTCAAAGCGGCAATAAGAGACCATATATGGTAAGCTTGTGAGTTCGACTATGGGATAGGAAGAAGGTCAGAGGGATTAATGCCTGCCATTTTTGTTGCAGAGGCGATGAGGTTTGTGGGTTAATGTCTGTGGGTTAATTTTTCAGAAAAAAAAATCTGCATTTTCGTTTGAAAGAGAAAGTGTTAGAGTGTTAGAGAATTTTTTTTTTTTGACTTTTGCAATAACTCCAACCGTCATACATTATCTTTCTCTACACATTTTGCAACAATTCCCTAGGCTTCTTTATTATTTCTTTATTATTTGAATGTAATTTGCAACATTTCTCTAGGCTTCTTTATTATTTGAATTAATTTATCTTAAATGTCATTTTTACCCTTTTGCTGTTAAAACCAGGCGAACGGTGTTAGATTAAGAGTGGCAAAATAGGATAAATTGAACCAGGGGTACCAACTTGGGATTTCCCCAAACTTCGGGTGGGATTATGTCGTTTGCTCATAAATAAATGATCGAAGAGAGACTACATCCGTTCCATAAGCTTGTCAAAAACTAGCAGGTAGATCCATCATTGTCTTCTGCCATTCATTCAATACTACTTCTAAGAATATTTTATCAAAGACTTGGTAGAAATTAAATAAATTGGTGACATCTAGAAATTTAAGTTAAAAACAATTGAGAAGGAGAGATTTATTTATTTATAAGAGAGAATTATTTAATCAACAATTCCTTAGTAAGTCTAATTGGGCCTATAGGGGCTCCAACCTCTTCAAGATGCATCTGCCTCTGGAAAAGTCCATTCTCATCTCCCTTATCACCATCATCAAAATCATCAAAGTAGTCATCGTCATCACCTCCATCACCACCACCATGGTTGATTTTCTTTTCAATTTCACCACCACCACCTCCACCAATTGCAAGCTGTAACTTGAAATGAGCTAGCCACTTTGCTCAAACCATTCAACAGTATAGAAGAAAATAATGAAATAATCCAACTTGAAGATGAAATAATTAAGTTTAGACGTTACATAAAAAGAAACCCTGAACCTGAGTTTTGTGATATTTTTGAAGTATGCATATAGTATGTCATACTGTTGAATTATTTAATTAAGATAATATATATTATCTTTACATGTTGTATTTCACAATTTAGAATTGAGTATACTTACATGTTGCATATACTATGTGATTTTGTATATAGTGTACCCCATATATATATGCAACATGTAAGTTAACATGTAATTTGGTAAATGACATGATTCACCAAATAACACCATACACATATATTATTGAAATAACATGTTTGTCACAAATTTTACATAGTAGTATAACCTTTTTTTTTTTTTTTTTACGTCTATGATTTTGTGAATCATAAAATTTTTTTTTAATAGAATATATGCATGTCATTTTAAAAAATTGTCTTACTTGCATTAATAGTATAGCATTATATGGCTTACATAGTATTCTAATATGAGATTAGGGTTCGCATTATATTTTAAAACCATTAATGATAATATTATCTTTTAAATAATATTATATTTTAAGACTATTAACGATAATATTTATCCTAAAGTGAAACACAATTCTTACAATAAAATAAATATTTATCCTAAAGCAAAACACTTTGTGTTACAGAGTTTCAATGAAAGAAGGAAAATAGGGGCAAAGGAGGTTTCTGTAAATACCTATAAGATCAATGGATGAAGATACAAACTAATTTCCACCTTCAAATGAAATTGCAGTAAGTTGAAAACCTCTTTCAATGCGAAATTAATATTTTGATGTGTTCCAAAGCAATGTTAAACTAGGTATTAAACTCTTAATTAATATGTTGACCATCACTCGTCCAATTAATGTTTTGCTATGTTCCAAATCAAGTTTACATTGGGCACTTCTCCCTTAATTAATATGTTGACCAACAAAATATTTAATGAAAAGTTTGAAGGCAACCTCATGTGCATTATAAAACCATGACGTTCTTAACAATCTCTCAAATTTCTTTCTTGTTTTGATTTGCTTCTTCCATCTCCATGGCTAGCACATCTAACATACACAACTCAATTCCTACAAGCCCAATAGCTACGGAAATCATGTACAAGAGCACAAGATCACAACTCCAAGATCTGAAAAAATGAGATTAATGAGTTATTTCGTAGGCTCGATGAGGACTTCGAAAGTCTTGTTGTTGAAGAAGTTTTGCTCAATGATTTTCCCCTTATGGCCTCCAATGACATTTTTTTGTATGTGAACAATGCTATGTACTAATGACAATAATATCGGGAAGAATGTTGGGAATACGATTAATTAAATGAACTTGATGTTGTGGGATTATGGAGCAGTTTAGTTGTCATGTTTTAATATGTGTTCCTTATCGTTTTTGCTTGTGTTGATGTCATGTTTACCTTGAATAAAATTGATGTTTGTGTTTGTTTCCATAGTCATGCATGTTTGATTTTATTTTTGCTTCAACCAGGTCATGTATACCTTATCTTCATTTACTTTGATTTTACATTTCATTTTAATTAGTTTCTGCTTGTTTAAAAAGAAAATGAAATAGAAATCAATGTACTATTTAATTTTTATGTTTATAATGAGCTTGCATAAATTATTATTATTATTATTATTATTATTATTATTATTATTATTATTATTATTATTGTTTTCTAATGGGACAACCAAAATGTTTTAATTTCTGATGCTATAGTAAGAATGATTTATTTATAATGCTTAATCTTCTGGTGATTTGGCAGATGCAACTATTGCAGGTGTGTTTCGACAATTGATATAAGGTGTATTGATACTGCTATCATTATACCCAGAAAGTGTTATAAGTTTTTCTGTGGTGTGTGGGGCTGGTTAGAGTCTAGGAAAATCCATTGTCCATTGGAGAACATGATTTTCCTAAAATTTATTAATTTGGTTGAATGGGGATTGTGATTGTGTGACAGTGGTAGTAATGGTTGGATGGTAACAGTGATTTGGTGGCGATGGCGATGGCAGGGGCGGCGACAGTGATTTTGGATGGAGACAGTGATTTAAAATGTATTGCTTGAAAGTCTATCATTTGAATAATTACAATACAAAACAAAATACACTGCTAAAAATAATGTAGACTTAATCGAGAGAAAACAACATTAAAGAAGAGAGATCATACAGACATGTTTCCAATAAACAATATTACATGGTTTAGGGAAGAGTTTTTTTTTTAATTAAAATAAAAAAGAGTACGTTCAATTAAAGTTGTTTTTTCTTTCTACTAAATGCCATGCAATCTGCAGACAACTAGATGTTTAATTATATGAAAACATTATTGTTAAGTGGCTAAACCCTAAACCATAATAACATCAATCAAATTAGTAACAAACAATAGTGTTTTTACCAAAAAATAAATAAATTACCAAGCCTCTTAACAATAACAAAATAATACTTACAACTCATAACAATCAGGAACATCAAATAATTTCAACCAAATCATTCAAACAGAAAATTCCACCCTAAAACCTTTGTCACCACAATAATCTGATCCAATTTCTCATATCAATATTGGATAACTCTTGAGTGATATTCATTGTCTGATTAATATCATTGTTTACATTCCCTATCCTTTCACTCATTTCGCTACTCCTAAAATCATCGTTAATATTTGACATATAAATGTCTTGACTTATGTTTAGATCAAAATAACGTACATTTTTGTTGACAGTCACATGCTCGTTATCTACATTCTAGATTTCTCCTCACTTTAGGATTCAAATTCTTGTGCCTTGCCATGAGCCTACACATTGATGGATCCAAATCATGATTGTGATTGGTCTAAACTTTTGTAAGCTGCCACTTTCCAGTACATGTTAGAATTGAACTTAACCTAGTAAGATAATTTGTCCTCTTCGAGGACTTCTCATAATATGCTTTCCTTCCTTTGTCACAACAATAGTTTGATATCTTCAATCACCATTCATCCCCTTACATGCTGACTTCTTCACAATAACAAAGCATTTATATTTTGCATGCTATTTATATGCCTTGAAGAAAGATTCCAAGCCACGGAAAAGCATACCTAGCTAAGGACCATGTTCAACAGTCGCTTCCCATTCATCAGCTCATGCATCATCTGAGTCAACTCCGCCATCCAATCCTGACGTCTCTTCATATATTTTATTAGGCCCATCATCTGCTGTATCATCTCTTTTTGTGTACCTGTGGAGCTGGATGATGTGGCAAGGCTTGTTCTCTGCTTTTTCGCCCCTGCTCTTGGTTGCACAGCTTCCGTTCGGTCAAGGTGTTTCTTGTAATAATCTGAATCTAGAATTGGAGCAGCATGAATACGCTGCTCGTCATCCTGAACCTTGACCCCAACTTTTAGGCATAAGGCTGTGATGAGATGCAGGAAACAGTAACTTGCTTGCCCCTGTTTGGATGCTAGCTTGACGCTGTTAAAATTTATGTCTCCCACATCAATACTCTTCCCTGTGGCAATAGAGTAGAGCAAAACGGTGAATTCGAATGTAGTATTATGTTCATAGCTTTATTAAGATCAGAATCCCAAAGAGCTACGAACGGGTTGATTGGGAGGCAAAAGGATAGGTGAGTATGTATGAGATATGGTTCCACGATGGTTTGTGCCTTCCCATTCCTCGGCTTGTCTGAGAGGTGTTGAATCATTTCATGATCGTACCAATATAGACAATGCCAAATAGGTGGAGATTATTGTTGTGTTTGGAGGTGTTATGCGCTCAGAACCGAGTGATGTTTGGTCTACATGAGCTATTTCTTTCTTACTACTTAAAGGAGCATGACCAAGGGAAAGGTAGATACGCCATCACCTTTAGGCACGATTGAATCCACTTGGTGACCAACCTGAGGTCAAGTAACAAGAATTGGAATGAGCGGTTCTTCTTTATGAAGGTGGAGGCTATATTTGGCGAGGAAGGCCGGGGTGAGATACTATAGACATGGAGAGCCACAGGTGAGAGACTAACTCTTATCTATACTTGTGATTACTAAGACCTATTCCTCTTTCTTTTGCATATCCCAAGTTCAACCGAGCCAGATAAAGCGGTGATGGCTTAGATGTGACGATGAGGAAGTTCTTGCCATTCTGAAGGAATAGAGAGACTGGAGAGTGATCTTAAAGGGATCCAACTTGAGAATGAATCATCTGTAGGCCGGAGTTAAAGCTGTTCAAAGAGGTATCCTATTCCCCTCATTAAAGCAAGTGTGGCACGTACTAGTAGTTCACTACAGTAATCACATACTATTCGGGCATTCGTTTCTTCATCCACTAACACTTAAGGAGTGTGCCATTGTAAAGAGGCTGATGAGGAACCTTAATGTAGACATATTGAATGCGAGTGATGTGGCTGTGCAATGTAGAGCCAAAAGGAAGAGGGAGTCAACCCCGACGAGAGTTCAAGTCTAGCAATCCGAGTCGATTCCTCTAGCTAGATAGTCATTAGTCAGAGCTGGGTCATCGAAGGAGGTCCTGTTTGATGAGGATGAGAAAGTGACGATCACTCTTCCTAACACAGCCTTGATCTACTCTGATGTACCCAAGATGGGCAATCTAGTCAAATCATTTTTGCTAGCCGTTGATGAAACTTGACTGAATCAGATGCGGACAGCTACGACGACGATGACTGAGTGGGCAGTGACTCGGCAACTTCAAGTAATTCTTAATTTTTAACTTTTTTATTAAGTTATGGAGCTAACCTGCGTGTTTTCTTGTAGGCTTTGAGCAGGACCCTCTATTTTAAGAAGGCTATGGTCGCCTAGGATGCACGAACCCAAGAGTTGACTAAATCCAACATCGGTTTGAAAAATCGGGAGGCCTAGGCAATGAAGAACGCAAAGGAGAGCTTCACTAAAAAGCGACAGGCCGAGTTGGAGTCGGCTGAATTGAAGAAAACATTGGTTAAAGCTAAGAAGGCGCTCTCTAGTGCGAAAAGAGTACTGGCTGAGAAAGAGGAAGAGTCAATCGCACTCAGGGAGCAATGCAAATCTATAGCTAAGAATGTCGTGATCAAGGCTAATGAAGGAATACAAGGCTGAGAATACTGCACACTGGGACCCTAATGGCGACACCAAGCTCTGGGAGGAGATAGAGGCTAAGGCAGCTGGTGTAGACAACCAAGTTGGGGGGGGGGGGGGGGGGGGGGGGACAAGCTGAGTCTGACCCCAAAGATTAGATGGAGGAATTTGCTGAGGAACACGAAGAAGCTTTGACAGGGTCGACCGAGTCCGCTAAGGATGCGATCACTTTTGGTGGATTAGCTATCAAGAGAAGGAAGTTGGGCCGAGTGAAGACTAGTCAACTTGGGATGATCAGTTGGGTCATGTGGACCCTTAGTTGTTATGTTTTCGTTTTTGTAAACTTTAAGGCACGTAGTGCCTTTTTGCTCAGTATCTTCAATTCTATGCCATTTCGAGTTTTTTAATACTATGTTTTTTATTCAGCTTCTTATCAAGTGTTGCAATATTTTATGTTGATGTATGTATTGCGTATACTTAGAACGTTTGACATTGTACTGAGGTCAAGTCAGCGTGACTGACTGAATATGTAGAGTAATAAAAAGTAAGTAAGCGGATGCTTGGTCGGTGTGACCAGTTGGTTTTGGCTTGTAAGAAATGTTCATAACGATGTCTCATGGCACTTCGATATGACCGATTGATTGAGAAGTTGTTAACCCATAGAACATCAAGTACTTGTAAGTAATGGAGTCTTGAGTAGGCTGAATCGGTATAACCGATCGAACGTGGAAGTAAAGTCATTCGGCCTTATGGCTGAGTCAGTGTGATAGATCTGAAGTTGAATTTTTTAAGGCCTCGTGGCCGAGTCGACATGACCGACTTTATAGTTGAGTATCAAGGCGTTGTACCTAACTTGGCATGGCTGACTTTGTAGTCAAATTTTAAGGTGCTAGGCCTGAGTCAACGTGACCGACTTTGTAATTGAAATGTAAGGTGTTAGGCCTAAGTCGGTGTGACCGACTTTATAGTTGAAATTTAAGGCGTTAGGCCTAAGTCGGCGTGACCGATTTTATAGTTGCAATTTAAAGCGTAGGCTTTTGTGGGGTTGGTATGACTGGTTGTAGTTGAACTTCCTTGTCCTTAAGTGCTTAGTCAATGTGCATTGATAGTAGTAGAATAGTTGGACATAGTTTTTTGCTGAATAGTACTTTTATTGAATCAAGACCTTAAGGCCGACTGGCATTGAAAGAGGTGGACAGGCCCAGTCAACCTTTTTGAAAAACTATAAAAAAGCTAAGATACAATCTATTAGAAGTGATAGTGTTTGAGGTGGATGGCATTCCAACTATGGCTGATGTCTTTGCCTTCGGGAGATTGGAGTTTGTAGGCGCTCTTGCTGACTGACTTTGTGATCCTGTATGGACCCTCCGAAGTAGGATCGAGTTTACCAGCGTTGACCTCCTTGGTTTCTGGAATACTTTTCAGAGGACCCAATCGCCTTTTTTAAATGTTCTCACTCGAATGTTGCAATTGTAGTGCCAAGCGACCCACCGCTGATAGATTGTGTTTCTTATCTAGGCTTGTTCCTAGAGTTCCTCAACAGTATCCAAGTTATGGCATAGGTTCTGACTGTTTGATTATTCACTCCTCCATTAGAGCCTCGGAGATGAGATTGACATCTCTACTGAGAAGACTGCCTCCGCACCATATACAATAGAGGTGGAAAAAAAAACCCGGAAACCGAACCGAACCAAAAATTTGGTTTTTTTTTGTTTCGGTTCGGTTTCGATTCAGATATTAAAAAAACCGAATATCCAATTCGGTTTCAGTAATTTTCACAAAATTAATTCCGGTTACCCGGAACCGGTTTTCTGAATCGAAATTTTAAAAAAATTATTGCATTTTACGTTTTTTATTTTGCAATCCCTAACACAGTCTAACACTCACTCACTTCAGTCTTCACTACTCCAATCTCTAGCTTGGAGCTCCACTGCTCCAGTACTCAGATCTCAGGCTCACTCGCGCCGGTACTCAGACACTCACCTCAGTAACTCTCAATCTCTCACACTCTCAAAGTCTTAGTGACTCAGTCTCTGTCTCTCACTCTCTCTCGGATTCTCACTATCTCTCACTCTCAGTTCTCAGTTCTCTGTTCTCACTTCTCATGTCAGAGTCACGCGGTCACACCTCAGCCAATAGCCACACAAATTTCTCACGTTACTCACGCCACCGATCTTTACTCGTGCCGCTGATCTTTGCTCACCGATCTATTGCTTAACGGTCGGCAGTCACTAGTCGCAGTCACCATTCTTCTTCCTTCACCAAGTCTCCACGTCGTCGTCTGTTTCCAATGGGTGACCTCATCTCTTTGGCTTTTTTCTTTGTATTTGTTGGTGACCTCGCCCATGGCTCAGATATTTGATGTCTTGTAAATATTTTTTTTTTTAATTATTCTTCTTGTTATGTGTAGTTGTTAGTTAGAACTTAGAATGAATGATCTATAATGGAAAAGAAATTGAAGGTGAAGGTGGGAGGGTGTGGCCATGTGGGTTTTGCTTGTTTATAAAGGGTGGTGAGTGCAAAGAAAGTTTTATACATAGTGGGAAAATTGCACTGAAGATTCTAAAAAAAAGTAGGAAGATGTTCTGGATAAGTTGCAGTAACTACTTTGAGGAAGGCACAAGCCGTCAAAAAGGTTGAGGATTCAGATGATCTGAAAGCAAATTGAGATGGTTTTATGAATAATGTTCTTTTTCTTTTTTAAAGAAATTATTGTTATTTCTATACATGATTTTGACTTTTTTTTTTTTCCATGGGAATCTACAGAAACCAAATTTCTTGTTTTTTGGTTTTACTAAAAAGATGAGAACTACAAGTTTTTTGTGTTACTTCAGTGATAAATGAATAATGATTTTGGAGTTGAGAATCAATTGTTATTTGGTTAGAAATGACTCAGTTGTTTGATTTTGGACCTTGGTGTTCCAACGCTTATGTCATTAAACCTGGAAAAAAAAATAAAAAGGACCGAATTGGACCAAAAAATGCAGCCCATAATGGTGACCGAATTGGGCCAAAAAAGGCAGCCCATCATAAATTTTAATTGATCGGTTTAAAAACCGATTAACCAAACCAAATTTTCGGTTTGGTTTATAATCGATTTATAACTGAAATCGGACCGGTTTTGGTTCAATTTATTTTTGAAAACCAAAAACCGGTTCGGTTTAAGCAACAGGTTAACCGTCCGATTAACCGGATTTTTCCACCCCTAATATACAAGGGAGAAGGCTGTCTTGCCTATGGATGAGTGGGCAGTTGTTATATATGATCGTAAGACTCCTAGTAGTTCGTCTGCCCATGCCCCTTTTGGTTTCTGAAGGCGCTTCTTCATTGTTTGCATGACAGTCTTATTAAATGATTCGACCTGTCCATTTCACTAGGGGTTCCAAGGAGTCAAGAAGTTGAGCTTGATTCCCCATATTTCACAGAAATCTGTAAAGCCAGAGTTGATGAATTGAGACCTATTGTCGATGACTATCTCTTTTGGAATCTGGAACCGAAAGATTATGTTCTTCCAGATGAAGTCTTTCACCTCCCGGTCTCACACTTGGGCAAATGCCTCTACCTCAATCCATTTTGTAAAGTAGTATGTGACAACCAACATGTGCACTCACTGTCTGGTGCGGTTGGGAGCTTGCCAATGATATACATTCGTCATTTCATGAATGGCTAAGGGGTGAGGATAGAGTTGAGTCATTCGAAGGGAAGATGCAAGACGTGAGCAAATCGTTGACAACTATTGCATTTCTTGACACATGTAGATGAGTTTGAGCGCATGGTTAGCCAATCTGAGTCTTCTGGTCGGAGTGATCTAGGTCAATCTGTACTTCATCCAATTCTTCCATTGACAGTTGATCCGACTTGGCTGGATGAGGCAAATTTGTCTGTAGTTGCTATGAAGTATGGGACTTGCCTTTGAAGACATTTTTGTAACAAACCCTAGAAGCTTTCATGTCGCCCTTGATTTCTCTCACTCCCTACCTAGTAGGGAATGTAATTGTTTGATGGAAGGTTGAGGGGACTACTCTCATGTCATGAATCCAACGTTAACCTAGAATGACGTTGTAGGGTAAAGGGCAATCCATCACTAGGAAGATAGTCTATTAGTTTACCCCACTGGTATTGACAGGAAGGGTTATTTCACCAATTGTGTATTTCTGTTCAAAGCTGAACCCAACTAGGATAATGGGGCGTCTGTTAATGTCTGTCTCCTCTAGACCCACTGTCTTAACAGCTTCTAAGAAGAGAATTTTGGCCGAGGAGACTTCAAGCATGAATACCCTCTTGACAAGAATATTCGCTACATGTAGGGTAATTACTAAAGCATCATAGTGCGAGGCAGTCAAGGTGGTTAGTTCATCATCTTCAAACGAGATGATTTGTTGAGGAAGCTTTTATGTGAGTGGATAAGAAAATCGGGCTTCAAGGTGATGACTCACTCAGGCATGTTTTTTTGTTGAGGAATAACTGACTTCATTGATTTTGAGCCACCGGATATCATGTTGTAGTAATCCTCTAGCTTTGGATCTAGGGGAGGGGAGGATCTGTTTTTCTCGTCTCTGTTTTTCATGGTGTTTCTACCTTTATTTGTCAGGAGGTCCCAAAGGTGTCCTCTTTTGAGTAGAGTTGCAACCTCTAGCCTTAGAGTGATGCAATCAACTGTAGTGTGCCCATGGTCATGATGGAACTCACATCATTTGGTCGTGTCTCTTTTAACACCGGGTCTTACCTTTGGTGGCTACTTGACTATCGGACCTATCCCCTTCATTATTGAAACCACTTGGGCTGGCTCGACATTGAGGTTACACTTTGGGACCACAAAAAAAGAACTGGAGGGTTTGTATGCAGGTCGGGCTGGGTGGGCAATCATACTGTTTTTGGTTACTTCTGTTGGAACCGCAAGCTGGAGGTAGGTTGTTTGTTTCATATTTTCGAGCTTCCGGGCGCCTTTCATTTCGGTTCTATTGGCGTTCATCATAGGTGTGTATCTTCTGTGATTAGCTTCGTCTTTTTCCCATCTTATCTGAATAATTGCTCAAGCTAAGGCATCCTCTATGGTGTTACAGCCCAGTTTGGTCAGATCTTTGTAAAGTTCTCCATCGACGAGGAGCCCCTTCTTGAAGGCGTCCACTACTGTTTCAAGATTACATGATGGGATGGATATCTTCTTTTTATTGAATATACTGACATACTCTCGCAATGGCTCTCATCTCCTTCGATACACCTGTCGATTGATAGCTTCTCAAGTTTCTTGGTGCTTGCAAACTACTCAATGAATATGTCGGTGAGCTGGGTGAATGAACAAATGAAGTTGTTGGTTAGGTTCATATACCATTGAAGAGTTGGCCCTAAGAGGTTAGAGCCAAAGCTCTTGCACATGCATGCTTCTGTGAGATCATGTGGTATGGAGACGACAAACATCCTTTGTTTGTAGGAGATGATGTGATCATCCCGGTCGATTGTATCATCATAGGCTTTCATGTTTGAGATGGTATACTTTTGTGGTAGCTCAACCAGGGCTATGGAGTCAACGAAGGGTGAGTCAGCAAAATTATGGAGAAGGTTTTTCTTGGTTAGTGTAGGAACTTCGGGTATGCATCTCATCATAGCTTCCATGTCGGCTAGCTTTTTTGCTAATATTTGTTCTAGGGGTGTGGCAGCAGATAGTAGGTTTGGATTGACTATTTGGGGATTGGTGCTCTTCTCGCTCGGTCCAGTAAGGTGAGCCAAGTTGTTAGGTGTAGTTTGGACTATTGTTTGGGGGTCAAGAGTTCCATTCCTCCTTTCAGGATGCATCATTCCGATCGTAATGGTTGGGTGTTTTTGCCAACATGGATTGTCAAAGGTGTGACTTGGGGGCCGCTTGACCCATAAGGATAAGCCGAGTCGAATAGTGTTTAGTAAGGGAGGTCAGCCAACCCTTGAGGGTGAGCCGAGTTGGAGTGGTCTTGGATGTAGTGTGGGTTATTCATGCCGATGAGGTGGTCAATGTTGGTGATATTTTGTTGCTAATGGCTTGGAATGGCTTGAGTGAGTTGGTCACGGGTGATTGAGGGGTCAGTTGACAAGAGTCATGTTTGCATGGCTAAGTTAGCTGTATTTATAGTGGCGAGTGTCAAGCCATCTGTTATGGATGACTGGAGCTGGGAGGATTGTGGGTCTAAGGTCGAGGATCTAGGGTTTGGAGTCATGAGTGGTTGCATGGAGTTTACTAGAACGCGGAAACGATTTTTCAGTATCTGATTAAATGGGAAGTCAAGAGAATAGAACTGATTTACCTTCTCCTGTAGGCTTTGATTCTCATCTCGATGTTGTTGTTCTTAGTTTCCAACGCTGAGACTTTGTCGGCTTGTTGCTGCATCAGTGTCGAGAGGCCTCAACTTTAGCCATGAGGTCTGCTAAGACAGTATCTATGATTTCAGCCATAGCGTGATTCTTTATAGAGCAAGAGTTTGAACGAGAATTGATTACCAGAGGCCCCACGATGGGCGCCAAACTGTAGATGCAAAAATCTACGGTTGCGAAAGTAAGGTCTGGTCCCGTGAGGTTGGGCCACTAACAATCTATTTCACCTGCACACAAAGCAAACAAGCATGAAGTTTACATAAACACCGATTTGGTGTCTACCGTAGGCACTCTGACACTTAAGTCGATAAGGTTGAATGAGAAAATTTAGTGAGGGTTAAGGGAAAGAAGGGTTATCGGAGGTTAAGTCGGAGACTAAAACCACGGAGTAAGAGCTTGGGTGCAAATAGGTGGTATTGAGATTGAATGCCTAAACAGAGGAGTGACCCATGTTTATATAGCAGTTGCAGGATCTTGGTATCCTAGTAGGACTCTAAATCCATAAGGGAAGAAGTCTAGTGAATAGGAAAGATCTTGATTCACTTGCCTCATTAGTAGCAGGAGTCCTAATTCACCTAAGATACGAAATCTTGGGCGAATTAGGATAGAACCAAATAGGAAGAGTCCTACTTACCTTGGTTTGGAAGGCCTAGCCTTAGGTGGGCTGTTGGTGACGCCCATTCTAGAGGAAGGCTGGATTTGGGCCGAACGTTTTAGCCCACGTCATGAATTCTAATACTAGCCCAATCGAAATTGGATTGCAACCTAAGGCCATTGTTGTAGAAAATGCTTGTCTGGGCCTGATAAGGCCCCAGGTGATTTTTGACCCCCACAATCTTAAATTTATATCTTTCCTTTTTAAAGTCTCAGACTATCAATACTAGATTTTTATTTCGCATTTAACTATTAATGAAATTAAAAATAAATTAACTTAATTAAACTAAAGAATTAAACTGTATAAGCATTGAATTAGTAATTTAATCAATAACTGGTTGTTTTTCAAAGAAAAAGAATAAGGAAAAAGTGAAATTATTAATAAGTAGATGGAATATGAGATGAAGGGAAATTTATTATAATGGAGTCGATTATTAGTAATAATAAATATTATATTTAACCCTCCGATGTTGTAAGAATTTATAAAATTGTGTAATTAATAGAAAACAAATAAAAATATATAATTGTTTTGAAAGTAAAAAGTGGTCATTACAAAATCTCTGAACACCTAAAACTTATTCTTCACTACAAATATGAAAACAAGTATTGGATAACGATAATACTCTCTCATCCTTCCATAATGTCAATGGAAGGAATTGTTTTCCCTTCAAAATGTAGGGTTTAGAAGCCAAAAATAAATTTAATTTACTAAAGGGAAATTTGTAAATTTACTTTTCCAAAAAAGTTTTTGATGATCGGATCAACTCATCCAAATAGCACTCTCACTAAATTGATGATGTAATGTTAAATTTTATAAAAAGTTGAAGTGGGTATATAAACTTACTTGCAAATTCCAAGAGAGACATTGATTGTCCATGATGAATATGATATGGTCATATTGTCTGTGTGCCAAAATATCTCTGAGAACAGAGAAGACTATCTCTTCATTTGTGTGTTACAAAGTCCCTCAATATCTCAAAACCTTTCAATTTTAATTTGGATAAATATTTGGTGAAACTCCATCTTTGCCCTTTTGCATGCCATGCCACTTTCTTACGTTATGCAATATTATAACAAACAAGATATATCTCTCTCAATTGTACTAGGCTTGTAATATAAGATCCTCTTATATTTTATTATGTTTTTCTTATTAAAATGTTTTAATAATTGATTTATTTATTCTTTCAAATAAATGAATGCCAATTATGAAGACTAATAATCGATGAAGAAATATATAATTAAAAAAAAAATGATTAGGCAAAATAGAAGTTTAGAAAATTAGAACAGATTGCGACATTGCATCTAGATTTGTAAACAATATTTTCCTTATCATAGTGTTTAAAGATGAAAAGCCTAAACCTAACAACCGACATTATTGTTAATATGCAATTTTCACATAACTATTATCATCAGTCATCACAACGTCATTAACCATGATTGTCTTCTTGTTCACATTTTAAGTTAATAATGCATGGAACGTGTGTTACATAGCCCAACTTTCTTTCTCATACTTAAATTATTTTAATTCTACAGTGAAAGGTACACATACTCCTAACCCATAAATACTATATACCATATTTCCTTTCGTGTCTATCCGTAACTGTCACTATATATATACTTTCACTATCAACGACTGTTTGATTGGAAAAAATTGAACCTATCTCCATTCTTAACTAACAACAATGCACATGAACTGCAAAAGATTAAATCTTGAAACAATAGCGAGATTAAACAAAAACCATCCACAGGTGACACAAATTAAATATTTCATTAAGTCATCGACATGATTAAACGAAAGAAAAAATAGAAAATTACAACAATTAAATCCAACATTTTAAAACTATTAATACCCTAGAACTTGATGTATCATTCGAGATCTCAATTATTGGAAGGGCTGTAGACTAGGCTTCATTGAGTTCTTTAAAAGCATGGTAGCATTTGACAAGGGGGGACGGGTTCAGTACAATCACTCGAATGTTTTACATCCCAAAATGTTTTATGCATCGAGAGGTAAGATCATCCAGTTCTTTCTTGAGCTTGTTGAGTTGGTGCTTTTTGATTTTGTACAATGTCTTCAAACCAATTGGAGAAACTGGTAGAGAAGGTGTTGGTGGGATTCTCCCTTTAGTAGTGTTTGATCCATTGGGCTGTCAAGAGAAGAAGAAAAATGATAAAAGAAAATTGTTTGATTCGTGCGACTTTATACTGCATTATGTGGATGTAAATATTATTTGCAGGAGCTGTGCATGTTGAGTTTTTTTTTTCATCCTTACCCATAAAAAGATTGGAGATTGGACATTAATTGAAGGATTTGTTGAAGTTTTCTTGGTATGACTTGGCATGCTGGAGGAAATTAAAGTGGACGCATGAAGGAAAAAAAAAAAGCCTACATGACAATAAATGACCATTGGACATTAATTGAAGGATTTGTTGAAGTTTTCTTGGTATGAATTGGCATGCTGAAGGAAATTAAAGTCGACGCGTGAAGGAAAAAAATAAATGCCTATGTGACAACAAATGACCAAGTGATGTGGTTGAAGCTTTTGTGTATTGTGTGCTTTTGTTTAGTATTAGTATTGGATATGGCTTCACTTTTTAAACTTTAAATGTAATACTCTTGCCATTAATTGGTAGGAAATTATATATAGCAAGTAGTAATTAGTAAGAAAAGAAAATATTATATACATATACATATACATATACATATTGTATCCTCCAATAATCTCTTCTACCATATGTAACTTAATTAAACAATCTTAAATTCAAGTAATTATTTAAAAGATGGTACATAATCTATGTATTTAAATTTTAAAGCCCCATGAAAATTTGATCTCAGGCATTATTTCTATGGAAGACAATAATAACGATAATTTGACGTTGAAATTCAATGTGCATAAAATTTATTTAACATTATGTGACTTGCTATATATGTAAATCCTAGAATCTGAATTGCTAGCAAATCGAAAATCTAAAAATTAGAATTTTAGATCGAATAAAAAATATTCTCGTGTTTTTGGCTATCGAGGTCGATGGCGTAGAGCTTGATGAATTTAGAAACTTTGGTGGAGGTGGCAGAGGAGTGGGAGAGGAGGTATTTGGAGTAGAGGGAGAGTGATGGGAGAGAAGAATTGCAGAAGAGAGATCTGGTTTTGAAGAAGGGAGGTGAAAAAAGAAGAGAAAAGTGTTTTCGATCGAATAGGATTGGAAAATAAGAAAACGAGTCCAAGTTTCTAGACATATAAGGATTTTTGGATAGGATTAATTTTCAGATAGGATTGGGTAAATAAGTAAACAAACTGTTTTCCCATTTTTTAATCCAAATAGGAAAGTTGAATAATGTTTTAAAATAAACAGGCCCATAGATTTCCATTTGCCAAGTGTGATGTTTATTGCTGTTGTGGTAGCCCCACTAAATCACCAAAAAAAAAGTTGAATTTTGTCCTGTGTCGCTTCTCTCCCAACCAAAAACATCCCACGATATTGGTTAATTCATTTGGACCCCAAGGATTCCTTATCCCTATCTTGTCTTTGTTACGAGGATGACAAGGAATTTCCAACAAATCCCTTTCTCCGCCTCACACTACAGGAATTTTCCCTTGTCGTTCAGGGATTTTTCCCCGCACAACGAGGACCAAACCAAGGAAAAGCTCCCCTTTTTGAAAGAAGGCCCACGTCGAGTCCGATTGCCAAAAGGAAAGGGATGTCCAACAAATGAAAAGCAAAGGAGTTGCCTACTATGTACCTCCAGTCCAAATAAAGCCAACTCTATCTTAGCCTAAATTGAGAATGGCGATGACTTTGTCTTCAAAAAAGAGAAGGGGAAGGTTGGCATTATCTTTGCCCATGCCTTAAGGGCTAGACTAGAACTTTCCCCAATCACCGCCCTAAACAAACATATATGGCAAACAATCTAAATTACTACCCTTACCACAAACATATGGGTCACACTCTCGAGATATGCTAAACTTTGAAGTCTTGTGAGGATAAGGAGTAGAGAGGTGAGAGAAGAGAGAAGAGAGGTTTAGAGAAAGGCCAAGGGAAGAGGACAAAGGGGAAGGGCAGTTGTGATGTGGGATAAGGGTTAGGGGTGGAAAAAGTGGGATATATAGGGAAGGCAATTCTTTAAATATATAAATATATCAAGAGTTGTATGACAATTCACCAAACCTAAGGTGAGGTGGGGCGGGGAGACCTCTATCCCTCTCCCCAATTTTTTCAGGGAATCCCTGCCTCGTTCACGGTGAAGTGGGGCGAGGTGGGGAAAAGACCCGTTTCTACTTGAAACCATAAAATATACTAGAATGAAGAAGAGAAAAAATTTCAAGATTCAAGATCACATTAAAAAAACAAATAAATAATATTTAAAATATTTAGTTTTTCTTAGCCCACTCCAACTCTGTTTTCTACCAAGTGGAAAGAAGAGTGAATAGGAGTAAATATTAGAATAAAGTGGCTTCTAGGGTTTTTATTCTGGATCATTTCTTCAAGTAAGGTAATTGTTGAGAGCTGAACAATGGCTCTTGGTGAAATTTTCATTTCAACATTATTTGATAGGTTCGGCTTCTCGTGAGTTGTTGGAGGTTGCTACTCAATGGAAAATTGATTCTAAACTAACAAATATGAGATTATTAGTGTCAAAAATAGATGTTGTGATTAAAGACACAAAGGGAAAGCAAGTAAAGAAGATATAGTCTTGGAACTCTAAATTATTATTCTACCTTTTACTTTTCATTTATTTGTGGTTTATGTAAAATAGAAAAATTAATATAATCAATGTTTGTTTTGTTTTTGTCATTACTCATACTTTTCCTCTGTTTCATATAAGATAGTATAATGTCAAAGTGTTTTCATATCTTGTAATTTGTTGATGAATTTCTGTTATAAGTTTGTTATTTTTTTTTTTTTTTTGTTAATTATTAGTTCAATGTTTTGCTAATTATTTAAAAGCATTGCATTGTTGGCTCCATGGTAACTAATAAAAGACAACCATTAAATTGAGGTTTGATGAATTACAAGATTTGGCAAATGATGTACTAGATGAATTTGGCACTAAAATCTAAGATTAAACCAAAGTGTGTTGACGAGTACATACAATCCCTTAAAATTGTTATTATTGTCCTCAACTAGTAGTTAGTTGACAATATAAAGAAGATAATTGAGAGAATTAACAAAATTGCAAAAGAGATAGTGGAGCTTGGTTTGAGAGAAAATGTTGTAGAGAAGGTTACCGGACTGTGGCGAAGGTTACCCTAGATTTCATTGGTAGTTGATCATGTCTTTGGAAAAGAAGAGGATAGCGAGAAGTTAATTGGTTTCTTGATAGAGGATATTGAAGCAGGAGTTAGTGTTGTTTGCTTAATAGGTCAATGTAGTGTTGGCAAGACAACCTTGAGTCAGATTGTGTATAATGACGAAGGGTGAATAAAAATTTTGAACTCAAAGGGTGGACTTTTGTTTCAAGAATCTTTGATTTGGTAAAGGTTACAAAGACGATCCTAGAGTCGTTGGGTAAACCGTGTTTTCATGTTATAAACCTAAAACCACTTCAACAGATTTTGAGAAGGAAGTTGGAGTCAAAAAAGTTTTTACTAGTTTTAAATGATTTATGGAATGAGAATTATGGTGAATGGGATGTTTTACGGCTTCCGTGCAGAGTTGGTGCATGTTACGTGCACTTGAAATAAACGTAGTAACAAGACATTGAGCTTGGGATTGATGAATGGTGGTGTTAGATTGATTTTTTTTCTTGCTCCTCCCTATTGTGGTGAAGTAGAATTTGATAGAGAAAGGTGGGAAGAAAAATGAATAGAATGGTGATAGGTTTGCTTCGAGGGAAACTCATTTAGTGCATCGACTAGTAATCTCCTCTAACTAAAGGAAAAGTCAAACTGTTAGCTATTGCGGCCTCAACTTCAAAATTCAGTTAAAGTAAAAGTTGGTTGAATTGATTTAGTGCAGTGGTAGGCAATCTCCTCTAACTGAAAGCAAAATCAAACTATCAGCTATTAGGGCCCTCATCTTCAAAATTTAGTTCAAGTAAAAGTTGGCTGAATTGAAGCAAAACGAAATCCGAATGTTTCAAAGTATGTTGTCTAACAACTGTATTTCATTTTTTTTAAGCCTCCAAAAAACAAATGTCAATTTCTAGAAAAGATGATATATTATTTCTTACTACTTGCTTACATTTATAAAATATATATTTATCTTCCCTAAATCTCTCAACAATCAATTCACAAAAAAGGTCTAACAAATACAAACATAAACAATAAGAATCTACTACTAGGACTTATTAAAATTCCAAGAAAATCAGAACATAAGGTGCACCTAGGAGCAAGATAATTATAACAACACATAGTGAACATGTTGTACAAACTGTTGGCACTGGTTCTGTTTTTCATTTGCGAGAACTTTCTGAAGATAGGTATAATCTGACTCAAGGTTGTTGGCAAGATAACCTTTTATCAGATTGTGTATAAAGACGAAATGATGGATACAAATTTTGAACTCAAAGGGTGGACTTTTGTTTCAAGAAACTTTGATTTGGTAAAGGTTACAAAGACAATCCTAGAGTCGTTAGGTAAACCGTGTTTTCATGTTATAAACCTAAAACCACTTCAAAAGATTTTGAGAAGGAAGTTGGAGTCAAAAAAGTTTTTACTAGTTTTAGATGATTTATGGAATGAGAATTATGGTGAATGAGATGTTTTGCAACTTTCGTGCAGAGCTGGTGCATGTTACATGCACTTGAAATAGACCTAGTAATAAGACATTGAGATTGGGATTGATGAATGGTGGAGTTAGACTGGGTTTTTTTCTTGCTCTTCCTTGTTGTGGTGGACCAGAATTTGATCAAGAAAGGTGGGAAGAAAAATGAATAGAATGGTGATAGATTTGCTTCGAGGGAAACTCATTTAGTGCATCGGCTAGCAATCTCCTCTAACTGAAGACAAAGTCAAACTGTCAGCTATTGCGGCCTCAGCTTCAGAATTTAGTTAAAGTGAAAGTTGGCTAAGTTGATTTAGTGTAGTGGCAGGCAATCTCCCCTAACTAAAGGCAAAATCAAACTGTCAGCTATTAGGGCCCTTAGCTTCAAAATTTAGTTCTAGTAAAGTTGGCTGAATTGACGCAAAATGAAATCCGCATGTTTCAGAGTATGTTGTCTAACAATTGTATTTCATTTTTTTTAAGCCTCCAAAAAACAAATGACAATTTCTAAAAAAGATGATAAAATATTTCTTACTACTTGCTTACATTTATAGGAAAAATAAATATCTTCCCCAAATCTCTCAACAATCAATTCACAAGTTCACAAAAAAATCTCTAACAAATACTAACACAAACAATATGAATCTAATACTAGGACTTATTAAAATTCCAAGAAAATCAACACATAAGATGCACCTAGGAGCAAAATAATTATAACAACATGTAGTGAACATGTTGTGCAAACTGTTGGCACTATTCCTGTTTTTCTTTTGCGAGAACTATTTGAAGATGATTGTTGGACATTGTTTGCACATCATGCCTTCTCCAAATTGATACGTATATATAGTGTATATAATAGGTCATATATATATAACATACAAAAATATACATGTCATATATATAGTGTACCATATAAATCTTTACATGTTGTATTTCACATGCCATAAATGTCATATATATAGTGTACCATATATATATATATACACGCACATTTATCTTTACATGTCATATATATAGTGTACCATATATATATACATTTATCTTTAAATGTCATAAATATGTGATAAATGCATTGAAAGTATTGATGTACTATATATCTTTACATGTCATATGTATATATGTGATAAATATGGCATATAGTATGGAGAGATGGGCGTTTGCCCCGGCCCCGTGGGGATCCGGACTGACCCAGCTCGAATGGGGCGGGGAATCCCGAAAAATTCGGGGATAGGGCTGGGGATGGTCTCAGAAAAATCCCCGCACCCGGGGACGGGCAAGGGGAGGGGATAGTGCAATCCCCCCCCGGCCCGTCCCCGCGAAGCCCCGCCCCTCTTTTTCAAGAATTTTATGTTTTTTTTTTTTGTTCCCTTTGCGAGATTGTATATAAAATTAGAGTTTAAATCATGGTTTTAAGTAATATATCTAAATTTATGATATTTACTTTTATAATACTTTCTAATGTTTGTATTAAATTTATAGAAAAATAATTTAAACGAGGGAGTCTAATAATTAAATATATATATATTATTACTTTATGAATTCCACAAAATAATAATACATGGCCCAAAAAAATTTTTGATTAGATTATTATAATTTACCAAACCAATATATTATGAAGTTTATGTTGCAATGGATGATTTGAGTATATTATGAGGTTTATGTTGCAGCCTGAAGGATGTTTATATTTTATTACTTTGAAATCCATGAGTATGTTTCAATTTTTGCCAAGAAATTGTTGTTATTCACCATATTCATATCAATTCTTAGCGAAATTTTCTTTCAGGTATTTATTTTATGAATTTTAGTAGATGAGACTATTTCAGTGGAACATTACAATGCCTCAGCAACATAAAGCATTAGAATGTGGAATCTAAATTCCTATATTTAATACTATATAGAAAAGGTGTCACTAACTTAGTAACAATTAAATTAGCTTATGGTGGTAGTTATATATTGCTTTTTAAATCTTAATTTAATTTTTACAAGAAATTGTTGATTTTATATTTTCTTACCTTAAATTTAGACTTTTTAATGAATTAACTACTAAAATTAAACAGTCAAATATAGTACCTACTAACGTGCTAGTTTCTCACAATTAAAATAATTTAATATCATTGTCGTGAGAACATGCGGAAAGTTTTGATCTACACGGGGCAAAAATCCCCATTCGCGGGATAAATCCCCATTCATCAGGTCGGGCTGGGACGGGGATGGGAGTGATTCCATCCTCACGGGCCGGGGACGGTCATGAGAAAAATCCCCGTCCACGAGAACGGGTCGAGGCGGTCATGGGAGTGGGAGTGGATAACGAGGATGGGGAATGGGGTCCCTGGCCCCGACCCGGCCTGCGCCCATCCCTAATTAGTATGACTTACTATGTGATTTTTTAGTATACCATACATATACATGCATAAATATCATTTAACTATTAATATAAATAATTTAAAAATTAAAATGATGAAAATGGTATAATGTATTTTATAATTTAAAAATAAATATTAAATAATTTTTTAAAGTTTTTAGTTAATTATTAACATAAATATTTTTTTCCAGCCCCTTTCATCACCAAACACAAGACAACATTATTTTAATTCTGTATTTAGTATATTTAAGTTTCAAGATCCAAGTCACGCCTGTGTTTTTTAATTTTCAAATTATGTATATTTAGTATGACTTTATTGGATGAATATATAAATGGAAAACAATTTGATAGTAATTTATTTAATGGTTATATAAATAATGTAATGGAGATATTTCTCTCAAGACTTTTAAAAGAGTTTTATTGATTTTCTCTAAAAAAAGAAAAAATTAGTAATCATTTAAGCAAGTAATTATATTTAATTATTTGACATAAATTTAGTTTTGATTACATCATAACATAATTGTTTTTAAGTAAATATGATAAATAATAAAATATTTATTTAAAAATATATTACAATTAATCACCTATAATTATGAACAATATAATGGATTCAAGTAATGGTAAAAGGGAAATAATTTTAAGCCTTCACCATTTTCTCTTTTAGCTCACATCTTCTAATTTATGTGAGAATATAACTGTAATAAAAACTATGATTCTTCTTCTTTTCCATTACTTGAATGTTAGATTGTAATAGAAACTTTTTTTTTTTTTTTATTTATTGGGATTGCTTTTGTTATTAGGAATAGCTTGGTATAAATAGGTATGTTATATTACAAACAAAATAATGACTTTTCAAGAAAATAATGTGAAGCAGGAAATTCATAAAAATGTTCGAGACATAAGTCACAATGCAATCCTGAAGAAAATACAGAAAATTATAAATAAATAAATAACTCTAGGAAACTATTCCAAATAATTCTAGGGCAAATCGAGACATTACCTACCAATGAATGCCCTAGAAATTCCTTCAGGAAGCGCTCACAAAATAAATCTGGTAGTAGTTGGTCTAACATTAATTGCTAGGAACTTTAGCAATTGAGCTGAGCTGACTAATCCCTAGAAGCAATATTAAAGTAAGTGTGTAGCAATAAGAGCCAACAGACAAATAAATAAAGAGCAAACGACACAATCCCACCCGAAGTGTGGGGAAATCCCCAGTTGATACCCTTGGTTCAATTTATCCTGTTTTGCCACCTTTAATCTAACACTGTTAATAACTGATGGATCTAACATAGTGACAACGAGTAACAATGACTGAAATACCCTTGAACTTTTGACTTTAGATTATTTAGCAAATAAAAAACTAAATAGACGTGTAAAAAACAAAAAATGCCGCTATCTTTAGTTTATTTTGCTAATATAGTGAAATTACCCTAATGCCCCTAAACCGTTTGAAAGTTCAGCAACAATTGTTTGAATTTTGAGGGTTTAGCTGTATAACAGCAAAGTAATATTTCTTAAAAATTGGCATACATCCTGAAAAGTTTTAAGTTTGAACACAAACACATCCTACACAAAACCAACATCAAAGATCATACTACAACCATACATACTGAGTTAAACACTTTTGCATTGAACATATATATGAAAAATACATAATTTGGCCTTGAAATGTGATGATCAACACCCAAAAACAGAAAATTAAAGCTGCATATTACATAAAAAAACCCACTACAGTAGTCCTAAATCAATTACAACATTCAAAATAGACAAACTAAATTAGTTGCTATATGTACAATATTATCACACCATATTTGCACACCAAGACTAACAAACAAAGTCCTATGTACAACTTCTCCAAATTTCACCAAAATACAATAGTATGCTTCAACTTCACACATCCAAAAAAACCAACATCATGCTTCTATAGTTTTATCACACAAAAAAAATAACAGCATGCTTCAACGCCACACTCCTTAAGTACCTAAAAAAAAAAAATCATAAAATAAATTTAAGAGGCTGCCCTTGATAGTTTGAAGCAATGTAACAATGTTAAAATTTGAAGGACTGATGTTACAGTAACCTACTACCCTTGACAGTTGCTTCAATGTTGACATGTCTGACTTGTTGGGGCTGATGAAGCTTTTCCTCTCTAAACAAAGCAAAGAAAACAAATGTTAATGCAAGCAAATTCTATTACAAAAACAATACTAATCATATTAAATAAAAGCTTTAAAATACCCTTTGATTCTTGTTGTTTGAATGATTTTGTGGGCAGCGTCTCTTATTATGTCCCAAAGTTCGATAGATCCCACACCTAAATGTTGCACCTCTGGTCATCCTTGGTTCTTCATCGGTATCCTTTTTTCTGGCCTTTTTGGGTCTCCCAACCTTGCTATGTTTGATAGGTGGATTCAGCTGCTTAGCCCCAAGCAAGTCAGGCCAACTAAATGGGTCAAGTATGGGGTAAATGTGATCAGCATTTGTTTTTACTGCATCCCCATATGCAAACTGTTGATCCTTCATGTGCTTGCTAAACCTAGTTATTGCATCTTCATCATCAGTAGACCCTTCATATGAACTGTCCTCATGGTATTCAGACATTTCTCCTTGAACTTTAATGTCTTCTACCCACCATTACCTTGCCTAGTTTGATTTCCCTCAACCACCCCACTTCCTTATCCATCTTGCCCACTCTCATGGTCTTCGTCATGATCACTTTCAACACTCCAATAGAACTCATCTGGAATAGCCTCTTCAGCTTTCTCATTATCCTACCTCACAAAACCCTCATTGTCCTCTGGTTGGGCTTCTAATAAAGTTATAGGTTCAACAAAGTCCATTGGTATGGCTTTTACATAGACCCTTATCACTCGCTTGCCAAAACTCTTATATTGCTCAAATATGAATTCCATATCATCATCCCCTTCCATTATGTATCTAGCCCCTGAAAAGGGTAGCTCAACCTCTACCTTAAACTTCTCATAAGGGTTCATTTCGACAACCTCATTCTCCTAAGCCACACATCGTTTTACATCTTTAATAAATATATGTAACTATACTCATCCAGATCAACATTTAGTATATTTTATTCTAAACTAAACACTTCAACTTTAAAGTCATAGGAATTTGGTTTCAGCCTGCATAAACAAACACAACCAATCAATTATAAACAAAAAATCAACTGCCACCACCCTACAATAGCCATCACCACCCTACCACCACCAGACCACCACCCAAGGTATGTGGCATTATTACACCAGATATTGTCAACCACTGCTAGGTAGCATTTAAGATAGTTACTGGTTTCCAGCCAATATGCCAAAAATCACCCTAACGTCACCATCAACTCTACCACCACCTTACCACCATACACACACCACCACCAATACTAACATTGTCATGTAACACCAATATCCTAAACCCCCACTACACCAAAACTTTAACCCAAATTCTAAAGCCCCCTACTACCACCATCACCTCTATACCACCACCCTAGGTACGTGGCATTGTTATACCAGAAGTTGTCAACCACTACTAGGTAGCATTTAAGACGGTAACTAGTTTCCAGCCAAAATACAGAAAGTCACTCTAACACCATTGTCAACTGTACCACAACTATATCACCATACATACACCACTACCAATATTAACATTGCCATGCAACACCAATATCCTAAACCACCACTACACCAAAATTCTAACCCTAATCCTAAAGCCCCCTACTACCACCATTACCATCCTACCACCACCTAACAACCACCTTACCGCCATCAAACAATCACTGTCACTAACCAACCAGCAAATATTCACCACTAATCCATCTACCACCACCCTAACACCACCACCACAACCCTAACACCAATACACCACCACCAAACACATAACTAGAAAACCAATTCATAGAAAAATCCAACACAAACCGTATAAGAAAAATACGTAAATAAACTGTCGATATACCTCGTTGCAGACCACGTCACTATATTGTCCATCTCCTCGAACCGTCATCTTTCTTTACCTGTCGTTCGTCTTCCTCTAACCAGTGAGACTTCTCTTCTCTTTGATGGCTCGTATTCCTCCCAAGGTTGTGTCTGCATGACCGGTACAGTGGTTTCGGGTTAATGGGTCTGGGTCTGGGTCTGGTTGTCGTTTCATATTCACCGGTTTACGGTTGTCGTTGATGTCAGCTTACGGTTTACCATTTTCGCCAAATGCCACTAATGAAGACGATAAGCATACGAATGATTTTATTCATCTTGTTTGGGAGTCAAAGCAAAAAAACCAAGTGGCAAGGATTCGGTAAGGCTTGAAAGAGAGGTTGTTAGCTAAAAGGATGATGAGGAGATAAGGATATTCATTGGAATATTGATTCTGTTCATCTTGTTAAGGAGTCAAAGCGGCAATAAGAGACCATATATGGTAAGCTTATAAGTTCAACTATGGGATGGGAAGAAGGTCAGAGGGATTAATGGTTGCCATTTTTGTTGTAGAGGCGATGAGGTTCATGGGTTAATGTCTATGGGTTAATTTAAAAAAAAAAAAAAATCTGCATTTTCGTTTGAAAGAGAAAGTGTAAGAGTGTTAGAGAATTATTTTTTTTTCTTTTGACTTTTGCAATAACTCCAGCCGTCATACATTATCTTTCTCTACACATTTTGCAACAATTCCCTAGGCTTCTTTATTATTTGAATTTATTTTGCAACATTTCCCTAGGCTTCTTTATTATTTGAATTAATTTATCTTAAATGTCATTTTTACCCTTTTGCTGTTAAAACCAGGCGAACGGTGTTAGATTAAGAGTGGCAAAATGGGATAAATTGAACCAGGGGTACCAACTTGGGATTTCCCCAAACTTTGGGTGGGATTATGTCGTTTGCTCATAAATAAATGATCGAAGAGAGACTACACCGTTCCATAAGCTTGTCAGAAACTAGCAGGTAGATCCATCATTGTCTTCTGCCATTCATTCAACACTGCTTCTAAGAATATTTTATCAAAGACCTAGTAGAAATTAAATAAATTGGTGACATCTAGAAATTTAAGTTAAAAACAATTGAGAAGGAGAGATTTATTTATTTATAAGAGAGAATTATTTAATCAACAATTATTTAGTAAGTCTAATTGGGCCTATAGGGGCTCCAACCTCTTCAAGATGCATTCGCCTCTGGAAAAGTCCATTCTCATCTCCCTCATCAGCATCATCAAAATCATTAAAGTAGTCATCATCCTCACCTCCATCACCACCACCATGCTTGATTTTCTTTTCAATTTCACCACCACCACCTCCACCAATTGCAAGCTGTAACTTGAAATGAGTTAGCCACTTTGCTCAAACCATTCAACAGTATGGAAGAAAATAATGAAATAATCCAACTTGAAGATGAAATAATTAAGTTTAGACATTACATAAAAAGAAACCCTGAACCTGAGTTCTGTGATATTTTTGAAGTATGCATATAGTATCCGATACTGTTGAATTATTTCATTAAGATAATATATATTATCTTTTCATGTTGTATTTCACAATTTAGAATTGAGTATACTTACATGTTGCATATACTATGTGATTTTGTATATAGTGTACCATATATACAGTGTACCATATATGTGTGTGTGTATATATATATATATATATATATATCTATATTATTATACAACGTGTAAGTTAACATGTAATTTGGTAAATGACATGATTCACCAAATAACACCATACACATATATTATTGAAATAACATGTTTGTCACAATTTTACATGTAGTATAACTTTTTTTTTTTTTTTTTTTTACTCTATGATTTTGTGAATCATAAAAAAATTTTAAAATGATATATGCATGTCATTTTAAAAATCGTCTTACTTGCATAGTATAGCATTATATGCTACATAGTATTCTAATATGAATTAGGGTTCGCATTATCTTTTAAAACCATTAACAATAATATTATCTTTTAAATAATATTATCTTTTAAGACTATTAACGATAAATTTATCCAAAGTGAAACACAATTCTTATCAGAAAATAAATATTTATCCTAAAGCAAAACACTTTGTGTTAACAGAGTTTCGATGAAAAGGAAAAAATGGGCCAGGAGGTTTCTGTAAATACCTCTAAGATCAATGGATGAGATACAACTGATTTCCACCTTCAAATGAAATTGCAGTAAGTTGAAAACCTTTTCAATGCGAAATTAATATTTTGATGTGCTCCAAAGCAAGTTAAACTAGCATTAAACTCTCAATTAATATGTTGACCACACCCGTCCATTAATACTTTGCTATGTTCCAAATCAAGTTTACATTGGCACTTCTCCTCAATTAATACGTTGACCAACAAAATATTTAATGAAAAGTTTGAAGGAAACCTCATATGCATTATAAAACCGTGACGTTCTTAACAATCTCTCAAATTTCTTTCTTATTTTGATTTGCTTCTTCCATCTCCATGGCTACACTCTAACATACGTAACTCAATTCCTTCAAGCCCAACAGCTATGGAAATCATGTACAAGAGCACAGATCACAACTCCAGTCTGAAAAAATAAGATTAATGAGTTATTTCGTAGGCTCGAGTAGGACTTCGAGTCTTGCTGTTGAAGAAGTGTTGCTCAATGACTTTCCCCTATGGCTCCAATGACATTTTTTTGGATGTGAACGATGCTACATACTAATTAATGACATAATAGTCGGGAAGAATGTTGGGAATACAATTAATTAAATGAACTTGATGTTGTGGGATTATGGAGTAGTTTAGTTGTCATGTTTTAATATGTGTTCCTTATCGTTTTTGCTTGTGTTGATGTCATGTTTACCTTGAATAAAATTGATGTTTGTGTTTGTTTCCATGGTCATGCATGTTAGATTTTATTTTTGCTTCAACCAGGTCATGTATACCTTATCTTCATTTACTTTGATTTTACATTTCATTTTAATTAGTTTCTGCTTGTTTATAATGAAAATGAAATAGAAATCAATGTACTATTTAATTTTTATGTTTATAATGAGCTTGCATAAATTATTATTATTATTATTATTATTATTATTATTATTATTATTATTATTGTTGTTGTTGTTGTTGTTGTTTTCTAATGGGACAGCCAAAATGTTTTAATTTCTGATGCTACAGTAACATTGATTTATTTATAATGCTTAATCTTTTGGTGATAAGATTTGGCAGATGCAACTATTGCAGGTGTGTTTCGACAATTGATATAGGGTGTATTGATATTGCTATCATTATACCCAGAAAGTGTTATAAGTTTTTCTATGGTGTGTGGGGCTGGTTAGAGCCTAGGAAAATCCATTGTCCATTGGAGAACATGATTTTCCTAAAATTTATTAATTTGGTTGAATAGGGATTGTGATTGTGTGACAGTGGTAGTAATGGTTGGATGGTAACAGTGATTTGGTGTCGATGGCGATGGCAGGGGGAGCGACAATGATTTTGGATGGAGACAGTGATTTAAAATGTATTGCTTGAAAGTCTATCATTTGAATAATTACAATACAAAACAAAATACACTGCCAAAAATAATGTAGACTTAATCGAGAGAAAACAACATTAAAGAAGAGAGATCATACAGACATGTTTCCAATAAACAATATTACATGGTTTAGGGAAGACTTTTTCTTTTAATTAACATAAAAAAGAGTACGTTCAATTAAAGTTGTTTTTTTCTTTCTACTAAATGCCATGCAATCTGCATCCAACTAGATGTTTAATTATATGAAAACATTATTGTTAAGTGGCTAAACCCTAAACCATAATAACATCAATCAAATTAGTAACAAACAATAGTGTTTTTACCAAAAAATAAATAAATTACCAAGCCTCTTAACAATAACAAAATAATACTTACAACTCATAACAATTAGGAACCTCAAATAATTTCATCCAAATCATTCAAACAGAAAATTCCACCCTAAAACCTTTGTCATTACGATAATTTGATCCAATTTCTCATATCAATATTGGATAACTCTTGAGTGATATTCATTGTCTGATTAATATCATTGTTTACATTCCCTATCCTTTCACTCATTTCGCTACTCCTAAAATCATCGTTAATATTTGACATATAAATGTCTTGACTTATGTTTAGATCAAAATAACGTACATTTTTGTTGACAGTCACATGCTCGTTATCTACATTCTAGATTTCTCCTCACTTTAGGATTCAAATTCTTGTGCCCTGCCATGAGCCTGCACATTGATGGATCCAAATCATGATTGTGATTGGTCTAAACTTTTGTAAGCTGCCACTTTCCAGTACATGTTAGAATTGAACTTAACCTAGTAAGATAATTTGTCCTCTTCGAGGACTTCTCATAATATGCTTTCCTTCCTTTGTCACAACAATAGTTTGATATCTTCAATCACCATTCCTCCCCTTACATGTTGATTTCTTCACAATAACAAAGCATTTATATTTTGCATGCTATTTATATGCCTTGAAGAAAGATTCCAAGCCACGGAAAAGCATACCTAGCTAAGGACCATGTTCCCATTCATCAGTACTTGCTTCGGTATCCAAATTTACAATTTCATTGCCATGGGTCACTCCATCCTTGTTCATGTCATAGGTCATTGAGTTGTCATCTTCATTGTTGTCGAAAATTGTTTCTAATACCGTTTTTCGCTCTCCAGATTCCATAGTTTCCTTCCAAATCGAACAATTAATAATGTTTTCCTTCCGACATGAAAATCAGCACTTACTAATAAAAAAAACCATATCAAACGAAATATGAACACTTAGATTACAAAAGAAAGTTCCATAGTTGTCTAAGTTCTTAATTCTTACATTACAAAACAAACTTCGTGATTTCTTTTTAAATTAAACCAATTTCATTATAATTTCTCTAGCTACTAAATGTTTACATGTCCATCATTTTGGTCTTTGTAGATACTAAAATCTACGGTTGTGGAAGTAGGGTCTAATCTCGTGAGGTTGAGGCCACTGACAACCCATTGCACATGCACACAGAGCAAACAAGTGTGAGGTTTACATAAAAACCGATTTGGTGTTTATGATAGGCACTCTGATGCTCAAGTCCGTAAGGCTGAATGAGAAAATTTAGTGAGGGTTAAGGGAAGGAAGGGTTACCGGAAGTTAAATCGGAGACTAATACCATGGCGTAGAAGTATGACTCTTAGGAGTAAGAGCTTGGGTGCAAGTAGATGGTATTGAGATTGAATGTCTAAACATAAGAGTGGCCCCTGTTTAGGATTCGGTTGGCCGGTCAGGTCGAGTGCTTATGTGGTATAAACTTCATGGGGAAGATACTTATCGCCTTTTGGACTAGAGATCGGGTTAGCTTGTCCAGTTGAGTTGAGTTCTGTTTGAGTGATTGGTGGCGCTATGGTAATGAGACGCATGTATTGTAAGGTTTCATAGAGTTTGAGCGGGTCAAGACAGATTGCAGATCCTGAGGTGATTCTATCGTACGACACATGTACGATAGAGATTTGTTTTTAACCTTTGAGTGGGAATCCGAATGGTCGCACCCAATCGCCAACTACCGCATGCCCATTCTGACAGAATAGACGTGAAGAAAAAGGATAAATCCTTCAGGCTGCTTTTCGTTTTCACTTTCACTTTTGCGTTTGGGTTTCTTCATCCCTTTTCAAAAATCTTCTCTGATTGTAGCAGCGATTTACAAGCGAGCTTCATTTTCATTCACGATAAAACTTTTGTTCTTCTACAAGTCTCGATTTCTTTTTCTTGTTTTTCTATTCTCCACATTTGTAGCAATTTCAGTGTTTAAGCTAGTTTTTTGGAGAGATTTTGAGGGAGTTGGAATTTTTGTGTTTTTCACTGGTTCTCTTGCTCTTCTTCTAAGAAACAGAGTCTGATTAGCCCTGGAATGGTTTTGGCTTCATTGGGTCAAAGAAGACAAGGTCGACATACTTAGGGTAGCCATTTGGCTCGTTTGGATGTCTTTGTTCGAGTCGAGTGAAGCATTAGGTTGTGCGTGAAAGGGTTAGTTGAAGTTAGGTTACACTTAGTCATCCGGTCAGTCTACAAGATCAAGTCGAACGTAACGAGACTTGTTATAGTGTCATTTGATGTCGCACTCCAAGTCGAGTAAGGAGAGTCACATGGAGACAAACGTGGAAGGCGAGTACGAGTGAGCCCCCACTATGGTTGTGATGCCAAAAGTGGGCGACGTGCTAGTGGGAATTCCCAAGGGGCTGAACGTGGCCATCTTCAAGCCAGGTGGTGCTGTCGAGTTGAGTAGTGACAGTTCAGAGAGACAAGAGACGAGTGGGGAAGAAATGAAGGATGAGTCAGATAGCTTCAAGAACTAGTGGCAGCTCGATAGAGAAGCCTAGCCGACCAGGTAGCGGTCTTAGGCATCGATTATCCGCCTTTACTCAAGGAGAACGACCAGTGGCAAATTCGGATACAGTATTATGTTCGTAACTCTATTGAGATCAGAATCTCAAAGAGCTACGAATGGGTTGATTGGGAGGCAAAAGGATAGGTGAGTATGTATGAGATATGGTTTCACGATGGTTTGCGCCTTCCCATTCTTTGGCTCATCTGGGAGGTGTTGAATCATTTCATGATTGTACCAACACAGACAATGCCAAATGGGTGGAGATTATTGTTGTGTTTGGTGGTGTTATGCGCTCAGAACCGAGTGATGTTTGGTCTGCATGAGCTATTGCATTCTTACTACTTGAAGGAGCATGACCAAGGGAAAGGTAGATACGCCATCACCTTTAGGCACGACCGAATCCACTTGGTGACTAACATGAGGTCAAGTGACAAGAATTAGAAGGAGTGATTCTTCTTTATGAAGGGGGAGGCTATATTCGATGAGAAAGGCCGGGGTGAGATACTGTAGACATGGAGAGCCACAAGTGAGAGACCAACTCTTATCTATACTTGTGATTACTAAGTCTTATTCCTCTTCCTTTCGCAGATCCCAAGTTCAGCTGAGCCAGATAGAGCGGTGATGGCTTAGATGTGATGATGAGGGAAGTTCTTGCCATTCCAAAGGAATAGAGAGACTGGAGAGTGATCTTAAAGGGATCCAACTTGAGAATGAGTCATATGTGGGCTGGAGTTGAAGTTGTTCAAAGAGGTATCCCATTCCCCTCATCGAAGCAAGTGTGGCACGTGCTAGTAATTCGCTACAGTAATCACATACTATTCGGCCATTCGTTTCTTCATCCACTAACACCTGAGGAGTGTGCCATTGCAGAGAGGCTGATGAGGAACCTTAAGGTAGACATATTGAATGCAAGTGATGTGGCTGTGCAGTGTAGAGCCAAAAGGAAAAGGGAGTCAACCCCGACGAGAGTTCAAGTCTAGCAATCCGAGTCGATTCCTCTAGCTGGATAGTCATTGGTCGGAGCTAGGTCATCGAAGGAGGTCATGTTTGATGAGGATGAGAAAGTGACGATCACTCTTCCTAACACAGCCTCGATCTACTCTGATGTACCCAAGATGGGCAATCTAGTCGAATCAGTTTTGCTACTCGCTGATGAAACTCGACTGAATCAAATGGGGATGGCTACAATGGCTGAGTGGGCAGTGACTCAACAACTTCAAATAATTCTTAATTTTTAACTTTTTTATTAAGTTATGGAGCTAACCTGCGTGTTTTCTTGTAGGCTTTGAGAAGGACCCTCTATTTTAAGAAGGCTATGGTCGCTTAGGATGCGCGAACCCAAGAGTTGACTAAATCCAACATCGATCTGAAAAATCGAGAGGCCTAAGCCCTGAATAACGCAAAGGAGATCTTCGCTAAGAAGCGGCAGGCCGAGTTGGAGTCGGTCCAATTGAAGAAGGCTTTGGTTAAAGCCAAGAAGGCGCTCTCTAGTGCGAAAAGAGTATTGGCTGAGAAAGAGGAAGAGTCGATCGCACTCAGGGAGCAATGCAAATCTATAGCTAAGAATGTCGTGATCAAGGCCAGAGCCGAGCTAATGAAGGAATACAAGGCCAAGAATATCGCACACTGGGACCCTAATGGCGACACCGAGCTCTGGGAAGAGATAGAGGCTAAGGCAGCCGGTGTAGATGACCAAGTAGAGAGGGAACGAGTTGAGTTTGACCCCAAAGATTAGATGGAGGAATTTGTTGAGGACCAAGAGGAAGCTTTGGCGGGGTCGATTGAGTCTACTAAGGATGCAACTGCTTTTGGTGGATTAGCTGGTCAAGAGAAGGAAGTTGGGCCAATTGAAGACTAGTCAACTTGGGATGATCAGTGTGCACCCTTAGTTGTTATGTTTCCGTTTTTGTAAACTTTAAGGCATGTAGTGTCGTTTTGCTCAATATCTTCAATTCTATGCCATTTTCAACTTTTTTAATACTATGTTTTTTATTCAGCTTCTTATCAAGTGTTGCAATTCTTTATGTTGATGTATGTATTGCGTATACTTAGAACGTTTGACGTTGTACTGAGGTCAGGTCGGCGTGACTAAATGAATATGTAGAGTAATCAAAATAAGTATGTGGTTGCTCGATCGGAGTGACCAGTTGGTTTTGGCTCGTAAGAAATGTTCATAACGATGTCTCATAGTGCTTCGGTATGACCGACTGATTGAGAAGTTGTTAACCCATAAAACATCAAGTACTTGTAAGTAATGGAGTGTTGAGTAGGCCAAATCGGTATCACCGATCGAACATGTAGGTAAAGTCATTCGGCCTTATGGTTGAGTCAGTGTGATAGATCTAAAGTTGAATTTTTTAAGGCCTCGTGGCCGAGTCAACGTGACCGACTTCATAGTTGAGTATCAAGGCGTTGTGCCTAAATTGGCGTGGCCGACTTTGTAGTCAAATTTTAAGGTGCTAGGCCTGAGTCGGCGTGACCGACTTTGTAATTGAAATTTAAGGTGTTAGGCCTAAGTCAATGTGACCAACTTTATAGTTGAAATTTTAGGCGTTAGGCCTGAGTCGGCGTGACCGATTTTATAGTTGCAATTTAAAGCATAGGCTTTTGTGGGGTCGGTATGACTGGTTGTGTAGTTTAACTTCCTTTTCCTTAAGCGCTTAGTCAATGTGCATTGATAGTAGTAGAATAGTTAGACATAGTTTTGTGCTTAATAGTACTTTTATTGAATCAAGACCTTAAGGCCGACTGGCATTGAAAGAGGTGGACAGGCCCAGTCAACCTTTTTGAAAAACTATAAAAAAGCTAAGATACAATCTATTAGAAGTGATAGTGTTTGAGGTGGATGGCATTCCAACTATGGCTGATGTCTTTGCCTTCGGGAGATTGGAGTTTGTAGGCGCTCTTGCTAACTGACTTTGTGATCTTGTATGGACCCTCCGAAGTAGGATCGAGTTTGCCAACATTGACCTCCTTGGTTTCTGGAATACTTTTCGGAGGACCCAATCACCTTCTTTAAATGTTCTCACTCAAATGTTATAGTTGTAGTGCCGAGCGACCCACCGTTAATAGATTGCGTTTCTTATCTAGGCTTGTTCCCGGAGTTCATCAACAGTATCCAAGTTGTGGCATAGGTTCTGACTGTTTGATTATTCACTCATCCATTAGAGCCTAGGAGATGAGATTGACATCTCTGCTAATATGACTACCTCTGCACCATATACAAGGGAGAAAGGTGTCTCGCCTATGGATGAGTGGGCAGTTGTTCTATATGATCGTAAGACTCCTAGTAGTTCGTCTACCCATGCCCCTTGTGGTTTCTGAAGGCACTTCTTCATTGTTTGCATAACTGTCTTATTAAATGATTCGGCCTGTCCATTTGACTAGGGATTCCAAGGAGTCAAGAAGCTGAGCTTGATTCCCCATATTTCATAGAAATCCATAAAGCCAGAGCTGATGAATTGGGACCCGTTGTCGATAACTATCTCTTTTGGAATCTCGAATCGAAAGATTATATTCTTCCAGATGAAGTCTTTCACCTCCCGATCTCGCACTTGGGCAAATGCCTCTGCCTCAATCCATTTTGTAAAGTAGTCTGTGACAACCAACATGTACACTCATTGTCTGGGTGTGGTTAGGAGCTTGCCAATGATATACATTCATCATTTCATGAATGGCTAAAGGGTGAGGACGGAGTTGAGTCATTCGAGGGGAAGCTGCAAGACATGAGAAAATCGTTGACAACTATTGCATTTCTTGACATATGTAGTTGAGTCCGAGCACATGGTTGGCCAATCTGAGTCTTCTGGTTGGGGTGATCTAGGTCGATCTGTACTTCATCCAATTCTTCCATTGACAGTTGATCCGACTTGGCTAGACGAGTTAGATTTGTCTGTAGTTGCTATGAAGTATGGGACTTGCCTTTGAAGGCATTTTTGTAACAAACCCTAGAAGCTTTCATGTCGCCCTTAATTTCTCTCACTCCCCACCTGGTAGGGAATGTGATTGTTTGATGGAAGGTTGAGGAGACTACTCTCATGTCATGAATCCAAGGTCAACCCAGAATGACATCGTAAGGTAAAAGGCAATCCATCACTAGGAAGATAGTCTATTAGTTTACCCCACTGGTATTGACAAGAAGGGTTATTTCACCAATTGTGTATTTCTGTTCAAAGCTGAACCCAACAGGATAATGGGGCGTCTGTTAATGTCTGTCTCGTCTAGACCCACTGTCTTAACAGCTTCTAGGAAGAGAATTTTGGCCGAGGAACCTTCATGCATGAATACCCTCTTGAAAAGAATATTCACTGTCTGTAGGGTAATACTAAAGCATCATAGTGTGAGGCAGTCAAGGTGGCTAGTTCATCATCTTCAAACGAGATGATTTATTGAAGAGGCTTCTATATGAGTGGATAGGAAGATCGGGCTTCAAGGTGATGACTCACTCAGGCATGTTTTTTTTGTTTAGGAATAACTTACTCCACTGATTTCTAAGCCACCGGATATCATGTTGCAGTAATCCTCTAGCTTTGGATCTAGGGGAAGGGAGGATCTATTTTTCTCGTCTCTGTTTTTCATGGTGTTTTTACCTTTATCTGTCAGTAGGTCCCGAAGGTGTCCTCTTTTGAGTAGAGTTGCAACCTCTAGCCTCAGAGTGATGTAATCAACTGTAGTGTGCCCATGGTCATGATGGAACTCGCACCATTTGGCCGTGTCTCTTTTAACATTGGGTCTTAGCTTTGTGGCTACTTGACTGTCGGACCCATCCCCTTCATTATTGAAACCACTTGGGCTGGCTCGACATTAAGGTTACACTTTGGGACCACCAAAAAAGAAGAACATGAGGGTTTGTATGTAGGTCAGGCTGGGTGGCAATCATACTGTTTTTGGTTACTTATATTAGAATCGCAAGCTGGAGGTAGGTTGTTTGTTTCATATGATCGAGCTTCTAGGCGCCTTTCATTTTGGTTCTATCGGCGTTCATCATAGGGTGTGTATCTTCTGTGATTAGCTTCATCTTTTTCCCACCTTATCTGAATAATTGCTCGAGCCAAGGCATCATTTATGGTATTACAGCCCAGTTTGGTCAGGTCTTATTAAAGTTCTCCATTAGGGAGGAGCCCCTTCCTGAAGGCATCCACTGTTGTTTCAAAATTACAGGATGGGATGGATATCTTCTTTTTATTGAATCTACTGACAGACTCTCGCAATGGCTCTCCTCTCCTCCGATACACCTTGTATAGGTTGATTGATAGCTTCTCAAGTTTCTTGGTGCTTGCAAACTGCTCAATGAATGTGTCGGTGAGTTGCGCCAATGAACAAATGAAGTTGTTGGTTAGGTTCGTAATCCATTGAAGAGTTGACCCTAAGAGGTTAGAGCTAAAGCTCTTGCACATGCATGCGTCCGTGAGATCATGTGGTATGGAGACGACAAACATCCTTTGTTTGTAGGAGATGATGTGATCATCTAGGTCGATTGTATCGTCATAGGCTTTCATGTTTAAGATGGTATACTTTTGTGGTAGCTCGGCCAGGGCTATAGAGTCAACGAAAGGTGAGTCAGCAAAATTATGGAGAAGGCTTTTCTTGGTTAGTGTAGGGACTTCGGGTATGCATCTCATCATAGCTTCCATGTCGGCTAGCTTTTTTGCCAATATTTGTTCCAGGGATGTGGCAGCAGATAGTAGGTCTGGATTGACTATTTGGGGATTGGAGTTCTTCTCGCTCGATCCAGTAGGGCGAGCTAAGTCATGAGGTGTAGTTTGGACTATTGTTTGGGGGTCAAGAGTTTCATTCCTCCCTTCAAGATGAATCATTCTGATCGTAACGGTTCGGGTGTTTTTGCCAGCATGGATTGTCAAAGGTGTGACTTGGGGATCGCTTGACCAATGAGGATAAGCCGAGCTGAATGGTGTTTAGTAAAGGAGGTCGGTTAACCCCTACGAGTGAGCCGAGCTGGAGGGGTCTTGGATGTAGTGTGGGTTATTCATGCTGATAGGGTGGTCAATGTTGGTGATATTTTGTTGCTAATGGCTTGGAATGGCTTAAGTGAGCTGGTCACGGGTGATTAAGGGGTCAACTGACAGGGGTCATGTTTGCATGGCTAAGTTAGTTGTATTGGCGGGTATCAAGCCATCTGTTATGGATGACTAGAGCTGGGAGGATTGTGGGTCTAAGGTCGAGGATCTAGGGTAAGAGATAGAGGCTAAGGCAGCCGGTGTAGATGACCAAGTAGAGAGGGAACGAGTTGAGTTTGACCCCAAAGATTAGATGGAGGAATTTGTTGAGGACCAAGAGGAAGCTTTGGCGGGGTCGATTGAGTTACTAAGGATGCAACTGCTTTTGGGGGATTAGCTGGTCAAGAGAAGGAAGTTGGGCCAATTGAAGACTAGTCAACTTGGGATGATCAGTGTGCACCCTTAGTTGTTATGTTTCCGTTTTTGTAACTTTAAGGCATGTAGTGTCGTTTTGCTCAATATCTTCAATTCTATGCATTTTCAACTTTTTTAATACTATGTTTTTATTCAGCTTTTATCAGTGTTGCAATTCTTTATGTTGATGTATGTATTTCGTATACTTAGAACGTTTGAGTTGTACTGAGGTCAGGTCGGCGGGACTAATGAATATGTAGAGTAATCAAATAAGTATGTGGTTGCTCGATCGGAGTGACCAGTTGGTTTTGGCTCGTAAGAAATGTTCATAACGATGTCTCATAGTGCTTCGGTATGACCGACTGATTGAGAAGTTGTTAACCCATAAAACATCAAGTACTTGTAAGTAATGGAGTGTTGAGTAGGCCAAATCGGTATCACCGATCGAACATGTAGGTAAAGTCATTCGGCCTTATGGTTGAGTCAGTGTGATAGATCTAAAGTTGAATTTTTTAAGGCTCGTGGCCGAGTCAACGTGACCGACTTATAGTTGAGTATCAAGGCGTTGTGCCTAAATTGGCGGGCCGACTTGTAGTCAAATTTTAAGGTGCTAGGCTGAGTCGGCGTGACCGACTTGTAATTGAAATAAGGTGTTAGGCCTAAGTCAATGTGACCAACTTTATAGTTGAAATTTTAGGCGTTAGGCCTGAGTCGGCGTGACCGATTTTATAGTTGCAATTTAAAGCAAGGCTTTTGGGGTCGGTAGACTGGTTGTGTAGTTAACTTCCTTTTCCTTAACGCTTAGTCAATGTGCATGATAGTAGTAGAATAGTTAGACATGTTTTGTGCTTAATAGTACTTTTATTGAATCAAGACCTTAAGGCCGACTGGCATTGAAAGAGGTGGACAGGCCCAGTCAACCTTTTTGAAAAACTATAAAAAAGCTAAGAACAATCTATTAGAAGTGATAGTGTTTGAGGTGGATGGCATTCCAACTAGGCTGATGTCTTTGCTTGGGAGATTGGAGTTTGTAGGCGCTCTTGCTAACGACTTTGTGATTTGTATGGACCCTCCGAAGTAGGATCGAGTTTGCCAACATGACCTCCTGTGTTCTGGAATACTTTCGGAGGACCCAATCACCTTCTTTAAATGTTCTCACTCAAATGTTTAGTTGTAGTGCCGAGCGACCCACCGTTAATAGATTGCTTTTCTATCTAGGCTTTTCCGGAGTTCATCAACAGTACCAAGTGTGGCATAGGTTCTGACTGTTTGATTATTCACTCATCCATTAGAGCCTAGGAGATGAGATTGACATCTCTGCTAATATGACTACTCTGCACCATAAAAAGGGAGAAAGGTGTCTCGCCTATGGATGAGTGGGCAGTTGTTCTATATGATGTAAGACTCCTAGTAGTTGTCTACCCATGCCCCTTGTGGTTTCTGAAGGCACTTCTTCATTGTTTGCTAACTGTCTTATTAAATGATTCGGCCTGTCCATTTGACTAGGGATTCCAGAGGTCAAGAAGCTGAGCTTGATCCCCATATTTCATAGAAAACAAAAGCCAGAGCTGATGAATGGGACCCGTTGTCGATAACATCTCTTTTGGAATCTCGAATCGAAAGATTATATTCTTCCAGATGAAGCTTTCAACTCCCGATCTCGCACTTGGGCAATGCCTCTGCCTCAATCCATTGTAAAGTAGTCTGTGACAACCAACATGTCACATCATTGTCGGGTGTGGTTAGGAGCTTGCCAATGATAACATTATCATTTCATGAATGGCTAAAGGGTGAGGACGGAGTTGAGTCATTCGAGGGGAGCTGCAAGACATGAGAAAATCGTTGACAACTATTGCATTTCTTGACATAGTAGTTGAGTCCGAGCACAGGTTGGCCAATCTGAGTCTTCTGGTTGGGGTGATCTAGGTCGATCTGTACTCATCCAATTCTTCCATGACAGTTGATCCGACTTGGCTAGACGAGTTAGATTTGTCTGTAGTTGCTATGAAGTATGGGACTTGCCTTTGAAGGCATTTTTGTAACAAACCCTAGAGCTTTCATGTCGCCCTTAATTTCTCTCACTCCCCACCTGGTAGGGAATGTGTTGTTTGATGGAAGGTTGAGGAGACTACTCTCATGTCATGAATCCAAGGTCAACCCAGAATGACATCGTAAGGTAAAAGGCAATCCATCACTAGGAAGTAAGTCTTAGTTTACCCCACTGGTATTGACAAGAAGGGTTATTTCACCAATTGTGTATTTCTGTTCAAAGCTGAACCCAACAGGATATGGGCGGTCTGTTAATGTCTGTCTCGTCTAGACCCACTGTCTTAACAGCTCTAGGAAGAGAATTTTGGCCGAGAACCTTATGCATGAATACCCTCTTGAAAAGAAATTCACTGTCTGTAGGGAATACTAAAGCATCATAGTGTGAGGCAGTCAAGGTGGCTAGTTCATCATCTTCAAACGAGATGATTTATTGAAGAGGCTTCTATATGAGTGGATAGGAAGATCGGGCTCAAGGTGAGACTCACTCAGGCATGTTTTTTGTTTAGGAATAACTTACTCCACTGATTTCTAAGCCACCGGATATCATGTTGCAGTAATCCTTAGCTTTGGATCTAGGGGAAGGGAGGATCTATTTTTCTCGTCTCTGGTTCATGGTGTTTTACCTTTATCTGTCAGTAGGTCCCGAAGGTGTCCTCTTTTGAGTAGAGTTGCACCTCTAGCCTCAGAGTGATGTAATCAACTGTAGTGTTGCCCATGGTCATGATGGAACTCGCACCATTTGGCGTGTCTCTTTTAACATTGGGTCTTAGCTTTGTGGCTACTTGACTGTCGGACCCATCCCCTTCATTATTGAAACCACTTGGGCTGGCTCGACATTAAGGTTACACTTTGGGACCACCAAAAGAAGAAACTGAGGGTTTGTATGTAGGTCAGGCTGGGTGGCAATCATACTGTTTTTGGTTACTTATATTAGAATCGCAAGGGAGGTAGGTTGTTTGTTTCATATGATCGAGCTTCTAGCGCCTTTCATTTTGGTTCTATCGGCGTTCATCATAGGGTGTGTATCTTCTGTGATTAGCTTCATCTTTTCCCACCTTATCTGAATAATGCTCGAGCCAAGGCATCATTTATGGTATTACAGCCCAGTTTGGTCAGGTCTTATTAAAGTTCTCCATTAGGGAGGAGCCCCTTCTGAAGGCATCCACTGTTGTTTCAAAATTACAGATGGGATGGATATCTTCTTTTTATTGAATCTACTGACAGACTCTCGCAATGGCTCTCCTCTCCTCCGATACACCTGTTATAGGTTGATTGATAGCTTCTCAAGTTTCTTGGTGCTTGCAAACTGCTCAATGAATGTGTCGGTGAGTTGCGCCAATGAACAAATGAAGTTGTGGTTAGGTTCGAATCATTGGAGAGGGACCCTAAGGGTTAGAGCTAAAGTCTTGCACATGCATGCGTCCGTGAGATCAGTGGTATGGAGACGACAAACATCCTTTGTTGTAGGAGATGATGTGATCATCTAGGTCGATTGTATCGTCATAGGCTTTCATGTTTAAGATGGTATACTTTTGTGGTAGCTCGGCCAGGGCTATAGGTCAACGAAAGGTGAGTCAGCAAAATTATGGAGAAGGCTTTTCTTGGTTAGTGTAGGGACTTCGGGTATGCATCTCATCATAGCTTCCATGTCGGCTAGCTTTTTTGCCAATATTTGTTCCAGGGAGTGTGGCAGCAGATAGTAGGTCTGGATGACTATTTGGGGATTGGAGTTCTTCTCGCTCGACCAGTAGGCAGCTAAGTCATGAGGTGTAGTTTGGACTATTGTTGGGGGTCAAGAGTTTCATTCCTCCCTTCAAGATGAATCATTCGATCGTACGGTTCGGGTGTTTTTGCCAGCATGGATGTCAAAGGTGTGACTGGGGATCGCTTGACCAATGAGGATAAGCCGAGCTGAATGGTGTTTAGTAAAGGAGGTCGGTTAACCCCTACGAGTGAGCCGAGCTGGAGGGGTCTTGGATGTAGTGTGGGTTATTCATGCTGATAGGGTGGTCAATGTTGGTGATATTTTGTTGCTAATGGCTTGGAATGGCTTAAGTGAGCTGGTCACGGGTGATTAAGGGGTCAACTGACAGGGGTCATGTTTGCATGGCTAAGTTAGTTGTATTGGCGGGTATCAAGCCATCTGTTATGGATGACTAGAGCTGGGAGGATTGTGGGTCTAAGGTCGAGGATCTAGGGTCTGGAGTCATCAGTGGTTGCAGGGAATTTACCAAAATGCGGAAGCGATTTTTCGGTATCTGATTAAATGGGAAGTCAAGAGAATAGAACTGATTTACCTTCTCCTGTAGGCTTTGATTCTCGGCTCGATGTTGTTGTTCTTAGTTTCCAACGTTGAGACTTTGTCAGCTTGTTGCTGCATCAGTGTCGAGAGGCCTCAACTTTAGCCATGAGGTTTGCTAAGGCAGTATCTATGATTTTAGCCATAGCGTGATTCTTTGTAGAGTAGGAGTTTGAACGAGAATTGATTGCCAGAGGCCCCACGATGGGTGCCAAACTGTAGATGCTAAAATCTATGGTTGCGGAAGTAAGGTCTGGTCCCGTGAGGTTGAGGCCACTGACAATCTATTGCACTTGCACACAAAGCAAACAAGCATGAAGTTTACATAAACACCGATTTGGTGTCTACCATAGGCACTCCGACACTTAAGTCAATAAGGTTGAATGAGAAAATTTAGTGAGGGTTAAGGGAAAGAAGGGTTACTGGAGGTTAAGTCAAAGACTAAAACCAGGGCGTAAAAGTATGGCTCTTAAGAGTAAAAGCTTGGGTGCAAGTAGGTGGTATTGAGATTGAATGCCTAAACAGAGGAGTGACCCTTGTTTATATAGCAGTTGCAAGATCTTGGTATCCTAGTAGGACTCTGAATCCGTAAGGGAAAAGGTCTAGTGAATAGGAAAAATCCTGATTCACTTGCCTCATTAGTAGCAGAAGTCCGAATTCACCTAAGATACGAATTCTTAGGCAAATTAGGATAAAACCAAATAGGAAGAGTCCTACTTACCTTGGTTTGGAAGGCCTAGCCTTAGGTGGGCTGTTGGTAACACCCATTCTAAAGAAAGGCTAGATTTGGGCCGCACGTTTTGGCCCACGTCATGAATTCTAATACTGGCCCAACTGAAATTGGATTGCAACCTTGGGCCATTGTAGTAGAAAATGCTTGTCTAGGCCTGATAAGGCCACAGGTGATATTTGACCCCCACAATCTTAAATTTATATCTTTCCTTTTCAAAGTCTTAGACTAGAGGTGGGCAAGGACCAATCCCAAACAGGCCTGGGCCCGGGCCCGTTTGGGACTAGTCCCAAATGGGACCAGTCCTAGGACCGGGCCCAAGCCTATGAGCAAAATAAGGACCCCGACTGGTCCTTAGGACTGGTCCTATGGGCCCAAGACCGGTCTTACGGGCCTGGACAATTTCTTTTCCCCCCTAATCTTTTTTTATATTTTGGGGGTGAAACAAAATTTTATAGGGGGTTTTTAGTATTTTGTAAGGGTAGATTAGTAAGTTTTTAAAAATTTAATTAATTTTAAAAAATAATTAATTAATTAATTAATAGTTACTTTTAATTTTTAACATAAATTCACGTTTCACATATTCACGCTTCATAAATAAACAATTAAATAATTTTTTTTAATTAAATTATTCATTTTCATTGTCAACAGTATTTACATCATTCAAATCAGTATTCCTAAAGAGTTCGAGTAGTTCGAAATCTTCAAGGTGTTGTTGTAGTCTTCTTTCTGCATGAGTCCAATCCCGTAAACACGTTATCACTTCAATCATCTCATCAGTTAAAGAACATCTTCTGTCTTCAACAATCCGACTACTCATTGAAAATGTTGACTCAGATGTAATTGTAGAAACCGGCACAGATAAAATGTCACGTGCCATTTGGGTTACAATGGGGAATTGACTTTCATGTTGGTTCCACCACTGAAGAATATCCATATCATGTTGCTCCTTCATCGTCATATAGGACAAGTCCACTTGTAGGTAACGATTCAGTTCATTTGGTCCATGTATGTATGAGTTGGAGCTGCTACTTCCGCCATGTTCCACATACGTCCACTTGCTCGATCCTTGACGGAGGGCTACATTAAGGTCTGGATCCTCTCTCCTGAACGTTCCACTTCCACTGTACCTGTTCTCATATAAAGAAAAAAGGCTCTCCAATTTTTGTTTAAAGTTAGTCAAATAAGATGTATAATCATGTCCTAAATGATGGCCTATCTCAGTAATTATACATTTAACTACGTGTAATTTAAACCTAGGATCTAGAACAAGGCCTAATCCATATAAGAATGTAATACCTAACCAAAATCTCTCATATTTTTCTTCCATCTTTGAAACAATTTCACTTAAAATGTTATTATATCTATATTCAGCAAAAGTTTAGAAATTTGAAGTAAAATATCTAACACTAAATTAGTAGTTGGATAATAAATACCACTTAAGGTATTAGTAGCATCATAAAAAATTTGAAGAAATGAATAAAAAAGTTCACAAACCGCCCAATCATCATAGCTGACAACTTCCTCTGGATGGTTCTTTCGATTGACGAAATATGTAATTTGTTTCAGGGTTGGCAAAGCTTTTTCCAACAGCAGGTAGGTGGAGTTCCAACGGATAGGCATGTCTGTACATAACTTCAAAGGTCGAACCAGTGGGTCCTCTTGCTTACAATATTTGACTTACTCCTGCCATCTTTTATTACTACCGTTGACGATAAATCTGATAGCTCTGCGCACCCTCTCCATCTTCGAATTTATAGCATATAAACCTACTTTAACTATCAAATTGATGATTTGGCAAGCACATCTCTAGTGAAAAAATTTGCCTTCACCACGCTGATCCAATTTCTTTTCAAATAAAGAGATTGCCACGGTGTTAGCAGCTGCATTATCAAGCGTTAGCACTACAACTCTATCAGTTAATAAATATTCTTGCAAAACTTCAAGAATTGTAAAATAAATAGTTTCGGCACTATGTTTTTCATATAATGGTTTAAAACCTATCAATTTTTGTTGTAAACCCCAATTATGATCTAAGAAATGTACTATGACAGTTAAAAAATCGATTTTTGATCTACAAGCCCATATGTCTGATGTAAGTACAATAGATATATTCCTAAAATTTTGAAATTCGTTTTTAAGTTTATTATTTATTTTGTTATAAAGTTTTAATATATCTCTTCTACTTGTACTTCTACTAACAGCGGTATATGCTGGACAAAATGCAGTTTTAATCATATGAAAAAAAAAAAAAAGATTTTCAGATAAACAAATGGGAGAGTCCGTAGCAACTATATATTTTGCTATTTCCTCTCGTGCAACATGTGCATTATATTGCCATGTTGAAAGAGTTGAGGATTGTGAATTAAAATTAAGTTGAGTTTGAATTTGTCTACTTGATCCGTTTGAAGATGCATCGGACAACTGCATTATTTGGGGGTGTTTCTTCTCCACGTGTTATCGTATCGTCGAAGTCCCCTTCTCAGTGTCAATAATGCATGGTTCCACAAAAATTACATATCCCATACGATTCTTCCCCCTCCCCATTTGTCTTTAGCCGTTTTGATTTGGTGAAGTATCGCCATACATTGGACACGACCATCTTTGACGATCGGGGGGGTTGGGCTATGCCCGTGCCCGTTGACTCACAGCTCGCATGTGTTTGGTTACACCTCGTCCCGACCGAATGTGGTTGTGGAATTGCAGCTGCTTCCTCTGGAGGGAATGGTGAAAATGGATTGAAGCCTTCCATTTCTTCGTTGGATGGAACGTAAAATTGATTTGGGGAAGCCATTATAAATTTATGATAAAATAATAAATAATTAAAATGAAAAGAAATTAAATAATAATATGAAATTATGATGATATTGAAAAATAGAAAAAAATTGAATATATGAATAATTATAAATATAAATATAAATTGAACGTGAAATTGATTGGAGATTTGGAGTAGAGAGATTGAGAGAATGAGAGATGATTGGTGTGGAAAAAATGAAAGATTTTAGGGTTATTTATAGTTGTATTTATTTGGGGGGGGAGGAATGAAAAAAAAAGTTTTAATTTATATTAAACTTATAACCATTGGCTGTGACTGTTGCTAGCCAACGGTTAAAAATAAAAACATTACCGTTGGCTGCTGCAAGGTTATTTAAAAAAAAAAAATTTTTTTAATAAATTTTGTCAAATCTCATTTTAGCCCTCGTATTTTATATTTATTTTAAAAATGATAAGGGGTTTTAGGTAATTTGACAGGGATTATATTGAAAAAATCAAAAAAAAATTGGGCCCAGTGGAGAGCCCGGGCCCTCCTCCTTAGGCCTGGTCCCGTTTTGGGACCAGGCATCCTAGGACCGAGTTTTGGGCCCAGTCCCAAATGCCCACCTCTATCTCAAACTATCAATACTAGATTTTTATTTCGTATTTAACTATTAATGAAATTAAAAATAAATTAACTTAATTAAACTAAAGAATTAAACTGTATAACCATTGAATTAGTAATTTAATGAATAACTAGTTTTTTTTAAAAGAAAAAGAATAAGGAAAAAGTGAAATTATTAATAAGGAGATGCAATATGAGATGAAGGGAAATTTATTATAATGGAGTTGATTATTAGTAATAATAAATATTATATTTAACCCTCTGATGTTGTAAGAATTTATAAAATTGTGTAATTAATAGAAAACAAATAAAAATATATAAATTGTTTTGAAAGTAAAAAGTGGTCGTTACAAAATCTCTCAACACCTAAAACTTATTCTTCACTACAAATACGAAAACAAGTATTGGATAATGTATACTCTCTTATTCTTCTTCAAAACTCTTAGGTTTTCAGATATGAACATTTTTTATCTAGCTCTTTCTATTTTATCACAATATGAACTAGAATTTTTTCTTGAACTATCTCTATTTTATCAATATACTTAAAAGATTCTGATCAATATATAGAAAATAGTAACATACAAAAAATAATTTTTATCCTGTTCTCTCTATTTTATCAATATTCAGATCAATATACAAAATACATTCAGATCAATATACAGAACATTTTTTATCCAGTTTTCTCTTTTTTTTTATCCATACAACATTCAAATCAATATACAGAACATTTTTTTATCTAGCTCCATCTATTTTATCCACACAACATTCAGATCAATTATAGAAAACATTTTTTATCCAGCAGCTATTTTATCAAAATCTGAACTAGCATATTCATTTGATGGCAAAAATAAGATAAAACAGTGTACCTTTGTGTGAAATTGTGTTGAAAATCAATGCATTTCACTTTAGGTGTTTATCATAAGGGATTACACTTGCAAACAGTTTTGACACAAGAAAAAAGCATGTACAACCTCGGTCATCGTCCACATCCATGTATTTCTACCCAGCTAATCATCACATTGCTTAGATAGTCTTTATCATTGTCTATACCTTCTTTATATCGTACCAACATCCACAAGATTATAAACTCTATATCTTTCAATGTTCATAGCAAACACAAAAATCTCATTACACCCATCTATTCATATACTCGTATCTCTAAAACTCGTAGCTTCATTCATCTCATTTTTTCCACCTTTTACAGTAATGAACAACTGAAGTTTACTTGTTTTTTTTTTTTTATCTTTTTTTTTTCCTTTTTTGAGCCGTGAAGATGAAGAGTAAGGTGTAGAACAAGAAAGAGTTTACATGTTTTGCTTTTTTTTAAAAAAAATTAATTAATTTTTACAATAAATTAATTCAAACTTTCCAATCTATTCTTGGAAATATTGAAGTAATCGTTACTTCTCTCTCATCCTTCCGTAATGTCAATGGAAAGAATTGTTTTCCCTTCAAAATGTAGGGTTTAGGAGCCAAAAATAAATTTAATTTACTAAAGGGAAATTTGTAAATTTACTTTTCCAAAAAAGTTTTTGATGATCGGATCAACTGATCCAAATAGCACTGTCACTAAATTGATGATGTAATATTAAATTTTATAAAAAGTTGAAGTGGGTATATAAATATGTTAGACACTTAGATATCTAAAAACGTGATATTATTATATGGAGTTATGTTTTGTTAGGACATGAAAGGATATTGAGAATTACAAGAAAGTAATAATATATAACAAGCTTGAATTATATTGAATTTCTATAAAATTGACACTATACAAAAAGTCAATGCAAGACCTGATTTGTCTTTGGTTTTAGTTTAACTTTGACAGAGTGATTCACGTGAGGTGAGGGGGTATGTAGGATTCAACAAGTTTATTAACAGATGAAAATAAATTAAAAAATTAAAACCTAAAGTCTAAAGGCCCACCCCAAAATACACAATATGATATGGTCATATTGTCTGCGTGCCAAAACATCTCTGAGAACAAAGAAGACTATCTCTTCATTTGTGTGTTACAAAGTCCCTCAATATCTCAAAACCTTTCAATTTTAATTTAGATAAATATTCGGTGAAACTCCATCTTTGCCCTTTTGCATGCCATACCGCTTTCTTACGTGATGCAATATTATAACAAACATGATATATCCCTTTTTTGAAATTACAAAATCATCATTAATTATAAGCAACATAAATTAAAAAAAAAAAATTTTATTTTCTCAAAAGAATCATGTATATCCCAATAAATCTAATCACAGTAACTGAAACGACTGAAAGATCCCATATGTAATGTACCTATATCCATCGCTTGGTCTTCAACCGCAGAATCATACAATATTCATATTACTAAACTGTTGTGCAACAATTTCATTCTTCACATCATTTCTTTTGCCTTCATCTGTATCGCACTTTCTTTTTTTCTCCTATTACCAATCCTCTGTACATCTTTGTTTCCCCTTTTTCTGTATAAGATATTATTTCCATACTACATCAAGAATCAAGGGATGAAGTTAATGAGATTTTTTGCAACAATACCAGGCACTGTATCGTCAAAGCCTGTGAAAAATAACTGCTCAGAACCTGATCATTATGATAATTCTGAAGATCATAGGCAGGAGGCTCAAGAATTAATTCCATCTCTCGATTGGTTACATGTGAGTGATGAGACCAACCCCCAAGTCCTATAGATTCCATCTCTCCACAATTCTGAACAAGTGGAAGAAGGTAATGGATCATGGACTTGTGAGGAAGACTCGTGGCAAATTGTGAATATTCCAAGTTCTAGCATAAACGAAGAATATAAACCGGTATGTAAAAGTTTAATATTCATTTCTAATAGAACATTATGTATGATATATACGTAGTGTTTCTGTAAGGTTTATCATCATTCATTTATTGTCCTACTGTCTGCAGTTCGACGAAACCTTGTCCTTCTGGAGGAAGAAAGAGAAAGAAAAAGAAAAGATAACGAAGAGTTGATAATTAGATGTTCAAACTTTTCTTTCTTTCATTGTCTGGACGTACTAAATTTTCATATTGGATCTGTGTTGATATAAATTTGCGACTTTATATGGAGTGATAAATACAATTTTATCTCTACTACTAAGATTTGGCCTTGTTATTATTATGGATTTCATGATTGGAAATGGAGATGTCTTTGATCAATAATTATCTAAAACAATGTATGAAAAGGTAATTGAAAACTTCCCTATAAAAAATAAAAGGACTAAACTGAACTTCATACAGCTTATTTACACAATTACATATAATAATACAGAATCCATTAAAAAGGATCAAATATTAAGGCAAAACATAGATGACCAGTACCAAATTAGCCGCACTTTATGAGCACTAGAGAAATGCTTTGCAGCTTTCACCATGGCTGCCTCCGGGCTGGTGTGGTGGGATGTGCAGAAGAATGAAAGTAGTGCTGTAAAGAACGATGAATCTCCTAGGCTCTCTTTCTTGTGCTTACCCATTTTCCTTGTTTTAACTTTGACTTCTGTAATGTAATCAAATCCCACAACACCAATTTTACAATGAAAAAAGTTTCCCGACACTTGAAAGAGAATGTTTATTTGAATTCAGAGATATATGTACTCAAACTTCCTGGAGATTAATTTGTTTGGTCAGGTAAACTTAGTACAATATCTCTTATTAAATAAATTATGAATTTCGTAGTGAACAAGCAAAATGTTGTGTCCTTTGACCATGGCTGATCTCATCGAGGTTTCCGATATCATTTTCTGATGGTTAAGTTATGAAATTCCTAGAAATTTCATTAAGTCTAACAAAATTATTTTAATAAAATTATTGACTTCATCACAATTCTTCTAAACAAATTATTCTATCTTTACTCGTGTATATATGTAATTGGACAGAGCAAATTCATTCAGTTATAAACTTATAATAGTAAATTTGTTATGATGTTGACGGCCGAGTTAAGAATACATAACTAACAGGGAATATATATGTTATATATACTTCGTATCTTTTATTAAATTTAAATTGGCACTTATCCTTATAATCCAGTAAAATACCTATAGTTTGATGTATAAAAGTTTGTCATGAACAGATTGAACTGAAGTTCTTGCATCTGATTGCACAATAACAATACAGACTACAGAGTCCATCCTTAAAGGATCAAATCCTAAGGCAAAACTTGCCCCAAATTTGACACATAAGTTAAAAGACGAAGCACGAAATATAAAAACCATAAACTTCACCAGTATGCAAATTAGCAGACTAAATAAACCCACTTTATGAAAAAAACCTTCTGTATAACGGATGTATGGCTGCTTTGGCGCCATGGGTGGCGCAGCTTTTCTGCTCTTCCTATCTTCGCGTCCGCCGGAGATACCCAAGAATGAAACAAATGACGTAAAGAAGGATGAGTCCCGGCTCTCTTTCTTATGATTACCCATTTTTCTATTCAGATTAAACAACGACAATAATACTGTGAATGATGTATTTGTGTGCTCAAATATCCTGGAGGTTTGCTTTGCGTCCTCTGACCCTGGCTGATCTCATCCATCTTAATTTCTATGAAACTTCATTAACCTAACAGTCTTTCTGAGATTTCATAAACAAATTCTTCCACCTTCAAGCGTGTATATATGTAATTGGACTCTGGGCAGCTTCATTCAGTTATAATATAGTAAATTTTATGATGCTGAAGACCGCGTCAAAAGAATATTGATTGGACTTAGGGGTTGATTTAGGCTTGAACGGGGGTGATAATGGAAGGCCAAACATAAATCAGATTTAGGCTTGAACAGGGGTGATAATGGAAGGCCCAATATAAATCCTTCAACCGGAAAGTAGTGGGTTTGGTTTTCATGGACGGGCTTTGTAAAAGGAATGTGACGTATCAAACCCGGACTCGTATTCCTGATATTCAATGCAATCTCTGTCTTTCCATTTTAGGTTTGGTTCCTATTGGGCTTTATTTTGTCTTTCTTTAGTAATAGTTTTACTGATCTTATTTGTCTTTGTATGTTCTTGGAGTTGTTATGTGACTAAATGTATTGATCTTCACGCCATGCCACTTCCAATGTTTATATACAAGTTAAAACAAGCCCTCCAGGTTGTTACTTTCTCATTTATGGGTATATAATTTGAATGCGTATATTTTTTTATTTTATTTTTTGACAACCAGTATGTCTGATCAGTTTAAGCATATCTCAACTAATTTTTGAGGTACATTAAACACCTTATAAGCCTAAAAGACTAAATAAGTCATAATGTTATTATAGTAGATGACCCCAAGGTTTGAACCTAAAAACTTAAAAGAAGTTAAAATATATTTAAATGAATGTCTATATTCATTTTACCTGTTTATCTTGTTTCATTCTTTCTTAAAAGACAAACACACTCACATGAATATATCTACAACGGTCTCCCATTTAGACTTGGGATATTTTAGAATCACAGCAACACTTTAATATTTATTTTAATAATCGTACCCTCATTATAACTTTTAAAAAGACAAGTAATTTTAAATAAATAATTCACACATCATATTTTTAGTGACATTTGTATTATTGTTAATAAACCACTAGGCATCTTATCAGTAATCATTATAACAGATAAAACTTTGGAACATTAGAATTTAGACAGCGATTTATCTGATCTATCATTTAAAAAAATATAAAAATAAAAAAGACGTGGTTGAATGAAAGGTAGAAGTAGTGGATGGAAGAAGACCAAACTATCTGCAGAGTTAATCCACGTGAGACGTAATATTCTAAATATAAGCATCTCTGAGAAAGCCAGAGACGACTGACGAATGACCGGAACTGGGACTGGGACTGGGTCTGGGACTAAGAGGGAGCCCAGCTCTAAACCAGAGGCGCACATACAAATATATGATCAATCCATGTGCACCGCCCACCGGAATTTTTTTTATTTTAATATACAACTACCCATCATATCCTAACTGTTCATTTATTTTCACATTTAAATATCCTACCCCTTTTTTTTTTTTCAATTTGTGCATATCTCAATAAAATAATACTAACCTTACTCACTCCCCCTACTCACTTCTCTTATTCACTTTTGTTAAAAAGTGAAAAATTTTAACAAATGTGAGAAAGAGAAGTGAGTAAAATTTTAACAAAGATGAGTAAGAGAAGTGAGTAGGGGAAGTGAGTAAGACTAGCATTACTCATCTCAATAATCTCCGAGATTTATTTAATACCCTAAAAATTTTTGTCTGATTCTTTGTTGTTACAATTTTAACCTCTACTTCCCTCCTCTAGAATCATATAGTCATTTTATTAAACACGCGGTGGCATTCATATTGACTGTTAAAAACAAACGAACTATATGGTAAATTTATTACTTTTATTATTACTTTATCCAAAACCATGTTGGGCATAGAAGAAGAATTATAGCAGTTTGAGATGGACAAAAAGTTTGTTTTGTGCATAAATGCAATGCATCAGCATTCAGCCCCCATCATTTTATTTGCCAATGGACTGAATTATCTCTGCCACACCCCACGCCTCTTCCATTACGCATTCACGTTATCCTAAAATTAATATGAGATACATGCATTCCATTAATACAAGTTTAAATATTTAATAAATTAATGACCTAGTATATGCATAGCATATATAAGTGAATGAAGATTCTAATGGATAAGAATCTTGAAAAATTAATATTTCTTATTGAAAATACATTTTTTCTGAATTGTTTTTTTTTTTTCTAATTTAAATATGGTATGAAACATTTTCCATTGCGATTGGGATCATGTGCAGGGGATCTCTTCCAGGAACCTAAAAAAATAAGAATATAAAATAGGAGTTAAAAATTGATTTAGAAGTAAAGTTTGAATGAACACGTGGCAGGATAATACCGACAGGTCAGATGATGACTGATGAGGGGAGTCACCATCACGTGCACAGTGGTGGGGACTTATTTGACTCTTATCATTTAAAATCTTACACAAGTGGATCAAAAGTTTAGAGTTAATAAGTGAATTTAATAATATGACCTGACTCACCTCTCTCTTTTCTAGGTTAGACCAAATTAAAATCAACCCTTGACCGCCTTGCACGTCCTTTTTTTCCGACAAATCCTGCCACCTCACCTACCTACCCACCCATTTTTTAATCATTCTCTACATTACCCTTTCTATACCTATTCAGACTTCAATTGAGATAAATACTTTGGTACCCGTGGTTTTACTCATATTTATCAAGTCCAATGTAATCTGAAAGTAACATTTAAGTTAATTAGTTCTTAGATAATGCAACAATTCTTATAAGTATACAAAGTTTGTTTCACAACTTCTTTTTTTTTTAAAAAAAAAAATCATGTGTAAATATGTAAATTATACATCCCTTAAGCTTAATATTTTTACAATCCCCCCCCTCCTTATTATCAAAACCAAATTGTTAATGTTATCCCCAAAAATTAACGCAAATCCTTAAATACAATCTAAAAGTTGGTCCCCTCATTACTTAAACATTACTCCTTGACACCCCAAACGTAATTTCCTACGTTTGCTATTTATTTTTTCTTAACCTATACGATGCACTTAATTTGACAATTTAATTAACCTACCAAATCGTCTGTCAACTGAGTTACTATCACAACTTTATGACTATAATCAAGAAAGCCTCTAATATTCATGGTTATACCTTACAATTCAATTAGTCTTTTGATGCACTTGTTTTGGCTTATCTCATTAGCCGAGTAAAATACGAAAATAGACGTTTTGTATTAATTAATTGGGACGTTGTTGTTGAAAACTGAACAGGGCCTTCACGATTTGATCGGTCTGACCGATTAAACCGGTGGTTCCATTAGGCATTGGCCCCTAAAAAGTTTCAGTCCCTATAGATTTGAAATTTAGCAAAATACACTCCTATGATCTGCTTGGGTTTTGACTTTTTTGGCCAAATTCTGGTTGATTCTGACGTCTAAAATTTAATCTGAAGTACTATCCTCTACTCTACAAAACCCTTCTAACCTCGAAATTTGGTAGCTCCCCGTTTGTCAATTGTGATTCGCGAACATAGTTGTGATTGGATTTATTTTTTGCGGCCAAAATTCGGTTGATTCCGGCATAAAAAATTCAGTCCAACACCATCACCTAAACCATTGACCTCTACTCTAGAAAACTCAGCTAACCTTGGCACTTTATAGCCTCTTGTTCTTCGGTTGTGACTCACATATTGGGTTAATTTTTTTGGCCAAATTTCGGCTAATTACAACTTTCAAAATTCAATCTGACACCACCCCTTGAACCATCGCCCTCCACTTTACAAAACCCTTATAACCCCGGCACTTGGTAACCTCTCGTTCATCAATGGTAAGATTAGATATTTGGGTGAATAGTAAAATTGAAAATTTGGACTAATGAGGACATCAGTCGACGGTTGGACCAGTCAGGTCCCGTTTTCAAAACATTATTTGCCGTTAAGCAACCATCTGTAAATTAGTAAATTTATATGTTGTGTGAGTAACCATTTCACAGTAAATAATTCAATATTATAGGTTAGAGTATGGTTATATATTAATTCAAGTCCATGTGAGTGTAGTCAATAGAATCCAGAGTTTCAACTTTAATTCAAGTCAAAAAGAGAAAAGAAGATAATTACTCCCAACTGTAACGTTTAAACATTTAATAATTCATAGTGCCAATATTATTTGTCAAACATATTTATTATAAACTAAATATAGCTTTCAAGTATTTCAAACTTATAAGTTATCAACTAAACAAAATCCTAAAATATATATTCTTTAATTAATATAATATAAGAGTGTTGTAATGTTATTGAATCTTAAAACCTTGCTATAAAATCAATAATAATGTCAATGGTATGATAATATTGATAAATTATATTGGCCAAGTGTTCCTCTTGGCGAAGCTATAAGTTGTAAAGAAATTGACTTTAACACTAATTTGTATTCTTAATGGGGTTAAAAATGATGATGAAAACCCACAGCATTAATCCTACTGATATATAGCCATCAGATGAAGACTAATATCTTTTTATATATACCTATCAATCAATTTCATGTAAAAAACTTTCATATTTCTCTAACTTTAGGTTGAAACGCAACCAGAAAACCCTAATTTTTGTATTATATATGTAATCTGATGCATGTGACATGGCAAACTAACATGCAGCATGTCCCTTTCGGTGTTTCATACATGGCATTTTAGTTTGCCAACCCTCAAAGGACAAAACATATATATAATTAAATAAGCTTGGGAATCTCCGAAGTCATCTATTAACAGTTTAACACTAGTTAATTCAAAGAAAATTAATCATATTAGCTTTTGCATTTGAAGAATATCATGGGGGTGTTTGTTTGAGAACAATTTATAAGCTCTAAAATTAAGAGGATTTGTTTGTTTATAACTTTTTGGTTTATAAACCAAAAAAAAAATAAAAAAATTTGTTTATAAGCACTCTGTTTATAAACTACTTTAACCAATTATATTACCACATTACCCATATTTAATTTTAAAATTTTATCTTATAACCTTATTTATTATTTAATAAAATAATGTAGTATCATTTTTAGTAATAAAGTGTATTTATAAGCTACATTTTACTAATGCGTCAACTATTTATCAATCACTTATAAGTACTTTAACCAAATACGTAACTGTTTAAATTTCAAATGCTTATAAGCTTAAATTATCTTATAAATACAAACTGCTTATAAGCTAATTTTCATAAGTTCGGCCAAACAAGCTCTATATCACCCGTTTCGTTTTAAAAAAATATTCAGAAAATAGACATAAATACCTGATTTTCTAGTAGAGTTAAAAATAATGGCACCCATTAAAATATTATAGACACCTATATTTTTCATTACCCCAATTCTTAGAATTTTAGAAAAAAAAATGTTTTCTTTCATAAAAAATTTAACATTTTTTGTTTTTGTTTTTTACTTTCACTGTATTTTCTATTCTATTAAAATTAATATATTATACGTGAAGTGATTTATTTGTTAAAGAAAATTTAACAAATGATGTACTTAAAAGTTAAAAGTGGATGTTGAGGATTTTTTTTAAAAAAAAAAAATTAAAAATAAAATCTATCCATTAGCAAAAACCTCTTCACCAAATTATGATGAGCAGGTTTAATTTATGATATGAAATTTATAATAATTAAAAAATAGATATAGAAAAAGAACAAATGTGTAGTGTAACATAAGTTCCATGACACATGCATTTCCATTTAGGCTTGTGTAGGCGTATGGAAGGACAAAAATATAAGTAAAAGGCTTTACAACTTAATTAATGTTGCATTTTCTTTTGAAGATTTCAACTGCATTATGTTCATGAGTGACCTTCTTATTTCTTTTGTTGTCACATAAGCTATCCTATTAATCGAGAAGTAATACTATATTTACATCACTTTTTTATACAATTTTTATTACATCATGATGTGGTATATGCGACAACTATACAAATTCTATTATAATAGTAAAAATTTAAAATAATTAAAAATTTGTTTGGTTGTGACATATGTTACATCATGATGTAATGAAAATTGTGTAAAAGAATGGTAAGCGTCGGTGTGTTCAGGTCAATTTGTGCATACCTCAACTAATCTTTGGAGTCTATTAAACATCCTACAAGTCCAAAGAACCAAATAAGCTATAATGTTATTGTGGTAGATGACTTCAAATTATGAATCCAGATATTCAAGGAAGGGAGCAAATCTCCTTGACCGTCAGGCTAGCTCCTTGGGATTTTTTTGCATTTACTTTTTCATACATATACATATTTTATATATGGTACGTATTATTACACTATTAAAAAGGGGTAGATGATTCAACACAAATTAAGCATTCATCTTGCTAATTTTACACAATAACATGGATTAAAAGAAGGTTAAATAAAATGCTACATCCATCTTGTTTTGATACAATTATATTTATTTACTTGTGTTTTGCTCTGATAAATCTATTAGATACAACAATCACACCATAATTTTTTTTTTTTTTGGTAATCAGGTTGTCTGTGCCAGCTTGCGCGTACTTCAACTAATCATTTCGGTCTATTGAACGCCCTATAAGCCCAAATAACTAAGTAAGCCACAATGTTATAGTGATAGGTGACTCCAAGTTGAAACCCAAGAACTCAAGTAAATGACTTTTTCCCACCCAAGGTTTGCCTTAACGACACTTTTCCACCCAAAGAGTTTCAAAATACCACTTTCTCACTTAATTTTTATATTTCGTTGCCACCTAAAGCCGATTCTGATGACGAAAATTATCTCCATCATTTAAACCTCCGATCTCCTTTCTACAAAACCCCTCTCACTTTGACTCCTGATTTCTCGCCGATTGTCGATCATCGCAAAGCTAGGATTTCCTCTTTTTAGCTGATTTTCAACGGCGAATATTCAATCAGTTACTATCATTTGATCTATCGCCATCCGCTCTACAAAATCCTTCTTACTTTGACCCATGGTAACTCGTCAAATACCGGCTAAGAAAGTGAAGTGTATGTTCGATACTAACATAATATAAACTTTGAGTGGAAAAGTTGTATTTTGAAACTTTTTTAATAAAAATGTGTCATTAAGGCAAACTTTGAGTGAGAAAAAGTCATTTACTCTCAAGAACTCAAGGAATGAGCAAACCTTCGCCAACACCTTAGGGTTATTACGCCTTAAATTTACTAGCTTAAATTTCTCTTATTGGGTCATTATCTATTTTGTTTTGAAAACTACATCCTCCTCCTATATACTAAACCCATTTAGATTGAATATAGCAAGTAACATGGGATTGTCACAATAATTGTATAAAAAAACAATATTTTACAAATAATTAAGTAGATATTAAAAGCCTGTCATCAATTATATATTATTAAAAAAAACCTAATTGTATTAAGAAATTCTGCAAAGGTATAGGCAACATGGAGGCAAGATCTTCTAATTTAAACTGCTTATGATTATGTATAATTAAACACCCACATCTAGATGGACTTGACTGCCCTTTATAACGCTTTCCCCAAATCCTATACATTAAATTATTATTTAGGATAATATTAGTTTATACTTGATATATCATAATCAAACTATCTTCAACAAGAAAACTTCTAAAATGACCCATTTGAATTATTGTTCTCCCATGCTACCACACCTTTCCACCCACAAAAAATATCCAATCCAAACCGTCCGATAAGTTTAACTGATAGGAGAAATGCAATTTTCACCTGGCCCCACCGTAATGGCAAATATATTAGTACTCATCAGAGGAGGGGTATTTTCGTCAATCAACGTAAACTGTATTTCAGGCATTTAATAATTAAAACGAAAACCTCCCATTCGCTGACAGAACCTGTATAGCAGGTGACTCCGCCACGTCGAATACCCAATCCATTATCTCCACGTCACCGCACCCAATCAAACGGCTCTGCTTCCTTCACCGCTCCTTGAATCCAGCGGCTCTCATGTCGTGTTCTAGAGCCTTCGATACAAAATTCACAATCCAACCGAGACAAAGAAAGGGAAAGGGCGAGAGAGAGAGTTCTCCTTCTAACTAACCAGGGTTAGTTTTTTAACCCGACTTCACGCGTTAAGTTGTAGTACGTCCTGAGAGACACAACAGCAAACAAGGTTTATTGTGTGTGGCCTGCGAGAACAATTCACTGAGTCAACTCGGAACCATTCCTTGCCGCCCTTTAAACTTTCCCTTTCATTTCATCTTCACTTGGCACCTTTCATTCTCTGTCTCTCTATGCTTTTTAATTAGTCAATCACTGCGTTATTGCCGTTCTTGTTTTTCGAGGAGTTCGAGATTGTCTGGTCCGGTCAGATCTCGGAACCTGGTAAATCACTTTTGATGTCAAATGCCGGTTTTTAACTTCGATTTGATTTAAGGTTGTTCCAATTCGGATTGTTACATTTTCAAGTTTTAATTTTCTTATTTCAATTAGTTTTAGTTAAAAAGCTTATGTGGAAGTCTAATAATGCAGTAAGGTTTAAGAAAATGTTGCTTACGGAGGTCGAAAATGTTTTAGATTTTTTGAATGTTGAATAATGGTGTAATGTTCGCTGCTTTCATCTTGTTTTAAATCTAGATCCACTCGCGCTGATTATTTTTATCTTCTTTGGCTTTGAGTTTTACTTAAGCAGGAAGAAAACAATGTTTTATTTTTATTTTTATATTAAATAAATTATTTCGCTTAATTAACAACCCTTTAGCTTAACGCCTTTTGTTCTGGTATCTATTTGGTATTTGTTGTCATACAATCATTCTTAAGTCAGTTGGCTATCCTATCTGGTATTTGTTTCTAATATCTAATTATATTGCTGTTTTTTGTTTCAGATTCTTGACTCTTGAGCGGCTTCGGATAATGGCTTTTTTAATGTAGCATAGGGTGTTTTATTAGTTGCTCTGTTTCTGGTTTCTGTTTTAAGCTTTCGGCCTTTTAGAGTTTTGGGATGGGATCTATCTGAGTTCATCAATTGATGATAATTTGGGGATTATTTTCATTAATTAAATATCGATTAGTGTCTGGTTCAGAGCTTGGCGCCTTCTTGGGAGGTAAGGAAGAAACTCTCTTCCACAGCCGCCTTTGTTGCCGGCCAAGAAAATAGTGGTTTGTTTTTCCATTTCATGTCTCGTAAGTTAGACAGCCCAGTTCAAACTCAGATGGCAGTGGCAGTCTTTAAAACTCCGCTCAGCGGAGAATACCACGGGAACAAGAGAGTGGAAGGGAAACAGCCTGCGGGGAGGAGACGAGTTTTCGTTCAAACAGAGACTGGTTGTGTATTAGGGATGGAGTTGGATCGCGGAGACAATGCTCATACTGTGAAACGAAGGTTGCAGATTGCTCTCAATGTGCCTACCGAGGAGAGCTCACTGACTTTTGGGGATATGGTGTTAAAGAATGATCTTAGTGCGGTTAGAAATGATTCCCCACTTCTTTTGACACGGAACATACTGCATAGGAGTTCATCCACTCCGTGCCTTTCGCCTAGGGGAAATGATATCCAGCAAAAGGATAAGAGTGGTCCTATTGAAATACTGGGCCAGTCTGATTGCTTTTATATTACCAAACAATTGGTAAGGGACATTGTGAAGGCAATTAAGATGGGTGTTGACCCTATTCCTGTTCATAGTGGGCTTGGAGGTGCATATTATTTTAGGAACAGCAGAGGTGAGAATGTTGCCATTGTGAAACCAACAGATGAAGAACCTTTTGCACCCAACAATCCCAAGGGCTTTGTTGGTAAAGCTCTTGGGCAACCAGGATTGAAACGATCGGTGCGGGTTGGGGAAACAGGGATCAGAGAGGTAGCTGCTTACCTTCTTGATTATGATCACTTTGCAAATGTGCCTCCCACTGCCCTGGTGAAGATCACACACTCAATCTTCAATGTCAATGATGGGGTAAATGGGAACAAGGCTCACAAAAAGAATCTGGTTAGTAAGATTGCATCTTTCCAGCAGTTCATAAAGCATAATTTTGATGCAAGTGATCAAGGGACATCAAGCTTCCCAGTTTCTGCGGTGCATCGCATAGGGATATTAGATGTTAGAATTTTCAACACTGATAGACATGCGGGAAACCTTTTAGTGAGGAAGCTTGATGGTGTTGGGAACTTTGGTCACGTGGAGCTCATTCCAATTGACCATGGCCTAAGCTTGCCAGAAACTTTGGAGGATCCCTACTTTGAGTGGATCCATTGGCCTCAGGCTTCAATTCCATTTTCAGATGATGAACTAGATTACATTAGAAAACTTAATCCTGATCGTGACTGTGAAATGCTGCGAAGGAAGCTCCCTATGATCCGAGAGGCTTGTCTGCGGGTGTTGGTTCTCTGCACAATTTTCCTGAAGGAAGCTGCTGAATTTGGTCTTTGTCTTGCTGAAATTGGTGAGATGATGAGTAGGGAATTTCGTGCTGGGGAAGAGGAACCCAGTGAACTGGAGATTATTTGTATTGAAGCGAGGAGATTGGTAGAGGAGAGAGAAGTGTTTTCACCCAAGGCAGGTATGGGAGATGATGAGTTCCTATTTGATATAGATTGCGAGGAAACAGAATTTGACTTTACCCCAAAGATGGCAGCTGATGACTATGGAATCAGAGCTCCATTTCAACTTGGAATTGGGTTTGGGAATGGCCGTTATCCCCTTTCAAAACTGGAGGAAAGCATTGAGGAGGCAGAGGAAAGTGATGAAGGAGAGGTAGAGCAAGAAGTTGCAACTTTGCCAACTCCTGAAAGGATCCCATCCATTTCAAAACTTTCCATGTCACTGAAGAACACCAGTTTGGGTGAGAAGAATCAGAAGTATCAGAAATTCCTTGGTTCAAAGCCAGAAAATGGTTATCTTTCAAATTCATCTTCTGGACACAGGAGTGCAAATGAGCAGCTACCTGCAAGTGTGAGCTTTGTGCAGCTGGCAGATTTAACGGAGGAGGAATGGATGGTGTTTTTAGAAAAATTCCAGGACCTGCTCAAGCCAGCATTTGCCAGTCGGAAATCAATTACGTTAGGTCAGAAGCAGAGACAGAGGCTTGGTACTTCGTGCCAGTTTTGAGGTTTAGAAACCAGTATAGTTTGGTATCGGAGAGAGTACTTGATATGAAATGAAGAAATAAAACGTAGGTTTGTGGGAGTAATAGATTGTTAGGATAGATTTGGTTGATGCGTTTTCTGCATGGGAGCTGTTGTAGGGGAGAGCAATAGTTGGAGGAATTGCTGTAAATATTCTTGGCATCAGCGAAGTGCATAGCTAAATAGAATTGTAACAATTGTTTGTATTTTGTTTTTACGTTTTTGTTTTGATTTTTTTTTTTTTTTTTTTTTTTTTTTTTTTTTTAACTTCATATGGGACTTGTTTTGATAAATAATTTGTAGAATTTTATCCTTCAAAAAAAATGTTTATGTAAATACTGACCCGTTTTGTAGCTTCCATTTGCTTTTGGTTAATAATTGTTATTTCTCTTAGAAATTTAGTTGGTTATTGATTCGTTGCTGTAAGAGATGAACAATATACTGATGAGCAAACACTAGATAACTGGGTGTCAGTTTTTCATGATCCAATTTCGGTACATAGTAGAATGCAGCTGCAGTCAAATGTAATAAATGTTGAATTTTTCAGAGATGATTTAAGAACTGGGGCACAGTGCGCCGGTACCAGATCGTCCTTGCATTTAGAGACAGACAGATAGTGCTGCCACTCCCAGTCTCGCATTGGAAGTCCTGAGCTACAATCAGTTGGAAATATAATATTAAGTGTTATGAATACATGATCTACCCGAGGTAGAGCCCACATAAATTAGCAAATCGCATGAAAATGGATTTCTTGTTGCCTTGGTGACTATAACATAGTTGGGCGGACATCAGTATCCACTTAATGGTTATATAAATGTATTTTATGACGTATTTTCAACATTTGGCTCTCATCCACAGATTATATTATTAACATATTAATTTTTCCGCCGTCTCACTTTATGGGATTGTATTATATTTTGTAACTTTTTAATTTCACTCCGAGAACGGCACAAGTCATGGCAACATGTCATGCTTGTTCAAATTCAAACTATTCATGGCAAGTAACACAAATAGATTTTGTCCATGCTGACATACAAAAGAAACCAAGATAAATGGTTAAAGAAACATGACATAATGGGTTCCTATTAACAGTTGGACTTTGTCCCAATTCAAGATTTTGCCCCTTTAGCCGGCTAGCTATGTAATACACAGTTTACTTTCTTGACTTTTCTTCCTCAAATCTGCACAACATATAGGGGTTTATCATAGTTTCTGCTGCTGGTTTCAGTGGGTCTGGGTTCTTCGTTTTTGCTATATTTGGAGGTTATTGTGGCTTATGCCATTCGTTCATGCATGCAAAATTCATTATAGCACTTGATTATAGTTGAAAAAGAAAGAAACAAAGAAAACTGTAACTTGGTTCTATATCGATCTGTGCGAGAAACACTGAAACATCACCGCTTCATTATTATGAAGTGGCATTTTTTGGAACTTTAGAAAGTAAATAGTTAACATCACTTGATTTAAACAGAACATTCCATAATGTCTAAAAGCTTTGCTTGGAGGATGGGCAGCAATGGTTGAGATAATGAGTGTTATGTTTTGTGTGTCAAAATCAAAGTCATGTTCACGTGTAGAATCGAAAGTTATCCGCAGACAGCCAGAGAGGAAAGGATAGAGATAAGACAGACAGGTTTTTGGTGAAAGTCTTCATCAAGCAGCCAGTCATTGATAGCAGGCTAATCACTCTTATCATATAATTGCCTTAATATTTTGACTAACCAAAAACAAAATAGATTAAGAATTTACAGCTGTTTATTGCTATGGACAAAAGACAAGCGTGGCACTCTAATCTCTCACCCAGTCTACTGTATTTTGTAATTTATAGCCACTTGGGGTCCAATATGTTTGTATTTTTTTACATGGATTAGAAATAAAGATAATGATGAACCAATATGGGAACAAAGACAGGAAAAAAGAGGGACTGGGACCCGTCCTATTTGTCCTCTTTCAAGCCAAATAATAATTACATTTGGCTAAGTATTTGGTTTTTCAATGACTTAAAAGGACATCTGACCATGTGGAAATCAAGCTGTATAATCATAGTTTGCTTACTCTTTCCTTCTTCAAATAATCTGGTTTTCATCAAGTAATTAAACTTATTCAAGTTTGGTATAATGTCCTTGGTTTACTATCTGATAAGATCTAAAAATCCCATCCATCTGTGACTGAGAGAGAGAGTAAGTAAATGAAGAGGAAAGTTGACAACATGTGCAGAGAGAACTTGCATGTTACCAAAAGAAACTCGATTTCAAGAAAAAAACCCACTTCTTAAGATAAGTACATAAAAGAGAAAAGCTGCAAAAATTATTCGAGGAAACATAAAGAAATTATCAAACAAGAATAAAAATTTGGAGTATCCCTGCATGTAACATGTAAGTATTCGAATACCGTCCGGTAGAGCCAAACAGATTAAATGTATTGGCTTTTAGGTTCAGAGACTGCAGAGATGTTCTAAGGTGGCCTATCGATTATCGTAAGTTCGAAACTCCGGAAAAAGCCAAAAGATTAAGATGAACGGAACAATATACGACTTTAGAGATAAGGATAAAAGTAGTATGTGAAATGAAAAGGATAGAATACTCTAATCCAACTACGGACTCTCATTATCTATGGTGAGAAAGGAATTATATGGAATAAAGCAAGCTGCCAGCTTAGGCAGGAACTTAATTACAAAGCCATCATTTTTAAACCTGTACAGCCTAAAAATGCATGCTTTTACAGCTTTTATTTTTATGAGGTGAATTAAAATACTGATGGGGATGCTCCCATCATGATTCTGTTCAGCGGCATTTAGCATATCTAGAGCAATTTGAAGTTTCTTTGACACTCTTGTCTCACCAACACAGTGCAAACACCCAACAATTTTATTATTTTCGCTAGCTATAATGGATGTAGGATCCTTCTACTGCATATCAAGATGTTGATTATTGATGGAAACTATTTTTATTGTCAAAAGTTTAATACTGCTCAAGGATGCTAGCTGTCAAACCTCCAACAAAACTAAACAAGCTTTCTGCAAATTTTAAGATGGTTGGTACGGTCGCCGAAAGAAATAAGGGTTTCCACTTTAAAGGGCTTCTGTAGATCAAAACCCAAAAAGATAGAAATATGTTGGGATTCTTTTGGGAACTCAGTTGTTGATATTTTTTCAACTGGTGCTTGTGGCTTCTTTATTGGGGTAGATATATGAAATGAAACATTAATTATCATTTAAAGAAACACCTTACATATATATATATTAACAGTATGCTCTAAGACGAACAAAGGATTTACTTATTCTTGTTAAAAGAATGTGCCTCATTGAAGACTAACTCACTCCACGGAAAACCCTACAACATTAGCATAGAATAATGAAGTTAAACTTGAGTCAACTTCATTTAGAAGTGCTTTGAATGCTTGCGGGAATGGAAAATACAGAAGCAGTTTTTCTATAATAAATTTTCATGTCTATACTTCTCTATTAATAATGTAAGTTCAGTACTGCTTATTAGTTGAAGATGCAGAAATATCTCTTTTATCATAAGGTTTGAGGAAGTTTGGGATTTATACAGGGAATTGAGGTTGATGAGATGAAAAGGTTTTTAGAGTGTCGAGGATGCAAGAAAACAGAATAATAGTGTGTAAACAATTATAAGGACACCTGATGGGCTAAAATTATACCACCGGGCGGATATTTCATGAAAAATTTAGGCCTCAGCTCACCATGGTTTTGGGCCTCTCATGTTGTCAACGTAGTATGGTTGAAGGCCACTGTAACTTTCTTGTGAAGCCATCCAATAGGATTTAGCTTCTGAAGAGTAGATTGTTAATAGAGCAACAAAGCTACGGACACCGATAAATCTGCACCGAAAATGTGTACCAGCTTACGTGTAACGCATCTCTGAATTTTTTTATAATTTTTTTCTAGTGAACGGCCGTCCATCAAATTTGGACGACCGTTCACTCATATGGACGCCCGTCCATATTATATGGACCGGCGTCCATATACAAGGGACGGGCGTCCCCATTTAAAGGACGCCCGTCCCTCATTAAAATACAATAAAAAAAATTTATAAACATTAGGGATGGCCGTTCATCCGTTATGGACGGTCGTCCCTTTGTTTTGGACGGGCGTCCGAAAATAAGGGACGCTCGTCCTTAACCAAACTATAAAAAAAAAAAAAAACAGTGGGACGGCCGTCCATAACTTTTGGACGGCCGTCCCTTGCGTTTGGACTGGCGTCCATTACGAATGGACGCCAGTCCCTTAAGTTTGGACGGGCGTCCATTTCCGTCCATACTTAAAAAAAAAATAAAATCTAAACCTCTTCTTCTTCGTCTTCTAAACCACTTGCAGTCCTCTTCTAAACCAGCTTCGAGCTGGAAGACAACCCTCATCCCAGCCCAACGGACGCGTATTGCACTTGGCCACACATCTCCAGTAGCTAACCTTGTCGTCCCCCATAGATACAATACAACTTGATAGCTTCTCCGCCATTTTCATTTGCTCTCAGCCCAGAACAGGAACCAACTTTGCTCTCTTTCGTTCATCATTAATGAGCAAGATGCTTTTCTTTGCCATAATGATGAATTGTCTAGACCCAACTTTGACACTTGCAGTTGCTTTTGACATTAGGGATCTGTTTACCTTCCTATGTTTCAAATGAAAATAAGAGAGCAACTGCTGCTAAATTTGGCTTGCTCATTTGTATGGTGGAGCAGAGTGATCAGCTAGCGTCATAGCAGCTTTTGAGTGTTGGAGGAATGCAAAACAGAGGGGTCAAGAAGCACGGTTTGTTTAAATTTCGTCTCTTCAAGCATCATGATATGCGCTTGGTATGGGTAAGCAACTTCAGATAATTAGTTAGCAATGGGTCAAGAAGCACGGTTTTTTTTTTTTTATTTTTTTTAAGTATGGAGGGCGTCCATCTAATGGACGCCCGTCCAAACTTAAGGGACTGGCGTCCATTCGTAATGGACGCCAGCCAAACGCATGGGAGGCGTCCATAAGTTATGGACGGCCGTCCACAGTTTTTTTTTTTTTTTTTTTTTATAGTTTGGTTAAGGAAGGGCGTCCCTTATTTTCGGACGCCGCTCCAAAACAAAGGGACGACCGTCCATAAAGGATGAAACGGCCGTCCCTAATGTTTATAATTTTTTTTATTGTATTTTAATAGGGACGGGCGTCCTTTAAATGGGGACGCCCGTCCCTTGTATATGGACGCCGTCCATATAATATGGACGGGCGTCATGTGAGTGAACGGCGTCCAAATTTGATTGACGGCCGTTCACTAGAAAAAAATTATAAAAAAATTCAGAGATGCGTTACACATGGCCGGTACACATTTTGGTGCAGATTTTCGGTGTCCGTAGCTTTGTTGGTTAATAGAGTAAACGGCTTTTTCCCACCTAAATAATGATTCAACGACACTATTCTATTAGTCTTTTAAAAACTATTTTACTATTTATTACCATATTTATATTTTTTTTGTTTTAGCATTGTTGTAACCCCAACTATCACCATTTTCCCCGTTATCATTCATCAAAACCCCTTAAATTCTACTCCGATCCTATCAATTACGGCAATCGAACATTATGTTTATCACATCCATCCAAGTTCAAATTCCATCAATCCCAACCACCAAAATCAATTTTATCACCAAAAGAATCATCAGTCTCCCTTCTTCAAAAACCCAAAGTTGGACGAGTTTGCTCTCTGTTCGCGTGAATATAAATTTGTGTAGTAAATATATTTTAAAAGTCTGTAGGTGGAAAAGTGTCTTAAACCATTATTTGGGGGGAAAAAATCGTTAACTCTTAATATAGGCCACTTGACTGCATCTATAATCTCACTTTGCTAATAAAAGGTATCGAGAATAATCCCTTTCCTGTTTTCATAAACAAAGCTTCGTCTACCTTATCCTAAAAATCACGATAATATAAGATTTAGGCTGCTGATTTGAATATTTCTTAATTGAAGTTTGATAAAGATATCAAGAGGGATAAAACTATTATACTGATACTATTATTGTATATGGAATATATCTTGTTATTAGATTGTCATTGTCAACATTCTAATTTTACTAATGCTTTTTTTTTTTTTTTTTAATCACCGCAGGTTTCCAGTCAACTAATCTCCGGTTGTCACGGATAAAACCCTAAAACCACCCCTATTAATCGAGGGGACTGAACTCGGCTCATGAAATCCTTTTGCTCTTTTACTTAAACCACATAAAAAGAAAGAAAAGATTCCACAATAATTGCAAATTATAAACCCATGAAGTGAGAGGCATTTAGTTTATCTCATTGATGACAAAAGAGTCGCCAAATGAATATTTGCATAAATTATAAAGTACAACGATGGGCAAGTGAAGTCACTATTTTGCCCACAAAAAGATGGAAAAAAAAAAAAAATGCATTTCATGCATACATATAGAAAATGCATTTACAAGAATGTAGAAATTTGTGAGACTTTTCCAAAGGGTTAGCACTCTGACACAAATGCTGATGTTATCAGATATGCCTCCAAGGTCTTTCTGCAAGGCCTACACACCACTGTACTAAAAAAATCAACTAGATGGTCAATTGCAGCCCTGCGCCTGCATGAATGAGTAAACTATCACCGGTCCAACAAATCGGAACCCCGCGTCACGTAAATCCTTGCTGATGACTCTCGCTTTGGACTCCTTAAGGGAAAATTTCTTGGGTATCTGTATTTGTGATCACTGGTTTTAATTACATAACCCCACATAAAGTACTGAAGGACCCGAATTCGTGCACAATCTGCACTTGGACAATGAGGTCAAGTGAGCAACTTATGAGCACTGCAAATTCAAAGAGATTGCAGAAAAAGAATTATAACTTACTTCATTAGCATTTGGCATTGTCTAGTATGCACCTCACTGCTCTCTTCCAACATTATTGCTTTGTCTGATGATATCTCTAAGATCTCTTTCTCCCCCATTTTGGCAACAACCTTAGGATCGAATCCCGCGAAAGCTTCTCTATGTTATCGACAAATGTTTTGATTAATGATGAAGGTATCTTTAAATATGTAAATTTTAGTTACGTTTGAGTAGTGCAAAAGAAGTAGTACCTGAATAATTCTTTTCTTTTCAAAATTTCAGTCCAGTTGTAATCCATCAACATACCACACAATGCAAGTAGCTCGAACAGTTGACTGTTTGATAAAAATTTACCATTTAAAAATTGGCACTGATTTTTCATAATTTATATATTCACTGGATTAAATATTACAACTGACTTACTTGTCATCATAAACTGGAACTCCCCAGGATTCATCATGAAATGCAACATAAACTTTATCTGTATCAAACATTATGTCAATCTCATACAGTTTTTTATTAAAATAAAAAATATATATCTTTGTAATTAGTATATATTAATGTCCTCAGTTAAGAAGAAATGTACATCTGAAATGCGTAAAGTAGGTGAAGATGTTGATGTTTAATCTGGTTAATTAATGACAGTTTCAAGAATATCCGGATTCAGACTATAAACACAGTTTTAACATGCAGTATAGTTGTAACAGGAAGGCTTTATTATAAATTTTTTTATCAACACTTGGTAATATTTTTATCATTATCAACTACCATAATAAGCCATGATTGAGACAGAGTAGGACTTGAGCTTCGGCATTTTCAATTCATGTTACTGAACTCTCAACCACTAAATGTAATTAAAACTTGAAATTATAAGTGTCATTATTAATCATTAATTTTTTTATTAAGTATGACGTCCTCTAAAATATTTCTTTTCGAAAACATCAACCAAAAATAGATTCTGAAATTCGGCATGATTAATCATACTTTTATTAAGATTAAATTTGGCTTACCACTGTTCTTAGTAATCCAGTTACACCTCCTCAATTCCCCATCAGTAGCATCCTGAGTTAGTTGTTGTTGTTGCTGAACATTTTTCGCCACGGCGGCTTCTCTTCTTCCAGGCTGTGAAATCAAGCGCAGTGCCAATGAAATTTTCTGCTCCAGTGGTGAACTAGAGTCTGTGACAGAGGAGTCGTTGGAGTTCTGTGACAAAGACAATGATAAAGACGACAAAGAAGATAATGACGAACTGCTTCTCTGCAGTCCAATGGGGTAGATTTTTTTCAGGTGTTTAGACAATAAACTTTGAGCAGGTTTCTCCTTTTCCTTAGGACTTCTGTTCTTCTCCAGAATGTGTCTTCTTACAGTTGTTTTAGACATTCTGGAGGAGGAGAAGATAAGAATAAATTAAATGTGGATAGTCTTAAATTGGGTAGATGTAAAAGTGGGTTGAGATCAATAAAAAGTTTGAGGTTTTAAAGGCAGATCAAATAAGTTGGTGAAATGTGAATTTCATTATGGATTGCTATTTACTCCTTGGGTTTTAAGCAAAACCCTTTTTATATTTATAGGATGTAGTAGTTTGTGTTTGAATATAATTTTTTAGCTTAAAAAGATTCTTATTGAATTTGGACCTACCATTTCCAAAGTCTAAATTTGACCCATGGGAATAAATAGATAAAACTTTACTGATCACCTACTTTTTGTATCGTAAAAATCATCAAGTCCACTTTCGTATATGTCATATGATAGAGCTTTTCGTTGGTATATATTTAAAATTTGCCCACTGAAAACTCGGTGAAAATTTTCATAAATGGCTCTGGATCAGTGGTTCGTTTGCAGAACAGAAGTATTCCTTGTTGTTTTGCTTGATGTATGCAGAAAGTGATCATTAAGTTAATGTTTTGTTGAATTATACGTATGGGTAAATCATCATCAATCTACTGTTCTCCGCAAGTCCTTTTACATGAACAGTATTATTGTGATAAAAAAAGTATATATATATAAAACTGATGAAAGTGCAGTTTTTAGTTGCAGTGGCAGTGGCAATAGCAGTGTGTGCAGTCAGGAAATGAGAAGAAAGTGTAGAAATTTAGTTGTGGTGTTGATCTCAAAGGGTCCAATCCAATGGAATAATTCTTAACTTGTACTCCTATTCCATGAAGTATTGAGCCATACTTTTTGCCTGCATAGACAAAGNGCAGTGGCAATAGCAGTGTGTGCAGTCAGGAAATGAGAAGAAAGTGTAGAAATTTAGTTGTGGTGTTGATCTCAAAGGGTCCAATGGAATAATTCTTAACTTGTACTCCTATTCCATGAAGTATTGAGCCATACTTTTTGCCTGCATAGACAAAGAAATTTCATCTATAAATAATCTAAGTCTTCCTTATACTGTCATGTTCATATGGGAATTGGAAGAGAAGATGAACTGATGGGAGTTTGTTTGAGAGCGAAGTCATGGACTCTTGTCAAGCTTCAAGTAGGCAAGTGATGTACCTGCGCCCCCTTAAATTTATTTGATTTTGAGAATTTATAGGTACGTTATCATTTATCATAATACCCCATTCAACTATTACCACTCATGATGCTGATGTTGGGATTCTAAACTCATTTTCAATTCAGACTAATTAATTCTTGTTTTTCATCTACATTATTCTCACTATAGGGTTTATTGAGGACAGAATTATAAAATTACTTAGAACATAAGAAGTGAAAAATTCTAAGGAGATTAAAGACTAGGAGGAGAGTTATAATTGTTGATTTATATATATATAATTTTTTAATCACAGAGAGTGTTCGGACCAATTTTTGCGTACCTCAACCCTTATTAGTTTTTGGGAGACTCGAACTCAAGATCATGAAACATTCTTTTGTTTTTTTATTATCATGCTACCTAGTGGTGGTTTGTTGATTTATATTTCATTATTCTGTTGGTTTGTTTTATAATGTTTGAAATTAATAAATTGAAAATTAGTTTTAAAACAAGGACATTATTAAGTCGTGTATAAACTTTTCAGATTTTATCAATAGGAGGACAAATGTTATAATTGTTAGATTAAGGGGTAATGATCAATTACTTATAGTTAGATTTAACTTTACATGAGAGTAAAGAGGTAATTGAATATATTTAAATTATTATTTAAAAAAAATAATTATCAAATTTTAAATTTTAAATTTTAAATTACAATATGAAATTGTTGATTCAATATAGATATGAGGAGGACCCAAAACCCCCTTTTTTTAAAAAATAAATAATTATCAAATTAAAAAATTAAAATTACAATATGAAATTGTTGATTCAATATAGAAATGAGGAGGACCCAAAACCCATGCAGTCTTAGAAATGAGAAATCACATGGCTTGCTACAGAAAAGACACAATTGGTAATTAAAATTAATCAGAGGTTTATTGCCCAATAATTGATAATTTTTAGGATAAAATATATAATTTAATTATTAACGTATCTGTTCAAAACCACGTCGTCTCGGCTCTTATTCGGTTTCTTCCCCCTCGATCAATACTTGCCCTAAAACCCTTTCTTTTGGAGAATCTGGACATTCAAAATTGCCGGGAAACTAACGGCTCTTCTAAACCCTTAATTTCTATTTCAATCCTCAAATTGATTTCTCTCTTAAACCCTAATCCCCCTCAAAATTTCCCCAGAAACTAATAGAAAAGCAATTAAACGTTCCTTCCTTAAATCCTAAAACCCTCTACTTTCATGCTCACCAAATGGGCTCCTTTCCATTTATCTATCAAACGACAAATTATCTACCCTCTCTCTTCCTTACTCTTCTCTAAACCCTCAGTCTCCGCCGCACGTCTCGCTGGCGACGAACCCAGCACCTCAACTGCCTTAATTGATGCAAGCCGCAATGACCCCGTTTCCGAAATTGTTGTAAATATAAACAATTCAGAGTTTAAGAGACTTCTTGATTTGGGTTATTTGAGAAATATTGTATTAAGTCTGAGCGAGTCTCAGGTTGATCAGATTTTTTATCGTTTGAGGGTTCAGAATCCGGATCATGTGGTGGCGTTTTTTGATTGGTTGAGGATTGAGTTCGGGTTTAAGCTTCCACGGGTTTCGAGCTTTATTGTTTCACATGTTTTGGCGGGAAAGAGGAGATTCAAGGAGTTAAGGTCGGTCTTAGAGCAAATGCTGCAAAAGGAAGGTATTCGTTTTTTTTCTTTTTTATTAATTTTTTTTTTGTTATTATTTGTAAATAATGCGTATTTCAGTTTTTTGGTTTTCTGTTTGGTTTTCTGTTGGGCAATTCTTTTATTGGGCTCAGATGAGCATAATTTATTGTGTACTATTGAGTCTCAACTCTCAAGCAAGAAGTCATTTGAGTTTTTCTTAAATTATCCACAAATATTATTAATAGTCGCATCGCTTGATTGATTGATCTTGTTTTTCGATTTAGCTTATGTTTATTTGTTTGTCTGATTGTTACAATAAGTTTCATTTTTTATCTTTTAATTTTCGAAAATGTTGCTCATTTTGTTGTTTATAGATTTCTGTGATTTCTTCTAGGCTCTGGTTCTGCTCCTTTCCTTTGTGAGGTTCTCTTGAATGGCTTTAGGGGCTGGGAGACAAACAGAGAGGTATGGGATATGTTGGCATTTGTTTATTCAAGATCTGAGATGGTTCATGATGCCCTTTTCGTTCTTGTGAAAATGAAAGACTTGGACTTGAGAGCTTCTGTTCAAACCTATAACAGTCTTTTGTACAATTTGAGGCACACTGATATTATGTGGGATGTATATCATGACATCAAAGTTAGTGAGACTCCTATGAATGTATATACTAATTCCATACTTATAGATGGCTTATGCCAGCAGTCCAGACTACAAGATGCAGTTTTGTTCTTTCAGGAGACTGCAGGGAAGAAGTTTGGGCCTTCTGTTGTCTCTTTGAATACCATCATGTCTGGGTACTGTAAACTGGGTTTTGCTGAAGCTGCAAAGGCTTTTTTCGGTATGATGATCAAGTATGGCCTGCATCCTGATGCATATAGTTATAACATTCTTATTCATGGTTTGTGTGTAGCTGGTTCCATGGAAGAAGCATTGGAGTTCACAAATGACATGGAGAGGCATGGGGTGGAGCCTGATACAATAACCTACAGAATTCTTGCCAAAGGATTTCATTTGCTTGCTCGCATCAGTGGAGCTTGGAAGGTCCTTCAGAAAATGTTGATTAAAGGATTGAATCCAGATCTTGTTACATATACTGTCCTGATTTGCGGGCATTGCCAGATAGGGAATATTGAGGAAGGATTAAAGTTGCGAGAAGAGTTGCTCTCACAAGGTTTTCAGTTGAATGCCATCTCATACAGTGTACTACTCAGCAGCCTATGTAAATGTGGAAGAGTTGAGGAAGCATTGAGACTTCTTTATGAAATGGGAGCTACTGGCTTGAAGCCTGATCTCGTTACATATTCAATCCTCATTCATGGTCTTTGCAAGCAAGAAAAAATCCAAAATGCTATCCAACTATATAACAAAATGTGCTCCGAGAGAATCACACCTAATTCTTTTGCACAAGGTGCTATTCTTCGGGGCCTGTGCAAGAAAGAAATGATATCGGAGGCAAGACTGTATTTTGATAGTCTTACCAAAAGTGACTTGACACGGGATATTATTTTGTACAATATAATGATTGATGCGTATGTTAAAAGTGGTACCATTGGGGAGGCTGTCCAGTTGTACAAACAACTAGCTGAAAAAAGAATTAGTCCTAGTATAATAACTTTTAATTCCCTTATTTATGGATTCTGCAAGAAGGGAAAGGTAAACGAAGCTAGAAATTTTTTGGATACTATCAGATTGCATGGGTTGGAACCAAGTGCAGTAACTTATACCACTCTTATGAATGCATACTGTGAAGAAGGAAACATGCATAGCTTGTTTGAATTGCTGAGAGAAATGGAAGCAAAAACTATAGGACCAACTCATGTCACTTACACTGTTGTTATCAAAGGACTTTGCAGACAGTGGAAGCTGCAAGAAGCCATTCAATTGCTTGAGGATATGTTAGCTAAAGGTTTAACTCCTGATGAAATTACATATAATACCATCATCCAGAGTTTCTGCAAATGTAAAGACATAAGAAAAGCTTTTCAGTTACTCAATGAGATGTTGCTGCATAATCTTGAGCCTACACCTGTTACATATAATATTCTCATCAATGGTCTTTGTGTATATAGTGAGCTAAAAGATGCAGATAGTCTACTCTTTTCTCTTCAGGAACGTAATATCAATTTGACAAAAGTTGCTTACACAACAATAATCAAAGCACATTGTGTCAAGGGTGATGTGGACAGTGCGGTGATATTCTTCCGTCAAATGGTGGAGAAGGGGTTTGAAATTTCAATAAGAGATTATAGTGCTGTGATCAATAGACTGTGCAAAAGGTGTTTAATTACTGAAGCAAAATACTTTCTCTGCATGATGATGTCTGATGGCTTTCCTCCCGATCAAGAGATATGTGAAGTGATGCTTAATGCCTTTCATCAAGTTGGTGATATCAATTCATTTCATGAACTGGTTGCTAAGATGATCAAATCCGGCCTATTTGATGATAAATTAATGAGAAAGTAATGGTTCTCATATATCTCATTGGTGGAAAGATCGGCTGGTGAATTGACATCCGATTTTACTGCATTAGGTATTATTTTACACTGTAATATGCATCTCTCAACTATTTTTTAACTGCCAAATTGAATTCAGCTGTTGCTTATGATCATGTTTTTTCTACCCGATATTCATAAATAGTGAAAATACTACAATCCATTTCCTTCCTCTTTAATTGTGCATATTATTTATCCTTGAATCTAGGTCTTTTTAGGTCATCACTATCTTGGAAATAAAACCGTTCAGCCCCTTGATTATGTAAACTCTAGTTGGTCTGATAGTTTCTGAGCATTTTGAACAGGAGATTGTCTTCTCAAACTACAACCGAGATTATGAATCATGATCATCAACTTTTTTTTTTTTTTCAGTGGCAGCATAGTCAACGCCTTGAGAGTGTCCTAGATTCTACTCTATATTATGCCATAAGTCAACTGCGAGGAATGATCATCTTTATTTGTTTTTTAAACATTGGCAGTGGTGACATCACAACAACCATTTCCAGAATGATTATTAAAACCCTTCCCGCTGATATATTGCTGGAAAATTTGGTTAGTTTCTAAAACAAACCTGGAAGATATTTGCAGGTATCAAGCTTTTCAAGGATTCTATACTGAATTAATTATATCATAGTTGCATTTCCCTTCATTTTTTGTGAAATTATATATTTGCAGGATACTGGAGGTGCCAGGGAGATGGCATGGTAGTATTTGAATTGCACCATTTTATCTGGTTGCATGCCACACATAGCTAGTTACACAAAAACAAACTCTATATCATCAGTGGAAACAACTCAATCACTATATTCAATTGAAAGCTTCGTAGCATGCTGAAAAGATCAGAAAGTGGTGCGGTTGTGACCTTTCTCACAGCCAATACTTGAATCTTAACGCTTTAGATGGTGGAAAATTCCATTTCAACGTGACATTCCATTTTAAATACTTGCATTGTTTTCTTTCTTTTTTATGATTTCTTTCTTCCACTTTGAGGCTCGACCACCTCATATAACCTCCATCCTGTATGCTTGCAGGAAATGGAACTGGGCTATGAATCTGTTCATGTAACTTTGAAATAATCAGGTTTGAGTAGGGGTGCAGTCGAAGGAGGTTCTCCTGAAGGCTTTAGGGGTGGGAGACAAACAGAGAGGTATGGGATATGTTGGCATTTGTTTTTCAAGATCTGAGATGGTTCATGATGCCCTTTCGTTCTTGTGAAAATGAAAGACTTGGACTTGAGAGCTTCTGTTCAACCTAAACAGTCTTTGTACAATTTGAGGCACACTGATATTATGTGGGATGTATATCATGCATCAAAGTTAGTGAGACTCCTATGAAGTATATCTAATTCATACTTATAGATGGCTTATGCCAGCAGTCCAGACTACAAGATGCAGTTTTGTTCTTTCAGGAGACTGCAGGGAGAAGTTTGGGCCTTCTGTGTCTCTTTGAATACCATCATGTCTGGGTACTGTAAACTGGGTTTTGCTGAAGCTGCAAAGGCTTTTTTCGGTATGATGATCAAGTATGGCCTGCATCCTGTGCATATAGTTATAACATCTTATTCATGTGTGTGTGTAGCTGGTCCATGGAAGAAGCATTGGAGTTCACAAATGACATGGAGAGGCATGGGGTGGAGCCTGATACAATAAATACAGAATTCTTGCCAAAGGATTTCATTTGCTTGCTCGCATCAGTGGAGCTTGGAAGTCCTCAGAAAATGTTGATTAAAGGATTGAATCCAGATCTTGTTACATATACGTCCTGATTTGCGGGCCAATTGAAAAATAGTTTTAAAACAGGGACATTATTAAGTAATGTATAAACTTTTCAGATTTTATCAATAGGAGGACAAATGTTATAATTGTTAGATTAAGGGGTAATGATCAATTACTTAGAGTTAGATTTAACTTTACATAAGAGTAAAGAGGTAATTGAATATATTTAAGTTATTATTTAAAAAAAATAATTATCAAATTTTAAATTTTAAATTTTAAATTACAATATGAAATTGTTGATTCAATATAGAAATGAGGAGGACCCAAAACCCCTTTTTTTTAAAAAATAAAAATAATAATAATTATCAAATTAAAAAATTAAAATTACAATATGGAGTTGTTGATTCAATATAGAAATGAGGAGGACCCAAAACCCGTGCAGTCTTAGAAATGAGAAATCACATGGCTTGCTACAGAAAAGACACAATCGGTAATTAAAATTAAGGCTGAACGAAACGCATACCAAGGTTTTTTGAAACGACAGTTGGTAGTTTTAAAATGATAAATAGATACCTTTTATCATGTTTTGTTAGTGATTTTCATTTGATAATAGTAAAAAGACTAGAATATCTTTGAAAGTTTGATATTTTAGTTTTTTATAAATTTAAAAATTTCTAAAAAACCCCATAGGTTTGCTAATTTTACTAAATACCCCAATATCTAAAAATTTTGTAAAATAACAAAAACACCCCGCCACCCGTAGCCAGATTCCGGCCACCACCACCAAAATCTGGCCGGAATATTGCGTTACGACACATACCCATCGGATCTATGTCGTAACGCGTAGATCTGGCATTTTCTGACAAGATGCGTGGCTTATCTGGCCGGAAAAGACCAGATCTACGGTTAGATCTGGCCAAAAAATTACGTTACGACACAGACCCGTCGGATCCATGTCTTAACGTGTCGATCTCGTATTTTCCTGCCAGATCTACAGTTAGATCTAGCTGTCGAGGCCGGAAAAGGCTAGATTGATGCGTTACGACACAGACCCGACGGGTCTGTGTCGTAACGCAATATTCCGGCCAGATTCCGATGATGGTGGCCGGAATCTGGGACTGCGGTGGTGGGGGTGTTTTTGTTATTTTTTAAAATTTTTATATATTGGTGTATTTAGTTAAATTAGCAAACCTAGGGGGTTTTTTTTTAATTTTTAAATTTATAAAAAATTAAAATATCAAACTTTCAAAGGTATTCTAGTCTTTTCACTATTATCAAACGAAAATCACTAACAAAACATGATGGAATGTACCTATTTATCATTTCAAAACTTTTTGGATACCCACTTATCATTCCAGAAAACCTTGGGTATGCGTCGTTCGGCCTTAAAATTAATCAGAGGTTTATTGCCTAATAATTGATAATTTTTAGGATAAAATATATAATTTAATTATTAACATATCTGTTCAAAACCACGTCGTTTCGGCTCTTATTCGGTTTCTTCCCCCTCGATCAATACTTGCCCTAAACCCCTTTCTTCTGGAGAATCTGGACATTCAAAATTGCCGGGAAACTAACGGCTCTCTTAAACCCTTAATTTCTATTTCAATCCTCAAATTGATTTCTCTCTTAAACCCTAATCCCCCTCAAAATTTCCCCAGAAACTAATAGAAAAGCAATTAAACGTTCCTTCCTTAAATCCTAAAACCCTCTACTTTCATGCTCACCAAATGGGCTCCTTTCCATTTATCTATCAAACGACAAATCATCTACCCTCTCTCTTCCTTACTCTTCTCTAAACCCTCAGTCTCCGCCGCACGTCTCGCTGGCGACGAACCCAGCACCTCAACTGCCTTAATTGATGCAAGCCGCAATGACCCCGTTTCCGAAATTGTTGTAAATATAAACAATTCAGAGTTTAAGAGACTTCTTGATTTGGGTTATTTGAGAAATATTGTATTAAGTCTGAGCGAGTCTCAGGTTGATCAGATTTTTTATCGTTTGAGGGTTCAGAATCCGGATCATGTGGTGGCGTTTTTTGATTGGTTGAGGATTGAGTTCGGGTTTAAGCTTCCACGGGTTTCGAGCTTTATTGTTTCACATGTTTTGGCGGGAAAGAGGAGATTCAAGGAGTTAAGGTCGGTCTTAGAGCAAATGCTGCAAAAGGAAGGTATTCGTTTTTTTTCTTTTTTATTAATTTTTTTTTTGTTATTATTTGTAAATAATGCGTATTTCAGTTTTTTGGTTTTCTGTTTGGTTTTCTGTTGGGCAATTCTTTTATTGGGCTCAGATGAGCATAATTTATTGTGTACTATTGAGTCTCAACTCTCAAGCAAGAAGTCATTTGAGTTTTTCTTAAATTATCCACAAATATTATTAATAGTCGCATCGCTTGATTGATTGATCTTGTTTTTCGATTTAGCTTATGTTTATTTGTTTGTCTGATTGTTACAATAAGTTTCATTTTTTATCTTTTAATTTTCGAAAATGTTGCTCATTTTGTTGTTTATAGATTTCTGTGATTTCTTCTAGGCTCTGGTTCTGCTCCTTTCCTTTGTGAGGTTCTCTTGAATGGCTTTAGGGGCTGGGAGACAAACAGAGAGGTATGGGATATGTTGGCATTTGTTTATTCAAGATCTGAGATGGTTCATGATGCCCTTTTCGTTCTTGTGAAAATGAAAGACTTGGACTTGAGAGCTTCTGTTCAAACCTATAACAGTCTTTTGTACAATTTGAGGCACACTGATATTATGTGGGATGTATATCATGACATCAAAGTTAGTGAGACTCCTATGAATGTATATACTAATTCCATACTTATAGATGGCTTATGCCAGCAGTCCAGACTACAAGATGCAGTTTTGTTCTTTCAGGAGACTGCAGGGAAGAAGTTTGGGCCTTCTGTTGTCTCTTTGAATACCATCATGTCTGGGTACTGTAAACTGGGTTTTGCTGAAGCTGCAAAGGCTTTTTTCGGTATGATGATCAAGTATGGCCTGCATCCTGATGCATATAGTTATAACATTCTTATTCATGGTTTGTGTGTAGCTGGTTCCATGGAAGAAGCATTGGAGTTCACAAATGACATGGAGAGGCATGGGGTGGAGCCTGATACAATAACCTACAGAATTCTTGCCAAAGGATTTCATTTGCTTGCTCGCATCAGTGGAGCTTGGAAGGTCCTTCAGAAAATGTTGATTAAAGGATTGAATCCAGATCTTGTTACATATACTGTCCTGATTTGCGGGCATTGCCAGATAGGGAATATTGAGGAAGGATTAAAGTTGCGAGAAGAGTTGCTCTCACAAGGTTTTCAGTTGAATGCCATCTCATACAGTGTACTACTCAGCAGCCTATGTAAATGTGGAAGAGTTGAGGAAGCATTGAGACTTCTTTATGAAATGGGAGCTACTGGCTTGAAGCCTGATCTCGTTACATATTCAATCCTCATTCATGGTCTTTGCAAGCAAGAAAAAATCCAAAATGCTATCCAACTATATAACAAAATGTGCTCCGAGAGAATCACACCTAATTCTTTTGCACAAGGTGCTATTCTTCGGGGCCTGTGCAAGAAAGAAATGATATCGGAGGCAAGACTGTATTTTGATAGTCTTACCAAAAGTGACTTGACACGGGATATTATTTTGTACAATATAATGATTGATGCGTATGTTAAAAGTGGTACCATTGGGGAGGCTGTCCAGTTGTACAAACAACTAGCTGAAAAAAGAATTAGTCCTAGTATAATAACTTTTAATTCCCTTATTTATGGATTCTGCAAGAAGGGAAAGGTAAACGAAGCTAGAAATTTTTTGGATACTATCAGATTGCATGGGTTGGAACCAAGTGCAGTAACTTATACCACTCTTATGAATGCATACTGTGAAGAAGGAAACATGCATAGCTTGTTTGAATTGCTGAGAGAAATGGAAGCAAAAACTATAGGACCAACTCATGTCACTTACACTGTTGTTATCAAAGGACTTTGCAGACAGTGGAAGCTGCAAGAAGCCATTCAATTGCTTGAGGATATGTTAGCTAAAGGTTTAACTCCTGATGAAATTACATATAATACCATCATCCAGAGTTTCTGCAAATGTAAAGACATAAGAAAAGCTTTTCAGTTACTCAATGAGATGTTGCTGCATAATCTTGAGCCTACACCTGTTACATATAATATTCTCATCAATGGTCTTTGTGTATATAGTGAGCTAAAAGATGCAGATAGTCTACTCTTTTCTCTTCAGGAACGTAATATCAATTTGACAAAAGTTGCTTACACAACAATAATCAAAGCACATTGTGTCAAGGGTGATGTGGACAGTGCGGTGATATTCTTCCGTCAAATGGTGGAGAAGGGGTTTGAAATTTCAATAAGAGATTATAGTGCTGTGATCAATAGACTGTGCAAAAGGTGTTTAATTACTGAAGCAAAATACTTTCTCTGCATGATGATGTCTGATGGCTTTCCTCCCGATCAAGAGATATGTGAAGTGATGCTTAATGCCTTTCATCAAGTTGGTGATATCAATTCATTTCATGAACTGGTTGCTAAGATGATCAAATCCGGCCTATTTGATGATAAATTAATGAGAAAGTAATGGTTCTCATATATCTCATTGGTGGAAAGATCGGCTGGTGAATTGACATCCGATTTTACTGCATTAGGTATTATTTTACACTGTAATATGCATCTCTCAACTATTTTTTAACTGCCAAATTGAATTCAGCTGTTGCTTATGATCATGTTTTTTCTACCCGATATTCATAAATAGTGAAAATACTACAATCCATTTCCTTCCTCTTTAATTGTGCATATTATTTATCCTTGAATCTAGGTCTTTTTAGGTCATCACTATCTTGGAAATAAAACCGTTCAGCCCCTTGATTATGTAAACTCTAGTTGGTCTGATAGTTTCTGAGCATTTTGAACAGGAGATTGTCTTCTCAAACTACAACCGAGATTATGAATCATGATCATCAACTTTTTTTTTTTTTTCAGTGGCAGCATAGTCAACGCCTTGAGAGTGTCCTAGATTCTACTCTATATTATGCCATAAGTCAACTGCGAGGAATGATCATCTTTATTTGTTTTTTAAACATTGGCAGTGGTGACATCACAACAACCATTTCCAGAATGATTATTAAAACCCTTCCCGCTGATATATTGCTGGAAAATTTGGTTAGTTTCTAAAACAAACCTGGAAGATATTTGCAGGTATCAAGCTTTTCAAGGATTCTATACTGAATTAATTATATCATAGTTGCATTTCCCTTCATTTTTTGTGAAATTATATATTTGCAGGATACTGGAGGTGCCAGGGAGATGGCATGGTAGTATTTGAATTGCACCATTTTATCTGGTTGCATGCCACACATAGCTAGTTACACAAAAACAAACTCTATATCATCAGTGGAAACAACTCAATCACTATATTCAATTGAAAGCTTCGTAGCATGCTGAAAAGATCAGAAAGTGGTGCGGTTGTGACCTTTCTCACAGCCAATACTTGAATCTTAACGCTTTAGATGGTGGAAAATTCCATTTCAACGTGACATTCCATTTTAAATACTTGCATTGTTTTCTTTCTTTTTTATGATTTCTTTCTTCCACTTTGAGGCTCGACCACCTCATATAACCTCCATCCTGTATGCTTGCAGGAAATGGAACTGGGCTATGAATCTGTTCATGTAACTTTGAAATAATCAGGTTTGAGTAGGGGTGCAGTCGAACCGAGTAGCTCGTGCTTGTTCGTCACGAACTCAGGCTTATTTCGTCAAAAGACGAGTAGTTCACGAGTTGAGCTCCACCTTCAAGCTCGCAAAAGGTGTCGAGCTTTTCTGGGCTCGATTCGAACTACTCACGATCTTCAAATTGCTTGCGTCGTCATTCGAGTCGGTGAAGCTCGTGAGCTTGATCGACGTTTCAGCTCGCATAAGATCAGATTTGCCCTAAAATCTAAAACAAAGACACTCGGCTGCAAATCCCTAAAACAAAGACATTTCCCTTCAAGCTATTTCACCTCCCCCTCCACCGTCACCACCGTCATCTTCACTTCTTCACACCGTAAAGTCTGAGACGCCACCCTTCATTGAGCAACCACCAGATGGCTTCTTCTTGTTTGCTTGTTGCTATGTTTGTGTGCAGGTGGTTGGAGAGGGACAGTAGGCTGGGTGCTTTTGGCGGTGTTGGTGGGTTTGTGTGGATGTGATGTCAACCTCTTAGGAGCCTGGGGGTTTCAGTGGGCTGGTGGTTTTGTGCGGAGCTGGTGGGTTTTGTTTCCTGTGCTTGTTTTCTAGGCTGGTTTTGTTTTTCTGTTTGTTGGTGTTTAGGGGTTTTTGTATAGTGTTTCGCCTTTTGTGCTCCTGGTGTGGGCTGTTTGTAAAAGATTTTGTGGAAGTTGATTTACAGCTTGGTTTTGGATTGCTTGAATGATTTTAGAGCTTGTTTTTGGATGAAGGTTTGCACCCTAAGTGTTTGAGTTTTTGCCTGAGTGAACAGCAGAAGACAGAAGCAGTTTACATTGGTTTTTGCAGTTGCAGGTTAAACCGAGCTTGGCTCGTACTTAACTCTAGTCAAGCCGAGCCAAGCTCGAGCTAAGCTTTTTTCTATCAAGCCAAGCTTGCTCGAGCTCGAGCTAACTTTTCCTTATCAAGCCGAGCTTGAGCTCGAGCCACTGCTTAACTAATTCGAGCCGAGCTCGAGCCACTACTTAACTGTTTCAAGCTGAGCTTGAGCCAGCCATTACTCGGCTCGCTCGTATGCACCCCTAAGTTTGAGCTATGCTGATGATTGATGAATCAATAATCTAAATATAAAACTGTATTACTTATACAGCATGCTGAAATAAAGATTGACAGTAGTAATGTGAATTGTTCTACAAAGAATGTAGTTCATTATATATTTCTGTTTTGGTATGTACAGTTGACGAAAATTACAACCAGGATGAAAAAAAATTTAAAGCTGTATTAAGTCTTTTTTTTTTTTTTTTTTTTTTTTTTTGCATTCTAAAAATATGAAATGATAAGTTATAAACGTTATTTTACCATTTAAGAAATTAAAGTCTCAAAAATCATTCCATAAATGAGAAATAAAGTTCATTTTATGTTACTTTTAATTTCAAATAAATATAAAAGTAAAATTCAACTTTCATTTGCCGGTAGCAAATAACAAAATGTTATGGATATATTTATTAGTTAAAAAATCAGAGTAATACTATTCATCCTCAAATTTTACATCCCAAATGTTGTGTTATCATTAGGGATGGGCCGGATGGCAACAGGCTGGGGTGTGGGCTGGGGATCGCCATCCCTGTCCGTGGCCTAATCTCCATTTAAAATAAACGGAGATCAGCCGGAGATTCCCTGAAATTAAAGCCAAACCTCGTCCCCGCCCCGAAATTCTTAATTCTTTTGTTGTTTTTTTTTTTTTTCTCTTTCTAGAATATATTATATTGATTTTTTTTTTTTTTTTGAGAGAATTAGATTCTTGGCATATATATATATATTTTTTTTTTCTATAAGTTCAAAAGTATATTCTTGTATGAGTGGGAGTTTTAAATACATACTTTAAAGAGTAATGTTACAATTACAACACATTCCTACATACTTTAAATCATGATAGTAACAATACAACCCTTAGTGAATAAAATTAGTAAGTAAACCAATAACTAGAGAAAATATCTTTATTAATATAAAGTATAAGTATCATCATAATACAGTAAAATCTCTCTATAGTTATACTCTATATAAGAATAAACTCTACATAGTTATAAAAAATTCTAGTCCCGATTTAAGATAGTTATAAATAAAAATAAACTCCACATTGTAATAAGTTATAATTTTTCTAATTCCCGCCTTAAGGAAAGTTGCCTCTACATAGTAATAATTGTCTATATATTATTAAAAAAAATATGTTATGTAAAATTAAAAGTTTAAAATGAAATAAAATATTTATTTAAAATTGTTTCGGATAATAATTTATGTTTTATAATTGTTATCACATCTTTTACCTTACGAGTACGTAATAGCTCGTTAGCATGGATACCTTCTTGTTAAAGCCAAAATATTTTTAGTTTCTCAAGCATGTTTAGAGCTTCATGGCACAAGACTTTTTGTATTTCCGTACTATTATCCTTAGGATTATTTCCTTTCTCTTCTTATTTAATTGCAACAATAATTTCTCTTTTGGTTAAAGTATACACAATTTGTTTCTCATTTGGATAATCGAATAAGACATTAATATCCATTCGATTAGTATAGTGAATTTGTCGAATCTGATCACTCAATTCTATAGTGACTCTTTTATTCTCTTCATTCACTTTATTTGTAACTAACAATTCATTGACATTAGTGATCCTTATTTTGCAACGCTTAAAACCATTGACAATTGTCTGTGGCTTCACATTAATTGACCATGCATCAATTGTATTTACAGTTCTATCATTGACACTTATTTTGATTGGTTCTAAGAAACGATCTTTTATTCGTTTCAAAAGTAGGCAATTGAAACGCTGTATTGAAATTCTAATATTACTAAAATATGAATTGAAATCTTAATACTGTATTACTAAAACATGAATTATAAAATAAGAAATCAAAACTATAATTTTTGTAACTATACCTCCATTAAGTTATAACCTCTTTATAGCAATAAAATTAGTTAGTCTCAACATTATGACTGAGAGGTTTTACTGTATATATATATATATATTGCTTTTCAGTTAATTTTAATGGAAAATGGTTAAATGACGTTAATACCCTCGATCGCCTACCCCCCGCAACATTAGCCCGCCTACGGACCAAACAACCTCTATCTTGTCCACCAAACAGACCCTTTTCCCATCCAAGCACAGTCCAACATCATTTCCCAAACAGCCCCACTCCTCATGCAAGCACACTCCAACTGTCCAACAGTCCAACACCATCTCTCAAACAGTACAACCATCATCCACCATCCTTTACAACCACAAACATATTGGTATTCATTCAAGAATTAATCACAAATCAAACATTATCAGAATAAAAATTAATAAACCTAAAGCAAAAAGGGCTTGAAATTTACTCTTACATATATACTTTTGTTATAGAATAGTTGAAGAGGGACTCTAATAAAATTAAACAGAATTATTAGAGCTTAAAGCGAGAGCTTCTCTTATTTTCTCTTCTCCTGAAATACAAGTGAGGGACTAGCATTTATAAAGAATTTCCACCGCCCATGAAACCAATGATCTAATCTCAAGTTGTAAACCAAATGAGTAATGGTATCGTTATGGAAAAATGTATACCAAAATTATGCACGTGGCATCATTCTCTTTTTTAAAAAAAAAAAATTCCTAATTAATCGAGAGTCAACATGAATTCGCTATCCATTTTTCTTTTGAAAAAGATAACAGGTGAATGAGTGATGCTAGACGACAGTCCAATCTCACCGCCTCCTTATAACAATCAACCATGCATCTTCACTCTCAATCTAAACACTGATCACCACCACTCATAGCCGCCATGTACACCTCCACCTCCACTCATCTCTTAATCTTTCCTTACCCTGCTCAAGGTCACATGCTCGCTCTCCTCGATCTCACCCACCACTTATCTCTCCATAATTTCACCATCACCATTTTAGTTACTCCCAAAAACCTCCCAATTCTCACTCCTCTCCTCAACTCTCACCCTCGTATTCAAACCCTACTTCTCCCCTTCCCCTCCCACCCTTCCATCCCTCCCGGCGTTGAAAACGTCAAAGAACTCGGTAACGCTGGAAACTTCCCTGTCATGTCCGCTTTGGTCAAACTTTTTGACCCCATAATCCACTGGTTTCACTCCCACCCCAATCCACCTGTTGCCATCATATCTGATTTCTTTCTTGGTTGGACTTTAGACCTCGCTCGTCACCTTAATATTATCAGAATCGCTTTTTTCTCAGTCAGTGCCCTTTTGCCATCGGTTTTTGATTATTGTTGGAACCATTTTCATGATGTCAAGTCTTCCACTGTTGTTGAATTGCATGGCTTGCCAAAATCTCCGATTTTTAAGCAAGAGCAACTCCCTTCTGTGTTTAGACGGTATAAAGAATCGGATCCTGATTCGGAGTTCGTGAAAGATTGCTTGTTGAAAAATACTTTGAGTTGGGGTTGTGTATTCAATTCTTTTGAGGATCTGGAAGGCGAGTATTTGGATTATTTGAAAACAAAAATAGGTCACAGTCGTGTTTTTGGCATTGGCCCAATTTCTTCACTGGGTACAGGGTCAAAATCTGCAAATGACCCGAATTTGAGTCCGAATGACTATTCGTTGAAGTGGCTAGACCGGTGCCCGGATGGCTCAGTGCTTTACGTCTGCTTCGGGAGTCAAAAGCCGTTAACAAGCGAACAAATGAAGGCTTTGGCTTTAGGGCTTGAAAAAAGTGGGATCCTATTTTTATGGGTCGTTAAAATGGGTGAGGGGTACGGGACGATACCCGAAGGGTTTGAGGAGCGGGTGACGGGTCGAGGGTTGATTGTGAAGGGGTGGGCTCCTCAAGTGTCAATATTAAATCATAAAGCGGTGGGCGGATTCTTGAGTCATTGCGGGTGGAACTCAGTATTAGAAGTAATAGTGAGCGGGGTGATGGTATTGGGTTGGCCCATGGAGGCAGATCAGTTTGTTAATGCAAGATTGCTGGTGGAGGACATGGGCGTGGCTGTTAGGGTGTGCGAGGGTGCTGACTCGGTGCCTGACTCAATCGAGTTGGGGAGAGTGATTTCTCAGGCGATGAATCAGTGTGGTGAAGTTAAGGTTAGAGCCAAGGAGTTGAAGGAGAAAGCTTTGGCAGCTGTGAAAAGCGGTGGGAGCTCGGCAAAGGATTTGGAAAGACTTGTGCAAGAACTGAAAAATCTTCAAGATAAATGAGGTTTAATTACAATTTCATGAATCATAAGTAATAATGTCTTTGATTTCAAGATCATAGTTTATTATTAATGTTAAATATTTAATTATAATTTTTGAAGCATTACAATAGACAGTTTTTTTAACGATTAAATGGATCAAAAAAGAAAGTAAAAATAAACACATTTCCAGGTTAGTTTTAGATTTCTGGAATTGAATGATTAGAGTTAGTTTTAGATTTATGAAATTAAATTAATAGTTACATAAAACTAGAAGTAGAGATAAAACAAAAATTGTGAAATTTAAGAGAAAGAAAAACAAAAAATGTTAAAACAAGTATATTGAATTATTAGCTACATAAAACTAGAATTATAGGAAAACAAAAATTTGGTAAAAAAATTGAAAGAGAAGCAAAATTTGAGAAAGAATTGAAAGCGAAAAAAAAAAATATTGAATGAAACTAGAAAAATTGAAAAGAAGAAAAGTCAAAAAATATTCGCCGTTGCCGGGGATCGAACCCGGGTCACCCGCGTGACAGGCGGGAATACTCACCACTATACTACAACGACCTATTGATATTAATTGTAAAAGAATTTTTTAAATTTCTATTTTGACTTGTTAATATTAAGACCCCATCTAATTTATATTTTGATTTTGAACTTTTAATGAAAAACTTTAAGGAAATTACTATAAGATTATATTATTTTTATCATTAATTAATAATGACAGAAACTACTTTTCTTATACTCATTATTATTATTATCTATTTAGTCTTATAAGTATCGGATTACTCAAAATTTTCTATCAACTAATCAAACATTAGGTGAGTTTTTAACTATAACTTGTTTTGTTTCAATTCATAACTTTTTTAATTTCACATAAAATCTAATTCATGAGTCTAATACATGTTTATTTCCATTATTATTTTTGGGATATATTTAATATTTTAACTACATAAATTTTAATTTCATACTACAATAGGGGTGTTAGACGAGCCAAGCTACTCGGGCTCGGCTCGAGTAGTTCGCATGCCGAGTCAAGTTAAGTTCGAGCTTCTCAATATTCAGTTCGATTAGCACGCGAGCTTAGTCGAGATTGACTATTTTAATTTTATATTGATATCATATATATTAATATAAAATCGAAAACCATCAATTCTATCACCCACATAAAATGAGCTCGAGCCTACCATATATCTACCGAGCTTGAGTCCAATTGTTTCAATCAAACCAAGCTCAAGCTTATCAATACTTGGCTCGGCTCAGCTCAATTACCCCTTACCCACATGAACTGTGAGCCACACATTCTATGTCTATAATTCTCAACTACCTTGTTTTTTGCATGCCCAAAACGAGAGAAAACTTTTTTTTTTTTTAATAGAAAGACTTCATGCCACAATTGTGTTATACTGATTAAAAAAAATTAAGTTGTGTGTTTGAAACTTATATTTTATCTTTTTAATAACTTTTGAATCTTATTTAATAATTTTATAGGGGATAAAATTGTAATTAAGAAGTAAGTAATAATTGGGGTTAACTAAGATAAAAGGTGAGGGATAATTGCATCACTTTATTATAAACTAGATGGAAGGCTTGTACGTTGTGCGGGTATGTTTAGTGGTTGTTTTTGAAACAGTTTGTAAATAGTTTTATTGTAAAGTTTTAGTGGTTTGTAAATGCATGTGTTTGTGAGTTATTGGTATGGCCTATTTGGTTTGTAGAAATCGTTCACATTCACATTCAATATTTTGTCGAAATCTTTCACATTCACATTAAATGCTGAAATAGTTATCTGTTTGTTTATTGTTTTCTTCTATAGAAACCTTTGACATTCATATTCAAATTAAATGTTTTTTGGTTATATTGTTTAATCCCATAAATATTAAATAGTAATACTTCACATGCATTCAATGTATTGTAGAAACTAGGGGTGTTCAAAAGCGGTTAACCGAACCGGTTAATCGTTTTTTTGAACCGAACCGGTTTTTTGGTTTGGAAAAATTCCCGAACCGATTTAGAGGGAAAACTGGTTTTTCAGTTAATCGGTTTTCCTTTTTTTTTATTAATTTTTTTTAAATTTTTTCCTAAATTAAATTGTAAATATAAACAATACATATCTAAATAAAAATTAAACATTCATACATATTCATTGACCACTACTAACAATACATTAAAAATTGATACAAATAAAAGTCCAAAATGAAATTATTTTTTTATTTAATATATATTTGTAAAACCGGTTTCGGTTAACCGTTTTTTATTTTTTTCCGAACCGGTAACCGTAACCAAACTGTTTTTTCAATTAACCGATTTTTCGGTTCGATTATCGGTTTGGTTCGGTTTTTACATTTTTCTAAACACCCCTAATAGAAACCCTTGACATTCATATTCACAGTAATTGTTTTTGATGGTTGTATTGCTTTTGTCTATCTGAATGTGAGGGCATTTATATTATTCGTGAAAGGTTATACATGCATGAAATGAATTGAAGTATTAACTCATGCCAAATGAGTTTTGGTACCCTAATTTCAGGGGCCAAATTGACCATTCATTGTACTTGTCCCGTTTGCATTGCTATGGATTAAATTGTGAAAAATTTCTTGTCAAAGAAGATTTTTCTCTTATATTCATGATGTGGAACTTGAAATTGGAACCACGCATCAAAAGTTATTCCCATAAAAAAAAAAAGTCATAAGGGGAATGCATGGTAATAAAGTTGGAATCCCTTGTCCAAAGTATCATTCCAAAAGCTTCCATGAAAAGATTGTTCACAGCTCTTTATATTTTCCATTCATAAAATCAACCCACATCACAAATCCCTTTCTATTAAAAAAATGGCCACTATTGTTAGTTTGAAGATTGCTGGAAAGACGATGATGACAATCTACAGCCATAGATAAGGATGTCTTTGAGCAAAGTGAACTGAAGTCTTAACTCATAAGAAGGATATTGCAAAGGTTCTGAAATCCCATGTAGTCACGCTCTTCAATCTTCTCGATCATGTTGGATATGCCAACCCCACCTATTAACAAATGAAAAGATCAGTTTCAGATTTTGTCCAAGTAAAATGATATCTGAATGAAAAATGATATTATCAAGCTAGGCAAAATGGAGATTAGCACCAACCTAAAGATACTGCACTAACAAATATGATAAAGGCTAAAATGAAGATGATAAGCGATGCCCTTCCCAATAAAATAATCAGTTTTCTCACAATATGCTACCCAATTAAAGCAGCAACAGTAGCCACAGCAACAAAGTAGAGAGCTAAAAATCAATTGAAATTAGATAAACCATAGATCCAACATCTATATGCATTTCTTTGGAAATTTGTTTTTCCGATGTTTAGAAATTACATAAGGACAAATAATTGTGCAATTTGGGTGCCAGTGGGTCGCTTTTTGTAAGGTACATGAAAACGTTTCAAAAGGTAGTATTCTACAACTAACATGGATGAGGGCATGAGGCTATGTCGTACTTGATACCTACATAGAAGTCATCAAGAAGATTAAAACTAACAATATTTAGCAATGCTTTGACCGAGAGAAGGACAAATATGAATCTGCGCATATAAACAAAGTTTTCTTTAGACTTTTGGGATGTCACTATTTAATTGTTATAAATATTTAGGTAATTGTGAAAGGACTAACATAAATCTATATATATTTTAATTAGACATTTGGATGCCCAACATATGTTATTAATACTAATAAATAGCAATTCTATAGCTGAAATCTTTCATAACAATTATATATTAATAGAACTCCCAAGATCTTATATGGCATCGTACGCGGAATCCACATGACGATTAATAACAAGAATGAGCTTTAGTAATCTATATAAATATATATCAGTATTTTCATAAATTTAACACGTTTTTAAAACACTAAATTCAGTAATTTTGTGGAACAACTAAGGGGAGATTATTAACATCACGTAGCCAATTTTGCTGATGTAAAGAGTTGCATTGTGTAGGGTTCCCCCATCTTAGTTCTATTCTTTATTTATTATAAAATTACCAAAAAAAAAAATTATTTTAATACTTTCAACTACCCATTCTCATTCATGGTTGTTGAGATTCAACATGGAAAAGTTCCACTGGCTCTTCATATAATATAATAAATTCTTAAAAGAGACTATAATAATAGTTTTGCAGATGTTATTCTCTTTCACAACACAACTACACTTCATTTGACATGATGAAGTCTTCTCAGTTCTTGCACAAGTTTATCCAATTCCCGATTTGAGCTCCCACCGCTCTTCACCGCTGCTAAAGCCTTCTCTTTCGACTCCTTCGCTTTAATCTTCATTTCTGCACATTCACTGAATGACTCCGAAATAATCCTCCCTAACTCGGCCGAGTCAGGCACCGACTCAGCACCCTCACACACCCTAACCGCCACACCCATGTCATCAACCAAGAGCTTTGCATTAACAAATTGATCAGCCTCCATTGGCCAAGCCAATATCATCACCCCGCCCACGATTGCTTCCAAAGTAGAGTTCCACCCACAATGACTTAAAAATCCACCCACTGCTTTGTGATTTAATATTGCCACTTGGGGAACCCAACCTTTCAATATCAACCCTCGACATGCGACCCGTTCCTCAAACCCATCCGGTATTAACCCGTTTTTACTATCTGCCTGCCCGCAAAAACCCGTTTTAACCGCCCACAAAAATCGGGTCCCGCTTCTCTCGAGTCCTATTGCCAAAGCCTCTGTTTGTTCTTTGTTCAACGCCTTTTGACTCCCAAAGCAGACGTAAAGAACAGATCCATCCAGACATTCGTTCAGCCACTTGAAGATATTGGCATTCGGGTCCGAATCTGGGTTATTACCACGAGTTAAATTAGGACCCACCAAACTCAATGGTCCAACCCCGAAAACACGGTTATGACCCATTGCTGTCTTCAAATAATCCAAATACACACCTTCCAATGCCTCGGAAGAATTGAAAACGCAACCCCAACTCAAAAAATTTGCAACATATACCTCTTTCACAAACTCCCATTGTGGATCATCCCTCTTATACAGTCGAACTAGGGTAGGCAGATGCTCTTCCTTAAAAATCGGAGATCCTGGCAATTTATGAAGCTGAATAGCAGTCCCTGACTTGATTTCATCTAAATGATTCCAAAGATATTCAGAAACCGCAACTAAAAACGAACCAGAAGAGAAAAAAGCGATTCTGACAATGTTGAGGTGATGCGCAAGGCGTACAGTCCATCCCAGGAAGAAATCCGAAAGAATCGCAACTGGAGGGTTGGGGTGGGAATGAAACCAGTGAGTAATTGGGTCAAAGAGCTTGCCTAAAGCATTAATAATGGAGATGTTACCGGCGTTGCCCAAGTCTTTAACGTTTTCAACACCGTCGGGAATGGAGGGATGAGATGGGAACGGGAGGACCAAGGTTTGAATATCGGGGTGAACACTGAGAAGGGGAGTGAGAGTATGTAGGTTTTTGGGTGTGATGACGATGGTGATGGACAGATTAGAGAGAGCCAATTGGTGGGTGAGATCGAGCAACGGAAGCACGTGGCCTTGAGCTGGGTAAGGAAAGACGAGAATATGGGCTCTGGCGCCGTCGTGTGTGGACATGACTAGTGTTTTTGACGGAGACCAAATGAAGATGGGAGAATTGTTGAGGGTGTGTGGAAAGTGGGCTTCTGCGTGTAAAGACAGCACGCATTCTTTAGTGGTGGAATTTTGTGGATCATGATTAAACAAGTCAAACTTGTAGGACGGCTACAGGGTCCCGACGGGTCCAGATCCAAGCCACCAGTGGTCCAGTTGTTGACTTAACTAACTTCTTTGAGAGTTATTTACTATTCAAGCCTACCAATAGGTGATAATTAATTGATAAATGTTGATGCTCCGATTTCGGCACCAACCAATTGTCACGTGGGTTTTGCTATTTGATGAATTAATGCACGTGATAATGGATATATGAAATGAAATAAATACAGGAAAAATTTTTAAAGTGGTTCGGATGCTAAGGTAGCAAGTCCTACGTCCACTGAGTTGTATTGATTTTAGTGTGGGTCAGGTCGCGAAGCGGACTGACGTACAAAAAGTTATGAAAAGTAAGTGTTTTCTTTTACAAGAGAGAGAGTTATTTTTTTTTTGTAAAGAATGGCCGAATCCCCTTAATGGAGGGGTCTTCTTCATTTTATAACAAATTGAGGCGTGTAATCATCATTAAATCCATGGGTTGGTGTGATTGTCAGGATGTAATCCGGCTTTACGTCCCATTTTCCTTTTTCCAAGCTGATTTCGCACGACTTGCTGCAGAGGAATGGACGCGTGTGAGCCCCACATTACTTTGCAGGTCTGACGTGTGCATGCTGCCCTGACGGGAGCAGGTCACCCGTAACGTGACTCTTCCCACGTCAGCCTTTTGTTTTCCCGGGTATAACAGAAGCCCCCTAGTTTTTAAGGTTCGAGGAACGAGCCTTGGAAACTAAGTCACACTGGAGACTTTGATCGCTCCGACCTGGATGGGGTGAGCTCGCCTCAAGACTCGCAGCGAACACGATCTCGCGCGATCCCTTGCCTAAGCAACCTGACAATCTTTATCCCAGCGACCTGGACTTGACGGACGCTCCTTTCTGCACCTTAGTGGTTCAATGAATCTGTCCCTGCGCTGTCAGGCGCCCTGCATGCGTCACAGCGCTTGTCAGACACATTAAATGCGCGGTATGATGACCCGACGCCGTTTTTACAGTTTTGACCGTTTAACGCGTTTGAAACCGACAGCCCTTATCACTGCATTTAATGCGACGTGGGTTTGAAATGGCGCCCCTTTTTACGGCATTTAATGCGACGTGGGGGCGCATTTAATGCGGAGGGAGAGGAGACTGCCGTTTCGTCTCCGAGGGTGAACGTCGTTTCGCTATCCATATAAAAACTTTGTATTTTTCAGATGAGGTCACCGAAATTTCTTCGCTTCGAGTGACAAACTTTGGCAAACCAAGAATCATTTTCTCCCGATCGACGCTTTTCAGGCAACCGGAACGAGTCTCAGCCCTAGCTCCATATACCACAGAGTAAGGTTATCTCTCTTCTTTCTCTCTCTTTTTTTTTTTGGATTGGTTTGGTTGAACCACGGCGTTGGGTCTTCCGGTGTTTCACCGGAGTCGCGACGCCGTTATGGATCCGAGCCTGGATGGCGGCTTGAATCACCACTAGGTTTTAAGTATTTGTCCCTTGCTGCCGTACGGGACAAACACGAAGGCCCAAATGACCGTGTCTGTCGATGTTGCAGACTGGAATGGAACTGTCAACATCCAGGACCGAGGGAGGAGCCAGCTCGTCCTGCGGGGAGCTCCGAGGACGCAGCTCTCGACGTCTATTCGGTCCTTACCTCCGAGGAATATGCTAGAATAAAGCGGCAGTTCGATATCCGTAAGGAGGTGTTCCTCGACCACACTAGGCCGTCACGGCGCCCACCGACGGCCTTGCCGCGATCTCTGAGGAGATCTTCAAGGGTGAGGGAGGATTCCCTTCCATCCTTTCATCAGGTCGGTCCTGGATCATTTCGGATCGCACCAATGCAGCTGACGCCAAACGCGTATGTCATCGCCGTCGCGATGTACATTGCGTGCTGCGAGAACAGCTTGGGGGAGCCGTCGCGGTGGAGCTCGGTGTCGCCTACTACCTGAAGAAAGTAGGGACAAGGATTCTTACTATTTGTCTCGGTGACCTACCATTGCTGCGGGATACACAGCTATCCCAGCAATGCGGGGGCCTACGAGACAAAGTTTTTCTTTTTCGTTTATAACGGTCACCGCCACTTCCAGGATCCAAGTAGGTTTTCTTTTGCTGGATTTGTTATCTGCTCGCACGATCGTTAGCTAACGACCTGTTTTCTTATGCAGTTAATAGAACGACCAACCAAGAATTACTCGCCGACCCGAACAGGCTCGTACTTTCGGGGTACTAGACGAGGAACAGCGGGACGCGAGGAAGCTTGTGACAACCGCGAACCTGCGGAAGTACGGTTTTTTCACCGACAAGGCATCGTTAGAACCCTTGGACGGTAAGTTATGCTGGTAGCTTTCTGGTCGTGATATAAATTCCCTTACTGACAAGTTTAAATGCAGAGACCATGCCCCCAAAGGAGTCCGGGCAGTCCGCCGAGCGCCATTTGTTTTCCCTCGATCAAGGAGGGAGGGAGAGGGAAGAGGGAGGCCGAAGCTGCTCGTCATTCCCGCACAACCGCTGCGAACTTCTGCGCCTTCACAGCCTCGTCCTGCACAAGAGCGACCAGAACAGAACAGGTCGCTCCAGCACCTCCTGCTCGCCCCAGGCGGAAGGCTCCGCCCAAAGGTCCAAGAAGAGGAAACAGGTCCAGGTCGAAGAATCTGAGACCGAATCCGAGGAGGAGCCCCCAGTGCGCCAGAATCCAGGGAGTCGGAAAGGAACCCGCGAGCGGGGCGGTGACTGGCGACAAGGCGAAGGACGCGCTTTTCTGGACTCGCTGGGGAGTCTGCCCGAGTACCTGCAGCCAATTGTATATGGCTTGCTCGAGAGCGAGCTATCGGAGTCGTACAGCGAATTTGCAGACACGGGGGACGACCTGATGGCCACCTCGTTCAGCATCTGAGCAAGGTAAACCAGCTGTACCTTGAATTCCCATTTGATTTTATTTCTAACTCGTATACTGCTCGCAGGGGTTGCTTGCGATGAGGATGTCCATGGAGAAGACGCGGCTGGGGCCGCAAAGGGAACGAGCGACCTGGAGGCGGAGGTCGCGAAACTGAAGCAGAACTTGGAGTCCGTTGAAGCGGAAAGAACCCAAGCGTTCGAAGCAGCGAATAGGTACCTGAACCAAAGGACGCTGCTCAGCGAACAGTGGACTTCCAGAGGGCAGAGCTCGATCGGCTTGCTGAGGAAGTCAGAGAACTCCAAAGGACGACCGCCAGCTCTCTAGAGAAGTCGGAGAAAAGGACCAGGAGCTTCAGGCGACCTTTCACGGGCTCAACGAGCTAAGAGGATAGACAGGTCTCCGAGCAGGAAAGACTAGCCTCTTAGGCCGAGCTCCAGGAAGTCAAGCGAGGGTCGCTTCTCTGACTGATGAAATGCAGAATCAGTCGGAGGAGCTGGAGGAGAAGGCCGCGGACTGGGCGATTGGGTGTATCTACACCCTGCGAGCAAGGAACCCGGATTTGGACATGTCCGCCCTCCCGGAGGGTGGCAGCGACCTTGGGATTATGCCAAAGAGGACGACCAGGCTGCCGCGGCCGCCCAGGGACCTGATCGGCGGGTGGCTCTGGCTCGAAGGATCTCCCCACCACCTTAGGCGTAATGAACTGTCTTTGTTGTAATCGGGTTTTGGAATTTTCTTGTAAATGAAATTATCTTTTCAATTCGCAGTGCTCTTTTCATATATGTGTGTACAATTTACAATTTGCAATTTACATAATTGTCTACAAATGCGAACAGAACACATACGAACTGTTTTAAGCGAACAAGGTAATACTTAAAGGAAATTTACAAAATAGTGAGAGTTGAGTTCAGGATTACTGATAGTACGGCCGGAGGTGCTCGGCATTCCAAGCTCGGGGTACTTTGGAACCGTTCAACCTTTTGAGATGGTAGGTCCCCGGTCTGATTACTTTGTCGACCCTATGGACCTTCCCAGTTAGGTCCTAGTACCCCGCACTCGGTTCTTCTGGTCCCAGGAGAACCTCCTTTAGACAAGGTCTCCGACCTGGAGGCTCTTCGTTTGACCTTTGAGTCGAAGAATCTTTTTGCTCGCTGTTGGTAGGCCGCTATCCTTAGTGAGGCCTTGTTGCGGTGCTCTTCGACCAGATCCAAACTTGCTCTCATTAGTGCTTCGTTTTCGTTCTCATGTACAAGTCCCCCGAAGAGACCCGGTTCCGACCTCTACAGGGATCATTGCTTCACAGCTATAAGCTAGCGAAAATGGAGTTTCCGAGGTGGAGGTCCTTGGAGTTGTCCTGTACGCCCAAGACTTCGGGGAGGTCGTCAGCCCAATTTCCTTTGGCTGCCCCGAGCTTGGCTTTCAGTGTGCTTGATGGTCTTGTTGACTGCTTCGACTGGCCTCGCCTGGGGTCTGGCGACTGAGGCAAATTTTTTATGGATGCCCAGCTCGTCGCAGAACTGCCTGAACTCCTCATTGTCGAATGCTTTCCATTATCTGAGATGAGGGTGTGAGGAATCCTAGCGGCACACTATATTCTTGAAAACGAAGTCCTTCAGCTTTCTGGTCGTGATCGCGGCTAGCGGCTCGGCTTCGACCCATTTTGTGAAGTAGTCTACCGCGACCACGGCATACTTGACCCCTCCCTTTCCAACCGGCATGGGGCTGAGGTCGATTCCCCACATGGAAAACGGCCAGGGGCTAGACATAGTGATTAGCTCGTGAGAAGGGGCTCGCGGAATGTTCGCGAACCGTTGGCATTTGTCGCATTCTTGACGAAGTGTTCGCATCTTCTTGGATTCGGGGCCAGAAGTATCCCTGGCGAACAATCTTGTTCGCCAGAGACCAAGCTGCTGTGTGGTTACCGCAGATCCCCTCGTGAATTTCCCTCATGATGTAGTCTCTTCTTCGCTGGTCACACATCGGAGGAGTGGGGCACTGAATCCTCTCCTGTACAGCTGATCCCCGATGAGTGTGAAACGAGCAGACCTTACTCGTAGGACCCTTGCCTCGACCTGTCGCTGGGCAGGTCCCATCCTTGAGGTACTGGACAATTCTTGGGAAGCCACCACTCCTCTCTAAGCCTCTTCCACGAGAGATCCTGCTCATCTACCTGTCCGTGTCTCAGTTCGCGGTCAGTGCGGCTTTAATACGAGAAGAGGAAAAGTTCAGTGGCCGGTATATTATGCAAGTAAGCGTCTATCGGATGCCGAGATGCGGTACCCGGAAATGGAGGCGGCTAGCTTTTGCCCTGCTGGTCGCGTCCAGAAAGCTGCGACCTACTTCCACGCCCATACAATCATGTGATGACGAGTTACCCTCTCAGGCAGGTCCTCCAAAACCGGAGGCCTCGGGTAAATTGCTCAAATGGGCCATGGAGCTGAGCCAGTTCGATTTAAGGTACACCCAGGTCGACTATCAAAGGGCAGGCTGTTGCAGACTTCATTTCGGAATTTTCCTATCTCCCAAGCGAGCAACAGTCTAGCGAAGTCGGGCAAAACTATCCAGAACCTGTGACATGGAACCTCTACGTCGACGGGTCATCGAACAGGAAAAGAGCCGGTGCGGGCTTCTCCTGTAAGCCCCGAGGGGATCCGAATTCATGGTATACTCCGGTTCGGGTTTAAAGCGACCAACAATGAGTCCGAATACGAAGCTCTGCTCGCCGGGTTGCGACTCGCCAGAAATGGGTGCAACCGCGATCAGCATTTATGCGACTCTATGCTGGTCGTCAACCAGATCCTAGGGGAATACCAGCCAAAGAAGAGAACATGGTCCGCTACCTAAAAGAAGCTAAGGTCTCTCTGGGGTCGTTTAAGCACTTTGAGATCGCTCAGATTCCCAGGGAAAGCAACTCAATAGCAGACCCTTGGCAAAGATAGCCTCGTCACTAGATTCAGAGGCTCCCGATAGCATTCCTGTTCGCTTTGTCAACGCTCCAACTATCAGCTCGACCGAGCAGACCTTACTCGTAGGACCCTGCCTCGACCTTGTCGCTGGGCAAGGTCCCATCCTTGAGGTACTGGAAATGGGAGTCATCCAGGAATCTGGCTGAACCTCGTTCACGGCCTGTTCGGTCGAACTGATAGTTGGAGCGTTGACAAAGCGAACAGGAATGCTATCGGGAGCCTCTGAATCTAGTGACGAGGCTATCTTTGCCAAGGCGTCTGCTATTGAGTTGCTTTCTGGGAATCTGAGCGATCTCAAAGTGCTTAAACGACCCCAGAGAGACCTTAGCTTCTTTTAGGCGGACCATGTTCTCTTCTTTGGCTTGGTATTCCCCTAGGATCTGGTTGGACGACCAGCATAGAGTCGCTATAATGCTGATCGCGGTTGCACCCATTTCTTTGCGAGTCGCAACCCGGCGAGCAGAGCTTCGTATTCGGACTCATTGTTGGTCGTTTAAACCCGAACCGTATACCATGAATTCGGATCACCTCGGGGCTTACCAGGAAAGACCCGCACCGGCTCTTTTCCTTTCGATGACCCGTCGACAGAGGTTCCATGTCAACAGGTTCTGGATAGTTTCTTGCCCGACTTCGCTAGACTGTTGCTCGCTTGGGAATAGGAAAATTCCGAAATGAAGTCTGCAACAGCCTGCCCTTTGATAGTCGACCTGGGCGTGTACCTTAAATCGAACTGGCTCAGCTCCATGGCCCATTTGAGCAATTTACCCAGGCCTCCGGTTTCTGGAGGACCTGCCTGAGAGGGTAACTCGTCATCACATTGATTGTATGGGCATGGAAGTAAGGTCGCAGCTTTCTGGACGCGACCAGCAGGGCAAAAGCTAGCCGCTCCATTTCCGGGTACCACATCTCGGCATCCGATAGACGCTTACTTGCATAATACCGGCCACTGAACTTTTCCTCTTCTCGTATTAAAGCCGCACTGACCGCGAACTGAGACACGGACAGTAGATGAGCAGGATCTCTCGTGGAAGAGCTTAGAGAGGTGTGGTGGCTTCCCAAGATGCTCTTTTATACTTTGGAATGCCTGCTCGCATTCGGAAGTCCACTCGAATTTCTTATTTCTTTCAGAACATTGAAGAACGGTAAACAGCGGTCCGTTAGCCTCGATATGAACGGACTAAGTGCCGCTATTCGCCCGTTCAGACTCATGACCTGCTTCTTGCTGGTCGGACTTTCCTATCGAGCAGAGCTTGAATCTTTTCGGGGTTTACCTCTAACCCCGCTGATTGACCATATATCCCAGGAACTTTCCTGACGATCTCCGAACGAACATTTGAGAGGGTTCAGCTTCATTCTGTAGAGTCGGAGTATGTCAAACATCTCAGCGAGGTGCGAAATATGATCTGTGGCGATCTGGGATTTGACCAGCATGTCGTCTACATAGACCTCCATTGTCCTCCCAATCGGTCGGAGAACATTCGGTTGACCACCTCTGGTAGGTCGCACCTGCGTTCTGAGGCCGAAGGCATGACTTTGTAGCAGTATAGTCCCCGGTCCGTAAGGGTCGTATGCTCCTCGTCTGGCCTATACATCGGGATTTGGTTGTATCCCGAGTATGCATCCATGAAGCTTAACAGCTCGTGCCCCGAGGTGGGCGTCAACGAGCTGGTCGATCCTTGGGAGGGGGAAGCTGTCTTTCGGCAAGCTTATTCATGTCGCTGAAGTCTACGCAGGTCCGCCACTTGCCATTTGCTTCTTGACCAAGACCGGGTTAGCACCACAGGTCGGGTAGAGAGCCTCGCGAATAGATCCATTGCGGAGAAGGCTCTCCACTTCTGATTTTAATGCGGCGTACCGCTCCGGATCCATTGCCCTTCTCTTTTGGCGAACTGGCTTAGCTTCACTGTTGACGTTTAATGAATGGCATATAACGTTCGGGCTGACCCCGACCATATCCGCATGCGACCAGGCGAACACATCAATGTTCTCCTTCAAGAAGCTCACCAGCTCGGAGGCGAGCTGAGGGTTAAGACAGCTTCCGATCTTTAGCATTCGGCTCGGCTCTTTTGGATCAACCGAAACTTCGGACAGATCCTCAACCGGGCCGCTCGGGGGAATTTCTTGAACTCGCGAATCATGTTATCCCCCGCCGGACCAGGCTGTGGCTCACATCCGGCTGGTCGCCATAGCATGGCGGGGTGCACAACGCGAAATGCCCTTTCCTTTGTCGACCATTTGGACTGATTTTACATAGCATTCGCGAGATGCGCTTTGCGACCCGCTTACCTCCCCTATCCCCGATGGAGTGGGGAACTTCATCTTGAGATGATAAATGGAAGTGACTGCCCTGAAGGTTCTCAGTAGAGGTTGCCCCAGGATGCCGTTGAAGGCCGACGGACAGTCCACGACCAAAATTCGGTAACCCTAGTCACTTCGTCGTAGTCGCCGAGCGTGAGTGGGAGCTGGATTATCCCATTGGGGATCAGTGATCCCCGTAAAACCATACAGAGGCATCGAGGCCGGTTTCAGGTCGGCCTCGACCAGGTTCATTCTGTCGAAAGCGGATTTGAACAGGATGTTCACGGCGCTTCCGGTTCTACAAGCATTCTGCAGACAATGACACCCTATCAGGGGCGTGATCACCAGAGCATCCTCGTGAGGATGGTGCAAGCGAGCTGCCTCTTTCTCGCAGAAGGTGATCGGTTCCCTTTTCGGGCTTTTGGAGGTCGCTGCGATGTATTCATTACCCTAATCGGGTCGTGGCGAGCTTGCGAGCATACTTTCTGCGCTCCTCGCGTGTTTCCCGCGAGGTGCGGACCTCCGAAGATTATATTAACACTGTCGTACCCGCTGCGATCACGGCGCTTTTTCTTTCGCTCCCCTTGGTTTTCTTTTGGGAGTCATCAATGTACTCTTTGAAGTGCCCCTTCTTGATGAGCTCTTCGATAGCCTGCTTTAGAGCTCGGCACTCATCGGTGAGATGCCCATTTTCCCGATGGTAACGGCAGTACTTCTTGTTGTTTCTAGCCGTAGTGGGGGTTTTCATTGGTTCAGGCTCACCGAGCAGGTTAGCTTCCTCGGATTTGTTGAGGATCGCAGATATGGATGCATTCAACGGAGTGTATTGGGTCCCGTCGCGGTCGCGACGGGGGGACAGGAGCATAGGACTTTTTCTGCTCTGGTGGGGTTTCTTCCCTTTTCGCTGACTGTCAATGTCTCCTTTGCGATCAGCTCGCCTGTCGTCTCCCCGACCTGACATACTATTGGAAGTGCCGTGTATCGCGACGGCGGAGCGCCCCAGTGAGTTCTCTATTCGAAGATACTTTTCTGCCAGGTTATAATCTGGTGAGAGAGATATCATCCTCAGCCTGCAGTTCTTTCCAACGTTCGGTTTGCGGGCGAACTCCAGCTTTATAAGAGTTCGGATGGACTCCTCTGGTGCGTGAGCCACTTTGTTGAGCTCCCTGTGGAAGCGATCAATGTAGGACTGCAAGGATTCGTCTCTCTCTTGCCTTATATTGCTGAGGTAGCTCAAAGGCATTGAAAATTTCCGGTTGGCTTGGAAATGCCGCAGGAACGCCGTGCTCATCTGAGGCCACGAACTGATGGATCCCGCTGGAGCGACCTGAACCATCGTTTGGCGTGAGAGGTCAGCGTCACGCCAAACAGCGGCACTTCGCAAGGTCCGAAACCTGGTGGAGCTCCATCAGGTCGTTGAACTCATATAAATGATCCTGCGGATCATAGTTTCCATCAAACGGCCGCATATCTGGCATTCTGAACCCTGGTGGAAGCGGCAGCTAGCACTTCAAGAGAAAATGGGGATGTAGAGGCGACCTGCGCTGCTCGTTTTGCTGCTCCTTAGCCTATCTAGAGCTCGCTGGAGCTCCTCAATTTGTGGTAAGGTGCCATACCTGGGTTGTTTTCACCCATGCGGCCCGGCCTTCCCTGTTGCGGTTCAGGAGAGTTCGGAGGTCGGATGCCTCCTCGCCTCGGTCGGTATTTCCCCAGCGCTCGACACACGCTGACTAGAGGCGTGCGAAGGCGATGTATTGTGCGGGGCATTTTCACCACCCCCTCGCGTACGAACCGCCCGCGAGGTGTGGGGCACCGCATGGGAACGATCGGGGTCGTTCTGCTGGTGGTGATAGGAATCATCGCGTCCAGCATTTTCGCTTGGGTTTGCCTGCGACTGGCATGGACAGCTCGGGATCTACCTTTTCACCGAGTCTCAGCTTGCTGACACCCCTTGTATTCGCTGGCCCTTGGGAGCCCGTAGGCTTACTTTTTGCCACTTGCTTACCCTTGCGTTTACGCGCTGCAGTGCTCGCGGCACGGGCTATCGCCCTTTGCCGCGCTTTTCGCGTGACCTGCGGGTTCGTTTTTGGCGGTTGTACTGCTCCGGCTGCCGCGGATGACATGCCTTGGTCCAAACGGTCCAACCTCTGGTTGACCGTCTGGAGAGTATTGTCGAACCTCTCCAGGTAGCTTCGGATGGCAGGGTCCAGTTGCGGAGCTGCCGGGGTATTCCCAATAGCATTTTGCGATACTGGAGGTACGCTGGAAGGGGTGTCCCTCTGGGTCGCGGGGACTCCTTCAACATGTTGGTTCCCCTGCTCAGGTTCAGATTGGCGGGCCATTGTAGCTGTAAGACCAGTAGGTCAAAGATTCTCCTGATGAAGGGTAGACGCTAAATCGGCCCTCCTTCTAGCGCCAAACTGTTGATGCTCCGATTTCGGCACCAACCAATTGTCACGTGGGTTTTGCTCTTTGATGAATTAATGCACGTGATAATGGATATATGAAATGAAATAAATGCAGGGAAAACTTTTAAAGTGGTTCGGATGCTAAGGTAGCAAGTCCTACGTCCACTGAGTTGTATTGATTTTAGTGTGGGTCAGGTCGCGAAGCGGACTGACGTACAAAAAGTTATGAAAAGTAAGTGTTTTCTTTTACAAGAGAGAGTTATTTTTGTAAAGAATGGCCTAATCCCCTTAATGGAGGGGTCTTCTTCATTTTATAACAAATTGAGGCGTGTAATCATCATTAAATCCATGGGTTGGTGTGATTGTCAGGATGTAATCCGGCTTTACGTACCATTATCCTTTTTCCAAGCTGATTTCGCACGACTTGCTGCAGAGGAATGGACGCGTGTGAGCCCCACATTACTTTGCAGGTCTGACGTGTGCATGCTGCCCTGACGGGAGCAGGTCACCCGTAACGTGACTCTTCTCACGTCAGCCCTTTGTTTTCCCGGGTATAACAATAAATATTTTCTTTTGAATTTTCTTTCAAGAGAAAATATTTATCAATTAATTATCACCTATTAAATCCTTTACCGAAAAATGATTCTTTCATTTATAAAATTTGATATTAGAAAGATATTTTGAGGTAGAAAGGTTAGTTTGGGTCATGAACACCAATCTGCATACTCTGACCCCCGGCCAAACAAGAAGGGGGTCCTATTGGACACTTGGAATTTGGTTTTGCCAATTCGACACTGTTGTGTGTGGTTTTTTCTCCAAGTTCGTGCCAATTCGAGGATATAGCTCGATCCAGAATAAGCTTGACAACTATGATAGCTCGACCCATAATGAGCTCGGTAATTATGATTGATCGATCCAGCATAAGCTAGTCGCGAACAATTCAAGGAATCATTCAATCAATCCCTAGATTACTTCAGATCTCAGATATTGCGGGAAAGATTGGATCAACGGTGATCACAGCGCTTAATCGTGAGGATATCAGAATTACGATTTGAATTAGTTGTAATCCCTCGAATTTCGTTTTTTTCCTTTGTACGAATATTGTATATAAACCCCCCCAAAAACAACGAGGAGGGGGTTACGAATTTAAGATAAAAATTGCATTGGAAGCTCTCACAGCAAATACAAAAACACAGTGGACATAGGCTGTTAACCTGGCCGAACCATTTTAAAAATCTCTTTGTTTTTAGTTCATTTCATTCATATTTATCGTTGATTTTAACTAATTACGCACACATCGGTTCCGATCTCGGCAAGGTTAATCGGATCACACTGATTGGTGCAAAATTCTATATCAACATTTTGGCACTAGAAGGAAGGCATCTGCCAATATTTCAAATATTTTGGCAAACGTTCACCGCAATTTACTTGTTCCAAGGCCAAAATGGTGCACACCAGATCAAAAACTATCACCGAAAATCATGAGAACGTGGAAACCACCTACCAGGAGGTGCAATAGGAGAACGCTGGACACCTACCACCTATGCTGCCAACTCAGCACGCTGCGAACAACCAGGGGTAGGGACGTCAGCCCCCGAGAACGACCAACTAATGGAGATGATCAGGACAATGTTTGCATAGGCGGTGCAATAAAACGTGGCTGAATTAAGGAACCAACAACCAGTTGCCCAGAACCACGACCAGTAGCGTTTCGCCAACGCAATCCCAACAGGTATGAATTCTGCAGGTGGACAGTTTGTTTCGTCACCGCCAAGGGGTGATCAATACCTCCAACCTTACAAGCAGCACTCCACGCACGAGCGTGAGTATTGCAGGCAAACAAACCTTGGGAGGTGACCGGGAAACAGCCGTTAAGGGAAAGCAAAGGCGACGGATTCCGCCGAGAAGCTCGATGGTATCCCTAGCGTCAACATGCTGGTTTTAGCCCACGCCCAAGGCGAGATTGATCTTTCTAGGCTCGCGAAGTGAGTCATGTGTGTTAATCTGGCAATGACTGATGTTCCGGTTATGACTGACGTTGCGAGCAACGCACTGATGAGCATGATAGCACATATCAATCCAGCTATCATGACTCAACCTCGCGCATCAATGAGCATGCCGGAGGAGCTTCGCAAGCAACAGACTTGCTGACTCATTTGCTTGAGGTGAGGCTTAATAGAGCCAGCTAGGGCAACCAAAATGAAGACTTAGATCGCATGCAGAGGATGCTCGACGACTTAAAAGCTTGCCATAACAACTTGGCAGAGGAACTTATTTACGGAGAAAGTTCATCAAGCCCTGCTCCTACAAGGGTTCAAGGCGCCCAAAGGCAAGTTTGAAGGGAGAGGGGACCCCAAAGACCACCTCGACAGCTTCAATGACTTGATGGAGCTACACCAGGTCAATGACTTAGCGAAATGCCAGTGTTTCGCAGTCACATTAGTCAGAGATGCCAAGAGGTGGTACAAAAGGCTCAAGGTGAACTCCATAAACTCTTGGCAACAATTCTCCTCGCTGTACCAACAACAATTTCAGGCAAGGAGGCAATTCGCGATGTTGCTTAGCTACTTGAGCAACATTCTCCAAGAGCGAGACGAATCACTGACCTCGTATTTAACGAGGTTCCAGAACAAGTAGGCAAAAGTCGCTGACGCCCCCGAAGAATCCATTCAAACTTTGGTGATCGCAGGGACTAGACCTAACACGGAGCTGTGGAAAGAGCTCCAGAGTGAAGATCATGTGAGCCTGACCAAATTCTACCAGATGGCCACGAAATGCCAACGAGTAGAGAGCTCGCTGGTAGCGTTAGCCAAAAGCTCACTGCGGGGGGTCCCAGACAGGAGACAAGATCGTCCCTCAAATAAGCGTGGGGGTTAAGACTGCAACGACAGGGATCGCAACAGGTCCCAAAAGAAATAGAGGATAGATAACCACGATGACAGGCAACATTTCCCGCCGTATGCAGAATACACCCCTCTCACTCAAGACATCGCCCACATTTATGAAGTGTCCCGATAGGCGAAGAGACTGCCCACTCCAGAAATGATGAGGGGGGCTCTAGGCAAAAGAGACTGGCATAAATATTATCGGTACCACAGAGATGTTGGGCATAACACGAATGATTGCCGAGCCATGAAAGACGCCATCGAAGACTTGATAAGAAGAGGCCACCTGCAAGAATTTGTTAAGGCAGAACTGACTCGTGAAAACCCTAGCGAGCAAAGTAGTCAGGCCCTAGGACAGGTTCAGGTTCAGGTTCAGCTCAACAGGCTCAACCAAATCCCAACGAAGTCTTCGTGAATATGATCTACGTAAGGCCCGACATAACAAGGAGCTCGAGACAAGCTCGCGAGCAGTATGCTTGGGAAGTGAGGACAGACTCGGTCCTCCAAATAATGAGCTATGAGAAAAAGCCACCAAAGTGGCCCAAACAAGAAAGCCAAGTAGTGGGGTTCGCAGTTGACAAGTGCGAAATATCCCCACGTCATAATCATGACACGATTATAATCGCGGCCAGGATCGACAATGCAAGAGTGTTAAAGGTTATGGTCAACAACAAGAGCGCGAAAAACATCATATTCTTGGGAGCCTTCTGAGGAATGGGATTCATAGAAAGGAACATGTGAGTGTGCCCCTCGTCGCTCTATGGGTTCACCGGGGACAGCTTGGTTCCCAAAGGTACTATCGACCTTCTCGTAACTCTAAGAACAGAACCAAAGGTCAGAACAGTGATGGCCAAATTCTTAGTGGTGGACTGCCCGAATACATATAACGTCATCCTTTGAAGGCCAATCCTAGATGATTTAAGAACAGTCACATCAGTGCGCTGCCAAGCGATAAGATTTTCGACTTCCAGGGGAGTCTTGACTATTAGGAGCTGCACCAAGGAATCTCGAGAATTCTATAATCGGGCTATAAATGCCACACAGAAATGGTCGTACCCAAAGAAAATGATCATCGCAGAATCCAAGCCAAACCCTGGGTTGCTATAGGACACTATAGATCCTCGCATCCACAAAGAAGAGCCTGCAGCAGGACCGACCAAAAAGTTGTTAGAAATAAGAGTTAACGAGGAAGATGTAACTCGCGTGCTGAAAATCAGCAGCAGCTTGACCAGAGAAATGGCCGATAATTTGGTCGAGTTCCTAAAGAGAAACCTCAACGTATTCGCATGGGTGCACGTGGATATGGTTGGGATCAGTCCTGAGGTAATATGCCACAGGTTGAACCTCGACCCATAGGCTCGACCCATAAGACAGAAAAGAAGGGTCATGGATGCATAGCGCTCTCAAGCACTCAAGGATGAAGTCGACAAACTCTTGGAAATCAACTTCATCAGGGAAGTCAAGTACCTCGACTAGGTCACCAATCTAGTCCTAGTCAAGAAGTCGGATGGCAAGTGACAGACTTGCGTCGACTTCATGGATCTGAACAAGGCCTGTCAAAAAGATAGTTTTTCGCTACCACGAATCGACTAGCTAGTAGACGTGACAACGAAAAACGCACTACTTAGTTTTATGGATGCATACTCGGGATATAACCAAATCTCGATGTACCAGCTCGATGAAGAACATACTTCTTTTATTACTGACCGTGGAATCTATTGTTACAGGGTTATGCCATTTGGTCTCGAAAACGCTGGGGCAACCTACCAACGCTTGGTAAACAAAATGTTCGCCAACCAAATCGACCGATCCATGGAAGTATACATCGACGACATGCTTATCAAGTCAAAGGTCGTCGAAAGTCACATTGAGCACCTGGGAGAAATGTTCGACATCCTCAGCAAGTATCAAATGAAGCTCAATCCACTGAAATGTGCTTTCGGGTTAAGCTCCAAAAAATTCCTAGGCTTCCTCGTGAACCAATAGGGTATAGAAGCTAACCTAAAGAAGATTCAGGCCCTGCTTGACATGAAAAGCCCGACTAGAATAAAACAGGTACAGAGCCTGACTAGACGTGTGGTTGTGCTCAGTAGGTTCGTTTCTCGAGCCACAAATAGGTGTTTACCAGTTTTTGAGACCTTGAAGGGGAAAAAGGGTTTCAAATGGATAGAGGAGTGCGAAAGAGCCTTCTAGGAGCTGAAGAAACACCTCGGACAGCCTCCCCTACTATCAAAACCCATCCAGGGCGAGCCGCTACTATTGTACTTGTCAGTATCAAAATCCGCTGTAAGCGCGACGTTGATACGCGAAGAGAAAAGAATACAATGGCCAGTGTATTATGTGAGCAAGAGACTGCTCGACATGGAAACAAGGTACTCGGAGATGGAGAAGCTCGCCTACGCCCTTGTTGTTGCCGCTAGAAAGCTGTGACTCTATTTTCAAGCACACTCTATCCATGTGCTGACAAACTTTCCCTTGAAGAAGATAATGCAGAAGCCCGAGGCATCGAATAGACTGATCCAGTAGACGATGGAGATGAGTCAGAACGACATCAAGTATATCTCGAGGACATCAATCAAACGTCAGGTTGTGACAGATTTTATATCCTAGTTTTCCTATCAACTAGAAGTCGAGTCAAGCCCGCTAGAGGCAAATACGTCTAGAGAGATCGAGCAATAGAAACAAAAGAGTGACAACTTATGACTGTGGACTTTGTACATAGATGACTCATTGAATGAAAAGGGAGTAGGAGCATGCCTCTTGCTCGAAAGTCTAGAGGGAGACCCAATCAGAGCCGCAATAAGGTTCGGGTTCAACGCCTCCAATAATGAAGTTGAGTATGAGGCATTGCTCGCAGGTATACGACTAGTTAGGAAAATAGGGGTAGAGTCCATCAAGATCTATAGTGACTCACAACTCGTGGTCCATAAAGTTACCGGAGAATACCAAGCAAAAGAAGATAGGATGACATCCTACCTCCAGCAAGTAGAGACCGAGCTCGGATAGTTTAGATGCTTTACCATTCACCAGATCCCAAGGGAGAAAAACTCGCAAGCAGCTGCATTGGCTTGCCTAGCCTCAGTAATGAACAATGAGAAGGTTGATTCAATCCCAGTTAAATTCCTCACGAAACCAAGCATCTCCGCTCCACAAGATCCAGTGTTAACCACAAGTTAAAGGTACAACTGAATGAATGCAATCACCACCTACTTGAAGGACAACGCAGTGCCAGAGGACAAAACTGAAGCTAGAGCACTCCGCACGAAGGCAGCTCAGTACACATTCATCAACGATAGACTGTATAAGTGTGGATTCAATGTACCATTGCTGCGATGTATTGACAACGAGGATGCAAATTATCTTATGAGAGAAATACATAAGGGAAATTGCGGGAACCACGTAAGGGGCAGATCTCTAGCTTACAAGGTGCTCCGCCAGGGATATTACTGGCCAATGGTTTATGATGATGCAATAGATTATGTTTCCAGATGTGACAGATGCCAGAGATTTGTAGATATTCCACGAACTCCATCGTAAGAATTGACCACTTTGACAAGCCCATGACCATTTGCGATCTAGGGCATCGACCTTATCGGCCTATTGCCTTAGGGAAAATAAGGCGTTAAATTTGCGGTAGTTGCCATTGATTATTTCACCAAGTGGGCAGAAGTCGAACCACTGGCAACAATAATGTCGAGTAGGCTGAATGATTTTGTCTATAAGAACATAATTTCTTGATTTGAGATTCCCCACACAACAATAACCAACAATGGAAAGCAGTTCTACAACGAAGATTTCAAGACCTTCTACGAGTGGCTTGACATCAAGAAGAGTTTCGTTGTCGTCTATCGGCCTCAAACCAATGGATAAGTAGAGGTTGTGAACAAAGTGATCAAGCACACCATAAAGAAGAAGCTTGATGACCTTAAAGGGAGGTGGCTGACGAGCTGCCAAAAGCTTTATGGTCCTACAAAACGACTACCAGGAACTCGACCTAACCTTTTCCGCTTGAGGCTAGACCTGATCGAAGAACATGAGGCCAAATCTCAGTTGAGGCTCGCCTCATATCAACAGCGAGCCAAGCGATACTTCAATACCAAGGTAAAAAACAGAGACTTTGAAATGGGTGATCTGGTCCTCAGAAAGGTTGTCTAGGGTACTCAAAACTCGAACTTGGGGGCACTTGGGCCCAAATGGGATGGTCCCTTTAGGATATCCAAAAAGTTCATGCTAGGATCCTTTCACTTGGAACGCCTCAACGGCAAAGCAATAATGTGAGCTTGAACGCCGAGCACTTGTGAAGATATTACCAATTAGCAGCTCGGGTTTCACTTGTTCTTATGTTCTGCATTCACGTTCGTTGTAACGCCATTTATGGCCAAAATACTTGATTAGTAAACGGGATATTATTCATTATTTTCTATGATTCATTGTAGACATCTTAAGATCGTTAGCATTTTACAAAATCGCAACCTAAGCGATGATATTCTAAAAAAAAAAAAAACTCGGAGTCAAGAGTCAAGGAAAGGCAGCTTATCTCGAACAAGTCACGCCAAAATCCAACTCTTTGAGGGTGAAACACCCCTAAATTGATGAAGTTAAACTTGAAATCAATTTCAAGGAAAAATACGTCGAAGGAAATCGACCTTAAGCTGACGCCCAAAAAACTTGAAAAAGTCAATAAGGTCCGAAATCGAAGTTGAATGGCACATAAGATTTCCTCGTACAAATCCGTAAAAGCTTATTACGAAGCGAGCTACGCGTAACTTTAAGCAAATTCAGATTTTGGTGTTACAAGTCCTACCAGGACGGCAAATCAACTCCATAAAAGTATAATAAATATTGCTTGACATGGAAACGATAAAAGTTTCTTTCATTGATTAAGTTTAATTACCAAGGCAAGAAAAAAAAAAACGACTTTTCAGGTGGGTGGGGAGCAGAAGCTTCATCCTCGACCTGTCCAGGAAGGTTGTCGCCGAGAGGAAGAAATGTCTTATCAACAAGAGGAACAGTGACTTCCTCTCCAAGGTCGGGAACCTCAACTGGTGGAATCATGTTCATGAGAGTCTCAGAGGTGGCTACCCTTCCATGAGGGGGGTTCTTCCGAGAATATTCCCTCGGAAACATCAAGTTAAGTTGCGATGCGTAGACTACTCTTATGTGTTCAAGATCCTTGAGGGTGATCGAGGATTGTGGTTCTCTTTGTAGCTTATGGGCTGGAGACGGCGGGGAGTGAGCCAGCTGAATCGAAGCATGATCGGACAAGCCCGTAGCGTCAGGGTCTGAGCTTCGAGTGATGAATTCTTCAGAGACCTCGAGGGACACATCTCCAAGGGCTGCCAAGCCTGCCGATGAATCGAACATTCGATCTATAGTGCGACTACTGGAGGAAGATATGGCTGTAGCTCGCCTCTGGGTACTTGAAAAAAGAAGCGAACATGTGTTAGAGCTCAAATAAATCAACGACCATTCCACACTCGCTTCTATTTCAAGCACCCGAGATAGCTCACGTAATACAACGAAGGGACGCGACCTACCTGGGATACCAACAGCCACCGCGTTAAGCCCCTTTAAAACCTGAGACCACCGGAGACACAACCAAAAACCTTACTAAAACCTTAAAACATCCAATGTGGCCACTACAGTAGCCACCCTTTGACGCAAAATCAGAAAAATAGAAAAAAATAAGGAAAAGAGCCTTACCGGAATAAGAAAAGTGCTGGAAACTCGTAAGAAAGACCACTGTGATGATGTAAGAACAATGACAAAGGAGAACTAGAGTCATAATAACTTTCGGAGTGACTATTCTGAGGTTTTTTGCTGCCTTTTATAGTGGTTTGCATGGGAGATGAAGGGCGGGGTTTAATCGTGGTCGTCGACTTACAGTAGATCATGACCCCTTCATTCATCGAGGAATCTCAGCCCGTAGGTATGGCCACGTGTCAAACATCCGCAAGGAGCGACGAATCGTTACATTGCTATAATGATAACTGTCACCGCATGTCGCCTCAACTTCGCACGTGAATAGCTAACGTCGCCCACGCGCGACGAAACGTAACTGACAAAGGCTACCGCATTTAAAGCGGCATGACCACGCAGAAATTACTTGTATGTCCTGACTGTTCATATTTTGAGTTTTGACAAGTACCATGAGGAATAAAGATCCAAGTGTGAGGTACGTCCACCAAGCACAAGGTCGATCACGGGGGCCTAATTGGACAGGCACTCGGAGACTCATTGTTGAAGCCGAGTTTGGCATCAAATTGAGCAATAGTTTTCGAAGCCCGAAACGAGCATCGAACATTAGGGGGAAGATGTTGTGTGTGGTTTTTTCGCCAAGCTCGAGCTAACTCGAGGATATAGCTCAATCCAAAATGAGCTCGACAACTATGATAGTTCGACTTAGAATGAGCTTGACAACTATGATTGGTGACCCAGCATAAGCTCGTCGAGCTATAGCTCGACCCAATATAAGTTAGTCGCGAACAATTCAAAAAATCATTCAATCAATTCCCAGATTACTTCAGATCCTAGTAATTGCGAGAAAGACTAGATCAATGGTGATTACTGCACAGTCACAACACCCAATCGTGAGGATATTAGAATTATAATTTGAATCAATTGTAATCCCTCGAATTTCGTTTTTTCCTTTGTACCAATCTTGTGTATAAACCCCCCCTCAGACAATAAGGAGGGGGTTACAAATTTCAGATAAAAATCGCATTGTAAGCTCTCATAGCAAATATAAAAACACAGTGGACGTAAGCTGTTAACCTGGCCGAACCACTGTAAAAATCTCTTTATTTTTAGTTTATTTCATTCATATTCATCGCTGATTTTCACTAATTACGCATACATCGGTTCCGATCCTGGCAAGGTCGATCGGATCACGCTGGTTGGTGTAGAATTCTATATCAACGGACACTTTTAGTAAAACCCGCGTGTTTTAATAACTTTCAATATCTATATTATAACAAACAAAATATTAAATTTAGTCTTAATACAAAATAAAGAGGGTCAAACAAGTAGCGAGTAAACGACTTTTTCCCACCAAAATAATAGCTTAATGATATTTTCCTATCCACATACTTTTAAAATACTATTTTACTACAAAAAAATGTTACACCCACAGTCTCTTCTCACAAACTTCATTTCATAGCTCGAAGTGACAACTCGCAATTAGTTAGCTCCCACTTGATAAATTGTGACTGACTGATTGCGAGCTGTCATGTCGAGATTATGAGAGAAAATTTGTGATAAGAGGTTGTGGGTGTAGTATTACTCATTTACTACTCAAATTTATATTATGTTTCCAATTTTGGTATTGTTGCGACCCCACATCACCACCATTCTCTTCTTTGATCATTACTCACCAAAACCCCTCAAATCCTACTCCAGCTGATCTTGCCAATCATTAGCAATCGAGCGATTAGGGTTTGCGCAGCCGCCCCTCCCAAGTTAAATTTCGATTAATCCCAACCACCAAAAAATCCAACATTCTACCACAAAAAGACTAATCGACCTCTCCCTTCTTCAAAAGCTCCAATAGTCTAGACCGAATTTGCTCTCTGTTTGTTGTCGGAATATAAATTTGAATAAAAAATGATATTTTAAAAGTTTGTGGGTGAGAAATGTTATTAAACCATTATTTATGTGAGAAAAAGTTGTTAACTCACGAATTGTACTTCAAAACACTACATTATAGCTGCACTACGAATTTTTTTTTTTTTTTTGCATTTATTTATTTATTTTAAAGATTTTGCACAACTTATGTGCTTGGTGTCTACGATGGAGCTAGGGACGCCTTCATATAAAATTTTCTTTTAACAATAGAAAATAAAGTAAAGAAAAAAAAATAATTTTAGCATCATTTAATATCAATAATAAATGACAAAAAAATCACAATAGTTATGCCTTAAACCTTTTTTATTTTATTTTTTTAACAATTTAGGTTATTTAGGATGTTTGACATGTGTGTGACTAGATAATTTGTGTATTCCTTAAATTTTATGGGTAAATATAATCCCAAATCACAAGAGGGAAATTTGTTAATATCTAATAATAATTAATTAGCTATTAAAAACTAGGGATTAGAATCAACATAAATATCAATATTGTTGAACCAAATTATTTGTTTGTCAGTACTCGACCTCCAGCACCTTGTTTTGATGCTATTTAAACAAGAGTTTGAAGAATCCATAACATATAAACTTGAATCAATCAAAAACCTGTGTATCTGCATTGCATTCTTAATGAAGAGACCCTTCCTCCTTTTTAAATTTGTTCAAAGAAATTCAACAAGGTTTTGCTCCATCTTACAATAAAATATTTAATTTACTAGAAAAAGGACTTACCCAACCCACGTGGGCTTGTGGTAGAACAGTGTCTAAATCCAGTTAAACTCATCTCATCACTTTGAGTTGCAATGACACAAGACTGAAACTTCAACTCAACCTTGTTGATCTTGAAACGACAACTCCTCAAATAAAAAAGATAAAGCCTTCTTCTCTCTGTAATGTATTACGAGCACCAACACCAACAATTTGTTGTTTCTATTAACAATTTGGCAACACGGGCAACACTGACTCCTACTGAATATCCTGTAACCAATATTTCCGGTAAAAATATCAACTTGAAAACGCCTTCACGTGCTGCCCTTATTCATTTTCCATTCCTAGCTACTTCATTCGCTGGCCTTTATTTTGGTAACTGCATTTCAGATTTTTCAATTTACCAAACTCATGTTCTTGTGTATGGGAGACACCAATGACATTTGATTTGACTAAACCATGCCTGCCTTCTCATCACACCCCCACCCATTTAGGTTTCCGTGGAATGCATGCAACTCCTAGCTAGGCTCCCACCGCCATATGCAGCTTAATCTTCATTTTCTCATCAAAACTACATTGAAAACAGTTTTAAACTATACCCGATATTACATTACTTCTCACACAAATGAACTGAAACCTGGGTAATTTACTTCTTTGGTAATTCATTCAAAATTTTCTGATTACAATGCATTGCAGAAAAACAAAAACTGAGCACTACTAATTTGGTAATTAATGATGCAGTGCACAATATATCATAGTTCTTGAGGAAGGAGCAAAGTGCAAACAGAAGGAAACCAGGAGTATTTCAGCCTAAACTTTGAAAGCAGAGAATTAATATTCATAATTCCTTCTTTACATCAGTTGTTCTTAGGTGGGTGGTGCCTGGGTGCACGATAATCAGCATTGAAAGCTACAAATTCTTTCTGATCCGCTTCTTTAGAAAATTGATGACCAACTCCTTGTTTACATGCTACATTAGACATCTTCTTCCTTTGGTCTACAACTCCTCCAGCAGCAAATTGACTTGTTTCTCCAGAAACACCAGACACCTTCACCTTCTTTGCCTTCCTTACTTGAACGACGGAACCCATTCTCCTTCCGCCAGGTCTTTGATCGTTCGCACCAGTTGAAGTGATCTCACCATCGACGACTCCCTGCAGGGAACATATCGTTTTAATAAAAAAAATAATGTGCCCAAAAACAAAAAAATATTACATATCAAAACGTCTTTACCTTTCCCTTTGAAACAGCATCAACTTCAACAGCTGCATCGCCATCTAAAAGGAAATTAATTAAACTTTAGTAATTAGTAATTAACCTGAAACTAAAAGTAGTGGCTTTTGCTGGGTTGAGCTGTGAGCAAGAGAAAGAAAATGGAAATACCGAAGTACTATTACCTTGATGGTGTGCATAAGCGGTAATATTGGAGAAGCTTGAAGTAGTAAAAAGAAGTATAAAAAGGAAACATGTTAACCCCAATGGAGCCATGGATGTGTTTCTTCTTAATTTGGTTGGTAGCTAGGGTATGTTTGTTGTCGAAATCAGGCAGGAGAAGAGAGATATATGAAGGCACAAAGCAGTGTATTTATATAGAGAGTACTTCATCATAACTTGAAATACAAGTCAAATATATACAGTATATAGATTTTAACACCTAGCAGCTAGCTACACAACATACGAGCCCAAGTCAAAGTTAGGAGAGGAACTATGGTTCCAACATCCTCCCTGCCTTCAGTAAAATGGTGGCTATTAATATTATAATTTAATAAACAATCTCGTAATAAATAACGACTGCATCAACTCTCGAGTCAGCCCATGTGTTGATTTGTATTGTATCAATTGAAACGAAAATCTCGAAGCGTTTATAATCACAGGGAAATTCGATGGTCCCAACAGAGAGATTCAATAGTACCAACAAAAGTTGAAAAAATAAAATGAATTAAGTGAGAGGGCCATGAATCAACTTAACATTAACAAGCGGTGGTGTGTTGGTTCATACGATAACGTGAAACGTAAGAAATGTGTGTTTTGCGCCTGTCTACCGCCATGCAATCAACGAGAAGATCTTTGCTTGGTTTGCGAGGAGGGTGGCATTTTGATTTAGTTAATTTAAGGCTAAGTTTTCTATGTTCAATTATTATATATTTGAGAGGTTACTGTTCCCCGTATATTTAAACATGAATATTGAGTATTTCAATGTTCCTTAGTGTAGGTGTAGCTCTATGGCAGCATGGAACCACAAAAACAAATAGTAAATCGTAAAAAGGTGTGAGAGTTTAGCTAGAACATTGGAGTTTGAAGAATTAACAGAGTTTGCTTTCAACAACTTATCATTTTATTGATATTCAGTGGGTGTCCCTTGAGGACTGCGAGACTGGAATTCTCACAAGGTTCTTAAACAGCAGGCTGCAAGTTTCTTCCGTCGTCGGAAATTGCGCAATGTTCCAACCCAAGTGTCACTTGGATTGTAGCTGAAACCATGTTGCTCCACATGAACACCACAATCAACAAAAATAGCACAAGTAATAACATGGTAATTATTCAAAATCGACGAAATTAACTTTATAAAATGGAACAGGCCACAGTAAAGTTGCTAATGCATGTATAAGCAAAGTCAATAAGTAATAACAAAAGTATGATTATTATCAAATGTTTGAAAGTCTTGTCTTAATTTTCTCAGTTACCAAATACCAATACACCCACTATTGATTTCGTCGGGTTCACATGAACAATTTTTTGATCACTTCTAAGACCTCCTTCAACTTCTTGATATCCATTTTCCATGAATTTTTCTTGGCATGCGTAGGAAACAAAAGAGTGATCTCCAAAGTCCTGACCAACCCAGGGGCTGGTCCAAAGTCAAAGGCCTAACTATGGTTTTTCTGTTTTTTGGGCTATTGTCATCGGGTCATCAGGTGAATATGATCAATGACTGGTCAAGTAGTCAAAGAATGAACGCCTAGTTACAAGATTACACATAAATTAAATGAATGGCGACTTAATTCTACCTTAATTTGTAGAGATTTACTGTTATTGTGATGGCTTGAAACGGTGACGTTTTATGATTAAATGAAGCAAGGTCTTTTGAGCGTTGATTAACTGAAGATCCAATGGTTGGAATGAGTCCCTTAGTCAACCATATAAAAGCTTACCAATAGGGTAGATTGAGAGCTAAAGCGTTTTATCTCTCTCTTCTTCATCAGCAAAATTGGGTTTGTTAGGATTTATTAATTAATTTTGTGGATTGAATCTTGTAACTGGTGATTGAGTGGCTGGTTTCAGGTCATTCGAGTGTATTAGTATACATAGATCATTAGGGATTTCAAAGATAGGATCTCTATGGTGAGTTACAGATTTAGATAAGGATTGAGGGGCTTGATATACTGTGTGTAATCTGAACTGAGTTCTTGGTAAATTTTAGTGCAGTGAGCTCGCTTGTTTCCCGAGCTTAACGTGGACGTAACTTACTCGAATTGAGTAAGTGAACCACAGGAAATCTTGGTGTTCTTGTGTGTGTGTGTGATCTGTTTGATTCTTTAATTTACCGTTTGTTTAAGGCGTGAGATATAACATTAACGACTTAGGGCTGACATATTTTCCCAAGGAGATTTGTTTTGGTGATTAGAGATTAATCTTAAGCACACTACAGTTTCACTATATGTTGTCATACATCCTTTAAATCTGAGTACTTGGAGAAAAATAAATGATGAACCATGTTTCTTTCGCATTCAATTAAGCATGTCGATTGTTCTGACAAAGCCCAGAAGGTGTTGATTGAAGGTGATTAATTGCTTGCTCCCTTACAACCGCACGCTTGGGCTCCATTCTACAGTTCCAAACAGTAGCTGCCATTCCCAACCCACCACCACAATTACAATACCAGAAGCTCACAAGAAGCCGAAAATATTAGCCATTCATTCTTCCTTGGCGTTTTCAAAGCCCTGTACAATCATAAATGTGAAGAAATCATCATTTCAACATGGAGAGGGAGTGTTGTGCTTGAGTTATGTTAATTAAGAACAAATTAAGGAGATGATTAGCTTAGCTAGCAGTTGGTTATATAAAATGGGTGGGAGCTTAGCTGTGAGAAATATATCATAACTTGAAAGTCAAAAGTAAAGATGGATTGTAGTTTATACATAATAATGAAGATGTCCCACTTATATATATATATATATGTGTATATATATTTTCTTTGTTTTGTAATTAGGTTATGGTCATTAGTCCCCCACTTATTCATCATTCGTATTTGCTTTTGCTTCCAATATAAAATCTTTTTCCCTTTATTTTTTTTATAATGTTTATGAGAGCAAAAGTCATGAAAGCAACTTTTTGGTTTTGGTATTAATTATAACGACCTCTCCAATTAATTCTAAAGTAGTGACAACTCATCTTTTGTATATATATATTAACTTCACGAACATACATTTAAATTAAGAAAATAGTTATTTATATTATTTATCATAATATCATATTCTAAGACACATAATTCTATAGGAGAATATTGATATACTATTAACGATATTTGTATTAATTTTTATCAACAAGACCTAATATGAACTAAAACGTCAAATAACTAACCCTTACGTGGCCACATGGTCAACTGAGACTTTTGGATATATTACTTAAAACGTCTTGAGTTCGATTTCCTTCTGTTGCTAATAAGAGTGACAATTGGAGGATTACCCGACCCTTAACTTTAAGACCTCAAGGGATTAGTTGAGGTGTATGCGAGATTAGTTGAGATACGTGCAAACTAGCCCGGATATCCTTGATTACCTTGAGATAGTGGCGGATCTAGGATTTTTGTTGAAAGAGGGCCTTCGCGGCTCCGCCATTGTTTGTCAAACAACTAGTGCAAACTTTAAAAAATATCAAACCTTAAGCAAAAATAATAATAATACAATATTAAAAACATAAGAGAAAAGAATATAATAACACACTACTTTCTTGCTTGAATAAATTTATGAGAAGCAAAATTTTGAGTAAATGTGTTGAGTAAACCTTTAGCAAAATTTCTTTTAATATTTTTTTTTTTTTAATTTTTGGCATCCAAAGATTATAATATAAATTTTCATGACTTTGATCAGATCTAACCTAAGCTAAAGTAAACTAAAACTTAAATTAAGTCAACATTGTGTTGACTTTAGATATGAATTAATTTAAAAATGGGGAATTTTCTTGGTATAAACATAGATAGTAACTAAAATTTTTTTTAATAATTTTGAACAGCCGAACGATGACGTTTGAAATGTAGGAAAGTAGTGGGCGAGAGTGAAGAATAATGTCCTTTAAAATATATTTAAGGTTTTAATTTGGGAAAACAGGTTCATTCTTAGACACAAAACACAAAATATACTCACAAAAAAAACAAGCATAACTCAACCTTAAGATAAACTAAATTCAAATAAACAATACACATACCTAAAACTGATAAAATAGAAAACGAAACTAATTGTGACATCTTAAGTAGTGAAAGCTTTAACAATTTCAGTCCTTAAAAGTTTTAAGAGCTAATAACATGAGAAAGAGAATGAGAGAATGAGAGAGTAAAGAATTTAGTGGATAAAATCATAAAAAGCTAACGGAGACAAAGAGTGGAGAAAATTTTAAGTGGGCTTGGAATATATATATTAATAACAAGTTTTTTGTGGACCTAGATATATGTATAATAGTTCTAATTTATTTTTAAATATGAGAGTAAGTTTGAGTATATATATTAATAGCAATTTTTTGTGGATCTATATATTAATAATTTAAAAAAAATAATATGAAGGTAGGTCTAGGCCTACTCTCAAAGGGACTGGATTTACTCCTATCCCGAGGGATCTGAATATCACTAATTACTTCAAGAGATTAGTTAAAATATGTATAAACTGATCCAGATATCCTTAATTACCTATAGAAAACAAAAAAAGACACTAAAACGTCCAATAAAGAAAATAAAATCTACGGATAATAAAAAAGGATTGATGAAATGACATGCAAATATACTAGTAATATTTGGGAATCTGAATATATTTTCCTAATAAGACGGGTGGATGGATGTGACATTTTTTTTGAGTTAATTCAGTTATTTTATACTATATGAAGAGATAATTTCGTAGAAAAGCAATTATAGGAAAAGTCAAGTTTTACCCTTCGAAAACTCGAAATTATAGATTGATTGGTAAAGATATGTCAGTCAAGACCCTATCTTAATGTTACATAAAATGATTAGTCAACTCATTTGATACACTTTATTTGTTTTTTCATTCTATCGTATATAAATTAGAAGTAGAATTTCATATTAAAATCATTTGGGATATCATATGAATATATATATACGTATCTTAAATCCAGGTCAGTCTGGTGATCAAAGAGGTTTACTCATATCTTTGAGTTTCTCGATTCAAACTTTAGGGTTATATATCACAATAACATTATGATTTATCTGATCATTTGAGTTTGTAAGGTGTTCAATGGACTTCGAAGATTAGTTGAGATACACATAAACTGACTCAGACACCTCGATTATAGAAAAAAAAAATTCCATAATGTATTTTGTAGAATGGTAATTGAAGAAAATTCCTATTTATGGAAGAGTATGCTTAGGTAAAAAAAGATATAAACATTAAACATTTATTGCCATGCATTATTTGAACAAGATGGCCAACCCATGATTTCATTTTCCAGACTACTGCCCCCACTAGATATTATATGAATGAATGGCTTATGCCTCTTCTCTAAATTGAATTTCAAAAATTCAACATTGTAATTCCAAAACTTTTACACGTGTATTCATAATATTTTAATTTAATTTATCAGCTTTTATAACTTTTAATTAACGCATTTGGAAGCCGCTAATCACTCTTATAAGGTAAATAACCGACAAAAATTCTTTCTTCTAGCTTACTTTGTCCTTTCCATGTTCTGTCTTTCTCTTCTGCCAAAAATCATAGCGCCTCCATTCATTTTCTCAAGAAACAAACACAAACCACCAAACCCCATATTCTATAAAATTTTAACTCAAACCTTAACCTCTTTGTTTTCTCTTTCTACACGCCAGAGAAACAAAAAAACACTTAATCAAACCCTTAAATTATAGTTTAAAACTTTACTACTTTACCATGCAATTCTTATTATCAACTTTTCACACCTAAAACTGATTCTAATCTTGTGTTTTTAGTGGTTTCGTCAATCCAAATGGGTACTGCAACATCCTCTATGGCGGCGAAGTTCGCCTTCTTCCCGCCAAACCCTCCGTCGTATTCCATAATTGTCGATGAAGCAACTGGGAAACTCAGGATCTCAGATGTCCACCAGAGAGACGACGTGGATGTTTTGAAATTGAACACCAAAAAAGGAAACGAGATTATTGCTTTGTACGTGAAGAACCCATCGGCTTCACTCACTGTGTTGTATTCTCATGGAAATGCTGCTGATCTTGGTCAGATGTTTCACATTTTCAGCGAGCTCAGTGTTCATCTTAACGTTAGCCTCATGGGGTTAGTTTTTGTAAACTTCTTCTTTTTCTTTTTGCTCTCAAAACTTCATCTATTAGAACCATGTTAAACACATGTTAAGGAATACTTTCATGTATTTGATGCAGTTAGGTTTTTATCATTTTTATATTATTATTTATTTGATCAACTATTAATGAGAAGATGGGTGTGATTTTTTGTGCTAATTCAGGTACGATTATTCTGGGTATGGACAGTCTTCTGGAAAGGTATATTCCTGTCTTTTCTGTCTTGGAACTTCTAATGTTTACTGCAACATATGAGGCCAAACACACTTTAGCACGTGTCACTGCCGGAAAAATATGTAAAAGTCAAAGGAGAAAGAAATATAAAACTCTCTCTTTTACATGTAAAATTGTGATGTTTTGGGAAAATAGTACTGTTGATTTGGGTTTTAGCCAAAAAAGAAATGCTGATTTATGTGTGGCAATTAGCCAAGTGAGCAGGATACATATGCAGACATAGAGGCGGCCTATAAAAGTCTTGAGGAGAGTTATGGAGTTAAGGAGGAAGATATAATATTGTATGGACAGTCAGTTGGAAGTGGACCTGCTCTGGAATTGGCTACACATTTGCCTCGACTCAGGGCTGTCATTCTTCATAGTCCAATCTTGTCTGGCCTTCGTGTTATGTATCCTGTGAAGAGAACATTCTGGTTTGACATTTACAAGGTTTAATTATCTTCTGTATTATGCTTTGTTTGGACCATATGTAGCTTAACATTTGATGATTTAAGTTGTGAAATTGTGTTTGTTACTAGTTGATACTTAACCTCGTTGTTTTTAATTTCAGAACATTGATAAAATTCCTCTGGTCGACTGCCCAGTTCTGGTAATTCATGTGAGTTCATTTGTCCTTCAATCCCTTAATTTCATGCCTGAATCGTGCATATTTTACAATGGAGGATAAACTGGCTTGTTAGATGCATCATATATAGCCTGATTAGTGACCAGTTTCCTGGAGCTATACCAAGTTCACTTATGATTAATGAGGCTGAATTAAAAGTGGGGTTGCTTCATTGTTGTGAAGGGGTATAATTTTCCAATGATGTAATCAGATTGAATGTTTGTGGCTTTTATTAGTTAATGCAATAGTTAAAATTTTATCCGGCTTAGATAAAATTATCAGATGGCAGACAGTTCAGTCAAAACAGAGACTTGAGACCTTTAAAATCAGAAAATTACTAGTACTGCAGCCGAAAAATCAAAACGTTTCTGTGTTTATTATGATGTATTTTCCATTCATCAATTTGTATAACATTAATCTGATACCGACTTGAATGCCTTCTGTGAGTGCCCCATTTGACTTTGTTTTTGGTGTCGGCAGGGAACTGAGGATGAAGTTGTGGACTTTTCCCATGGTAAGCAGCTATGGGAGCTGTGTAAAGAGAAATATGAACCATTGTGGCTCAAGGGAGGAAACCACTGCAATTTGGAGCTCTTCCCTGAGTATTTAAGACATCTCAGGAACTTTATATCAGCTATTGAGAAATTACCCCGCCTTCGAAATGTATCTGAAAAGACAGAAGATCAACCAGATCAGCCACAGAACTCTACAGACCAGAAAACGGAGAAGTCAAGGCCGAGCACAGACCATAGAGAAAAGGGTAGGCCTAGCACTGGACAGAGAGAAAAATCTCGGCTAAGCACTGACAGTAAAGAGAAATCAAGAGCTAGTACTGACAAGAAAGAAAAGTTGTCAAGAAGAAGCGTGGATCGTTCAGGAAAGGCAAGGAACAGCTTAGACCACCCAGAAAGAGCTAGAAATAGCTTTGACCGGT